>NC_092874.1:41559996-42264996 GCF_028372415.1 Notamacropus eugenii | reverse complement strand
TCTGAACTAGCCAAGTTTTCCTTTTCTTACTTATAGCTGTCTGCTCCCGTCTCCCCTGCGGATGAAGAGGGTACTGTATTCTATGACTGAGACTGGGACTGGAGTTAGCCCATGAGCTCGAGCAAGGGTGTCAAACTCAGAAATATGGTCACTAACGTTACATAAGGATCCTTGAGGGCCACATATTGACTTAGAAAATCACACATTAAAGTTATCTATATTCTATTGTACTTTTACTTATGTTGTTAAATATTTCTCAATTGCATTTTCATCTGGTTCTACTGCACTAGGGAATGTTGCTTTGTGGACCAGGTATATTTGAAACTTTTGGGCTAGACAATTCATCAAATGGTCTGGAAGAGATTTTTAGCTTTATCCACATTGAAGCTAGTGCCACTGTAGCACTGACTTCATTCTTTTGGATAATTATTGTATCGAAAAGCCTTTCTCATATCTTATCTTTCTTAACCTCTCTGCATCATCTAACATTGTTTACTCCTCTTTGGTTTGCATGACTCATGTTCTCTCTTGGTTCTCTTCCTACCTGTCTAACTGCTCCCCCTCAGTCTCCTGTGTTGGATCTTCACTCTACCTGTGGATGTGCCCCAAGACCCTATCCTGGGCCTTCTCTTCTCTCCCTACATCAACTCCCAATTATACCTCTATACAGATAATTCCTAAATCTATATATCTCACCCTAATCTTTCTCCAAGCTCCAGTCCCAAATCACAAATAACCTCTTAAATATTCCAAAATGTATGTCCTTTAGTCATCCCAAACTCAACTTATTCAAAATGGAACTCATTATCTTCTCCTACCCTTCCAGTTCTAACCTTCCCTATTACTACCAAGGGCACAATCATCCTGCTAGTCATCCAGACTCACAACTTCAGGGTCATACTTGACCCCTCCCTCTTTCCCATCCATCCCACTTATCCAATTAGTTGCCATATCTTACTGTTTCTACTACCCCAGCATCTTTCATACTCATTTTCTTCTTCCAATCACAAAGCTACTTTTTGAAGTCCTTATCACCTCTCGTTGGCCTTTTGCAATATTCTTAATTGATCTCTCTGTCTCCATTTTCAAGATGGATCTCCAACTCATCTTCCACACAGCTGTCAAAGTGACCTCCCTTAAATGCAGGTCTGACAACATCACTCCCTGGGTCAATATTAATGCTACTGGTCCTCTGCTATCACTGGCATCAAAGAGAAGCCCTCTTCCTTGGCATTGAAAACTTCACAGCCTGGCCCCAACTTATCTTAGTAGCCTTATGACAAGTCACAACCCTTCTCTCACGTTACAGTGTAGCCAGACTGGCCTTCTTATTGTTGTTCCACATAGGAGGCACTCTGTCTGTCTGTGCTCATCCTTCGTTTTCAAAGAAGACCATGACATCAGAGAAATGATGACATGACTTGCACTTGACTTTGTTTTGAGTGAGGGAGGGCTGTGCAGCTCACCAGCCTCACTTCTCCTCCTGAGCCATCTGGGTCCAGTGACCAGATATTCATCAGGATGACTGGAGATGACCCAGGATGCACTGGGAGATCTTGGGCTCTTTGGCCTTGGGCCTATTCAGGTTCTTGTTTAGAGTGAGGTAAGGCCCAGACAGTGAACAGGCCTGTTTAAGAAGTAGTCAGGGAGTGGCCCGTTTAAAGAACAAAAGAAAAATAATGCACAGGCTATGCATGGAATACGCACACACATCCCCACTCCTACCCCACCCTTACTTCTTGTATCCTTGCAGACTCAGCTCAAGCACTGCCTTCTACAACAGCCCTTTTCTGACTCCCTTCCACCCTCAGATACTACTGTTATCTCCCTAAAAAGAAAGCAAAAAACCCACCTTGTATCTACTGTGTATATAAATACCCACATAAGTACATGCTTGCCTCCCCTGAGAGAATGCACACTTCTTGAGGTAGCCGCCTTTTCACATAGGTCTTTGTATCTCTGGGTGTCTTACACAATGCCTTGCACCTAGCAGAGGCTGAATAAATGCTTGTTGAGTTATTGATTGGATATCGCAGGAAGAGAGAAATTGGAGGTAGAGAAAAGTGGCAAGACAGAAATCTTTCTTAAGTCAGTAAAAAGATTTTCATTCTTACAACAATTATCTAAAAAATGATATTTTGATTTCTTTAATCAAGAAGTTGTTTTTTTAATTACCATCATGATATATTTTTTAAAAACACAATCCTAGGAAGAGTGAACTTACCCATAAGTGCTATTCATGGGGGTGAGTTCCCATATTACTCTGCACAGGGATGCATGAAAGATACGATTAATTTTATTTGACTTAGCATGCTAAGTTATTTGACACTGCATGACCATATAAATGACTCTTAGCAATGACTCTATAAAAGGTAGTTGAAATTTGGGGCATACATTCCATAGATAGAATAAAGTTGAGATCTACATTTATTTTATTTTATTACAAAAAGAATTCTATTTCAAGCTTCTAATAACTCCTTGCAAGCCATGACCCCCACCTGAGAAGCTCTATTAACCGTTCTTCCAGGTATTTCTTGGTTTTGTTCAGATCATCCAGATCGGCCAGCATCTGCTGTTCCTTTCTTTCTCGCTCCACCATCTCCTGGTTGAGCTTGTCCCCATATTCCTGGACCTTCGCATCTGACTTTTCGAGTTCCTTTTGTGTCCTAAGAAAGGGATATTCAAAAGTTCTTTGAAATCAGTTCTCACTTCTACAGTCTCACACTAACCACTTGTCTGCAACCACTGTGGTGGCCCTTCCCTTCCAACAAGAGTGACTTTTTTATGAATATGGTGGTGCTCTCAGTGCTGTCTTGACCTGCAGTTTGATGCCTTCATTCACTGGCCTTTGTAGCTTCACATCTTGGCCAATTCCTTTCTGGAATTATCACATGTAAAACTATCAGATGCAGAGGAAATTCTGGGAGACTAAGTCTTACTCAATCTATAGGATTAAGCTCTAGGTCTGCTAAAACCTCCTTCAGAACAGTTTATGTCTTCTATGCCTTCATTATCCCATTTTCCTTATTCTATAATCTAACTCTCTACAACTACCTTAACTCCATCTTTCTCCAAGGTAAAGAGTTCTCCAAATGGGTCCATAAAAGCACCCTACCCTACAAGGCATTCCCAACAAACCTAAGTCTTACTTCACACCTTCCTCCTCATATTTATACATCCAGTCAAATTACACTGGCTAACCCCATCCATGCCTTTGCTCAAGCTGTTCCCTATTCCTGGAATATCCCCTTCACTCCAAACATTATCTGTTCAATACTTATTCACCTGAGAAAGTCCAACTCAAATTTCCCTTGGTCTATGGCACCTTCTTTTTTTTCCTCTCCAAATTTATTTCTTTATGTGGTTTCAATGTTCAATAATCACTTCTATAAGTTTTAAATTTTCTCCACCTTCTTTCCTCTTCCCTCCCCAAGATGGCATGCAATCCCCTATGGGATCTACACATACAATCTTATTAAACACATTTTCACATTAGTCATGTTACTCCATGGCACTTTCTTGAGCAAACTTCCAGTCAGCAATGCCTTCTCCTTTCCAGTGATTTAAACAGCGTTCTGCCTCTCTCTTATGTACTTACCATGTATTATTCTGCATTAGTTATTTGCGTACATGTCACATCTTTCCCTGATCCATCAGAGCAGGAATTATGTGTATCTAAAATCTGTATCTTTCTCAGCCCCTAACAGAGTGCTACGTATGCCGTTGTAATTTCATAAACGTTTGCTTGAATAACTTAATTTTTATCATTCAAAGAGGAGGCAAGTCTTGAATGGGGTCTATATATAGGTTTATAATATTTAAAAACCAAGCAGAGAAACATTTTTAAGCTTTGGTTGCTATATATCCCAAAAAGTAGACTTCCAGTGTCTCCTGTGGTGATAGGCCTGGGTGAAAAAGGTTTGCAACAAGATTAGGGGAGAACTAAGACAGGCACATTTTCTCAGGAAAATGAGGTTTCCTTTTTGTGTCAAATTGAGCTATAATATTTTAATTAGACAATTTATAATGCCTTAAAGAGTAAAGCTTGGTACAGGTTTTGAACTTACTGGGTACAAGTCAGGAACTATGAGTTTTATCAAAGCACAATAAAATGCTGGGACCAAGGGAAGACTTTGGGCTCTTTCCCCCCACCCCATGTAAAATTTAAAGCGCATACATTTTAGGGCTAAAACATACTCAGTAAAAGGAATGAAAAGCATTTTCTGCATGACTGTTTACAGACCTAGGTAGGCTAGCAGCCAAAGCCGAAGTTGGTTTTCCTCCAGGCTGATGGCTAACCTTTGATAACACCAAACTAGACACTGTGGTGTGACATTTCACACAGGAAATAACAAAGGGGGCAGAGAGATATATGGCTTCAGTGTGAAAATGTAAACACCCCCCAACCTCTTATTCTCTTCTAACTAGACTGAGCACCAGGTCACTCCACTGAGCCTGAAGCATCTTCTTTCCCAGATAAGAAGACTCCTTTAGAATAAACCACAATGAGCTGTAACACTCCTTAGCATGATAAGATGGTAAGCTCTCAGTACCCACTGGAGCAGGCAAGCTGGGCTTGGTTCATTGCGGAAAGATACTAGCAAGAGAATATAAAACCCAGTGCTTTCTGACTTCCTGGTTCTTGTACTAAAAATGGTTCCTCTAGTCAAGACCAGAAGTCTTTTCTTTTCCATTCTCTTCTTCACCTGCACCCTCTTTTCTCCAACAGCATTACAGAGCAAAGGGAGTGGGTAGGCTATAGAAACAACCTTTCCAAACTGGCACTCAGGGCTGCGACTTCCTCTTCCTTTGCTATCACTGTAGCTTGGTACTTGGCCAGTTGTTCTGTTGAGTGCTTCAGTTCTTTCCCCAAACCTGCTTCCATGGCCTAACAAACGAGATAAAAAAAAAAAAAAACAAAAGAATTATCCAAACAAGAAAGCACAGTTTTCAGAGAGAACACAAAAGAAATGCCTCCCGTGTCACCATTAAAAAGTAGATTAAAGAAACCAGAATGGAAGGTGTGATGAGGACAGAGAGATGAGAAAACCACACAGACATGAGAGTGAATGAAAGTAGGCTGGAAAATACAGGCCATTGGCAGCCAGCAGCTAGCCACATCTACTTGTCGACAGGCAGATGACTTTAAAACCAAACAATGAGTGTCAAACTGATAACTGAAAATTTCACAGTGAGACTCAACAACCAGACTTGCAAAAACTACACCATCTCTGTGAGAAGGGGTGATGCCAGGAGAACAGCTTATAAATAGCTTCAGGACGTCTTGGCCACATGGCCAGCCTCTTCACCACTCTCAGACCCCTCTGGTCCCAGAGTCACCTGAGGTTCCTTCTGTGCCCACCTTCAGCTTTGTAGTCTCCTCTTCAGCCACCCTCAGCTGTCCATCTTTTTCTTCTAGTTGATCCTTTAGGTTTTTACATTCTTCGCTCACTGCCTGGCATGGGTGAGATAAGGAATATTGAAGTGGTAAACACAGCTGAAAGGTCCTAGCCTCTGGTACAACAGATCCCTTCCTTTGTCCAAGTTTGCTACTTCTATGGAGAGGCCACCTCAGAAAACTACCTCTTGGGTGGCCCAAGGCCACCAGGCAATGGAATACTATAAGATAGGGATCCTATAGGATCAAATCCAATAATCCTATAGGAAAAGGTTCTGTTTTAACAGGTCAAAAATGTAGAAGAAATGTAAGCTCTGCTTACCACCCTAAGTTAGGACACATATACTGGAGAGGCAGGTGGGCAGCTGCCAAATTGGAGTAAGGTTAGGATCTGACCCACTGACATCTCATAAACATTCAAGTTACCAAACCTCATACTTGTCATGTACCTAATTTTTAACTCTAGGATTTTAATTTTGCAGACAGTAAGATATATAGCAGCTGCAGACCTCTTTAATTCCAAAGTTTTTATTAAAACCAGTCAGGATGTTTCCCCAAAACTATAACCATAACCTGGTAGAACAGAACATCCAGTCCTATGAGACTTCAGGTGAATCAATCAAGACAGAAGCCAAGTGCTATCTTTAGATACCTGGTCATACCATCCTAATGGCAATGGATAGAATGCTGGGACTGGAGTCAGGAAGACATGAGTTCAAACATGACCTCCGACACTTATAGCTGTGTGACCCCAGGCAAGTCACTTAATCCAATCTTTGCAGAGAACAGGATTTGGGCAGAGATATATTTCCCTAGTAACATGAAATGTTTGGTTGTGATGAGATATTTGAGGAGAGATGGACTTCATTTGGGGTGTCAGATGCCTCTTAAACTCAATGAGGCCAAAGGGGCACATGAGCCTATGAGTTTGCCCAGGAAGAGGTAGTAGCTCCCGGCCATGAGTCATAGGAATCTTAACACCAGGATGATAACCTGTCAATTACCTTGAGCTTGGCTTGGCAGTTCATGATCTCAGTGCTCATCTGGAACTTCACCGTGGAGAGCTCTTCCTGACTAGCCTCCCGCAAACTCTGGGCTTGCTTCTCAGCCAGGCTCAACTGGCTCTGCAGGGTGGGCAGCGTGCGGGCACTCTCTTGGACCACCTGCAGTTTCTCCCACAGGCTGTCCCTTTCCTGCCTGAGCCCTTCCACATCCCGCTGGAGGCCCTCCCGTTCCCTGGATGCCCTCTCTTGGGCCTCTTCAAGCTCCTGAGAGGCCTGGGCGAGTTTTTCTTTGACCTGTGCCTTCTCTGCCGTCAGGGCACAGACCTGCATGCCAAGCTCAGCCATGTCCGTGTTGGCCCGATGGAGCTGCTCCTGCACCTCGGCATGCTCCAGCTGAGCCAGCTCAGCTTCCTGCTTGGCCCGGGACAGCTCCTCCCGGAGCTGTCTCTCCTGCTCAGCCCTTTCTCGGGCCTCCCCGTCCTTCTCCTCCCTCAGCACGTCCTCCCTCTCGCTGCACTGGAGCAGCTCTTGCACATGAGTCCTGTTGAGGCCCTCGTTCTGCTCCTGCAGCTGCTGGACCAGGCGTCTGTTCTCCTCTAGAAGGGTCTCCAGCACTGCCAGCCGGCTCTGGGCCTTCTCCTGGCCTTCCAGGGCACTCTGCAGCTTGGTGCGGAGATCAACCACCTCTGCCTGCGACCTCCTGGCTTCGCCTTGGTGGATCTCCAGCTGCTTCTGCAACAGCACCACGTGGGAGGCCAGCTCCTGGGTCCCCTTCTCCCGGTCTATACTTTGCTCCAGCTGAGCATTTTTCTCCATCACTCCCTTTTCTAAACCGAGGCCCTCGATCAGCTGGCTCTGATGCTGGCACATGCTCCTCAGGCCCTTCATCTCCTCCTCACAGGCCTCAGCTTGCCTCTGATACCTCTCCACTTCTGCCTGCAGCTGCTGGCACTCTCTCTCCTTTCTCTGGATGACCGCCTCTTTCTCAGCCACCTGGGCCTTCATCGTCTCCTTGGCCTTCTTCACGGCCAGGAGGCTCTTCTCCATTTGGTCCCCAATATGGCGGATACTAGCCTGCTCTGCCTCCAGGGAGGCCAGGGAGCCCTTGATGGCTGCCTCGCGCTGCCTCAGGTCATTGTAATCCACCTGCAGGGTCTGGAGCTTGTCCTCTAGGATCTGGTTTCGGTGGAGGGCATTCTGAAGCTCCTCATCCCGCCCTCCTTCTCCCACCCGGAATTTCCCCTCCTTGTCCCTGACAGACACCTGGGCATCGCTGCTGGGTCCCTGAAGCAGGGCCACATCCCCTTCCAGTGAGGCTGGGGTCTCCTGTGGTCCTTTCAGTTCTTCCAGCTTCTTTCTAGAAGGCAGCAGGAGGGAGTCTCCTGAGCTCAGCTCCTCACCCTTCTCCCTGGCAGCGCTGAGCTCCCTGCTCTGCTGCCTAAGGACATACTCTAGCTCCCCCACCTTCTGGTGGAGATGGTCTCGGTCGCCGAGCAGCTGCTTCTGCTGCTCCTCCAGACTGCTCACATGCTGGTTTGCCTGGGACAACTGGGCTTCGAGCAGTTGGAGCTGCCTGGTCAGGGATTTGGTCTCCTGCTCCAGCAGCTCCTTCTCCTGCCTATGCTCATCTTGGTGAACCTTCTCTTCCTTTCTTAGCTCTTCCAATTCCTTTTCAAGAGACCTGGAGCTCGCCAGTGATTCTTGGAGCTGGAGCTGGAGCTCAGTCACCTCCTTCGCTTTTGATGACAGCGCTTCCTGTAAGGGCTCCATCTCCTTGGTTAACCTCTCCAGGTCAGTCAGCAGTTTCCTGTTTTCTTCTTGGGAGCTCATGACCAAAATGTTGAACTTGGACTCCAGCTGTCCCTGGGCCTCCTCCTTCTGCTTTAACTCTTGGGTCAGCCTCTCGAGCTCAACCACTTGCTTTTCCACTAGGTCTTGGAGGTCTTGGGAGAAGGTGACTTGATCGGACGCCTCCTGGCCCCTCACACGCATCACTGCATCGCCTTTCGCCATGGTCTCCAGGTTCCTCTGCTCAGCCATGGCCAGCTTGGCCTGGAGGTCAGCAATGCACTGGTCTTTCATGTTGATGGCATCCCAGGCCATCTCCAGCTGTTGCACCAAGGGCTGTAATTTTGATTCAAGTTGTTGCAGGGTCAAGTGGTATTCCCTTTGATTTTCAGCTGTGCCCAGCTCCAGCATCTTCAGACATTTCTGCAGCTCCTGCATGGTGCTCTGAGTACACTGAGAGATCAGACATTCCTTCTGAAGCACAGCCACCCTTTGGTTCAGCCGGGCATTCTCCTCTGTCAGGCCTCTGCCCTTCTCCTGCTCTGCCTGCATCTGCTCTGCCTGGAGGCTTGCGGCCTTCTTCAGCTCCTGATTCTCCCTCTCCAAGTGCTGCAAGCGATCCTGTAGCTCCTTTTCCCTTATCTCTAAATGGTCCAGCTCTACACGCATCTCATCAAACCCTTCCAGGGCCTCTGCATTCATGGAGCTGTTCACATCGAAGCTGGAGGTCAAGTCTTGAGTCTGGGGAAACAAAAGCAAAGGAATGAAATCTCTTAGGCACATATGTGTGTGTGTGTGTGCATACATATAGATAATATATACACACACATACATGTATATAAATACATATGCATACAAATATATATACACACACACATTATTAAATCTTCAAGGAGGACAGCTGTGGAGGTAACTTCAGGGGTTAACTGTGGGAGTGAAAAGCAGGGGGGATTATATGGTGAAAGACAACCACTGGGGGCAGCAAGAAGGCACAGTGGATAGAATGCTGGCCCTGGAGTCAGGAAGACCTGAGTTCAAAGCTGTCGCTGTGTGACCCTGGACAAGTCACTTACCCCTCCTCAATCTGAGTTTCCTCAGCTGCAAAATCAGCATAGTAACAGCACTTACCTCACAGGGTCATCGTAAGGATAAATGAATTTAAATATGGAAGGCGCTTTGCGAATTTTAAGGTACTAAAGGAATAAATTCTACCTATTATTAACCTCGTTCAAAAAAATGTATACTTTACTAAAATTATTCCCCCACCGGATGGTGAATAGGCCGGCCTATGTCTGAAGCACAGATCACAGACACAAAGCAATACACTCAGACACACAGTGACTCAAAGTTAGAGGTGACGATGCCTGTTCTTTTCGTCTGGTTCACCTCTCCCTACTCAGCTGACTCTTCTGAAGTTTTAGCTTCTGCTTCCTCCATGAGCTCTGGCATATGAGACTGTGCCCAGCACAGGACAGGGAGAAAACTCATTTATGAAATTTCCCTTTCAGGTTCCTAAATTGAATGTGATGCTCTTACAAAAGGGAAGGAACTTTATAAAATTCTTTTCCCCTCTAACACTCACTAAGAACTGCTGAAAAGATTTAAAAATGCTAAGGTAAAAGTATCCCTCCTTTCTTGGTAAAGATACTAGAGTGGTTTGCCATTTTCTTCCCCAGCTCATTTTACAGATAAGGAAACTGAGGCAAACAGGGTTAAGTGACTTGCCCAGGGTTACACAGCTAGGAAGTGTCTGAGGTCAGCTTGGAACTCAGGCCCTCCTGCCTTCAGGGCCAGTGCTCTGTCTCACTGCACTTTACATCTGAGAGCACTCTTTCACTGGTGGTCCATTTCTGAGTAATTTTCCAAACCTACATATGTTACTTCCTTCAGTTATGATAACATATGTGGATTTCTAGACACTCAAGGAAGCAGCAGAAACAAACATGTTTCACTTGGTTTGTTTTAAGTATAAAATGGGTCTTTCCACTGTGTTTCAAAACCTTTGAAGAAAGATTCAGAAGCCCTCCAAGGGAACAGGGAATAGGAGAGTTCTTCAGCTCTTTAGTGCCCCTCAGGCCTCAGATCATAATATTCATTCCTAGGATCATCAAGTCAAGTCAGTGAGCATTTAGTAAGTGCCTACTGTATGCTAGGTACTATGCCAAGTGGAAGAGCCCATGTGAATGTCTCCAATTCAATGAAGAAGTAAGGGCAGGCTCCAGGGCTTACCTGCAGATAACTGCTCACCAGACTACTCATACTTGAACTCCGACTTGGGGGTTTCCACAAGTATGCTGAAGATCCAAGGGAAGCCAGAGTCCTCCTGTGAACCACAAGAAAGACACTGTTACCTAAACAGGAAGCCACACAGATCTTTCCGTCATGTATCTTACTGAGTTTCATCTATACATAATCATCTCTTTGCTGCATGGATCCCCAGGGATCATACTTATCTAGATACATGTCATATTCACAAAGTAGAAGGGAAGCCCCTTGAGAGCAGGGCTGTTTGATTTTTGTCTCTGTATTCTTGGCACATAGTTCAGTGACTTGACCACAGCCTCTCATGTGGTAAAAGTGGATGAACTGAATTGAATGATGCCCAGGCAGATGCTGAATGTAATCAGACAAAAGGACTCTTTCTGCCTCAAAGCGCTTTCAAGTGAGCCCACAGTTGGACTGTGCACAGTTCCAAATTATGGGAAAAGGGGGCAAAGCCATTTCACCAAGTGTGCTGTCCTTGTTTTGTGATGGTTCTGCTGTTATTAAAACAATCAATTTCCATTTCAAGAAAGCTGATGTGATAAATAATACACATTGTTTTCAAAGCTACCCGACTTTTCTGTGCTTCTTTCTAAGTTTTCTTTTGTTCTCTGCTGTGCAATTTTTAATTTTTTCCCTCCCACCACCCACCCCACCACCCTAGAGAAGGATACAAATTAAACATGAATATGTAAACATGTACATACATATCTATAAACATAAACACATATTATATACACATATACATATATGTAAGACCATACCATGTGTATTTCTATTTGTCAATTTTCTCTGGAGATGGATAGCATCTTCTTTCATAAGTCTAAGTCTTGCCATGTTTTTTTAAATCAACCAAGTCATAATTTCTTATATCACAATTGTATTTCATCACAATCCTACATTCACAGCTTGTTTAGCTGTTCCCCAATTGAAGGGCATCTATCATTGTAGCCCATCTGAGAGGCGTGAAATGTTTCCTCAGAGTTGTTTTAATTGGCATTTCTCTAATCAAAAATTATTTAGAGCATTTTTTCATATGATTATATGTAGTTTTGGTTTCTTCATTGAAAAACTGTCTGTTCATATCCCTTGACCATTTATCAGTTGGGGTATGACTCAATTCTTATAAATTTAACAAAGTTCTTTATATAACTTGAGAAATGAGACCTAAACAAAAATAATAGTGGTGAAATATAGTGTAGCTTCCCTCTTTTTCCTTTTTTTTAATTATATCTATTTTAGCTTTAACTTTGTCTGAAATCATGATTACTACCCTTGCTTTTTTTACATAATAAATTCCACTTCAGTCCTTTATTTTAATTCTGTGTGTCTCTCATCTTTCTTGTTTCCTGAAAGTGACATATTGTTGAATTCAAATTTTTAATCCATTCTTCTATCCATTTCCATTTTATGGGTAAATTCATCCCACACACATTCAAAGGTATAATTACTTGTTGTGTACTTCCCTCCATCCTATTTTTCCTAACTATTCTTATCCTATTTACCTATCCCTCCTCTCTCCTCTAATTTACTTCTACTGCTACCTCACCTTCCTCTTCTTTAATCTACCCACCCCTTATCCTCTCCCGCACCCTTCTTCACCTTAATCTATCTAAGAATGTCCCCTTTATCCCCTCCCCCTCCTAATTCTTACTCTACACATCCTTCCAAAAGTCCCTCCCTTATCCTATCCCCTCCCCCTCCTATTTCTTAAATTTGGAAGACTTTTATACCTTTTTAGATTTATATGTTGTTCCGTTATTAGCCCATTTCAGATGAAAGTAAGGTTCCAGCACTGCCGGCCCTCCCCCCAACTTGTCTCTTCTATATCAATTTTTCCTCTCATGCTTTGAGGAAAAATTGTATGAGGTAATTACTCCTTTTCATCTCTTCCAACAATTGTATTTTTAAGAATCACCTCATCATACTCAGCTCAGTTCTCTCCTTCCTTTCAAACTACCCAAATAATGACAACAATCATATGAGTACTGCTAATATTTTCACATATAAAGGCCTTATTGAATCCTTTCTAACTGGTCTTTAATGTTTAGTTTATATGTTTAATTTTCCTTTAAGTTCTGCTCTTTTTGTCACAAATACCTGAAAGTCTTTCAGTTCATTAAATATCCTTTTTTTCATTCAGGATTACACTTAACTTTGCTGGGAAAGCTTCCCTTGGTCAGAAGCCCAGCTCTTCTGCTCTACAAAACAACGCAGCAGTTGCTAGGTCTTGGGTAACCCTGACTATAGCTCTGCAATATTTAATTTTTTTTCATGTTGTTTGCAACATTTTCTCCTTAGTCTGGAAGCTTTGAAATTTGGCTATGATATTCCTATAAATTTTCCTCCTGGGATCTCTTTCAGGTGGTGATTGGTGGATCTTTTCTATTTTTGCTTTACCTTATTGTCTTAGAACTTCAGAGAAATTTTTCTTAATATTCTTATAATATTGTACCAAGATGTCCAACTATTCTTAGATTATCTCACCTCGATCTGTTCTCCAGATCAGTTGTTTCTTCTGAAAAGATGCTTCACTTTCTTTTCTATGTTTTCATTCTTTTGATTTTGTTTTTATGATTTCTTGGTGTCTTATAATGTCATTAGCTTCCCCTTGCCCAATTCTAGTTTTTAAGGAATTATTTTCTTTCTTAAGTTTTTTATTCTCTTTTTCCAGTTGGTCAACTTTCTTTTTGTAACTTTTCTGATTTTCTTGGATTGCTTTTTGCGTTTGGAAGAACTCGAGAGCTCTTTTTGAGCTTGGGACATTTTGACATCTCTCACTGAAAAAGGAGGGTTTTTTTTTAGCTCCATTATCTTCCTCTGAATATGAACCCAGATCTTCTCTATCCCCTTAGTAGCTATCGATGGTTGGGTTCTTTATCCTTGGTTTACTCATTTTTATTTTTACTTTGCTTTTAGCACCTTATTATTTTTATCAAGTTCTAGTCCTGAGGTGTGTGGAATGATGCCCCAGGTCTCAGGTCCTTCTGTTATTTTCTAAGCTCTGTCCTGGGCCCAACCTTGGGCTCTCCTCTCTAGTCCTAAGGCACGGCCAAGGCCCCCAGTCACACTGTCCCATAAATGTTCTTGCTCCCTGCAGTCCCTCCTGTGGGTGCACACTTCAACTGTCCTCTATACCCTGGAACTAAAACCAGTGACTCTGCTCTTCTGAAAGTGTCCACGGCCAGAAGGGTCCCTGTCCTTTCTACTACACTCACCAGGTGTATGCTAGCTCCTTCTCTTCCACAACCGCAGCCTGTGACCACATCTAGCCAGCACAGCTATTCTTGGCAGCCCTTGACAGTGGAAGTTTCTTAAATATTCTCCTACTCAGCAGTTGGACCCTGGTGCTCAGTCCATGAGGTAAAAGTTCCTGAGGCTGCCTCCCAACCCATCTGCTCCCAGGGTTTGTTGTCTGTTGATTCTGCAGAATCTGCCTGGGAGTGTTTGCATTTCACTCAGGCCAAACCTCCACCTCTGGGTTGAGTCTTTCCTATGGTCCTTTCCAGTTGTCTTAGGACAACTGCTTTGCCCTGATTTGGGTTTATTTCTGCTGCTCTACATTCACTATGAAGCCAAGTTCTGTCCTTTTTTGTAGAAGAAATTTTTTGAGCCCGAAGTCTTTGGCCCTACTCCACCATCTTCCAAGAATTCTTTCTACAAGGTGTTTCTTAATGACTTATTAATAAGAAGAGGAAAACCAGCTTGTTTCTGAAGGTATATCAATATTTTTAAACCACTGGATTACCATGTGAGAAAACATCTCTACCATTTGGTATATGATTATGATGGAAGACAACTGTGATACAAGAAATGATGGGCTGGTTGATTTTAGAAAAACATGGAAAGACTTAAACCTATGAAGGAAGATGCTTTCTCCAGAGAAAGAACGGTCAAATTGGAAATATGTTTAGTGTTGTCTTACATATATGTGTATGTGTGTGTGCATGTGTATAGATATATATGCATATATATTCATGTTTAATTGCAGTCTTCTCTAGGGTGGAGTGGAAAACAGGGAGAAAAAATTAAAAAATACACAGCAGAGAACAAAAGAAAACTTAAAAGGAAGCACAGGAAAGCTGGATAACTTTGAAAACAATGTATACTTAGAACACAGTTTTTCCAAAAAAAAGTAAAGTTTGAAATGGAACTGTCTTACATCCATCTAATCCTCTATGTTCTGTGATGGACATGGAAATGTTCTTTTTTTCTTCTTGTTTTATATTTAAGATTAAAATGAATAATTTTTTTAAAAAAGGAATAAAATCATCTCTTAAATTGTGCCCATTAGACTTCAAAGGGATCATATGTCTTTCTGAAGTGAGTTTGCTGCCTGTTCTAGGGTAGAAACTGGTCCCATTCCATCAGTGTTGAAAGAGTCAGAGGAGACAATGTCCTAGTGAGATCTGGCAGAGGTGGGGTCAGGTGGACTAGAGGTCACAAACGCCCTCTCACCTGCTTGACCCAAGGAGCTGAGAGTGATCACCAGTGCACGTCTTACTGCCCACACTCAGCCTAGGCAATACTTCCTACCTTGCCAACGAACACATTTCTGCTCTACAAGCACCTTCCTCTTTATTAGTCATCAGACACATTATTTTAAAGGTATTTACAGTCCCATACAGAAAAGAACTTTTGCAATCACTTTTTTCTTTCTAGGCTTTCAAGCAGGTCTTCATAATGACCCTATAAACATGGCAGGAATGCTCATTTATGCAAATAAGTCAAAGTCCTGTGAGCCCCAGTGAAACAAGACAATATAAATGAATGGCAGGTTTAAAAATCTTCATCTGTATATATTGTGCAGTTAATTAAGCTTGTATAAGATCAGGCTTTTTATCTGCCTTATTTTATCCATGTTCTCTATAATATGAGTACAATCAGGAGAAGGGATAATTGGAAAGTTTGATATCATTTACCTGGCATGCACATTGCCCAGGAGATATTACTGTTAATCTTTTGAAATCATCAAATAACAAAAGCAAACAATTCTCCAAAGTACCTCGCAAACGTTGGCCAGCCAGCATCCAGATCGTAACCTCTGGATGCCAGATCAAACTGGACTTCGGTGAGCTCATACAGCTGGCCAACAATGTCAGAGCTCATTTTGGGCTTCAGGAATGGGCTTCTTGCATAGTACCAGTCACTGAGGAGAAGATGAAAGAGTACAGATCAATACACAGAATCAATGAACTCAATGAGTCCATTTTCCCAATATGTTACACTGGCACCTACCATGGCTACCCTCATCAATTAAAAAGCCAATGTGCCAAATAAGCCTCTATGTTAATAAGGAAAACCAAAGGAAAGAAAGGTGTGTAGTGCAGTAGAAAGGGGACCTGATGGTACCAGGAAGATCTGGATTCAAGACCCTCCTTGGACACACCCTGGCTGTGTGACCCTGGGCAAGTCATTGAACCTCTCGTTGCTCTAGACAACTTTCTAAGACTACAAGTTTCAGAGAAGGTGCTCCTTGCATTGGGAGGTGGAGTTTCCTCACCTGGGAGTTTCTTATGTCAATGAAATAACAGATCCTGGCCCTATCCCTATCTATAGTCATCAAAGAAGGGCACACTCCAAGACAGACTGCTTTTTAAACAAGAAATGCGCAATAATCACAATTATACATCAACAAAAGCTTCTGTGAAAAGGTTCCTTTCTTTAACAAAAAGAAAGAAGTTAAAGAATGACCCTCTCCTCCTCTCCAAATCAAAATAATTCAGCTTGATGCTGACTAGGCTAGCTTAAGAGCAAAGGTCCCGATATTCAGCTGAAATTAAATATTACTTGTACTTCAAACTGTCAATGGAGTAACAGTTTCACTTGATTTACAACAAACCAGTACTAAAACCCATGAGGTTTTATTCTACCTGCTGACCTCAATTTCAACTAAAACCCCCTTCCAGAGACTGTTTTGGCAAACATGATTCTGGATTTTTCAAAGCCTTTGATAAATGGTACTCAATCTCTGACAGTTCCTCCCCAACTTGAAATGTTTTAGGTATAAGTCAGGTAACAGCAAATAGCCAACAGCCAATCAACATTTATTAAGTGCCTGTTGTGTGCCAGGGACAGCTAGGTGGCCAGGAAGACAAAGTGCCATGCCAGAAATCAGGAAGACCTGAGTTCAAATCAAGTCTCAGATACTCGTGACCCCTGCAAGTCACTTGACCTCTGCCTGCATGAAAAACTGGAGAAGGAAATGGCAAACCATGCTTGTGTCTTTGCCAGAAAGACTCCTGGACAGTATGGTGTATGGGGTCACGAAGAGTCAGATGTGACTGAACAGCCAAACGGTAACGATGCGCCAGGCACTGTGCTAAGTACTAGGGATATCAAGACCAAAAAGGACCAAAATGAGTATATCAAAGCACCGAACCCAGAGGTATGTTGTGAAGCTTGGAAAACACTTCTTACTGCAGGACGAGGAAGTGCCAGCTATGGAACTAGATCGATGTATCGGTTATGATCATATGGGCATAGGTTCTCATCTCAACCAGCAGACTTCATATGTGCAGTCAAATGAATCCTCCAGCAGAACTCTTGGCGTGGCAAAAGTCCCCCACCCTCACAAATTTCATCCTTCAGTTCAACAGTTATTTTTGTGGCTTCTGTAAAGAATTTTCCACTGGGTAACTGAAGGCCAGTATCTGGGGCATGGTTCTCTGTTCTCCTTCCTCTCTCTTCTCCTGTATTCTTGAAAATTCTTTCCCTCCTTTCTTCTTCCTTCTGCCTATCTGTACACCTAAGAAGCCTGCCAGTGGCATCCAGCTGGCATTCATGGACACTGCTTATCCCCGTCATGACACTCAGACACGATTCTACTCTGGTCTATACTATTTTCATTCTTGTTGTTCAGTCTTTTCAGTCACATCCTACTCTCCATGACCTGAGGTGAGATCTTCTTGGCAAAGATAATGAAGTGGTTTGCCATTTAGTTCTCCAGTTCATTTTACAGATGAGAAAACTGAGGCAAACAGGGTGAGGTGACTTCCTCAGGGTCACACAGCCAGTAAGTGTCTGAGGCTGGATCTGAACTCAGGAAGATGAGTATTCTTGACTTCAGGCCTGGTATGCTATCCACTGCACTGCCTAGCTGCTGGTCTATACTATACTTCTTTTAAAAATATATATTTGTTCATGTATACATTTATAATGTGTCCCTCCCAATCCTGCTGCCCCCATGACTGAACAATAACAAAAAACTTCCATCACAAACATACACAGTCCAGCAAAACAAATTCTCATGTTAGTTATGTCCCAAAATGCATGATTCCCTCTGCATTTAAGCTGATCATCTCTCTGATAAGAAGTTAGTGGCCTACTTCATCTTCAGTCTCTGGACTCGTGGTTTATCGTTGCATTGATCAGAGTTCTAAAGAGCTTCAAAGTTGATTTTCTCTACAAACTTGCTGTCATTATAGAAATTGTTCTCCTATTCCTGTTCATTTCCCTCTGCATCATTTCACAAAGGTCTTAGTTTCCTCTGAAACTGAGCATTTCATTATTTTAGATGGCATGACAATATTTCACTACATTCATATATCATAATTCATTTAACCACTAGACTTATGAAGTAAGCTGTTAGCACCAACACCAAAGGTGAATTGTGGAGAATAATAATTGAACTTACTTTAACACAACATTGGGACAAATGCTAACATTGTTTTCTGGTGCCATGATCTTACTTCTCCACTTACCTGGTCACCTTGGTATTCATGAGACACTGCTGCAAGGTGTCTGCCAGTCTCTGATGCACTAGAGAATAGCGTATGAATGCCCTGCCCTTCCCAAGAGATGTTCGGAGCTGGAGGAGTGAAAATACAAAGAAAGGAACAGCCCTTAGATTCCAAATGACCCAGCCTTCCAGATGCCCTTCAAAAAGAGTTCAGAGAAGACATTTTCACCAGTCTGCAAATACATCGTTGGCTTGAGTCACACAACTCTTTAGGCAAAAGGCATTTAACAGTCACCTCCACCATTCCATGACAAACTAACCAAAAGGAAATAGAAAAAAGAAGCATGAGTTAATCCATTTTCTCTTGGGCTTCCTGGTTTCCTAGTCATTTTCAGGAGGAGCAAAATATATTAAAGGGGATCAGTTCTTCTCCAGTGTTTCCATCAAAAGGTTCCCCATGGAGTCTATTTTTCCTTCCTTGGTTATGTCAAAGTTTTTAGGAGTTGGGGTTTTAGTTCCAGGTATGGAGCTCTCTCTGAACAGGATCCAAATAATTCAAACTATTTTGGGCTAAAGGACGGGCATGTGTCAGGTAACAGGATAGTCTAGTGGAAAACAAGTATGTCCTTGACTGCTGACCCCAAGGGCTTTCTTGACCTGAGTTGCTAGAGAGTCTATAAATACTTTGGGTCACAAAAGTCAAAAGTCAATTCTTGCCATTTGTGTTTGACAAATTCTAGACAGAAAGTTGATATGACAAACTACTTTGATGTGAAAACTCAGTTATCAAAATGCAATCTCAAAGCAGACCTGATTGGGTTCTTTTAAAGAATGTTTGATGGGGGCAGAGATGAGGAGGGTGTTATCATACCAGTATTTCATCTTATGCTGTTTCAAAAATTAATTACCTTTCACCATGTCACACAACTCTGACAGCTGGGAGCATGGGCCTGTCCAGGCTAAAGGCATAAAGGGAAGGGCCACAGAGGACACTTAGGACAAGCTTGTCCGTTGTGTTTCCCAAAGCTGTTTCGTTCACTCAAAGGCCCAATGCCAATGGTGGAAATCCATCAATCAACTGATAAACACTAATAAAGTGCTGACTACGTGCTGGGTACTAGGGTGACATACAGATAACAAAGACAAAAATGAGATTGTCCCTGCCCTGGAGGAAAAAAAGCTGCCTGGTAACATCACAATCAACTAGATTTCTGGCACAGACATAAAGAGAAAGCTGCATCCCCAGCTCCCTGCCAAAGTTAAAGATATTTAAAATTCCTATGTTGTTGTTCAGTCATTTCAGTTGTGACTGACTCTCCACAACCCCATTTGGAGTTTTCTTGGCAAAAATCCTGGAGTGGTTTGCCATTTCCTTCTCCAGCTCATTTTACAGATGAGGAAACTGAGGCAAACAAGGTTACATGACTTGCCCAAGATCACACAGCTAGTCATATCTGAACTCAGGAAGATGGCTCTTTCTGACTCTAGGGCCAGCACTCTATCCACTGTGCCACATAGCTACCCCAAAATTCCTATAGGATACACCTTAAAATGCTCAGGAAAAAGAGTTCTTTTGAAGAAACAGGCATTATAAGCAATTATTAAGTTTTTAACCTGTACAGTACAGAAAGTCAATCAGGGAAAAGTGATATATAGGAAACTGGTTGAGCCTCAAGTATTGATATGTTAACACCTCACACAATAGCAAGTTTCTTGGCGCACAGTCAGGTTCCATAAAGACTTTTTTAAAAGTGTGAAATCGTGGTTAACTACAGAGGTGGCAACACACTTCCTCCCACAGACTGGATACTCTTACCCAAAGACTCAGAAAACCAACCTCACCAGCAAACAGGTGGTCAGAAAGCACTTATTCGGTGCCTACGACAGACTGAGCAGCCGCTGCTGAACACACGGTACCGTGACCCTAATGTCCCAATGTCGGTGGTCCTCTTCAAAGACAAAGGATGAACGACATAAGTGTCAGGCACCATGCTAAGCATGGGGGACACAAAGAGGGGTCAAAGATGACAGGAGAGACAACGGAAACAATGATGAAAACACAAGGTGTGTCAGACAGGGCTTTGTGTCCATTGCTTTAGGAAACCATCATGGGTTTAGTAGAAAGAAGGTTATGATGAGGATGCCAGCCACCATCTTAGTGGCATCCCTGTATCCAAATGCTTTCCTCCCTGGCAAACCGGCTGAGAGCAAAATGTTTAGGGGGGGTGACCAGAACCTCCCTGCCCAGAAGTCAGACTGACGATGCATGGGGGCATTTTAACACGAAGGACTCCAATCCATCACTAACGTATTTATCTCGATGCTGGATGACACACATCTGTAGCCCCATGCTTGCCTACACAGATAAACACACACACACTCATAGACACACATGCATACATACACATACACACACACACACAATCAGACACAGACACCAAGACACACAAACACACACTCTGAAAAAACAAACATGGGCTACTTTGGGGGAGAAAAGGATGAGATGATGATAGATAACGACAAAGAAGCCAGAACTGCTCAATACTTATTTATCTCCATTGTCTCTGTCAAGGAAAATGAAGGTCATGCTGTCTTCCCCATTTCACCTTCTTTGGTGTTTCATAATTCTTCCCCAAGTAAAAGGCTTACTTTAAAAGAATAATAGTTCCTATAGACTAACCTCATCTCCTTTTCTGATATGGCTACTAAAGTTGATATGCTGTAAATACAGTTAAACTAAATTTTAGCCTAGAATTTGATAAAGTCTCTCATACTATTTTTGCAGCAAAGATAGAGAGATACAGACTAGAAACCTTTCCACAGAGAAGTCAGTGGTGGTTTCACAAAGAAATAGATGCATACAGTTAGGTGGCTTCAAAACTGGTTGGAGATTGGATGTCAAAAATGGTTTCATGAAAACATGAAAGGAGATCTCGAGGAGAGTATCCAAGGGTTCCCAGATCATGGCATTTAAAAAGACCATGACATAACGTGACACAAGTGAAATCTACAAAGATTAAATCTTTATCACTATGTTATTAAACATTCTCATCAGTGACTTGAAGACACAGGTAGCATGCTAATTCAATTTATCTATGACTCAGTGGCAGGAGAGACAGCTCATATACCAAATGACCAAAATGACCATGGGGTCCAAAGATCATGACAGGCTAGAATACTGGGTAAAATCAACTAAAATGAAATCTAATAGGAATAAATGCAAAGTCCTATCATCAGGTTCAACAAATTAACTTCATTAGTACAATATAGGGGAAGTACAGCTAGATTTTGCTTGAAAAGCACCTGGGGATTTTAGAGGGCTGAAAGTTCCACATGAGTCACTGTGTAATATCAATTAATCCATCCATAAACATTTATTAAGCATCCACTCTGTGTCAGGCACTGTGCACTTGATCCTCACAACAGTCCTGCAAGGGAGGGGCCATGATCACCCCATTTTTTTGTGGCTGTTCAGTCATTTCAGTCGTGTCTGACTCCTCATGACTCCATTTGGGGTTCTCCTGGCAGAGACACTAGAGTGATTTGTTATTTCACAGATGAAGAAACTGAGGCAAAGAGAATTAAGTGACTTGCCCAGGGTCACACAGGTAGGAAATGTCTGAGGCCAGATTTGAACTCAGGAAGGTAAGTATTCCTGACTCCAGACCCAGTGCTCTATTTACTGCACCACCTTGTTGCCTAAAATTACTGACATTTATATGAATTAACATAAAAAACAAGTGTATATTTAGCACTTTAAAAAATAAAGATGTAAAAAAAAAAGCCAATCCTGGAGAAAAATTGTTTTCTGCATATCTTCTTTGATAATCCAAGGTCCACAGATTTATAGGATCACAGGACTTGGGGCAGAAAGAGGCCTTAGGGATCATCTCATCAGGCCTTGGGCAAGTTGCTTCTTCTCTGAGCCCCATTTTCTTTACCCACAAAATAAACTCTAAAGTTTCCCAAAGTGTCTTCAAGCTCTCTAAGATTTTGATGAAACCCCTTCATTTGGTAGCTGGGAAAGCTGAGGCCCAGAAAGCTGTCCACAGCTACACAGCCAGTAAATCATTTTTAAATGACTTTAAAAATGAATTTAATTTTTTAAAAATACTAAACATTGGAAATATAAAAAAAGGCAAAAGACTGTCTCTGCCCTCAAACAGCTTACAACCTAATGGGGGAAGATAATAAGCAAACAAAAAGCACATAGACTAGCCATATGCAGGATAAATTAGGAAATTTAATAATTAAATGAAGGAAGGCCTTGGAATGAAGAGCAGTTGGGGGAGGCTTCTCAGAGAAGCTGGCATCTTAGTTGGGACGTGAAGGAAGCCAGGGAGGGCAGGAGGCGTGAGCACATGAGTAGCAGGTAAAGAACTGGAGCATCCAACAACTAGGAAGATGTCTGGCATAGTGAGAGAAGCGCTGGCTCTGCATCCACAAGAGGCCTGAGCTCAAGGAACACCATGGGACACTTGAAGAGCCCTAGTTTCTTCATCTGCAAAATGGGGATAATAATATTTGTACCTTGCAGGGTTATTATGAAGGTCCAAGGAGGTGACGGATGCACAGTCCTGCCTAATGGCTGTTAGTACTGTCATTAGCTACGACTGTCACTAGCAGGGCCTGACTCAAAATCCACTAAGCCTTTTTCTCTTCGTTTGTAAAGTGTTTTTTACTTACTATTGTCAAGTAATATTTTCCTATCTCCCATTTGTACTTACTAAAAGAAACACAGGAGGATAAACAAGGAAGACCATCACCCACAACAGTACGTCCCACTCTGACCCAGGCACACGCACTCCTCCAAAGGTCAGCGGTGCCTCCGAGGCTGCCTGATGCACCTGTTTGGCGGGGGCTCGTTATGGGCCTCATGTAACGTTCCAATCATACACCTTCCACCCTCACTGCACTAAGTAGAGACTACCAAATTTAATAGAAAATATTCACAAAGCACACTCAGACAAGTAGTTTCAATTATTTGAAGCCTTTCTTTCCAACCTAAGTCATCAGTTTGTTTTCCTAACAGAGGTGTAAGAATCTGCATGTACAGCACTGTCCATATCAAACACGAAAAGGGAGCACATCTTTTTTATTTTAAATGAGAAATACATTTCCCTCTCGCTGGTCCATTAAGTGACCACTCAATCAGTTCTTTTTCAAAGCAAACTCTGCAAAATCCAGAGTGTTATTTGAGAAAAAAAGTACAGAAATTATCGTTTGGAGAAACCGGCATCTTTTGGTGAGCTGTGCATCACTGCCAGCAGTGGGGATTAGGAGCGACGCTCTTTCCAGACTTCATGTGCCTCAGATCAGAAGCCAAGAATGTCTGAATTGCTCATGATGCGGCAGATGAGGAGGGGAGGATAACGTGGGGCAAAGGACAGTCCAATACCCCACCCAGATTATGAAGCAATCATGTCACTCTCCACCTTGCAAGGCTGAACTAACTTATCAAGTGAGATCTTTAAACTGCCTACCTACAGTAACCCTTACAGTGACCTCAAAGAGCCTCCAAGCAGTTTCTAAAATTCTAGGCCCCTGGGGCTATATTTTGGGTGCTGAAACTGGGGGGGGAGGGAATGTCTAGCTCCAAGGTGCAGGTTATTTAAACATGCTACAGAGTATACTTGCCAGCCTTCATCAATACAAACATGCTGCCCAAGCTGGTCTGACTCCAGGACTTCTTTGCAGTGATCCCATCAGGCTTTGTGTGTGACCAACCAAAGTGCTTATGTGTTCTCTTTAAAAATCAATGAAACCAAACAGAGGTAATTTTTTTTTAATAAGGAAAAATGAAACTCTTGGCTCAGTGCCTCTAAGTATGAGCTTAGCAGCGTATATTCTTTTGTGACCAAAGGAAGAATCTTTGCTTCTGGACAAGCTGGGGCACTTGCCCACAAGAAGGTCCTTGGCTTTATCAGTCCCGTACGGAGATGCCCCAGTTAATGCAAAGTGAAACGTACTAAGGCCAGTGCCTGCACTGCTGGTCAGCATCCTGGAAGTCAATCAATTAGCTGCTACTTCTTACAGAATTCTACATACTACAATGTAATACATAAACATGAGTAGTACATACTGGTAGGAGGTAGAAGATGTGATCCCTGCCCCTACATAGCTCTCAATCCAGCCTAGGGAGGCTTGATCACCTAAAAAGTGATATGGAAAGTGAAGTGATTTTCTGTTTATTTCAAAGCCATACTGCCAAGGAAAACATCTTAGAGAAGGTGTTTAAGCAATATGTTTTTAAAGTACTTAACATAAGAAACATTTACTGAACCTTTTTCCTCCAACTTGTGTCTTAGACTGTTTAAGATTTAAGACATTTCTCCACATGGTAAATTTAGTTAAGTATTTTTTTTCTGAGTTCAAAATAAGTATTAACAAACATGAAATAAATCCAAAACAGACTGCTTTGCTCTTTGCCCTTTTTCAGGAGAGAAAAAGAAAGTTTCATTTTTTTGTTTTTGCTCTTATAGTTTAAGTTGATTGAATAGCTATAAACCATCTTCCTTAAGGCTCTCCAGCTCTACCAGTGGACAGAGGAAAGTGACTGATCACACATCCTCCACTAAGCAGTTCTACTTACCTCTGAAATGGATTTGACAAAGCGAATCCCATCATTGGCTCCTTTCACTTTTGCCAGACAGTCACAGAAGTAATCCCAATAATCTTTCCTGTTTCCTAGGAGAGTGGCCTTCTCCTTTTGGTCAAACTTTGTGGGAAAAAGAAGGTAACAGCCAAACTCAGATTTTCACCACAATGCTCAAAGGCTAATAACAAGTAAAGATAAATCACACACACATACCCCCAACACCCCCAACCAAGGAAATCTTCACGTGTATAACTGTGTCACCTCATATCAAAATTTTTATTAACTTGTGAATGTTTAAAAAAAGAAGTTTGGAGACTGTGCCCAATACATTTACTTAAAGTACATCCTAGCTCAGGTGGGTGAATAATTGAGATTTGGCACTAAGTATTCAAACATTAGATATTAGCTTGTTCTCAAATTGCTATTCCTCATATACGTGCATACACAGACACACACACACACACTCACAGACCATGCAAATATGTTCTTAGCTTCAAGTCCCTTCAAATCTAAAACCTGAAACAGGTTTGGTTAAAAGGAAATGAAGAGGCATATTTTCACTATGAAAAATCCTGATTATCAATTGAAATGGCACAGATAAGTATTTTACTTAAACATTTTGGTTAGTAATTTCTCTAATTTGCTCTCCTTATAGTCACACATTTTGCTGGGAACTCTACTGATAATACAATGGAACTGGGAAAGATACATGATAAGAATTACAGCTGACAATAAAGTCTAAGCAGCACTTATATGGATATGATTTCATTTGATCCTTGTTTTTCAATAAAGTTTTGTATCTTCAGTTATGAAAGACCTCAACACATTTTCAAACTCCAATGACTAAAATCTCTAGAAATGTCCTTGTGTTTAAACACTTCCTAAATCCATACTGGGTCTTCCAAGGTACACACTAAAGGATGTCCTACTCAAGTCTGAATGTATGAATATAAAGGGCACTGTAATGTGCACTGAAAATAACCCCAGTGAACTTTCTTAAATACTCAGGAATCTAACTAGATGATCCTCATATAGGAAGATGAATGAGTCCGTGCATAACTTACCTGCAAAAGATATTCAAGCTTGTAGGAAAACTTGTGCAAGTTGGTGCTGTCATCCGTAATTGGCTCTCCGAGATCTTTAAATTCCTTGCTTAGTTCAACCACAGCATCTTTAAGACAATAAACCAGAACAGGTGATCTAAAGGAATCTGATGAAAGGCTAGGGACAGGTGTGAAGAGTAACCAACAATTACTGTAAAATCAATTGAAAACATGCAACATAAAAAGGAATAGCACCTTTTGGTCAGATTTTGTACAGTTATAGCATTCTTTACCCACTAGTACAGGACAATGAAATGGATAGAGCCAGGTCTTGGGAGTCAAGAGTCATTGTTGTTATTTGGTCCAATTGTTCAGGATCCCATTTGGGGTTTGTTTGTTTTTTTGACAAAGATACTGGAGTGGTTTGCCATTTCCTTCTCTAACTCATTTTAAAGATGATAAAACTGAGGCAAACAAGGTGAAGTGATTGGCCTGGGTCAGAGAACTAATTAAGTGTCTAAAGCCAGACTTGACCTCAGGAAGATGAGTCTCCTGATTCCAAGTCCAGTGTTCCATCCACTACACCACACCGAGCTACCCTGAAGGAGTCAAAAGATTTGGGTTTAAATAACCTCAGGCACTTACAAGCTATGTTTGAGGACAAATCACTTATTCTTTCAGATGCCCCTTCTTCTGGGCAAAATGGCGTCCCATCACTTTACAGGGTGGTTGTGAGCCAAGCACATTGCAAACCTCAAAGGACTATAGAAATGTGAACCCTTATTGTTAATGCTCAAGTTACCATTTCTACCCCTGCAACAGTGGGCACATAAGCTATTGTCATTTTCATTGTGGTATTTCTACAAATACTCATCACAAGTGCTAAAGTGTGAGATGATCCATAAGATGATTATTTCCTATTTTCTCTGAATGCAAGATTTAAAACAAACCCAATACCTCTACTTAAACAAAACCAAGATGATCAGAATCAGAAATGAGAACAGGCATACCACAGCAACACCTCATACTTCAGAGTAATATTACAACAATGTGGTATGCTTATATCACACTTTAAAACTGCTTTCATCTACATTACGTATTCATTAGGGCATGGGGCCAGAAGCAAGTTGATCTTTGCTTTTAGGAAATATTTCATTTTTTCTGCTTCATAGTAAGACACAGGATATAGTATTGAAATTATTTTAATTTTGTTTAATTTTACAGCTGATTTTTAATCAAATGGAGACAATAACTTATGTGCCCTAGATACAACACGAAATGGATGAATAAATCCTAGAAAAGTTCTTTTCAGGTTATATTTTCCCCTGCATGTTGGTTTTTGACCTTTGGAACCAAACTGTGGCTTTAACTGCTCAGATGTGGTCTCCCACGTTAGAGTTTCCTCATTGGTAGATACCACCTTATGAGCAGCTGAGAGTTCTGACCAGTAGGGAATGGTCACCTCTGACTCCAATGGCACGAAAGAAACTGGCCACATAAGATCATGTTGCAATGAAAGTAGAAAAGGAAAAACAATGACAGCATCTAGTCATCTCATTGCTAGCTCAGGTGACGTGGATGTATGTCTATGAAGCTAGCAGGCCAGAAAACTAAATTCTTCTCAGAAATGAACCATGTAGAATCAAACTAGGGTCTTCTCTCTGGGACAAAAGCAGAAATGTAATCTGTTCTTCTAAATTTCTAGTTCTATGCAGAGTTGCCCTGCCAGCCTCAAACCCTGTCTGTCTTCATAGTGCATAAAGACCACACATCAGAAGACCCCAGAGCAAACCTCCTGATTGGTGAAAGTACTGCTAAAAAAGAAAAATGAGAGAGGAAGGACAGATGATAACAACAACTTGTGGGCAGTCAACATTAGTTTAGCACTTCCTACATACCAGGCACTGTGCTAAGTCCTAGGGACTCACAAAGAGCAAAGCAAGACCCAGCCCTCAAGAAGCAGGCACCCAAATAGGGGGAGACAATATGCAAATAACAAGGAACATAGAAGGTATCTAAAAAGTAGAAAGCAGGTCATTTGGAAGGGAAAGGCACTAGGCTGGGGAGGAGCAGAAAAAGTCTTCTGGAAAAGATGGAGTTTGAGTTCAGTACTGAGGGAAGTTGGGGAAACTAAGGCAGAAATGGGGAGGAAGACACAGGCGCTCACCAGTACAAAGGCACAGAGATAGGAGATGAGGAGAGAGTGAGCAGTCCTGTGTGATTGGATAATAAAGACTAAGGAGTATGGAAAAGTAGGGCAGGCCAGGTAGGAAAGTATTCTAGATGCCAAATAGAGGACTTTATGTTGGAGCCCGGAGGCAACAGGGTCATTGGAGTTTACTGAGTCACACCTAAACTTTAGGAAAATCACTTTGGCAGTTGAATGTAAAATGGATTCTAGTGGAAAGAAACAAGGCATGGAACCAATTATAAGCTACTGCAGTCGTTAAGGTGAGAGGTGTTGAAGGCCTTTGTTAGCGTGGGGATATGAATAGAGAGAAGGTCATGTATATGAAGGATGTTGTGAACTACAGTTGTCACTGGACTGGATAACCGGGATGAATGAGAGAGGAGGTCAAGGAAGATAGCAGGTGACAAGCCTGGGAGACCAAGAAGATGGCGCCCTCACCAGTCATCACAAAGTTCAGAAGAGGGGAGGGGAAGGAGGGGCAGGGGAAGGACAATGAGCTCTGTTCTAGGGATGCTGAGTTTGAGATGCCTAGTTCTAGACGTCTAAAAGGCAGCTGGTGATGTGGAACTGGAGCTCAGGAAAGAGACTAGGGCTGGATATATAGATATGGAATCATGTACATAGAGATGATAACTGAACCCATGGGAGCTGAGGAAATCACCAAATGGGAAAGTGTAAAAGAAAGGTTTTTTAACCTTTTTTTGTGTCATGGATGTCTTTGGCAGTCAGGTGTTATTTATGGATCCCTTCTCAGAATAGTATTTTTAAAATATATAAATCAAAAGTATTATATAGGATTATAAAGGAAACCAATTATATTGAAGCAGAGTTGTGGGATTATTTTTAAAAATAAGGTCATGGAGCCCAGATTAGAAATTCCTGGCACAAAAGGAAAAATGAAGAGGACTGAGCCTTGGGGGGCACCCATGGTTAGTGAGCATGGCTTGGATGAAGAACCAGCAAGGAGCACTGGGAAGGATTGATCATATAGGCAGGAAGAGAACCAGGAGAATACAGTGACAGGAAAACCTACAAAGGAAAGCAAATCCAAGAAAAGACAATAAATAGTGTTGGAGGTTTCAGAGCAGACAAGGATAAGGATTAAGAAAAGGTCGTTAGATTTGGCAACTAAGAGATCACTGTTAGCTTTTGGGAGGGTAGTTTCATTTCAATGATGAGGCTGGAAGCCAGACTGGAAAAAAGTAAGGAGAAAATGAGAATGGGGAAATGGACACATCTAGTGTGATAGCTTTCTCAACAAATAGACAGAAACTGAAGACAGAAAGAGATGGAGATAATCAAGGTCATCGTGGGACAGCTAGTGGTCACAAGGGACAGGGAAAGATGAGATCAAAGACTGATCAGATGGAGGAATTTTAGAATTCATGAAAAAGATGGAAGTGAGACACTTGGAGTCCAGAGCCCAATCAAGGATATACTCTTTTTTTTTCTTTATTCTTGGTAAAGCAATCAGGGTTAAATGACTTGTCCAGGGTCACATAGTGTCTGAGGCCGGATTTGAACTCGGGTCCTCCTGACTTCAGGGCCAGTGCTCTATCCACTCAAGGACATAATCTTTGTCTGTAGTTGAGGCAGCAAAGAGACATATGTGGTCATATGCGGTACTGGGAAGCTGGGATACTGGAGAGAGCATTGATATTTATGTTAAAGTCCCCTAGTATGAAGGCAGAAGTTATGGGGGAGAGAGAATGTGAGACAACCCTACAGTCCCAACCACGACAGTGTCCTGGGTTTTTAATAGATATTGTCTCCTGGGATCTGAATTAAGTGATAAATATGGCTTGCATGAACCTCAAAAAAGGAGAGGCTGCTGAATAACGGTGGTAGAGGGAGAACCTGTAAGTGGCAGTGGAGAGCAAGGAATATTCCAACACTCTCACCAAGACAAGTGAATCAGAGGTGGGGCAGTGTGAAAGAAAGTCTAGCCAGTAGTAAAAAGGTTGGGATGGGGATCAGGCCTCAATCAGTGTCAGAATATGGAGGGAGTGACAAAGGAAGATATCCAAGTTTGTTCATTATGGAACGTGCATTTCAGAGGGCCTTAATTTTGACAAAGAAATTTCCTCACATGACATGTGACACAAGTAATGCAAGGACTGTTCCCATTTTACAGACGAGGCAACTTAGACTTAAGAACTAAGACATGGTAATTTGCCAAAGGTCACATAGCTAATAAATGTCAGGGGAGAAATGTGATGCCAGATGTCCCAATTCTAAATGTATTCCACTATACTTCACTGCCTCCCAGAACATTTAGACATCCTGCCTCTCTTGCTTCAAGGGTGGCAGAAAGTTTCCTTCAAGAATTGGCTTGTTCAAATAAGCGCGTAATAGCCTATATCTTAAGCAAAAATTTAACTCGTATAGTTTACGTGGATAGTTCAAAAAGAAAGACTGAAATAAGACCCAGTGGTCAAAATGGGATCTTCAATTTTGTTTCCAAATTAATTCTGTAATGAGAGAAGCAATTGGTAAGCTGAGAGCTTCTTAAAGAATGTTCGAAATCTGAGCTGAAAATGTTTTGACATGAGATAGCGTCAAGTTGACAACTTCCCAGAGTGCAAAGATCCAAATGGAAACTTTACTAACAGCCACAAATGCACCACCTTCTACCAACCTCAATCAAATTCAGACCCCAAAGATGCAGCCCCAGCTAAACATCAGGGACAGAGCTTTTACCTTGCAAATCTCTGATAATCCTCTGCAGCTGGCTTTCAGCACTCGAGGCCATCACGAACAGGAGGTCTGCCCACACCACCAAACTCGGTACCAAGTCAGCAGAGGGATCAAAAGTTCATTTCAGCTGTGCACATTGGCTTAGCGGAGGTCACTATCTCAGGGCATCTGAACGTTGGGAGAAGGAAGCAGGTTAGCACGCTAACAAAAATACATGAAGATAAATACCCTATCACCAGCACTGCTTTAAAAAATCAGCAGAGGCACTTATTGGAGGATAAAGTATTCCTAGATACATATGACTTGGCTTCCTGAGCTTCACCACAGACAGATCTGGATTTGCTTTTGGCTACTGCATTCCAATGTGATGAGCTGGTTTAAAGCCAATCAACGAGATTAACATAATAGCACGTGGTTTTCTTTCCAGGCTTCTATTTATTCCTCTTCTTCCCAGGTTAAAAAAAGTTTTCTATTCTGGTTTTTTGAGCATTTCTCTACCTTTGGAAAGAACTAAAAACCAAACGATCTCTTAGGATTGTGTGCTGGACATTCCGATAATAGGAGGCCCCAGCAGATTTCTTATCCCTCATCTCCTACCCCACATCCTTCCCCCATTTTGCTTCTGAATTATACTAACCAGCAAACTTCCGCCGGCCAAGAGAGCATGTAGCCTAGATGAACACGGAGCCCCAAAAGTATATTCCTCCAGTTTCTGAACTGCTCAAACTCCACAGTCTGGCCCAAAACACTCTTCCCGTTCAGTTCTCTATGGCCTGGCTGCCCAGAGTCCACAGCCTGATTGTTCTGGCATCCAGGCAAGCCTGCCTGCCTTCAGAGGCACTTTGAATTCCTGAAGTAAGTAAAGGACACCTCTCTATTTTAAGCTGCATTACAGTCTCTGCTGGGACCGGTGGAGTTAAGGACTACACTTCCCTAAAGGCTGGAAGCTCTCCTGGCGGATTTACAAGTCAGACAGGTAATTCGATTTGGTTTGGTTTGGTTTTGTGCTTCGGGTGTGTTTTCTCCACACATCTTTGGGCATTATTATGTTTCAGAACTTCCTTTAATGCAGAGTTCTTTACCTTTTGGGTGGCCCCTTTAGGTAGAATCTAGGGGTGAGGAACCTGAGGTGAAGTCCATGGACCCCTTCTTAAAGTAATGTTTTTAAATGCATAAAATAAAGTACAGAGGATTACAAAGGAAACCAATTATTCTGAAATACAGTTATCAAAAAATATTTTTAAAAAACAAGGTCACAGACCCCAAGTTAAGAATCTGTGCTCTAAAGCATTCACCACAAAGTAATGTTTTTTGCTGATATGAAAAAATCCGGACACACATGATCACCAGGACCTCATAAAAACAACTTCCTCTAACACTCATTCTACCCAGATCAACAACCAGCATGGTCTGGTCCAGCCACATTTCTGAAAAAAAAAAAAAATGAACTAAACACAAAAAACTCCTGTCTAATCAAGGCACCAAGCAGCACAATGGCTAACTTGAGTGGCAGCCCCGGAGTGAAGAAGATCTAAGTTCAAATCAAGCTTCAGACTTACACTGGCTTTACAACCTGGACCAAGTCACTGAACTTCTGCCTCTGTTTCCTCAAGTGTAAAATGGGGATAATAATAGCACCTACCTAACAGGGGTTAGGAGAATCAAATGAGAGAATATTTGTAAAGAGTTTAGCCTGGTGCCTAGCACCAAATAGGGGCTTAATGAACGATGATTCCTTTCCCCTTCCATCAGTAGCTTGTCCCAAAATGTGTGACTTGGGAATCTCACACTGGGATCATTTCCTAACCTATGTTTAGAACCATTGCCTCTTCCCACCCCTAGTACCACTTTAGGAATCAAAACAGAAAGTCTAGGAATCCAACCCTTCCCTTTCTCCTGGCTCCTTTCCTCTTCCCTCTTCCCTGCTGTGTCCTCCCCTCCCATCCCATCTCATCCCTTCCCCCTCCTATCCCCATCCTTCCTTCATCTTTTCTTCTTCCTTCCTTCCCCCCCCAGACGATGAAGCCATGGAGACATCCAAGGAGGCCACAGAGCCCACCAGGGTGGATATCACAGGGCTGTGGCAGACACAGATACCAGTGATGACTAGAAACTTCTGGAAAATATGAACAAACTGACTAGCTTGAAGTATCAAGCCATGAAAGATACTGCAGCAAACATAAGCAGGAACCTAAAGGATTTAAACCAGAAATATGCAGCACTTGGGTCTTATCTGGATCGGATCCCCGTGAATGAGAAGCAAGCAGCAGCTGGAGCCTACAAGTTGAATGCATTTTCAAAGAAACTAGAAGCAAAGTACAAGAAGTTAGAGGGGTGATGAAAGAATTCTTTAGCAGGAAGACTTTGACCATGAGGATGTTTCATAAGAGCTAAAATGCATGGATGTAACTTAACAAACTTCCAATGCTTCCATTCCATAAAGGGAAGTGTTGGGGCTGATCAAAGGAGAATCCCAGCTGCCATCTTTGGTTGGATGTATAACCCTGACCATCCCTTAGCGTCTTCCTAAAACTGTACCCCTGAAACTTCATCTTACCACATGCTTCATGGTGTGCCCTGGACCAAGGCTCAGAAATCAGGACGGACCCTATCTAGAAGCAGACACAGATGAGAGGCACACATCTCCCTGTCTCCTCCTTCCTCCCCTTCCCCTAGGGCTCCATCTTTGACTCTCTATTCCAAATGGGCCCCCCTACTTCCTTCATAACCTGTTCTTGAACTTGAATAACAAATGCTGATTTATGACACTCAAAAAACAAAGTCTAGGAGTTCACCCACATCAAGGATCATCCTCCTTAAAAATATTTATGAAAGTATTCCTAATGGGGAGGCTATGAATCACTGAGATGACCCATCTCAGTAAAGATGACACGTAATTGCCTCCTATTCCAATTCTGACTTGTCCCACAGTGAATTCTAGGCCCAAACATTCTACTTCCTCAGCCTAAGTGTTAGATATACATTTGTGGATAGATCAATAGGTTGAAAAAGGGAAAGCCATCTCCATCCTAACCTCTCTGGCTAGTTTTCACATTTGGGAGCTGGGTCACCCTAAACTCTAATGGAGGGGATCAAGGACAAGGAGACACATCCTAGGGCTGAGGCTGGCTTTTGTTATATGTGTGTGCATGTGTGTATACACACATGTGCACATATGTATATATGTACATATACACACATGTATATATACGCATATATCCATATCCATATTCATATGTATATACTCATACACATATATGTAAGGCTACACTAAGTTTATTTCCTCCTATCACCTGTTTCTGTGAAGGTAGAACCCATCTTTCTTTGTAAGTCTAAGTCTTTCCATGTTTTTCTAAATCAATAAGCTCATCATTTCCTACACTATGACAATATTCCAGCCCAATCACATCCTATTTGGGAGACTGTCTATGAAAGTTTTTTTTTCCCAATTTTATGCATTCCTTGTGTTCTTGGCCACAAAGGTTTTATTGACACAAGAAAATTTAAATTTAAAATAATCAAAATTATCCTTTTTACACTTCAACAATGTTCTTGCCTTATAATATAGTTCAAGGTTTGATACTGCTGAATCTCTATCTTTTTTTTGCTGGTTTCTTGGAAGTTCTTGACCTTTTGTTTTTCCAAATAAACTTTATTATTTCTCTAACTCAGTAAAAAATTTTTTTGTAATCTAATTAGAAAAACATTGAATAGGTAAAACTGTCATTTTAAAAATTTTATTGACTCTACCTATCCATGAACAATAAATATTACTTCAATTATTTAGATCTGAGTTTATTTGTATAAAAAGGGTTTTATGTTTATGTTCCTATACTCCCTATGTCTGTTTTGGCAGGTATACACTCAGGTATTTTGTACTGTCTAGGTATTTTAAGTGGTCCAAAACAATACTGAATAATATTGCTGATACATAGCATAGTTTCTCTATTTTTAACTTTGTCCGATATCATGATTACCATCCCTGATTTTTTTTTACATTGCAAACTCTACTCCTGCCCTTTATTTTATTTTTGTGTGTATCTCTCATTTTTCCTCTGAAAGCAACATACACACACATACACACACACACACACACACACACACACACATTATTTCTTCTAGATCTGTTCTCCAGATCAGTTGTTTTTCTGCTGAGATGTTTCACTTTCTCTTCTATTTTTTCATTCTTTTTATTGTTTTATGATTTCTTGGTGTCTTAGAAGGTCATGAGCTTCCCCTTGCACAATTCTAGTTTTAAGGAATTACTTTCTTCCTTAAGTTTTTGATTCTCTTTTTCCTGATGACTTTTTTTCATCATTTTCTTGATATTCTTTTTTTTTTTTCCTAACTTTTCCTTGATATCTCTTATTTGACTTTTACTCTCCTTGTTCCTGGGACCACTGGACATTTCTCATTGAAAAGGGAGCAGCTTTTTTAGCTCCATTATCTTCCTCTGAATATGAACCCAGACGTTCTCTATTCTTTCTGCTTGGCTTACTCATTTTTTAAAATTTATTTTTGGTTTTATTTTGTTTTTAGCAGCAAGAGGCTCCTCTCAGCAATCTCCATTTACACAGTATTGTATGACTCAGTATTTATTCAGTCAGTCAAGAGCCCCGGCCCTTACACTGACCACAAAAGCTCCCCAAAGCTTGGGCAGAGGCAGTGCTCCCTTCCCCGCCCCCTCTCTCTGCCTCTCTTTCCTTCCCTCCCCTCTTTGTTTGTGTACACACATGCACACATATATAACTATACTATTATTATTAGATGTAATTGTATAATAGCATCCAAAATTAACCAAAAGACTGAAGACATCTATAACTAGATGCAGTGTTATACACCCAGAGTCCCACAGCCCCCCCACCTCAGCAAAGAAGTAATGGGAAGGCTGCAAAATTGTTGCTGTTTGTGTTTTTAATAAAAGGTTGTTTTTATCATCAAGGTCAATAAAGGCAGTCTCTTCAGCGTCTAACATCACAGGCCCGCATATACTTATGTTGTTTCTGTTTGGTCATTTCAGTTGTGTCCAATTCTTTGTGACCCCATTTGGGGTTTTCTTGGCAGAGATACTGGAATGGTTGGTCATTTCCTCCTTCAGCTCATCTTGCAGATGAAGAAACTGAGGCAAACAGGGTTAAGTGACTTGTCCAGAGTCACACAGTTACTAAGTGACTGAGGCCAGTCTTCCTGATGTATGTATATGTGTACATGTATATGTGTCTATATGCATGTATGTGTACATTATGTATACACATACACATAGAGGAGGTAAAAATGGCATTAGAGAACCAGCCACTCACCAAAGGCAATAAAGAAAGGGAAAGCAGCTAAAGCAGTCCAAGTCCACAAAGAGGTGATTTCTTCTGGAAGTGACAGAATTGTTAGGGCACTAAAAGATTAATTTACAACATATCTAAAAGAGGGAAATATATATTAATTGGAAAAAATCTCAGGCCTTATTAATGCTGAAAAGGATGACCAAGACAATACTATAGCTATTGATGGACAACCTTCCTTTCCCATCTTTACATAAACAGAGAAATGTATGATAGGAGAAGACAGACTGGTCATGAGGTAAAGGTGAGGGGTGAGAGGTATCCTTGAAATCCCTCTAGCACATTAGGTGTACACCCCCTCCTAAGTGCTTTACAGTTATTATCTATCTTATCTTTGCAACAACCCTAGGAAGTAGGTGCTATTTTTAGCCACATTTTATAGATGAGGATAGTGAGGCAGACAGCAGTTAAGTGACTTGCCCAGGGTCACACAGCTAGCTAGCATCTTGAGGTCAGATTTGAATTTGGGCCTTCCTAACTCCATACCTGACTCCTGAAGTATCACCAGCACCTAGCATAATACATCACAAATTGAACTGATAACATAAAAACAAGTCACAAACCCAGGGTCATCTCTATACCATGACGAGACACCCGGGTGGTAAGGTTTAGTTTACATTAACCCTCCCTCTCAAGATGCCGTGTGAAAAGCAGCGTCAGCAGAGGAAACCAACCGTATCTCAGGATGATCTCAAAAAAGAGAGGCGAGTGTCTGCTTGTCTCCACACCAATGTCACATGCTGTTCTCCTTTATGATGCCTGCGACTGACCCGCACAAGTAGGCATAAAATCGCTCTTTCTTTGAGAAGACAGCCAAGGCAAGTATCTACCCAAGCCACAGAGTTCAAAGGCGCTATGAGCCTCAAAGCGGCTGCATGATAAACTATTCTAACTGTGCTCACCACACCAGCGGCTTTCTTAATGTTATTTATCGCCTGCGGATAGACTCTAAACTGGAGAGCAAGGCCAGAGACCCCCACTCTTAGCACAGCTTCTAGTCACACTCAGCTGTAGCTTGCTGGTGTTGTTCAGACGTATCTGACTCTCCCTAACTCCAGTTGGGGTTTTCTTGGCAGAGACGCTGAAGTGCTTTGCCATTTCCTCTTCAGCTCTTTGGACAGATGAGGAAACTGAGGCAAACGAGACAAAGTGACTTGCCCAGGCTCACACTGCTAGTGAGTATCTAAGGCCAGATTTGAACTCTGGTCTTTCTGCCTCCAGGACCGGTACTCTTGCCACTGTACCACCTGGCTGCCCCTCTAGTCACGTGGTAGAAGCTTAATAAATCCAGGATGCTTCATCAACATCCTTAAGCTCTGATATTCGTTTTACATTTATACAGCTCCTCCTTTTATGTTTCCAGTCAATTAATCACACCATTTCAGTAAGTAAGCCAATGCTTCCTTCAGAGAACTCTGCAGAACACATCAACACTATTCTATTTTCCTTGTCAGTCAATAAGCATTTATTAAGCATCAACTGTGTGCCCAGGTCTGTGCTGAGTGCTAGGGATACAAAAAAAGGCAAAAGTCGGTGCCTGGCTCACATTACAATGGAGGGGCTCATACTGACCAAGTCAACATTAAGAACAGCAGGCATTTCTATTACAAAGCCCTTTATAGACACCATCTCCTCTGACTCTCACGACCATCCTCTGAAGACAAAGGTGGCAAACAGCTACCAAAGAATGAATGTCAAGCAAAGAAACAATTCTAAACTTAGAAGGCAGGAATAGCATTTATCCAATGACTATGTTAAGGTAATGAGGTCATTCATCCTTTACCTACCTCCCTGGGCTCTGGACACCCCGAGGTCTTCCCAGCTACGGGTTTAGTGGTGGAAACAGTCCACTGATACCACCCTGTACCATCCAAGCTGGGGAATTATTCAAGAGGACTGACTCCTTCGGCCCAGGAGCAAGGAGCCAGATGAACACGCGGAGTAGGTGTTTGTGCAAGCATGACCATGATGCTAATTAAGTGACACAGTCCCTTGGACCTTTAATTAAATATGCCAAACAACTGAGAAGCTGCATCTTCCCAAACAGGATGACTACTGCCCCTTTTGGAAGGGAATCAGGTTTTATATCTGTGCCAGAATCTCCTAAAACTTCCATCTGCTCATCCCTTGTTCTCCCCAACAGCACATTACTTTCTCCTGTAGAAAATGCCATCCAAGTCATATTTGTTCTGTACTGGCTAGCTATTCATTTATTGTTTCAGCTCGACAGCCTGGGTCAGCAGGATCATGAGTGACACATTCACCCACCATTTTATTTCCCATAAGCAGGGAGGAGCAGGAGAAGGGGGAGGAGGAGGAGGTAGGCCAATTATCTTTGTCAGGAAGTTAAATCCGGAATAAAGCCAAGGTGTGGGAGCTGGATTGCTATAGTGTAGTGCAAGAGCCACAGGTCTGGAAGTAATTGTGTTGGGACAAGAAAGGGAAGCACCGTGGTACTGCTGGGTCTGGTGTTCCCATCATTCCAGAGACTTAGAATCCTAACAAAGGAGTGTCTGGGATGAACACTTCCAATCTAAACACAAGAGCCATACTGGGAGGAATTTAGCAAGTCACTTTTCAGGGCTCACACAACTAAGCATCCAAAACTTACTTCTCCAGGTATTCTGGAATGTCTGTGGTTCCCCCCAGGGAGTCTAATTTCAGCTCAGGTAGGGGAAGATAAGTTACCTTCCAATCCCTAAGTGTTAAAAACCGGACTGTAAACAAACAGTTTGAATAACAGTGCATGTTAACAATATGCTGCCGCAGAAGTCAAAAGTAGCTCCGGCGTACCTGGGGGTAGAAGGCACAGGGACTAGGAGGTGCCATGGCCACCAAGTGCCTAATATATGTCCTGAAGACAGAATCAAGGAACTTTTAGGCCCAGAATTCCTTGAGAAGTTCTCTTATCACCTGATTGTGATAAATCAGGTTCTTTCTATCAACTTATCACAAGAAATGATGAGCATTGATGCCACCTGCGTTAAAGGTCTCTGCATTGCTCTGGACATCATTTCCATTCTCAAGCAAATGATCGTTCTCAGGGTTTCTAACCTCTCCCCCTCCCCCTGCCCCAAGCCTCTCAATAATAATATGTAATCTATTATTTGCTACTGCTTTTCCATCTTCTCTCCATTTGCCAGTGGGCAAATCCTGTCCAGTTCCAGTAAACAGATCAATTGAGTAAAGAAAATCTAGCCAAATGAACTCGGGAACTATGATTTTCTAATCCTAGCACTGACACTAACTCCTCATGTGATTAAGCCCAGGAACTTTCATTAGCCTCTCTGTGGCCAAATGGTTGGGAATTTCTCTCTCTCTTTCTTCTCCCTGCTGTTAATTTGAAGCAAAATGCCTGAGAATGGACAGTAGAAGGAAAAGGAAGAAATGGCAAGGGGGCCCAATAACCCCCCACCTGAATTTATTTCATCCTTAGTAACCCACAATTCACTGCTTTGTGAGTGTTGTGTCTATACATGTGGCCATAAGGATTATCTGCATGTCTACTGTAGCTTCTCTTAGGAGACTGTTCCTAGCTCACAATCCATTCATCTAATGAGCTCTTGGAAAGCACGACCTTTTTTGCCTCATTTTGTGTACCCAGAGCTTAGCCCAATGCCTGCCACTTAATACATGTTTACAACTGAATGACTGACTGGCAGAGATGGCACTAGCTAGGTGGTGAAGTAGAAAAGAGTGCTGGGCCTGGAGTCCAGAAGACTCATCTCTCTGAGTTCAAATTCAGCCTCAGATACTTCCTAGCTGTGTGACCCTGGGCAAGTCATTTAACCTTGTTTGCCTCAGTTTCCTCATCTGTAAAATGAGCTGGAAATGAAAATGGCAAACCACTTCAATCTTAGCCAAGAAAACCCCAAGAAAACTCTTCATGGGGTCATGAAGAGTAGGGCACAACTGAAAAACGATTCAATAACAATATTTTCCTTCATGAAAATGTTTATAAATTTAATACATGAAAGTGGTACCAATAGTGGCAAGGACATAGGATTGAGAACCAAGAGACTTGGCTTCTGGGACTGACTGCCAATAATTAGCCATCTGATCCTGGGTACATGGATTACCCGGTCTGCCTCTCAGTTTCCTCTTCTGTATAAGGAGGGAGGTGGCCTAGAGCAGATGTTCTCTGCTTTTTGTATTATGGACCCAATCCCTTCCCCTTTGACAGTGTCTGGTGAAACCTACAGACCCCTTCTCAGAATGTTCTTAAACGAGTAAGATAAAATACACAGGATTACCAAGGAAACCAAATGTGCTTGATATATAGTTATCCAAATACTTTAAAAACAAGCTCAATGGAGCGCAGATTAAAACTCCTTGACTAGATTTTAACTCTCACATTTGAGGATCTATGACCTAGTACAACCTAATTAGGACAGGTAGGTAGTACAGTGGATAGAGCTGGGCCTGGAGTCAGGAAGACCTGAGTTCAAATCTAGTCTCTGACAGTTTCTAGCTGTGTGACTCTGAGCAAGTCACTTCCCCCTATTTGCTTTCGTTTCCTCATCTGTAAAATGAGCTAGAGAAGGAAATGGCAAACTACTCCTGAACCTTTTATCAAAAAAACCCCAAATGGGGTCAAAAAGAGTCAGACACATCTGAAAAACAATTGACCCACAACAACCTAGTTAGCCAGAGACCCTCAAAAATGATTTGACTGCTTATCTTCACATCCTAGTTTGATTCTTTTAACTGATCAATAAAAAACATGACCTAATTAGCAAAAAATCCAGTGCTGGTAGGCACCTTACTATGCTTCTGACTGACCAGACACATTTGATTCTGTCTGCCAATACCCAGGAAGCTCCAGGGCAAAAGGTAGCAGGGGCCCTGGTCTCTACAAAGTAAGGCCTATCCATTCCAGGAAACAGAACTCACACCCAAAAGGAAAATTATACTTTCAGTCTGTCATCTGTGAAAATTCCTCAGGGAAATTTCAACTAGTTCAACACAGAATACTGGAAAAATTGTAAGAAAAAGACAAGTGACTCCATGACAGACCTTGAAGGACACAGAAAGAAATTTCCTCCTCCTTGGATGTTCAAGTTCTAAGAGAAAAACAGATTGGATTCTCCTAGGAAATCCTATTTGACAGATGCTCACACTTCTGTGAATAACATGTTAAAAGAGAGAAAAGTGTCTTAAACACCCATGAAAGGTATATGAGTAACTTTTCAAGCTAATTATGGTACCCAGTAACACTGATAGCAAACAGCTGAGTCCAAAGAAATGAATGCCTGAAGTTTGTGTGTGTTCGTCCTTTGTTGGCCAAAGAAGACCATGCCATCAGAGAAATAATGACATGACTTACACTTGACTTTATTTTGAGTGAGGGAGGGCTGTGCAGGTCACTAGCCTCACTTCTCCTCCAGAGCCATCTGAATCCAGTGACCAGATATTCATCAGGATGACTGGAGATGACCCAGAATGAGGCAGTTGGGGTTAAGTGACTTGCCCAAGGTCACACAGCTAGTGAGTGTCAAGTGCCTGAGGTGAGATTTGAACTCAGGCCCTCCTGACTCCTGCACTGGTGCTCTGTCCACTGCACCACCTAGCTGCACACCTGAAGTTTTATGTTTGTAAGCAAGGAGGGCTCACAACTACAAGTCGGTCTCTCTCTTAACCACTGACTTTTCCATTGGTTTAAACTACACATAAATGATGTCATCATGGCTTCATTCGTTTGATTTGACTTAATTATTTATTTCACATTATGTCAGGCATGATCTTAAATGAGGCCTGTTTTAAAAAGGCCAACCTGCACATAGAGAAACATGATGGGATGAGATGTATTTGGCTGGAATCCTATTGAATGCTGACTTCTAGAAATAAGAATCTATGACTGGGCCCCAAATATAGAGAAGGTGAACCTTAAAATATTCAACAGGCAGCATTATGGAGGGAGACAACCAAGCAGGGCTCAGATTCTGATTCCTGATTCCAACAAGTTCTTACTGTGAGACTTTCAGAAACCTACTCAATCAATCTGGCATTCTCCATCTTCATTTGTAAAAGCCACACAGCTTTAAGAACACAACTGTATAAAAAGGGCTAAAAGGCTCACATTTCTACCTATGATTATTTTTATAGGAACAGTAGACCTTCTTAACTAAAAAGTAAATGAGATATAAAATTTGCCATAAGGTTAAATGAAAGACAATATTACAATTTGCAGTAAACCCAGCATAACGTGATGTATGATAAACATAAAAATAACATACTAATGCCAACAGTTTAACATTAACTGCCAGAACCAAAAACAGGGACCATTAATTTCTAGGGCTCATTCATTCAATAAACATTTATCCATACTCTCCCCTGTGTATGAACCCAGTCTATATACCTATATCCCAAGATCCTGTAAAATTCAAAATGATAAAATTAGTTTAAAAGTGGTGAATTGCTGTTACTCAGTTATGTCTAACTCTTCATGACCTTATTTGGGGTTTTCTTGGCAGAGACACTAGAGTGGTTTGCCATTTCCTTCTCCAGCTCATTTTACAGATGAGGAAACTGAGGCAAACAGGGTGAAGTGACTTGCCCAGGACCACACAGCTAGTAAGTAGCTGGGGCTGGATTTAAATTCAGGTCTTCCTGATTCCAGAGCTGGCACTCTATCCACTGGCCACCTTGCTTTGGGAAATGTAGGTGATTTAAAAGCAACAGCCATCAATACAAATTTATTAAAAAATAAAATAAAATGAGTTGGTGGGTAGACTAGTGGATTCCCTAAAGTCATTTAAAATAAACAATCCACACCTAAGAGTGTCATGGAAACCTAAACATCAACTCTGGCATGCTGAAATTCAAAGAACATATAAACAAACCCTAAATAAAGCTCAGGAGTTTTAACTTTTGTAGAAACTAATGAAACTATGTTTTGTGCTCAATTTAGCAACTTTTTACAAGGGACCTTAGAACTAACCAGTATCTACTCTACCGACAATGCACAAGTCACAAGATCAGAAAATAGCAAATTTCAAAATGGAAAAAAAATCTCAGAGGTCATTCATCCCAATCTTCTCATTTTACAGATGAATAGTGAAGCCCAGAGAAATTAATTAACTTGCTCTAACTCACACAGATGACACATAGAAGAGCCAGGATTTGAAGCCAGATCTCTGACACCAAATTCATTGTTCTTTCTAAAGTATGTGCCTAAATGTGCCTAGTCAAATACCTGTGACCAGTACCCTGGCTTACCTTTCAGGATTTTAAACAGAAAACTAATAAAAAGAGATGTTAGTAATCTTTCAAAATTTAGGAGTTTTGACTTGTATTATGTTGTAGAGGACAGAAGAGACAATAAAATGTGTAAACTACTCTAAAGTGGAGGTCAGGAGTAAGGAGATAAGTGCCACAAAGGATGTGGCTAAGCAACTGGCCCTGAGCCTCCGATACCTCACAAGCCAATATGTCTAAGGTGCCAACCTCTGCCACACAATGGAAATTTCCTAAATCCTATCATAGCAGTATCACTCCTAGGCCCAGATACACACGTGACCCTCATGTACATAAGATTCTATTTACTGACAGACAGGCAGTACTAATTTCAAAGGTGAATAAGCGTGCCGGGCCTGGAGTCAGGAAGACTTACCTTCCTGAATTCAAATCCAGCCTCAGACACTTACTGGTGGTATGATCCTAGGCAGGTCACTACAGCCTGTTTGCCTTTGTTCTCCCATCTGAAAGAGCAGGAGAAGGAAATGGCACACCGCTCCAGTATCTCTGCCAAGAAAACCCCAGATGGGTTTATGAAGAGATGCACATGACTGAACAACAACAATTTACCACCTTTTAACCTGCAAAACGACCTCAAATTTTACTTTCTGCCAGAGGAGCCTATCAAATCTGCCAAGGCCTTCTCTTTTCTAGTTAACCTTGTATCCATCTACTTATTTACCTGAGGTGTCCCCATCAGAGTATAAGGTCCTTGAGGGTGGGGACTGTTTTTGCCTCTCTTGGGTTAGCATAATGCCGGGAATTGGTAACCCTTAATAAATGCTTGTTGACCTGGTTTTGATTGACCTTTTAGGGGCTCATTCCATTCTGCTAAAAGAGCAGCACACTATGCATAAGGGCAGCTAGGTGGTTCAGTGGATAGAGCACCAGTGCAGGAGTCAGGAGGACCTGAGTTCAAATCTCACCTCAGGCACTTGACACTCATTAGCTGTGTGACTTTGGGCAACTCACTTAACCCCAACTGCCTCATCCTGGGTCATCTCTAGGCATCCTGATGAATATCTGGTCACTGGATTCTGATGGCTCTGGAGGAAAAGTGAGGCTGGTGACCTGCACAGCCCTCCCTCACTCAAAACAAAGTCAAGTGCAAATCACGTCATCATTTCTCTGATGGCATGGTCTTTGGCAACAAAGGACGAACACACATTATGCATATCTTGGACCCAAGCTAACCAATTGTTCATATAACTTCCTCTATTGAGCAATATACAGTCTCTCAAAGAGGATTTTTAAATATAGTTAACCCTGGAAAGAAAAAGAATAAACACAAACATAATCTAATCTCTCAATCCAGCCAACAATATAATTTTAAGCATTATCAGCCCTCCCGGAGAACAGAAGTCATTAGTTAAAGAGACTCCCCATTAGGTTGGAAACAGGTTATCAAACACATCTCTTAGTCTGCTGATAACAGACCTCAGCAGTTTAGGAAAAAGAGTCCATACAAGGAAATAACCCCTTCCAGCCTGAAATCTTAACAGTAAATTGGGCCATAGGCCATTGATTCTATTTGTGCTTTTCAGATCAAGGTCACAGCTAAAAAAAGCTTGCTTCTCTCAACCTTTCCTTTAGATCACTAACTTCTTAATCATAAGCAGTATCTCCTGTCACTCCAAAACACCAGTCAGTAGGCAGCTGAGGTTCTTACCTGAACATCAACCTTATAGTGACACTTCCAATGAGAAACATTTGTTCTCACCTAGCCCGCAGTACATGACATTTGGGAAGTCCTGCTAAGCCCATGTTCCTCCTCAAGATGATTATAAAAATCCATGAACATTTATTTTTGGATTTGACTCAACTCGGGAGGAACCTCGGAGGGCATGTGATCTACCTTCATTACTCTGGAAGACATCAGAGAGATAAATAACCCACTGCTCAAAATTCAAGAATGAGTGTAGGAAACGGCCAGAAACAAAACTGAGTCAGTCACAGGAGCCAGGATCAAGGAGGGTTTGGACCCAGAGCCCTAATTCTTCCCAAGAAGTCTGAGGAGCCTCATGTCTCCCTCCCTACTAATGTCTTTCTGCTGAGATTATCTCCAATTTATACAGTATATTTTCTGCATATACATAGTGGCTTGCATACTATCCAGGGCACGAGTATGGAACCTTTGGCCTTGAGGCCTCTGGTCTAGACCCATTAGCCTCTAAGTGCCTTACCATCAGGGTCTTCTTTCTGTCTTTTATCTTTCTTTTTCTTTATCTTTGTCCATATCTAGTACACTGTAAGTATTTAATAAATACATCATGGTGGTGGTGATAATGTTGGTGGCAAAGACAGTGGTACATTCTGAGAAAGGCAAATTTTAAATCTGTGATGGCTGTCAGTATGTTATCAATTTTCCTTTCTCACCAATGTTCCTTCCTGTGATCTACACTGAAGTGCTTTGTAAACCTTAAAAGATCTTTGTATTATATTAATAATTTGAAGAAGCATCACCCAACTAAAAGCTTCAGGCATTTTGGTCCTCCAAATTCATACCCACTACACGGAAAACAGTGGAAAATTAATGGACCCAAGAAGTTGTCATCCTCTGAGGCATAAAGGGCTATAAAAATGTTAACGCTAGAGAAGGAAACAAACTTGTGAGCTGGAGGAAGAAAATTAAACTTGGATAGATTAATTAAGTACTGGGAAATAAGTCCCCCTACGATGCTCACAAGCAAAGGACCCCAAAAACCCACTTTGTAGCATCAGCTCCAAAAACAGGACAGAAGAAATATGGAATCCAAGGCTAGCTCCTCTGACACACTACAATCAGGCAGTAAGAAAAATAAAATGGTGAGCAGGATTAAGCAGATGGTGGAGGAGTTTAGTAGGATGTACAAGGGGCTTGGAGTGGGCAGATGAGTAGTTCACAAGACCAGATTAACCAATGCTAATTCTATCCCCCAATAAACCACTGACCCCATTTCTCTCAAAGAAGGAAGTGTCTTTAGAAGCCAAGGCAAAGAGAAGACAGATGCGGCTTTTGCTTAGGTCAATTTCTTTTTGTCTATTTTTTTTTTTTTTGGCATTGGGGCAACCACAGGAGATAAGGATATTTATACCACAAGTCAGAGAAACGCAGATGATCTGCTGATCACGTTTTTTTGGTTACAGATCTGGAGCAGCTTATTGGCATCCAAATATACAGACTATACTCATTTGGGCTAGGACTATTTTACTAACCAAACTATCAACCTAACATGGATCTGCCTAAGGACTTATAAAGGTCCAGTGCAGGGTAGTAAAGTGGCTCCAGGATGTACCTACAAAAATTTGGGTACATCGCTTAAACGCCTTAAGCCTTGGTTTCCTCATTTTTAAAGTGAGGCAGTTGGCCTAAATGGCCTTAGGTCCCTTTGGGCACTAGATCTAGGAACCTAATTCACTGCAAATCAACATTAATTCTTGCACTGGATATAGTTACCACTATTGTTATTAGCAATGTTTCCATATTATTATCAACATTCCCAAATTACTATCAATGGCCCTTATCCCTATCAATATTACATAGATACTATTATGCATGGGGCAGCTAGGTAGTACAGGTGATAGAGCACCAATCCTGGAGTCAGAAAGACTCAAGTTCAAATCTGATCTCAGAGAGTTACTAGTTGTGGAACCCTGGGCAAATCACTTCACTCTGCCTCAGTTTCCTCATCTATAAAACAAACTGGAGAAGGAAATGGCAAACCACTCCAGTATCTTGGCCAAGAAAACCTCACAAAGAGTTGGAAACAACTGAACTGAAATATTATGTATAATCTACATTAAAATAGTACTTCATAATCACTATTTTACAGATGAAAAAACTGAGGCCCAGAGAGGTTAAATAATTTATTCAAGGACTTATTACCAAAACTGACCCCAGTTCTACTGACGTCCAGACTGACTGGATTTTCTTTCCATTAAAGCACATGGACTTCTCATTTGGGTTATCCTTTGTTTTTAAAAAGGACACTTTGCCAGGCAAGTAAACAGCTTTAACACTATTGGAAGAGCTGTTGACAAACTGAAAACCCCGCCTGGCCTGTGTAACTGGGGCCTTCCAGTAAAGCAACATGGGTGTGGCAGAGGAAATGGAAATGATCCATCCAGCTGGGATCTCCAAAGCTAATGGAAGATTCCCTACAAGTTGGCTATGTGATGAATGGCCTATCACAAGACTGTCCCAGGAAGGCCAGTCCAATGCAAAGAGCCAGGACAAGTAAAAGTTAGGGTTATCTTCACCCCAGTTATTGGTGTCACCGAGTATACCACCTGAGGATTATGTGTTACTGATTAAGCTTGCTTCAAGGAACCATTTCCACACTCAGCTGTGCTATAAAACCCAAGTTGGAGCACACGGGTCTCTCTCCTTCTGCATCCCATTTACATCTCTGGACAAAGAAGAAATCTGTCAACAAAGTATCAACTTCTCCTTAGCCAGGCTGCCCCGCAGAATGCACCAGAATGTTTCGGTAAATCCTGGCTGAGCAAGCTGGCCCCGCTTCCTCCGCTAAAACAAGGGGGTTGGGCTAAGTGACTTCTGAGGTCCCTTTCTGCTCTATAAATTCTATCGTGCTGCCCCAAACAGAGAGAAGCCGAAGGCTCGGAGACAAGACAGGGGCTTGGGGCACGCCTCTGTCCAGCGCCTGCCCAGCTATGTGACCTCCGTTTGCCCTTCTTTTCAGAAGAAGCCAAAGTTTAAACAGAACGGGGCGTCGGGCTGGAGCTCCCCCCGGTCCACACTGCGGTGCCCAAATCAGACAGACTGGGCGCAGTTAGCTAGCTGGTGCCCCCACAGGGGAACTCGATCCAGGCGCCCAGAGAGAGGACGGACAAGCCTCCAGCCTGCTGCAGGGTAGACCGGGGGCTTCCTGATCGGAAAGTGACCCGGGAGCAGTGCCAAGCCCCGGGCAGTGCCAAGCGCTCGGGCAGGGCAGGGGGGGGGGATTCGGAGGGCGCCCGCGCCCGCGCCCTGGTCCTGGCTGTCTTCTCCAGCCCGGGAGGTCTCCCGAAGCCGGGCTGCTGCTCCGCGCCCCGCCGCCAGGCAGGGGAAGAAGGCGGCAGGAGCGCCGGGCCGGGGCCGCGGGGCGGGGGCGGGGCGAGGCGGGGGCCGCCCGCAACAAGTGGCGGGGACACCCACTCGGAGCCGGGCTCTGAGGCTCGGCTGGGCAGCCCCGGGGGGACCGCTGCTACAGGAGCCGGGCCGGGCCGGGCCGCCCGGCGTCACTTACGGGAGTTCAGGTCCCAGTCACCCCTGCTCAGAAACTTTGTGTCCACCGGCTGGACAAGCGCAGGACCTCGACGCAGGCGGCCATGACACGGAGCGCCCGGCAGAGGGCTCGGGACTACGATTCCCAGCGTCCCCCGCGCGGGGACTACCGCTCCCAGCATTCCCGCGGCAGCCTCCAACTCCCTCGCGCCCCTCCCACCTCTCGGTTCCTCGTGCACGACTAGATTGCCCTCCTCGTCTAACTCTGCTGCTGCTGCTGGTCCTTATAAGACGTATAAGAGTTTATAAGAGGCCGGGGGTTGTAAGAGATGTAGTAAGAACCCGCCTCAAATGCAGGAAGACTTGAGTTCAAGTTCTGCTTCTGACCCAAGGCTGGCCCTCCAGGCTGAGAATACAGGTCTTCCTGGTCTTAGTGAAGCTTGAAGGCATTAAAGGGAAGCGAAGGTGATGACCTGCCTTAGCAGAGAGAGGATCCTGATTTGGGAGATCCCTGTACCTCCTTGCATACATATATATACATATATATACACACTCATGTATATGTACATATGTGGATATGTACATATACATGTATACATATACGCGCATATATACATGTGTGTGTATGTTGGTTAGTAGTCCTTCATCTTCCAAAAGGACCAAAATGACATCACCATGATAAAGTTAAGTTTCAGTGTGTTCGACTATGGCTGATCAGACCCATAGGAGCTTGGAATGCTCTACCACAGGTTGAGCACAGATCAAATGTGCGAATCCTGTGTTTCCTTTCTGCTGTCTCAATTCTGCTTTGCTCAAAGAACACAGCACCCTTTCTGATATGGGCACACCATGCTCAGTGGTTCTGTGCCAGCATCTCCCATGTTGCACAGTCAAATCCATAATTCTTAAGAGAAACCTTGAGAGTGTCCTTGTGTCGCTTCTTCTGACCACCTTGTGATCACCTGTCCCATGTGAGCTCTCCATAAAAGTCTTTTTGGCAAGCGTACATTTTGCATTCAAACAACAGGGCCAGCCCATCGGAGTTGCACTCTCTGAAGCATAGTTTGAATGCTTGTCAGTTCAGCTCAAGCCAGGACTTCAGTGTCTGGTACCTGATCCTGCCAGGTGATCCTCAGAATCTTCCTAAGACAGTTCAAGTAGAAGCAATTCAGTTTCCTGGCATGGTGCTGGTAGACTGTCCATATTTCACAGGCATACAACAATAAGGTCTGCACAACAACTCTGTAGACCTTCAGTTTGGTAGTCAGTTTAATACCTCTTCTCTCTCAAACTTTGGAGCCTCCCAAACACTGAGCTAGCTCTGGCAATGCGTACATCAACCTCATTGTCAATGTGTATATCCCTGGGAAGTACACTACCAAGTTAAATGAACTTATCCATAGCATTCAAAACTTCTCCATTTGTTGTAACCAGTGGTTCCACATATGGATGGTGTGGTGGTGGCTGATGGAGCACCTGTGTTTTCCTGGTGTTAATTATTAAGCCAAAGTGAGCACAGGCAGCAGAGGATTGATCCACACTTTGTTGCATCTCAGCTTCAGAGGCTGCATTGAGTGCACAATCATCCACAAACAGAAAATCATGCACCAGCACTCCCTCCACTTTGGCCTTGGCTTGCAGCCTTTTCAAATCGAAGAACTTACCATCTGTATGGTAATTGACCGTGATGCTGTGTTCATCCTCATTGAAAGCATTTGTCAACATGGCTGAAAACATCATGCTAAAAAGCATGGGAGCAAGCACATAGCCCTATTTCACTCCATTGGTGACTGAGAAGGCACAAGAGCATTGTCCATTATCTAGAACCCAGGCAAACATGCCATCATGAAATTGACGTACAATATTGATGAACTTCTCTGGGCAATAAAATTTTGACATAATTTTCCATAAGTCCTCATGACTAACAGTGTCAAAGGCCTTGGTCAGATCTACAAACATTGTGTACAGACCTCTGTTCTGCTTCTGGCATTTCTCCTGGAGATGCTGGGCAGCAAACACCATATCGACTGTTACTCAGCCCTTTCTGAAGCCACACTGACTCTCAGGTATATGACCATCTTCCAGATGAAGGATCATCCTATTAAGGAGAACTGTAGCAAGAATTTTGCCAGCAATGACTAAGAAAGAAATCCCCCTGTGATTGTCGCAGGACAATCTATTCTCTTTATCTTTATAGAGATGGACAATGGAGGCATCTTGAATTCCTGGAGGATAACCTCCTCTTGCCATATAACCTGGAAAATTTCAGTCAACTTTTGTATGAGCAATGGTCCCCCTACCTTATAAATCTCATCTGGAATGGAATCAACACCAGGGGCTTTGCCACATGAAAGGAGCCTAATGGCCCTCAAAACCTCTTCTTCACACACACATATACATATATGTATGTGTGTATATGTGTATATGCACATATATACACATATATACATATGTACACCTATGTGTGTGTGTGTGTGTGTGTGTGTGTGTGTGTGTGTGTGTATATATATATATATATAGAGAGAGAGAGAGAGAGAGAGAGAGAGAGAGAGAGAGAGAGAGAGAGAGAGAGATTTACAAAACGCTCCCCTTACATCATCTCATTTGGATTCTTTGCAACAATGTTTCCCGTCTGTATTAGGCATGCATGCAACAAAGAGATGGCCTCTGCCTTCAGGGAGTTTACTTGCTTTTGGGAGGAGGCGAGTGAAATAGTGGGCCGCAGGAACATAGGAAATGAAATACAAAAGGATGCCAAGTATGATTTCTCATGCATGATTGGCATCGTCACTTGCCTTCTCAGTGGGTGGGAGAGGGGTGCAGGAAGGGAGATTATTTGGGATTCAACATTTTTTTTTAAAGTGAATGATGAAAATAAATAATACAAATTTTTTAAAGTATGCAAGATAGGTTAATGGTGCAGTGCAGAGATCTAAAATAAAGGACAGTTAGCTCATCAAAAGAAGTTTCTGTGGCCACACGTCTTAAGATAGGGGATCAGATAAGGTTATAGGAAGGTAGGAAGGAGCAGGAAGTGGTCCTCGTGGTTCTGTATTTTAGAATGGGAGGATAGCTAGAAGGAAGTATAGAAGTGTTCAGGTTCACCTTCAAGTTGCCCAGAGTTACATAAGTCGTGGCAGGAATATTGTTCATATCTAAAATAATATTAATTTTTCTGTCAAAAGGCTGTAGTGCTGATAAGAAAGCCCCTCCCTCTACAACTCTAGTAACTTCCTTGCATGTCTGCTCTTGGAGGCCTTTATTCTCAATTAAGTTAAACTGAATCCCACCCTGGGACCTGACCCCATAAAGCCAGCATGAGCCAAAACCTAAGGATAATGGTTTTTATTTATTCCTATGACATTTCATCCTATTAGATTTAACTCAAAGTTCTAGCCTATTGAGATACATCCTTTTGAATGACAGAGATCATCATATATTTAAAGGGAATTTTATATATATATATATATTTATATAACAAATATATATTTAAAGAGGAATTATATTTGAATAAATATATTTAATATATTAATTGTGTGTGTGTTTGGGCCTCCAGAGAAGAATTTTCAAGTATTTAAAGATCTGTCCTAGAGAAAAAGGGATTAGACTTTTAATGTTTGGCCCTAGAGGGAAGAATTACTTGGTACAGTGGGTGGCAATTCCAGTGAAATCAATCTAAATAAGATATAAGGAAATCTTCCTAAAAAATTAAAACTCTTGTTGTCACTCAGAAATCTACGATTCTCTTCTTTGGCAGAGTCTCTTAAATCCAATTCACTTGCTTGTCATGGCGTCGGCTCCCTGATGTCATGGTCCTCTGAGAGCAGCATACAAACAATAATAATATGGTAGGTGGTGGAGGGAAAGGAGAGGTGAGTTTTGACAGGTCAAGTAGGGGAAAGGTGTTATGGCTTGTTTGTGAAGTAGGAGGCAAAGTCATTCACCAAGACCGGAAGCTGGTGGGAGTTGTTCGGGCTTACTGCCATGGAGAATGTGACTGAGATTCAACCAGAGGGGAAGAAAAGGATTATTATGTGGGTGGGGAAGTCCCAGGCTAGGTTCGATTCCTTGGAACTTTAGAGGATGAGGTTGATGTGGTTCTGTGATATTCTCCAGTACCTCAGGGTGGAGGATGGTCTGGGAGCAAACAAATAGACAAGGAATTGAGTTGTGGAGGACAGTATCTTGGTGAACTGGTCAGCTCTAGGGGTTGTCATGACTTGTGAGAGAGGGAAAGGAAACCACAGAGGTGTGATCAACTGGGAGAATAGGAAAAAGATTCAGTCCGTCAGTTAGCTAAGGATGGCTCTGGAGGAGAAAATGAGGCTAGTGATTTCACACAGCCCTCCTTCCCTTAAATCCAATTCACTTGCACATCATGGCTTCACCTCCCTGATATCATGGTCCTCTTGGAGAAGGAAGAACAAACAACAAGGATTTACTAAGCCCTATGTCAAATTGAGAATACAAAGAAAGGCAAAAGACAATCGCTGCCCTCAAAAAGTACATAATCTAGCAGGATTAGTCTAGAGTAGGGGCTTCTTAACCTGCAGTCCATGAAAGGAGTCCATGGATAGATTTCAGGGGACCCATGAACTTGTATGGGGAAAAAACAATTGTATCTTTATTTTCACTAACCTCTAACTGAAATGCAGCATTTTCTCCAATTATCTAAAAACATGAATCTAAGAAGGCTTCACTAGGTTGTCAAAGGGATCCATGACACAGCAAAGGTTAAGAACCCCTGAACCAGGGGTTGTGATAAGGATGTAGCACAGATTTGGGAGGGGTGAGGCAAAGGGAGAAATGGAAGGATAGGAGGCTGTTATCAGAAAAGGGAATTTCAGATGTTGGAGATACATCTTTGGATGATGATGTGCTCTGTTATCAGTCCCCCTGTGGGTGATTCAATAGAATGGAGGTGTAGCTCATGGGATTTGGAGACTTGATGTAAGGTAAATGTTAAAGTGTCCAAAGATAAAGGTTGTAGAAGAATGTGAGTCAGGGACTCATTTAAGAAAATAGGAGATATACCTGATTGCAAAAGATATCAAAACAGGTTGTTATATTAAGTTAGAATAAACCTCGAAAGAGAAGGAAGGGAAGGTCTAACAGTGGCAGTGAGGATAAAGAAGGATTCAGACTCCACCTTTTGGCTCTGCTTTTTAGGGAGAAGGTGTGGGAGAAAGAATAGCTGCACTTTCTGTTTAAAAGAAAGCTGGGTGTCAGTGACAGATGAAAAATGGAAGCAATGTGAGAAGGGATGGAGTAGGGGGAGCAAAGAGAATAAGGCATAATGAAAAGGAGGGCAGAGGAGGTGAGGTTATTGGAGGAGGGTGGCAGGGCTTGGCTGGATGGGAATGAGAATGCATGAGAGGGACAGGAAAAATCAATCAATCCACCTTTTCTAAAGCGCCTACTACATGCCAGGCAAGTGTCCCTTCTTTACAATCCAATGGGGGAAAGAACATGCAAACAAAGATATACAAAGCAAGCTACATACAGGATAAATTGGAAATAATTTACAGAAGGGAGGCACTGGAATGAAGAGGGGATAGGAAGGCTTCATGTAGGATATGGGAGTTTAGGGAAGTCTGTAGTCAGAGCAGAAGAGGGAGAGCCTTCCAGACCTGGGGGACAGCCAGAGAGAATGCCCAGAGCCCGTAGATGGAGGGTCTTGTTCGTGGAATAGCCAGAAGACCAATATCATTGGACTGGAGAGTACCTGTCAAGGAGTAAGGTAGAAGAAGACGAGAGAGGTAGAAAGATCCTAAGTTATGAGGGGCTCGGAATGCCAAAGAGAGCGTTTTGTATTTGAAAAGGCATCTGTTGTTCGTTGGTCAGTCATTTTCAATCACATCTGACTCTTCATGATCCCATTTGGGTTTTCTTGACAAAGATCCTGGAGTAGTTTGCTGTTGGGGTCCCCTAGACCACTTACGGGAACCCCTAACCCTGACCCAAGGCTCTTGTCCAGCAAGAGGCCTTGATCTTGTGAGTAATGAAATGGGGCGGGAGACAAAGATGGTGAAGACTCCGTTTTATTCATCTAAATCACATGCATTTATAGTTTTACCTACGTACATTCCTAAGTACATTCCTAAGCCCTACGTAGAACCTATCACCTATCACCTTTTACATTGAACCTATCACCTATCACCTTTCCTTATATGGGTGTCTTCTCCACTGAACATCCGGAGCCAGGACAAAGAACTGCCACGTTGCAAACAAGGACGAGACCCTTCCTCCTGAATCCATCTAGTTCCACCCCTACTGACAAGCCCCTAGGTTATCTAGGCAGGCTCTCAGTGTGGCGTCCTGAAAATGGATAGGGGTCGGCTCTAACTCGTCCCGTTACAGTTTGCCATTTAGCTCTCCAGTTCATTTTACAGATGAGGAAACTGAGGCAAACAAGGTAAAGTGACTTGCCCAGGGCCACACAGCTAGTAAATGTTTGAGGCCAGATTTGAACTCAGGAAGGTGAGTCGTCATGACTCCAGGCCCTGCATTCCATCCACCTAGCTTCCTGAAAATGAATCTAGACCTAGGCAGATGACAAGACCTTCTACCCTTACAACATAGTTTCATATATATGTTGTCCCATTTCTTTCCATCTGCTCTAAATGTTTTTGTCTGCTAACGACCAAAGCAATGAAAGGAATCACTTTAGAACCCTGAGTTCTGTGGGGGAGGGGAAACACCATTAGAACATATTTCTGCTTCTGTGTGTTGTTTTGAAAGGAGCACAATATCATCATTTCATCTCATATCTGATGTTTACTCTTAGCCTGAAGTCATAATTGCAAGTTTATACCTTCTCACTTCCATTCATGAGGTTTCAGAGGATATATTTATCATATTTATCTATTTGTCCAAATGAATTTTATTTTTCTCCCAAAGATGCAACAAATTCTTGGAAACCTACCCAGCTAAACATCCAATATGGCAGTGGGGGCGGGGGGAGGTGGAGAAAGAAGACTGTGTCATAGCTGTTTGGTGCGGACCCCATAAGGGGTCAGGATGCCCCTCTGCTATGGAACATGTAAGAACTGACAGAAAAGGGTATCCCCCCAAATCAATGTGCTTGGACATGACAAAGAGAACTTTCCCTTTGAAAAGCTCTAGGTTCTTTTTGTCTTGGACCTCTCTAGAAAGGTCTCTTGAGGGGAGAAGTTTTGACTCCAATTCTGTTGATCCAATCTGGCAAGATTGTCATGTAGTTTTACCCTGAGGACCCCCCACCCCCAGCCCCCCACACAGAATAAGCAGAATTCAGAGAGAAATAAGGAACTTTTGAGGCAGGGATGTGGCTGTGTAACCTTTGGTCAAACCAGAATAAGAGGAAGAATGAAAACAAGAAAATGGATATGTAAATGCGCTTCCTTCTTGGCGAGCAGCCTGATCCTTTATAGGATGTGTGTGGTGGCTTATCACCTAGAACAGGCTTGGAACAACAATTATACCAGCTGGCATTTATACAGCACTTTAAACTTTGTAAAGTGCTTTACATTTGGTCTCACCACAAACTTGACAGGTAGGTGCTATTGTCATCCCCATTTTATAGATGGGGAAACTGAAGCAATCAGAGGTTAAGTGACTTACTCAGGATCTCTCAGCTAGTAAGTGTCTCAGGCTAAATTTGAACTCAGGTCTTCTTTACTCCAGGCCCCTCTCTATCTACTGCAAAATCCAGCTGCCTAGCTTTTGAGAATTCCTCAGTATTTTCAAATATTGTTGCCTCCAACCTGGATTATTTTTGCATAGACTTGTGAAATATGAGCCCAGTCTTTATGAACATGTACAGAGTTGTTCATTTGAAGTACTCTCCATGTGGATTTGGAACAGATGTAGACAATTTGTAATTAGTTCTGTCCTGTGAATCCTGTTCTCTTTAAGCTAATGCATGGCCTGTGAAACAGGCCTCTTCTTTGTTCTACCTTTTGTCCTAAATGAAGAAATTGGAAATCCATGCATCTGTAAATTTCAAAAGGTCAGGAGCTCCTGAGAAAGGAGTCCAGGGAAGGTTTTGCAGAATCAGTGCCCCAAGGAATCACGACCGGCTTTGAGAACTTAGCCCAGATGTTGCTGAGACCAGGGATCTTCTAGCAGTGATGCTCCATTTGGATGTGAGCTTGGTGACATCAGTCCTGTTTCTACATAGGACCACAGTAAGTCTAATCCTCCCAGACACTAAGGTGGCATAGGAGAGAGTATGCCCCCCAGGTATTTGGGAGAAATGTTTGCACTTTTGCCTTGCTATGGGTTCAAAGTAAATATCTCTTTGTCAAAGTTAATTGATCTTAATCGGTTAAATAATGCTAGACTCTGGAGGTTAATTGAAAGAATCTTACCACAATGAAGGCTGAGCTAATAGCACTAGAGAAAGATACCCTGAACCCCAAGGAGTATTTTTTGATTAGCAGGAAATTTTTTTCCAAGCAGAATAATTCATATATATATATATATGTATAATTATATATATATAGTCTGTATATACATATGTATTTTAAAGTATGTCTGACAGAATTTAGATAAAACACAGAGGGTAGATAATTTTCCTTTCACAACTGGTACCCATGTAATGTTAGACTTTGAAGAAGGTCCTATCACATTAGATGGAACCTCAGGGGATCAACAGACAATGTAGACATTATGGACAGGAATTGCATAGGTTGAGATGTGAGATGATGTAGATGAATTTCCATCTTCACTGATGGAGAGAAGTGTCTACATTAATGAACACACGGATCCATTATTGAAATAATATTTTAAATATTGGTTAAAATTTCAACAACTCAGTTTTCTGAGGGTTAGTTATTGAATCTATTACTAATCAAGAGCCTTTAGCCTTCCTCTTGCTCCCCACATTGTGGCTATACCAGCATTAGAAGAAGGTAGGAGTAGGGCAGAGTAATGAATTGAACTTGGAACGTAAACTATAGTTGTTGGATGGCAGATGTTCTAAAAAAAATGGGACAAATAGGAAAAGCAGGAAAGGATCAAGAGCCTTGATAGATGGTGAAGGCTAATGGCAAACCCAAGGTTTGAGATTATCTGTGGATTTAATTCTTCATGAAAATAAAACAGAATTAAAATGTGTGAATAATCAAAAAGTGAATTTTGTCCCTGAAGTCAAATTAAATGACTAAGGACTTTATATCCAAATAGGTTTTCTAACTACTAAAGCAAAACCAAATTGATATCCCTAAATTAGATTTGGAGATAGGAATCCTGAGTTTGAACCCTTGTTTCATTATTTACCATGTGATTATCAACAAATTAATCATTCTAATTCAGTTTCCTCATCTGTGAAATGGGAATAATAACCTTCATACTACAAATGAAGGAAGCACTTTATAAACATTCAGAAGGCAATGAGTTACTATTATTTTAAAGAAAACCCTAAGGAAGTTTGGATATGTTCTTGTCCAAGGAATTTTCCCCAGTTGATTACTTCTCAGAAGGAAAAAATTCATTCCATTGTCTACTACAACAGAAATGACAATTAAAGGAAATATAGAGTCTTTGAAAAAAGTGAAGACAGCTTCTTAGAAAAGTGTTTATCTTTACTACCATCGTGTTGACTGGTAGATAACAGGAAATTCTGCTGATGAAGAATGATAGCAGATTGTTCCTGGAATCTCATATTAAAAGTTGACTTTATACTCGATGCCTGTCAGACTGAATAGGGAGTTCTTCTGATGAGTTTTGTGGGATGTGAAACCCATTCAAGAACTAACTGTACAAACTTTCCTATTGGACACAATTATGTGATATCTACTAAAGACTTTCTGGCAGAAGGGAGACCTCTTCTGCACTGCAGTATGGAGGACTGGGGGCCAACATGCCACCTTCCACCAACTGAACTTATTAGTTACTGTGCTCAGTGCAAAAGAGACAAAGAAAGACCAAAACATGGTTCCTGCCCTCAAGAAGCTTACATCTCATGAGAGAGTTAATATGTGAATAAATAGTTGCATGCCAGATGTGTACAAAATAGATGGGCTCCTTAGAGGAGAAGGCACTGTAGCTGAGGAGTCTGGAAAAGATCTCCTGCAGAAGGTGGCACCGGGGCTGTGTCTTGAAGGAAGCTGAGGGCTCCTTCATTCTTTTCCCAGTTATGAGAGAGGGAAGCACTGAACTGAGAGCAAGACCTTTGGGTTCCAGTCACAGCTCAGCCACTGAGAAGCTCTATGACCTTGGGCAACATTATTTTTCTCTGGGTTACTGTTTCCTCACAAGTCTAATGAAGTGGTTGTGATAGATGACGTTGAGTCCTTCTGTATTATCCCTTCTTCCTGATTTGGCTTAGTCAGAGCTGCTAAGTTCAAATCCCATCGCTGCCACTTAGAGCTGTGTAACCCGGGTAAGTTCTGTTGAACCCTATTCTGTATATGTATGAATTCTCACTACTCTTAAATACAAAATACTTATGAAATAATCATAGTTAGAGAAAAGAACACAAGCTGGCTAAATAATTTCCGAGGCAAGTAGCTTAAACCTCATTTTGATCGAAATCTTTTCATCAGGATTGTCAATGGAGCAAGGGAGTACTAGCAACGGGGAGGTCAGGAAACAATTTGTAGAGGAGCAGTACCTACCTCCCAGGGTCACTGTGGATCAAATGAAATCGTAGTGTTGTTGTTTTTGTCTTGTCTGACTCTTTATGACCCCATTTGGGGTTTTCTTGGCAAAGATACTAGAATGATTTGCCATTTCCTTCTCCAGCTCATTTTAAAGATGAGGAAACTGAGGCAAACAGGATTAAGTGACTTGCCCAAGGTCATACATCTAGGAAGTGTCTGAGACCAGATTTGAACTCAGGAAGTCTTCCTGACTCCAGACCCAGCACTCTATCCACTGCTTCTCCTAAAAGCATTTTGTAAACCCTCAAGAATAATACAAATGCTAGTTGTCATTATTACTGGAATTTGAACCTATGCCTTCTTACTCCAAATCTAGCACTCCAACGTGTACTGTGTGTACTAGACGGCTTCCAGGCTTCCTTCTAACTCTAAATTCTATAACTCCTCACTTTCTGCAGGGCTGCTGTTTCCTATGATTTAGAGCAGGAGGAATTTTAAAGATCCTCTTGGTCAGCTACCTCATTTTACAGATGGAGAAACTGAAGTGGTTCAGTAACTTGCCCAAGGATACTCAGGCCATAGGGAATAGAATGACAATTCAAACATATTATGCCTCCTGATCTAGGGTTATTTCCATTTACCCATAACCAAATTGTTCTTAATTCAGTATGAACATTCTCTATATCCTGGCTACTCAATCAGAATTGAATACATCCATATCCCATCATCCCTGCCCAATTTCCACAGGGCCTTCTAAGAATTTGAATTCACACAAACTAAGTCAGCTTCTGAGTGTTGATTCTCCCCCCCTCCAAAAAAAAGTCATTTCCACTTTTCTGAATCATTGCCCCTACCCAGGGTTGTTCCAGGGAAATCTCCAAATACAGTTTACAAGTATACATTGTATCTAGGTTTCTCCATAGAGTCCTCAGATCCATTACAAGCATTAAAGTTAGCCAAAGAGTATGGGGAGAGGACAGCTTTTATTTTACCCCACAGAAAGAAAGGAGAAGATAAAAGAACTCACAAGAGCCTTGTAGGCTAGAAATGATAGATCCAATGATTTATTTTTTCTTCCTTTTACAGGTACTTTCCAGTTCACTCATCCTGCAGTGGAATCATAGTTTTACAACTCTTGAGTTTCCCTTCAAAACCAAGCAGGGAAGGAAAAGGAAGAAAGACGAATGATGAAATGCAGATATGAACTTTATTTTTTCCCATTTGGTTTCAGTGTTTGAATATTTCCTCTAAATAGCGATAATTATCTGTAAATCAATGAAATACATGTTTTTTTTTTTAAATGCAGTTGATCCTTTACTGATAGAAAAAAATGAAAAAGAAGCAGATTCTTGAATCAGATGTGATAAAAAGAAAAGGAGAAAAATGTAGCTTGCTTCTTCCACTCTCAAATGTTAGAGTTGATTTGCAAAACGCCTCAAAATGTTAAAGTATATTTCCCCAGTTTTATAAGATTTCCTGATCTGATAATTTTCTGCAAGGACAGGTGATGATAATGTTTAATATAAAATTTTGGAATAATCTCTTTGTTCTCTCTGAAGTAAGCTCAGAGAATGCCTCTTCCTATGTCAGCAAAAGCCAGCCAAAGCTGACTCTGCATTCCTTGGAGACCTTTAACCTATGACATATCTTGAATAATGGGTCTTTCCTTTGTATCTTATTATCTATAGACACATACTATGTTATGACATATCTTGAATAATGGTAAAGAAAAAATAGACATCTTGGGTCATAATCTCTATTGAACATTGTTTGCCCCTTCCTGTGTCAATTATCTGTGGTGGGATTTCCTTCCTTGTCACCAAGACATATGTTTACCCAGCTTGGTATCTCAACATTTGATTGACATTGCTTTGTTAATTGTCTTGTCTTACTGAATTTATGATTTTCCTCCTCATGGCAAAATGTATATAAGCCAAAAGATTTCTGCACTGGGTAGCCAGAACATTTCTGGCTCCATAATGCATTATGTAACTGTTTTCTTTAATAGGGAATTGACCAATTAATTAATTAAATCATAAAATGTATGCATTTAGCCATGTTGCCTTTTCTTAACAAAGTTTTCAGGTCAACAGTTATGGCGCCCAAACGTGGATTGGAACTGTGGAACCGAATGGACATTTCCTCATCTCGCCAACGCCAGGACTCCGGCGCCAATAGGAACTATTTTTCCTAGAGTCCTGGACCTTGACGGGGTCGGGGTAAGTCCTTCCATTCCCAGCTTCCAAAGAACTCTCACTTTAAATTCCCTTTAAAGAAAACTCTGGGGATGTTACCGTTTTCTTTAGTGGGGAATTGATTAAATTCCCTATTAAAGGAAACTCTGGGGACCGGAGACCAAGTCGCGTTAAATCGCTCTGTATTACTTAGGTCTCCTCTGGCGATCGATCTCAGGAAACTTAGTACAGGTATTGCTAGCACTAGTGTCAATCAACTAAAGATAGCCCTAAATTATGTTGGCCACCACAGGGCTCTTTTGGACCGGTCAAAGTTATTTTATCTTACAACCAAATTAAGTTTAAAGGCCAACAAAACAACTAGCCAGCAGCGAGGACGTTTCATCCTGGGCTTGCTGACTTGGCTGAGCGAAAACAAAAGACAGGTAGCCTCTTCGCTCTAGGGCTGGGAGCTGCTTCAGCACCTAGCCGTGTCCTGGCAAAAATCCTTTCTTCTTCAAGGGCTCCAGTCTGTCCTTCCCTTCACTCCCTCCGTCCTATTCCTCAACCCTTTCTTCCCTCCCCTTCCCCTTGAAGGCCTCTGATCTGGGGAAACTGACGGCACCTAGATTCAATCTTTCCCCATCGCCTTCCCCTACCTTAGACCTGAGAAAGGCAGCTTCTGTTCAAGCCTCCGTTGCCTCCCTCCTCCCCATTCCCCCTTCCCGCTTTCCCGTAAGGGCTCTGGTCCTGAAGAGGACAGTTACAATCCACCTAAGAACTAGAGGCCTGAACCTATTCCCATGGGGCCTGTTTAAGACAGTCAGAAACTTTGGGGCACCAAGGCTCCCCACCCCTCCAACAACTGCAGGGGTGCTCTGAGCAAAGGCTGCAGGATTCCCCTTTATTATCAGACCTTGGATTCTTGCAACAGCCTTTCCTCAGAATGATAATAGCATGATGGGGATTTCTAGCAAGCTTCTAATTGCCTTCTCTCTCTGGGTTGTTTTTTTTGTGAGCTACGTTTGTATTTGTCCTGTTGTCAGTTTGTCTGTTGGTGTATGTCCGTGTCTGTATCATGTGTGCTGTGAATGAGTGTGTTATCTTGTAAGATTTAAATGCAAGCAGCCAGACTTCAGTGGCTGCAGCTAGGGAAATAAACAAACAAAACTATGAGACTTTTCCTTGTCATTCTGGTCTGGCCAACCTGGAATTACAATGGAAAGTTAGATCATCTTAGGTAAAATCATTTTAGCAGATTTGTATGTTGTGAAATTAATCAGAACTATTTCGGGAACTGATCATTTGAAATTACTCCTAAGATTGTGAGTACCCCACCTTTCTAAGTCCTAATTCCGCCCACCCTGTCCCAGCACCTGCATATCGCCTTAGGGGCTCAGTAAATTCTGCTGCTGTGGGGGGTTGGGGGAGATGGATGAATCAGGCCCGTAGCGAGCATTCTCTAAACTCTGCCTGCGAAAATCACCACTGGGACATCATTTTCTCTACTCTTGGTAAGCTTCACTTCTCTATTCAATTGCAAAAAAAAAGTATTTTATCTCTGTTTGACCCATTTTCTGATTTGTAAAAATGATTATGCTTGTTGTTATGGGATCAAAATGATAAAATGATTGTAAAATGCTTAACATAATGACTGGTATATGTTACATACAACATTATTATCTTTCTAATGTAATTGTTACCTTTGAAGTGGTTTTAATTGCTAGAAGTAATAAGATCAATAATTTCTGGAAATGCAAATTATACCATCTGCAGTTATTGTTGTGTTAAAACTATATTTCTAGAATTGTATTTCTGAATTTCTCTTAGATTGTGAAAATTGAGTGACCACTGTAATCTAGAAATGGTGTTAGACAAAGCAATTTTTAATTTGAATTTTGTTGAAACTAAAAGATGTTGGGAAAATTGTGTAACACCAGTTGTGTTACTTTATCAGTCCTGCTAACCTTGTCTTTTAGTGTTTTGTAACTGTCATTTAGAAAATCAGGTATTTTCACCTTTATCTGTTGAGAAAAAAAAAGTTAAAGCTAAACAATTTGGCTATCTTCTATGAAGTTGTAGGATTGTTAACTAAGTTATTTGGGATTACTGTTTGAATGCTGAAACCTAAAATTGTTAAGTGATTCCTGCGTATGGAAAGGAGGGAATGGAGTGAAAGCTTTATTTAAATTCCTTCTGAACAGTCCTCCTATCCCTGTTGTTAAGATCATCAGTCTTAGTAAAGGAATTTGGTTGGTTAATGCAAATTCTAAACAATGAATATTACTTGCACAGAAGTTGTAATAGACAGAGAGAATTTTTAATAATTGGCTTTTACATCAGGACAAGTTTTAAATTTGAGAAGGAAAGATGTTAAATGGAATCCCTTATGTGTGTGTGTCCTAGTAAATCTTTGTTGTTTATTGTAACTCCAAGAGAGTGGAGATAACTGTTATCTGACTCTAAGTTATGATTAGTGAGACTTGCTGTTTAAGGTAAAGGCCTTTGGGACCATTACTATTTTTGGTTTTGAGTTTGAATTTGGGTATAGTTGTCTGCATTAAATCAGTATCTGAGACACATGCCACAAAGGAATATTTCTCATCTGACTAAACACTGAAGGGACAATTCTAAACTCAATCTAGGATGGGATCCCCCTGGCTCAGTTTCCCTATTGTGTTCCTTTAAAAAGGAATGTTTTTCACCTGACTATTCCTGAGTCTGGCTATGAAACAGATACTGCATGACTGGAGAATTTCACTCTTATCTGAATTCAAACAGAGTAAAGGATGTTTTATCCTGTCACATTTGGTATGTCACATGTCCCTGCTTTTTCCTTCTATAGCAAATTTCTGTGGTCAATAAGAAGTGACCAATAAAACGTGAGCCTTTTGTGTAATCTTACTGGGAAATCTAATATTATTTTTTATCTGAAATTAGAACATATGCAGAAATTTATGTAAACTACTTAAGACTCACCTTAAGATGTTCCCATTGTTTAAAAGGATTTTAAAAGCAACAGTGTTTTTCTGTGAGTCAGTCTCTTATATCTAAGAATACTGCAATAATTAAGAATTCAGTTTGTTATAATACTTTGGAAATTCATATTACTTAAGAACATTTTTGTAGCAACTCAGCTTTAATGAATTCCAGTTTTAAAGGTTTATTTTTGCTTAAGAAAAAAGAAAGAGATATCAAGCATTTTAAAAGTTTCCAACTAGTTTCTTCATAAGAGTTTAGTGAACATTAGAGTAAATTTTAAACTGTTTTCAAAGAAGGGAAATACTTTTAGAAGAAAATGTTTTGAAAAATCATGTGTGATTCTTAGAAGGCCTACTAAAGTTTCAAAATAATATACTGTTAAATTAAGCTGTTTTGATCTGAATATGTAGTTATTCTATGGCCTAAGTTAGAGTTAAAGTTTGCGTTGAATTTATTATATAAAAGTTTTAATTCCTGAAGTATCTCATTCTTCCAGAGTGAGTAGAATTAGGGAAGAATAACAACTTATGAAACAGACATAATTCCATCAAACTATAAATTTAGTCATTAACCTCTTTGTTTTGTTTAAGCTGGAATGAGATTCCAGTACAGTTATGCTAGTAAAAAGTAATAACTTGTGAGCTATCTTGTCTTGTGGTTAAAATGTAAAAGCAAGTGGAAGAATAGGATTGAGAGATTTGGAAAGATAAATTAAGTTCTGATTGAAACTATGAAAAGTAGATAAGATTTGGGAATAAATATGGGTTTTCTAAGCCCCTCTTGCTCCTAGATAGTTGTTTTGGATACTTTTGTGCCAGTTTCAGATGGTTTAAAGTAAGAGGAAGTATTTTATCTGAAGGATACCAGCCAATATTGATTTGCTGTATAAGACTGGGACTGCAATTTACTATTGTTTGAAGTTCTGATTACAGGAATACTTGTCTAAGTTATCATAAAGCCAATTGACATGTGCTGCAGGCTAATGGTGGATGCTTGGAAAGGTTTTGAAGACGACCTTGGACACGGCCTAGGTAGGATCTTCCTAACTCTATTTCCCAAATGTGCTATTTCCTTTCTGAAAAAGGAAATCTCCCACCTGATTATCTCTAAGCCCTGCTTTCAGCACCTGGTAACCTCATGATTACATGTCTGATAATGGCTTATTCCTGGAATCAACCAGAACTAAGGAGATCTTTTCCTTCTGTTAACATTGTCCCTCTTTTTCTTTTATAGCAAATCTTTATAATCAAGAAGTTCTGAAAGTACAATACTAAGTCTATCAAATAATAAATGGAATTTGGAGCATCTCTGAGTTATCATAATGGGGTGCAGGAATGAATAGCTTACAACTTTAACCTATATTCCTGGCCAAATAAATAAATATAATATAGAGATAATATCGAGGAATTGATTAGGCAAAGTAATAAGAGCAAATTTTGAGGAAAAGTAACAGGATCAGACTGATTCCTCTAAGAATTATATACAGGAGTATATGATTGGCTTCTAAAATTTATCATGCTTTTGATAATAAGATCTCAATCTGGATTTTTGCACAAGATTGTATAAGATAGTGGTAAATTATTTCTTGTCTGTTAAAGTACCTGTCCAATAATTTAAAGGGCAGGTGAGTTCATTTTATGGTTGAACTCTCACATTTTGAAAGATTCTTATTCCAGGTACAAGATTTAGGTAAAGATAGAAACAGTAAATAATGTGAACTGAAATTTTCTGAAATTTCAAAAAGTGGAGAACAAATTTTAAGTAACTGTACTAATTTATGTTGTCAGAAGTATCTGGGAACTTCTAGATCTGAACCAGAAAAGCAGAATTCTCTTTTTGAACTATCCCAAGAATGAAACCTATTGTCAAGGAAAAGATATCTAGGTATCAGATAACTACATGAGAAATCTGGGATTCAAAAAGTTTTGTTTAAATGAAAATTAAGAATGCATTACTGGGATACAAGGAACTTAATGTTAATTAACATTAAAATAATAATTGCATTGATTTGTATGATTCATGTTTAATTTTCTTGTTCATATTGGTGACATGTAAATCTCCCTTTTAAAACTAGTCTATTGTGAGCCATCTAAGTTTTAATCTGTACCTGACAATGTAAAAATGCAATTTGTGAATTGTAAAAAAACTTCACTGTGTTGTTTGAACCTAGCCCTGCATGGCTAGGAAACTGAACTATTGCTAAGTGTCTTTAGCCATGTTAACTATGTTGTATTGTTTCATTTCAATTATCAAATCATGTTTTCTGGGAGACCCTGTCAAGTTTTCTGTATAGACTCTTGGATCCATCTATCACCTCCATTGCTCCTGCTCCTGAGTGAATCGTGCCCTCCAATTTTGAAAAGGCCTGAAGAAGATGCCATCAGACATAGACAACTTTCCCAAGAGTCTGGACCAGACTTGAATGAAGAGTAAACTCTCACACTACTGGTTATTTAGAGGTTTTTATCATATCTTTGTTGGTCTACAGGCGAAGCCTTCGGCTTGCCTTTGACCAAAAGGAGGGAATGATAATGTTTAATATAAAATTTTGGAATAATCTCTTTGTTCTCTCTGAAGTAAGCTCAGAGAATGCCTCTTCCTATGTCAGCAAAAGCCAGCCAAAGCTGACTCTGCATTCCTTGGAGACCTTTAACCTATGACATATCTTGAATAATGGGTCTTTCCTTTGTATCTTATTATCTATAGACACATACTATGTTATGACATATCTTGAATAATGGTAAAGAAAAAATAGACATCTTGGGTCATAATCTCTATTGAACATTGTTTGCCCCTTCCTGTGTCAATTATCTGTGGTGGGATTTCCTTCCTTGTCACCAAGACATATGTTTACCCAGCTTGGTATCTCAACATTTGATTGACATTGCTTTGTTAATTGTCTTGTCTTACTGAATTTATGATTTTCCTCCTCATGGCAAAATGTATATAAGCCAAAAGATTTCTGCACTGGGTAGCCAGAACATTTCTGGCTCCATAATGCATTATGTAACTGTTTTCTTTAATAGGGAATTGACCAATTAATTAATTAAATCATAAAATGTATGCATTTAGCCATGTTGCCTTTTCTTAACAAAGTTTTCAGGTCAACAGTGATGATAACAGTCGTCTATGACTTTTCACTCTTCCTTAACCGTCTATCTCCAATCAATAGCCAAAGCTTACTAATGGGACCTTGCACCTCAATATATCTTACCTATGTTCTCATTTCACTTTAAATGGCCACAACCTCAGGGCACAAGACTATGTCACTTTTCATCTGCTCTATTGCAATAGCCCCCATCTGGTCTTCCTGCCGCCAGTCTTTCCCCTTCTACGCTCCATCTCCCACACCATTGCCAAAATATTATAGCTAGGTCCTGAAGAAGACAAATATGGATTCCCCTCAAATGGTCACATGTATCAGATTTGCACTATTCAAAATTATATTTACATAAAACATGGTAATTGGCTCCAGCCTGATGAAAATATATGATACAAATCTGAATAATGAAGGATAGGGTTTCTTAATCTGTGTTCCACAGGTAGATTTCAGAAGGGGAATGGAGAGGAGGTGGGGGGAAGGGAGGGGTTTGTGAACTTGGATAGGAAAAAAATTTACATCTTTATTTTTACTAAACATCTAACTGAAAATTTAGCATTTCCTTTGATTATTTTCAAAACATTCATTATATTAAAACAATCGTAAAACAAAAGTAATTGTATTAAAACATTACTCTGAGAAGGGGTCCATAGGCTTCAACAGTCTGCCAAAAGAGGGAAGAAAATAAGCATTTATTAAGTACCTACCTTGTGCCAGGCACTGCGTTAAGTGCTTTACTACTATTATCTCACCTGATCCTCACAACAACCCTGGGAAGTAGGTGGTATTTTTATACCCTTTTTACAGTTGCAGAGACTGAGGCAAATTAAAGGTTAAGTCACCTGCGTAGTGCCACAGAGCTACTAAATAACTGTCTGAGGTTGGATTTTGCAGTCTTCCTGCCTCCAAGCCAAGCAATTTCTTCATCGTACCACCTACTCTCCTCATAAGGACCCATGACACTCAAAAGTTTAAGAACCCCTGATTTAGGAGAACCATTCCCATGTCACAAAGGATAATAAGGTATTTTGTCAATCATTACCACTTCTAACAGTTTGTAAATTGTCATTACTTTCATCCCTCTACCGAGATTGGCCAAGCACCAAATCAAATTTGACCTCTTTCTCATCCACCATATTAATCTCTAGGCTGCATTCACTGTCAGAGAAAAATTGCTGTTTATCTTGTTTTTTGTTGACTGATTTGAAATTTTTTTCATTGAAATAAAGTGAATATGGGAGTCAGGCTTGGGAATATTCAATAATTTTAGTCATTTTCTATTTGCATACTTCTAAGAGGAGTAGAGGTGATAATCATACCTGCCCACCCTCTAGCTTGGGAAACTCATCAAAGTTTAGAAATTGATCATTTCTCAAAATGACAAAACAAAGGAAGTGTTTTGCATGTCAATTCTGCCTCGTACCTTTTGGTTTGGGGCAGAGGGAGTCTAAAACAAGGAAGGGAATTGGAATATCTTCGTCATAAGATGATGTGACAGTCAAAAATAATAATTGATGAGAAATCAGCCTATATTAAGAGAGGTGAGGAATCCAGAATTAAGGGAGGGATAGTCCTCTTGCTGTGCTTTGCTTTGGCCAGTCCACATCACAGCCAGTTAGCCAATAAACCTTATTAAGCACCTACTATGTGCCAGGCACTGTACTTAAACACTGGGGATATAAAGAAAGGCAAAGGGCAACAGGAGCTGTCCTCAAGGAGCTCATAGTCTAATGAGGGAGACAAGATGCAAGCAATTATGTATAAACAAACATCTGGAGCATTGTATTTAGCTCTGGGGAAGCATGTTTTTTATTTTTTATTAATTTATTTAGCTAGGTAATCGGGATTTAGTGACTTGCCCAGGGTCACACAACTAGTAAGTGTCAAGTCTCTGAGGTCAAATTTGAACTAAGGTCTTCCTGACTCCAGGGCTGGTGCTCCATCCACTGTGCCCCTAGCTGCCCCAGGATCATATTTTTAGAAGGACATTGATCAACTGGAGAATGTGCAGATGGGTAATCAGAAAAGACCAAGAAGAATCTTGAGATTATGTCCTTTGGGAATTAATTGAAGGAACTCAGCATGTTTAGCCTGGACAAAAAAAAATACTTATGGAGAGGATGAAACATCTTTTTTTTTTTTTTGGTTATAGGTTGGACCAGAAGGGTTCCAAAGTCCCCAAAGCTTTAAGATACTTTAGACTGATCCAGGAATAGAATTGACTATACTGTAAACTCCTTTAGGGGAAGGGTCCTATCTTATCTACATCTTATCTCTCCTCTAGCATCTAACAAAGTGCTGTTTTTTGATTATTGTTGGAGCAGGAACCTGCCTAAGAATGTCAGGGAGCAAAGACCCACTTCCTTTCCCCAGTTAAAAAAAAAAATCATCTTCATTCCTGAATTTTTGTGGTGCCTGAAATTTCCACTAGGAGAGTCTGAGTCACAGGATATCAGAGCTGAAAGGGCTCTCAGATCCTCTGGTCTGCCAGGTACCTTCGCAAGAATGTCATCTACAATATCCCTGAGAGGTCAGTCATAAAAGCTCTCCTTGAAGGCCTCCATTGACAGGGACTCTTCTGTCTCCCAAGGCAGCTCATTACACTGGGCAGCTCTAAATATAAGGATGTTTTTCTTAATTTATACCTATTGGTCCAAATTTTGCCCTTGGGAGCCAAATAAAATAAATCTAGTCTCTTTAGTTTAAGGTGCTATGTCTCCAGATAAAAATGCAAATGTGTCATTTGTCCGCTCATTCATTATTCGTTATTTTTTCCTCCATGTTTTGAGTGATGGAGGAAGGGGAAGGAAGAGTGTGCAAGGAGAAATGGGCAAAGAAGAGTGAAGTTTGAAGGAGTAAAATGTAATTATTTCACAGTTTTGTGTAGGACATGGATATAGTCTAGGGGACTTCTATGACAGGAGCCCCAGTCCTTACCAAGGCTTTGCTCACTCTGCCCAACAGATTCAACTTAGACTCCTGATTTTGTTGTTGTGTCTGACTCTTCATGACCTCATTTGGAGTTCTCTGGGCAAAGATACTGGAGCAGTTTGCCATTTCCTTCTCCAACTCATTTTTACAGATGAGAAAACTGAGGCAAACAGGGTTACATGACTTGCCCAGAGCCTCCCAGTTAATAAGTGTCTGAGGCCAGATTTGAACTCAGGAAGATGAGTCTTTCTGACTCCAGGCCCAGCACTCTGTCCAATGTGCCACTTAACTGCCCCAGACTCCTAATAGGGAATGATATATTCTGGAAACCCACCCTGCTATAAAATATGGCAGAAAAACAACGAGAAGCAAATCATGAAGTTTTTTATTTGCTGATGTCCCCATTACTTTCCATTCCCCCCCCAAAGAAATAATCTATATGCAGCATCCAGGAGGCATTTTCCTTGATGGTAATGTAGCAATTCTCAGCTCAATGATCAATTTGCTCCACTTGGAGTATGTTTATATACAGACTTTATATGCACATCTATGGATATATCTATATTTACATATAAAATATATATACATATATGTCACATATGTGATGTTTTGCAAACCTTAAAGCATCAAATAAAGGCGAGTTATGATTCATATTTCCCAAAGCAAACTTTTCCCATTCAAACTGTGGTTGATAAACTGGTGACCAAGTTTCAGATTTATTTCTGCATTCTCTGGCTCTACTTCCTATTCTCACCTCCACTATTCGGTCCTCCCAGGTACCCTTTTGCCACTTCCCCCCTAATCTTCACTCCTACTCTTAGCTTCCAAATCCTCTTCCATGCCCTTCCATTGGGGGGTGGGGGGTGGACATGCTGTTTTCAGTTACCCAATGCAGCCACCAGCCTAGACAAAGCTAATTTTCTAAATACCATCCTCTTGACCTGATTGGTAGGAGATGAGTTTGCTTTGCCCTTGAGCTTGCCTCTGCCCCTAGGAGATCAGGAGCTAGCAATGAAATGTCCATGACGTGGGACCAGGAGTCCATGAAACTGACTTCCCAGTCTTGTAGACACACAACTTACCCAACCCTAAACACCAACTGGCACATGGATCTTCCAAGTGAGGTCCGAACAGTGGAAAAAGAAAACTGCACCCCTTTTCCTTTGCATCCCATTGCCCCCAAAAGAAATCATCCAAATACAGCCTCCAGGAGACATTTTTCTGCTTAGCCTCAACATAAGGTACATTATTAGCAAAATATAAACTGCACCTAACTTTGTTATTTCTCCATGGCTCCCCAGAGATGAAAACCCCAGCTGTTCTGTCCATAAGTTTTCTTCTCCCCTTTTCTGAGGAATGAGAAACTAGGGGGATACTTTTCTCTGGAAGAGACTTTTCAGTAGAAGGAGGCATCCTCGCCATGGAAGGATCCTGAGGTGCGGGGCAGAGGGCTGAGGCTCCACTGCCATGGCCAGAGCTGATGGCAGAGAACCTTCAGGTGCCTCCGGAACTTGATCCCCACGAACACGTAGAGCACAGGGTTGAAGCAGCAGTGGGAGAAGGCAATCTCCTTGCAGATTTGTACCGAGTATTCTATCTGCTTGATGACTTCACAGCTCTTGAGGACCCCTTGCCTGTGCAGCGTCTGCAGGACCAGGAGCACGTTGTAGGGGGCCCAACTGAGAAAGTAAACTCCCACGATGGTGAAGATGAGTCTGACTGTCCGGTGCCGCCTCCTGGAGTGGGACCGAAACAGGGTCCTGAGGATCTGAATGTAGCAGAACAAAATGACCACCAGGGAGAAGAGGAAGACAAAGTTCTGCTCATAAACGGACAGCAGAAACCACTTTAGTTCAGAATAGTCGCAGACAGAAATGGTGACCCACGTGTCGTGAAGCACTGTGTGGAAAATGGTATCAGGAACAGATGCCATGATGCTGGCCGTCCAGATGGCCGAGATGATCCAGGCTCTCCTGCTAAACGATTTATTGCCCAGATTCGACAGGGGATGCACCACAGACAGGTACCGGTGCACCGTCATCACCGTCAGGAAAATCACACTGCTGTTGAGGCTGATGTGGAAAATCATGTTAGAGAGCTTACAGAAGAACTCTCCAAAAATCCAGCCGTAGTAGTGGACCATGATCCAGAAGGGTAGCAGACAAGAGAAGAGCAGGTCAGACAGACAGAGGTTAAGGATGAAGATGTTGGTGAGCGATTCCAGGCTCTCATACTTCACCATGACCCACAGCACTAGGCTGTTCCCAACAAGGCTTAGGACAAACACCAAAGAGTAGAAGACTGTGTGGCTCAGGGCTGCTAACTCAAAGTTAGCTTGGTTCTCACACAGGCGGCTAGAGATGTCGATGTCGTAGAAAGGAGGGGTGGTAGGGGTTTGGTCGACTAAGTCCAACGTAGGATCCATCTGGGTGGAAAGCAGAAACATCAATAGCATAGAGAATCACTGAATCATAGAAATTTAGAGTTGGCCAATGCTGTGCCCTTGGAGTGAACAAGCTTAGCCTAGAAGAGATAGGAGAATGCATTTCCCTCTCTTCTTTACAAAAATTGTGGAGATGGGGGTGTGGATGAATGGTACAGGACCTAAAGAGGTGGGGTACAGCATATATTGTCTGATTGATGGAGGTGATACTTTCGCTGAACTCTTTTCCCCTTCTCATTTTTGTTCTTTATTACAAAGGATAGCTCTCCAGATAGGGGAGAGGGAAGGAGTGTACTAGGAATTGAAGGTGATATAAGACCAAAAGCTATCAAAAACTTAAAAGAAAGAAATTTAGAATTAATGGAGATCTTACATATCATCTGGTCTAATCAACTTATTTCTATAAACCATCCAGGAATTTCCTGGACTCATAGAACATGGTAATCTATACCTTACTGCTGAGGCTTTGTATCATTACTACGGCAAAAAAAAAAAAAAAAAAAATGCATTGCCCTGTAGCCCAGCTAGCGGTCAAAACTTAGCTATGCTAGGTAGCAATGGATATGCATCCTAGCATTGGGCCCCTAGCTGAAACCTCTCCAGTCAGAATTTATGTCCTATTGGTATAGTCTCCAAGAACCCAGAATCACCACCATACCAGGATGGGGCATTCAAGGGGAGGAACCCCTTCTCCTACCCTCCCAGACAGATGGTTATCTAGCACCTGCCAGAACAGGAGCTCACAACCTTACAAAGGCCACCCAGGCACATACATAGCAAACAAAAAGAGAAAATATCTGTAGGCTAAGCCCAATGGTACAAATAGGGCTTCAAGAGAATTAGATTAGACCCTGCCCCATGTCTGTTCACAATTACAGAGAATTTGGGCTCTTTGCCTTGGCCATAGAAACATAATTCCAAAGATTGGAATTGAAAATACAGTATTCATTATCAAAGCAATAAGGATAGTCCTTCCTCCAATTACTTAGGTGCTTTCTAAAAACAAATGGATAGAAAACACCTACTTCTCAAACTCTGAAAGGTATAGTCTTTCCTGTGTGCCAAATGAATTCCTCTGCATCATACAAAAGAAGGAAAAACCATTGTCAATAACAAAGAAACAGAGTATAAGGGGGAGCTGCTTACCTTCTCCTTCCCTGAAACAGTAATGACAGTTTTTTCACTACCTCTTTTAAAGTAGAAATTCACTCCTCCCCACTCTTGCTCAGGTAGGGGTGTGTGTGTGTGTGTGTGTGTGTGTGTGTGTGTGTGTGTGTGTGTGTGTGTGTGTGTGTGTGTGTGTGACCTTGGACAGGTTACTTCCATTTCTCTGGGCCTCAGTTTCACTCATCTGTCAAAAGAGATCCTTAGAGATCCTTGGCCTCTAAGACCTTTTCCAACTCTAAATCTATTCTTCCTGGACAATTTTATACTTTAATGAAATCACAAGTGCAGTCCAAAAAGTCCAGATATATAATATGTTTTGTATATATTTACCTATGTACTTCCCCTCCACCCCCCCACTAGAATGTAAGCTCTTTGAGGAGGGGACTATTTTTTTTTTCTTTGTATCATTAACACCCAGCCCAGTGAACTTACTAGGTTCTCAAAATATATCTGCTTAGGGGTAAGTGTAGGGTCCCGTTTTCCTAGGAGGCATCTTTATTTTTGGAGAACTGAAGGTGGTCAGGGCAGGGTCCTGATCTTTCCTATGCATACATTATGTGTGTCTACCTGGGTGCTTGCACCATTGGACATGGCAGCTGGGTTTGGTCTGCGTGATGGGGATCTTTAGTGTGTCTGTGTGCAGGGATGTGCTGGAGCCAGCTCTAACCAGCTTACCTAGAGTGATTGTCCAATGTCCAGGGTGAGCATTTACACCTCAGAAATGGCAGCAAAAAACGAGGACTAGATGGATTGTTTTCTTGATTGGCTAGACTTAGGAAATCCTCATAACAGAGAGTGAATTTAAACATGTTTCTTTTCTTTTCTTTTTTTTTTTTGCTGTTAAACATTTACCAGTGTAAGTACACTGCTATCTCTGTGTGTCTGAGGTCAGAGGAGAAGTTCTCAAGGACTGGCTGGTCAGTAGCAATGAGACACTGATGGAGTCTGGTTTCAGATCTTCATGGCTGAATTTGTATCTGAGAATAATAGTGGCCCCCGGCCTCAGATTTCCTGGGGCAGTCCTCATCTCACCTATTCTGTGACATTATATTGAGAAGCCATCCAAATGCCTCAGTACTTTATGTCATGTTATTTAAGCAGTGTGATGACTCAAATCACAAGCCCAGTATGACTGAGATGTTCTGCAAAGTTTCTGTAGACTGGAAATTTGTCATTCTGCAGCCGACCTGGTAAAGTCTCTCTATGCTTAGTAAAGCTATTTGTCAGATTTAGAGGCATCCGCTGAATTTATGCTAAAGGTTTTTCCAGTCTAGCAGTACCTTCATTCATTCATTCAATAAACTTGTATTAAGCACTTACTATGTGTCAGGAACTGTACTAGGTGCTAGGGATACAAAAATAAAACAAAGTCCCTTTTCTATAGATGTTTACTTCCATTGGAGAAAATAACATGTTTAGATGAGTAAATACAAGTTACAGATAAAGCAGTATGGTGGTTGGTGAGGGGATGGAAGAAGTCTAGTGACTTGGAGGATAATAATTAATAATAACTAGCATTTGTAAAGTACATTACAGATATCTCACATCAGATTTTCCTTATCAGGAAAGGTCCTCCTGGAGACTTGGTGGACGCAACGGATCTTTGGTGTCAGAGGTGTAGATATTAGAAGAAGGGTCACTCCTCCTCATGTTAATTTTTTAAAAATTTAAATTTCACTCTTTCAGTTAATAAATATTTATTCTCTCTTCCTCTCACTTGTTCCTCCTCCCACTGGAAAAAGAAAAGCAAAACCTTTGCAATAAATGTTCATTGTTAAAGAAAATACAATCTCAGTGGCCATGTCCCCAAATATCTCTCTTTTTCTGTACTTTTAGTCCATTATCTCTCTGTTAGGAAGTGGATGTAACCTAAATTCCGTCAGTCCTCCAGGAGGGATCATGATAAATCATTGCATCGATCAGATTAAGTCTTTCAACATTTTAAATTTTTACAATGTAGTTTTTATTGTATAAAATGTTCTCCTGTTTCTGCTCACTTCCCTCTGCATCAGTTCCTACAAGTCTCCCTAGATTTCTCTGAAATGGTTCCTTTCATTATTTTTTTTGTAGCACAATTTATTTTCTATGATGTTTATGTATCAGGTGCCATTCTCCAGTTAATGGGCATTCACTGTCCGGTTCTTTGCAATAAATATTTTTATACAAATGCCGCCCCACACCTTATTTATTTTATTCACATGATATTAGCATGATCGCATGATATAACAATCATACAGGATGAAAACAAGATGATATGTGCTCTCTCTGATCCCTTTATGAGGTTCATTTCTTTGAGTGGATCAAGAAGGGGTTGGTATCATTGGCTAATCAAACAAGTTAGCCATGTTTCCGGGGGCTTTCAGTAGCTGGAGGAAGTTCAGCATTTCTCTAGTGCAGAGTTCAAGTTCAGAGGATTGTAATTTGAGAGTTGTAAGTGGTGGGAGGGCACAGTCTGAGCAAACTCATGGAGATGTCAGATGAAATGCGGACGGGGAACAACAAAACAGTCAGCTCATCTGGAATGTAGAGTTGTGAGGGGGTATAGTGCGGGATAAATCTGGAACCAGACTGCGAAAGGCTCCACCTGCCAGTTAGTCCTCCGTTGACACATCTTCCAAGAATATAAGGTCACGTCTGTGCCTCACTGAAGCATCAGAGTATGTGTTTGGTAGAGGATTGCCATCAAAACATACAAGAAATTCCAATGTTTGGACAAACGGCAGCGGAATGAATCAAGTTAGCATGCATTATGATAAGGACATCCTTAAAAATGGAAGTTCACGGTCGGAAGAAATATTAAAGGCATTGATGAAAACCTGTATTATTGACAGCTTCAGCAATGTATTCCTGCTATGTGCACCGTGAAGGTGGTATGGTATAGATATTGCAGCTATGAAAATAATTGGTCACAACATCTCTGATCATAAAGCTCGCGGATGCTGAGTTGGGTCTAGAAGTATTCACTCAACTGAGTCAACACATCAGAACTGACCGACTCTAATACAATAATGGCAAATATTTTCAGGCATTATTCAATCCAATTTAGCAAACATTTGTTAGTCACTTATTCAAGGAGCTCTGCTGGGTACTGGAGAACACAAAGATCTTTTTTAAAATGACAAGTACCTTTTCTCAAAGAGTTTACACTCTGGGACTGGAGGGGAGGGGCTCTGGTATTAATGTAGCCATGTAAAATTCAAGTTAGATGTGGTTTGAGGCAAAGGAGATCAAGGCAAAGTGTTCTAGGAAAACTGGAGTAGGAAGAGAAAACTTTCAGGTTTAGAGATGGCTGCATAAAGGCACTCAAGTCAGCTTACTTTGCCTATAGTTCAAAATTGTTTCAAATAAGTTCAATTTAATTTTATATATATATATTTACATATACGTATATATTATATATAACAAATTATACAATTTAATTATAAATTTATATTTTATCATGGAAATGAGTGCAGAAGATGTAATCTTAAATAGTTTGTAGTGTATTTTGAAGTGTGTTAAAGAAGTTAATCAGAAAATAAAATCCTTTGTCAGATCACATGTCTGACAAGGGTCTTTTCCTCCCACTTTGATTTTTTTTTTTTATTAAAGGGGCCATCTCTTGAGCAACTACTTAAAGAAACGTATTCATTGAATGGATGCATCTCACTCAAAGTGAGAATGCTGTAAGACCTTAGCCTGAAAGGGCCGGGGTCTCATTGCATTCTGGGCCATCTCCAGCCTTCCTGATGAATATCAGGCCACTGGATCTAGATGACTCAGGAGAAGACCACAGCCCTCCCTCACTGAAATCAAAGACAACTGTAACTCATGTCATCATCTTGATGTCACGGTCCTCTTTGAGAAGAAGGACAAGCACAATGCAGGCCCCATGTGATTCATGAATCCCTCACTACCCCAGGTTCAATGTGGCACAAGCACAGTTCCATCATTAAAGCTTGAGCCCCCATCCAAGGTATAATTTACCGACAGACCTGGAAAAAACCATAAAAGAAATAGTAAAATTTTTAGTTAGGTTGGAGTAGCAAAATAAATAGCAAGGCATTTATATTTAATATAATATATGTTCTTATATACTATATAATTTAATACAATTTATATTATATATAATTTAATAGTGAATTATTTAATTTAATATATTTAATTTAACATTTAATAGTGGAAGCATTCTCGGTACCCCATACACAAAAGAGTAAAGCCTGCCATGAAATCTCATGCCAGCGGGAAAGGGAACATTCCCTAGAAAATTGGCACAATGCTGTATTGCCACAAAGGCACATCTCATAGTTCCATTTTCTAGAAACCACCTCTACCATGTTATGTTACTCTGCCTCTGAAGCTACATTTCTCCTTCTTCCCCAAAATTTACAAACTTTCAATTCTTTTTTTTTTTTTTTTTTTAGTCAAGCACACAGTCACATCAGAATGGCCCCTCAGAAAGTTATAGAGACTTTTATCCAGTTTCATAGATACTGAGTAGGGCTGAAGGCTCCCTTTGTGCCTTAATTTAGAGAGATTCTTTCCAACCAGCTCTTGCCCGGTGCTCTACTTATATTAACTCATCTGACTCTCACAACAGCCCAGTGAGGGATGGACTAGTATCACACCCATTTTACCAAAGAGGTGACTGAGACTTAAGAGAGGTTAGGTGGCCTGCCTGCTTGTCACTCAGCTAGAAAGCTTCTGAAATTGAATTTGAACTCAAGCCTTCCTGATGCCAATTAGAGCATTTTCTCTGTTAAGGCTCCTTAAAGTTTTGATAACAAGCCTCAGAGTAGTCGAGCAACACTGAAGGGACCAGGATAGAGCTGGGAAGTGACCTATACTCTGCTTTCCTGACATTATGACATCGTTTTTACACCCTTTGCCTTTGCATCCTGGTAGAATGGAAGCCCCTTGAAGACAAGGAAATTTTGGTTTGGGTCTTTGCACCCTCAGCACCTACCACTTTGCCTTAGCTTGGACTTGGAGTCAGGAAATCCTAGTTCAAATTCAGCCTCAGAGATTTAGCAGTTGTGTGACCCTGGGCAAGTCACTTCACCTCCGTTTGTCTCAGTTTTCTCATCTGTGAAATGGAGATAATAGCAGCATCCACCTTCCAGGATTGTTGTGAGGGTAAAATGTGATAATAGTTGCACTCACAAGCCTTAAAGTGCTCCTACTAGTTATTATTATTAATGTTGGCTGAGTCGAACTGGTCGGATCAGTTAGGAAAATATAGGCACTGTGCCAGACTGCATGCATTATATCCTCTCTCTGCATTCCATTGTTTAGAATCCATATTTAAAGTCGTACCCTCCCAATAGTCTGGGTAGATTTGTCAGTGGAGAAGTGAGAGTGAGACTGTCATTCCCCTCCTTGCTTTAAGAAGTGGGAAAAGGAACTCACAGAGAAAGACTTGCATCCACTTCTCTCCATGATAAAGAGTTTTAGTCACCCTCAGAGACTGGATGATGGCTCTTGTTTCATCTGCAAAAGAAATTCAAGAAATTCAAGAAGAAATTCAATTTCTTTTAAGCTTTGATGTAGAAGCTAAAACAAACCAAAAAAAATGGTTGTCTTTTTAACTGATGGCCGTTGGATCCTAAGAATAGTGTTCTTAGGAGACTTCGCTCCTTTAACAGTCAGGAATAGATGTGCTTAGATTCTGCTTCTGGTACTTATTTTCTGTATGACCAAGGGCGAATTGCTTTATGGTCCTCAGTTTCCTTATCTATACAATGGGAATGATAATAAAATAAAATAAAATTAGTACCTTATTTCACAGGAGTAAGTGGGAGGTACTATGTAAAGGATTTTGTCTGAGATGGGAGTTATGGGAGGCCTTACTGGGAAGTATGTGGGGGAAGAGAGGAAGAGGCTGGTTAAAGTATTTATTATTATTTTCTATTAATTTAATGAATAAAGCAGATCTGTAAAGTAAGATCGAATATCACACTCACATCCCTATTTCCAATCATACACTTTCTGGCTGGTGTCTTCCTGGAGGCAAGTCAGCACCAGCATTATGACATGGTCTACTTGGGCAAATGGCATGGCATTGCCCTTTAGATGGTCCACAATTTTGATTCTTCCAAAATGATGGTCCAGCCTCCTGTTAGTGGTTCAACATTTCTAAGAAATGGTGATAATCAGAATGAATGTTCTTGTTTTTATTCACATCCCAGTTTTCAGAGTGACAGCTTGTTTAAATGGGTCAGACTGGGGCTATTGAAATCGTACTGAATGTCTTCTTCTTTTCAACCTTTTCCCCTAATTTGGTTCTAATTTTGATCTTTGGTCTGACTACCTAATGCTCTAGACACATATAGACTACTGATTTGGAAATGATTACCTGTGTCACTAACTAGTTGTTTTCTGCCTCTTAAAATATAATCAATTTCATTTGAGGGGTCGGGAAATGATGTTTAGTGTTCATTTTTTTCCCCAATGCTTTAAATCACTTCTTTTTATTTATTTATTTTTAGGCAATCAGGGTTAAGTGACTTGCCTAGGGTCACATAGCTAATAAGTGTCTGAGGCCTGATTTGAATTCTGGTCCTCCTGACTCCAGGGCTGGTCCTCTATCCACTGAGTCATCTAGTTGCCCCTTTATACTTCTTCCTGAAGAAAGTACTCATTAGATATATTACATTATATACATTATTCAAGATGTCCCAAAAGTCTTAGTGTGGTTATAAACTTTAATAACAAAATAGTTTCAATACCTTTCATAATTTTAAGGTCTAATAGCTTAAAATTGTATGAAAACTTCTAGGATTGTATTAAAACTTCTATTGTGTGTCCCAGGTATTTTAAAGGGTGAAAAAAACCAGATAATATGCAATAAAAGAACTGTCGTTATGCAGTAGATATGCCTTTGAAAAAGTACATGTAAGCAGATTTTAAAAAATTGATCAGGTTGTACTTTTAATGGACTAAAGTGATGCAGGAATGGTTCAGTGTTTAAGGATACCTTTTATAATATAAATCATCTATCCATTCATTCATTCAGATCCATGGATAGAGGACATGATGCAGAGATTCACCAAACACTAGAATACTGTGGTCCTGGATTCATAGTGTCCTTTTCTTCCCTAATAACAGAACCACTGACCAACCCAAGACATTTTTGGCCTGTCAGCCTACTCCTATGGAATCCATATTATAATTTGGACTGTCCATTTATGGATAGTGGTAATATGAATCATCTCCCCTTAGTTTAAGTCACAAGAGTTGTAGAATGGCACTTTGGGCTCAGATCTTTTCTCTTCTCTTGCCCCTTTGCTCCTCACTCACAATTAAAGATAACCTTTGTATTATCTACAATTTATCCTGTTTATATCTTATTTGAATATGAATGTTTGTTTGTTGTTTCCCCCATTAGATTGTGAGCTCCTTGAGAGCAGGAACTATTTATGGCCTGTCTTTGTATCCTCAGAGCTTAGCATAATGCCCAGCATGTAGTAGGTACTTAATAAATGCTTCTTGACTTGACCACACTCCCATGTTTAGCATGTTTTGGGAACTGCCAAATATGTCGTTCTCACTGGGATGGGAATGGTAACTTGTCGAGTGACTAAGAGTCTTGGATAATTTGAATAAGATCATCTAAGTATTTGAGAGTAGGAAAAATTAGAGAAAAATTACCTTGTTTTGTGAGGTCCTATTCTATAGGGAATTATTTTGACAAAGGGCACCCAACACAAATATCAAAAGTAAAGACATGCAAAGGAAATTTGGTTCCTGAGTCAATTTGTACAAAACATACCCAGACAAGCTTTGATGGTGTTGGGGGTGGGCAGGAGTACAGAATACTTAGTGCTCAGAATACCGAGACTCTAAGCTACCACAAGGCTAGTGCTTTGAGTTCTGACAGATTCCTATTGTAACTAATTATTCTTGCTAACAAGGCACCATAGTTAGTTGTTTCTACTCTGCTAAAGAACTAAAAGATATTTCAGAACTCATTTAAATTTCAGAGCCCTGGAGTCAAACCCTTTCTTGCTCTTGTTTTCGGACATCAAGATGTGGTTCATCCCTACTGAACATGGAGTCTATGATAGGAACTTGATGTAACTGGAAATGAGGGAGAAGAATTTCAAGAACAGAAGATGTATCACTCTTAACAGGTCTTCATCCTGATTTAACCCCAGCCCACAGAATCTCAGACGCCCAGAGAAAGATTGGTTCCCTTGATAGTGCCAGGGGATGCCCGTGAGAGGATGTGTGAAGTTGACACCATGCATCAAGTAACTGCCCTAAAAGTTTATGCTAGTCAAGGGAGCAAAGAACTAGTTCTTAAAACTAGATACTGTGTTTAATGCCTTGCAATCTTAAACAAATCAATCTACTTCTGTGAGTCTCAGTTTTCTCATCTTTCATCTCATTTTCTCAAAATGAGGGGATTGGATCATATGGCCTCTGAGATTTCTTCCATCTCTAAATTTATGGTTCTATAATCCCTAGCAAGAGAAATCCTCTTCTTGGGACCAGAACATTGGAAAATACTGTAAAAGTCAATGGAATCCAAACTTTCCCTATTCACTGGTTGTAGAGAATACAATAAATTGTATTTTGTTTCCTTCTAGTAAATTTTTCTTTTGTCTAATATGATCAGTCTACAATTAAAGAATTCATGTCAATCAACCAGACTGCCCAGTTGAGATATTTTTCCAAGTTTTCTTGGTTATGTATAGAACCAAGATAATCAAGATATTTTCTCCAAAATAACCTAGTGCCTCCAAGCCTTGGGTAGCTCTGAAACCAATGCTACAGAATTATAGAATGCTAACACTAGAAAGGACCTTGGAGACCCTTTGTTATATGTTTGAATAAATGAGGGTTATATGTACACACATACATCATGTGTGTGTGCATATGTGTATGGATGGATAAGTTCTATTTTTTATCCAACTGTTTATCAACTCCATTATTCATCCGCTTGAAATTTCCTGTGTGGATAGTTAGGTTTAATGAACTGTTTTGCATCTCAGTTAGGAGATTCATTAATATCTTGGCTTGATTACATCAAGCTCTTGCAATCTCATAAGTATTTGTCTTTTATCTTCTTTCCTTGAAGTAGATGGCCTCAGAGTAAGACTAAGATGGAGGAATAACTTTTTTTTTTGGTCTAGATCTTTGATTTCATAGATATAGGGAGTACCAGCTGAGTAAAACCCCTCTGTCAATGCAAATCAGCAATTTCTTTACAAGGTACAGACTTAGAGAACTTTCTGGGGCACTGATTTGCTTTATCTCACAGTTAGTATGTGTCTCTTCAACTCAGGCCTGCTCTCTATCCACTATCCCAAGATGCCTCTCAATAAGTAATGTATGTGTGTAGGTGTTTACATCATATATACACGTGTTCAGCTCTTTACACACTAGGCCAAATTGCCTGTTAATAGGCAATCCATGTGTGTATTTCTGTTCATACTTTTATATATTGTGATACCTGTGCAGCTCTCTACCTGCTACCCTGTGCTACTTCAGAAACAGAATCAACCTGGTTATTTTGCTCCAGGCTTCTGATAAAGTTACTCATGTAAGTGTACCCACTAGGACAACTTGCACTAATGTTGAGCCATGTACAGACTGACACTCCTTCCCCTACATGAGCTGTCAGTAGGCCTGTTGGCAAACCAGAAGTAAGAAGTGGTAGTTTGGAAAGAAATAAGAACTTTCAAAGTAATATCTGCACTGTACCTACAAGAGAAGTGGATGAAGTCAGTAGACAGAAGACACTTTGGTTTGGACCTTTCGGTCTGAGACCTTTTAAACCTATGGTTTGTTAGTGATCCTATCCAGCTATGCAAATTTCCTCTTCCTGTACCACAACTCCTACTGAAATCTAATAAAAAAAAAAGCTAACATCTTTATTTTTTTTTCCATTTTCAAAAAGTTTCCAAGTCAATTAAAGAGAACTTTCGTTAAAAGATCAGGGAATTGACCGTCAATGTCAGAGCAAGCAAGGCCTAGATAAATAGGAAGGGAACAAGCAGAGTTAGGCTAATTACAGCAGTAGCCAAGGCCAATATGTAGAGAGGGAAATACCTCATTTTTTAAAAAGCAAGCAATTTTTGGAGGATAGTAATGTCATCTTCCCACAGTTTTCTTGTCATTTGGAGAAAACCCTCTATAATAGAGTCAGCCAACTTCCCAGGATTGAAACCATACAACTCAAATCTAACTTTGCAGAATCTGAGAGAGGATCTCAGAAAATATCTGAAACCTGGGCAGTAATCTCTCCTACAACATCTCTAACAAGTGTGACATCAGCCAACCTCTGTCCAAAGTCTACTTATTTGGAGTAGTTTGTATATCATAGCTCTAGACTGGAAAGTCCCTTAGAGATCATTTGGATCCATTTATCAGCAAACATCTATTAAGCACCTACTTTGTCTGAAGCACTGTGCTAAGTGCTAGAGATACAAAAAGAGACAAAGGACTGCCCCTCCTCTCAAGGAGCTTATGATCTGGCCTAAACTTCTCATTTTAAAGTTGAGGAAGATAAAGCTTAAGGAAGCTGTGGTCATATGGGTGGTGCAGTGGATAAAGCACCAGTGCAGGAGTCAGGAGATCCTGAGTTCAAATCTCACTTCACACACTTGACACTCACTAGCTGTGTGACTTTGGGCAAGTCACTTAACCCCAATTGCCTCATCCTGGGTCATCTCCAGTCATTCTGATGAATATCTGGTCACTGGATTCAGATGGCTCTGGAGGAGAAGTGAGGCTGGTGACCTGCACAGACCTCCCTCACTCAAAACAAAGTCAAGTGCAAGTCATGTCATCATTTCTCTGATGGCACGGTCTTCTTTGGCAACGAAGAATGAACACATTTACATTTATAGGTAGTATCTATGTCAGGGATAGGACATGAGCCAGGTCCTCTGACTTCAGAGGCCACCCTTTCCTCTATATGTTACTGCTTCTTCCTCACCAAGTCTCCAGCCAAAGCTCTTCACCATCAGGGTCCTTCTCCAGATGGATGGTCTCCATCTTGTCAGTATTCTCTAGAATGGAGCATGACCTCTCCTCACTCATCTTCATCATAATGAGGCAGCCTTCTCACTCCCCACCCTCTCCAATAATCATTCATTCATTCACTATTTAATTTTTATTATTTTTATTTATTTATTTATTAAGTACCCACTTTGTGGAGGGAGACAAAGTTTAGATAAAATATAAATTTGCATCTAGTAAACTCTGTCAGTGAGCTAACCCACCTGTTCTAGTGCCGGACCTACTTCAATCTCCTCCAATGCCCAACATCACTCCTCCATCAAACAAAAATACCTGGGCAAAGCATTGACACAGGGAAGGGAATAAACATTTATTTAGTACCTACTACATGTAGGCACCATGAGAAGAGTTTTACAAATATTATATTATTTGAACATTACAATTAATTTGCAGAGTAGGTGCTGGTATTATCCTCATTTCATAGTTGAACAAATTAAGGCAAACAGTTTAAGTGACTTGCCCAGGCTCTCATAACTAGTAAATGTCTGAGGCTGGAATTTAAATTCATCCACTCTAACCTGGCATGATTTCCAGGGTCTTCAACATCCTGATTGTCATCCTCTTGACCTTACCCAGTTTATTTGTGTCCTTCCCAAACATGAAGAAAGATTAAAGGGAGATCTTCCTAGCTCTTCAGCCCCATAAGGCTAAGAACCAAGGCTCACATACCACATGGCCTCTATCCTGTATACCAGATCCTTTCACCACCCTCAAACACACCATCCACAGCCTGATGAATTTGCCATTTGAACTCCTAACCTCTTCAGAGACCTTTGGGCTTATACACATGACCAAATGCCACAAGATGGGCATAGCCTCAGACCACCCAAACACACACTGTAGGTTCCACTTCCTTTTAGGCAATTTAGGTAGGAGGTTTACTCTTTCTCTCTCACTTCCTCCTTTTCCCCCTCAATTGAGAAAGCTTTCTCTTGCCTCTTTTATGTGAGAGATAATTTACCCCATTTTATTTTGACAATAATATTTATTAAGCCCCCCCTAGCATGTACAAGTGTCATGAAGGAGAGAAGCTGTGAAGAAAGGAGGGGTATGATAGTTATCATTGGGCATTTGAAGGGTCTGTCTTGTAGAAAGAGGATAGGACAGACTTCTTGAGCCCAGAGGGCAGAATGAGAAGCTTTACAGATATTATCCCATTTAATTACCACAATAAGCCTGAGAGTTAGCTGTTATTACTATACCCATTTTACAGTTGAAAAAACTGAGCTACACAGAGGTTCAGTGATTTACTTAAGCTCACATAGCTAGTAGGTGTTTGAGGTTGGATTTGCATTCAGGTCTTCCTGACTCCAGGCCCAATGCTCTACCTAGTTGTGTAGCCCAAGGCCTACATTTGAGGTACAGTTGAAAGAAGAAAAAAAGAGAATGTCTCTTTCATGTGATTATCCAAATGTTGATGCTTCCTCCTTCCTCGCATTCCACCTTGAACTGTCTCTACCTTTGCTTTTTTCTGCCTTCACCACAGCTCCTTATAGTTGTGATCACTCTAAATTAACCATGGTGGCCTGATTCAAGACAGGGCTTGCAGCAGCTCTGAGGCTGCTCAGTTGAACTTCCTCCCTTGGAGTCATTTGTTTTTAGTCAATTAAAGAGTTTTGGTTCCCATTTTCTCTTTCTTCCCTTTTCCAGATGTTCCAAAGGGCTCCTCCTGGTTGTGTAGTAGAATGAGGAACAGTAGTAATGATGATCATAACAAGATAAACAGTAATAATAAACCTAGTCAATAGCATTTTCAGGATCTCAAAGCACTTTCCATACATTATCTCATTTGATATGTGAATGGATATCCCAGGAATAGCCATCACCAGTAGGCACTTGGGGCAAAGGCAGCCAAAAGTACTGAGGATTCTCAGTGAGATCAAAGCATCCCTTGTGACCATTGCCTGGAGTTACAGTGGATGAGGGCTGTCCTCCGTCCTGTCTATAATACATATGTGTGCGTGTGTGTGTGCGCGCACGAGCATGTATTAAAGAGAAAGAAAAGAAAAAAACAATCAACTCATTAAAAAAAAATCTAACCTTCAGGGCAACGTCCCACACCTGCGTTTGAATATCTGCCTTTGCAGAAGGGAAGGGGATGCCTTCTCATCTCTTCTTTGGGGCCCAGTCTGTGTTTTTTATGATTTTACATTTATGTTGGCTCCTTTTCTTTTGAAGATTGATTCCTTCCTGAAACTTGGATGGCTTCCACGTCTCTCTTTCAGCATTTCAGTGTGGCCTATAGATCCACTAGGGAAAGGCAACAAGTATTTATTGCCTTAGAGGTTCTCCACCCTCAGTTTCTCAGTTTGCAAAAGGAGATTAAATCACTAGGGGATTAATATTTGAGATAGGACTGGTCCTTCCAGCTACTAGTATTTTACCCTCTAAACTGTCTTTCTATCTACTCTGTTACCTGTATGTGCCAGTTCAGTTTCATATGGTGTCTCCTGTTAGAACATAAGGTTCATAAGGGCAGAGAATATTTTGGCTTTTTCTTTGTACAGCCAGCACTTAACTCAGTGTTTGGAACATATTGTTTGGTCTATTAAACCTCTCTGTCTCTTCATGACCCTATTTGGCTTTTTTGTGGTAGAGATATTTGAATATTTTGCTGTTTTCCAACTCATTTTACAGAAAAGAAAACTGAGGCAAACAGGGTTAAATAACTTGCCCAGGGCCACATAGATAGTAAGTATCTGAGGCTGAATTTGAACTCAGGTCCTCCAGACTCCAGGGCCAGCACTCTATCCACTGTTCAGTAAGTGATTAATAAATGTTTGTTGATTGACTGGTTGAGTGATTGATTGATTGATTGATTGAAGAAAAGTAATCAACTTGAGTTTTTGTCTGGGTAATACTGTGAACCCCTATCTTAGGCAGGTTAGGGGCTGTCTTTCTTTGTCTGTAGCTTGTTTGTACCTAATGGTTGAGTCACTCTGTATCTATCTGACTCATTTCCAAACATCAGTGACGTGGAATAGGTTTAGTTGTGGGATGTGGTGGGTTGTCTATCTTTTTTTAATTTATTTTATTTTTTTCACATATAACAAATACCAGGTTGTTGTGCCGTTTTCCTTTCTATTTCATTTTTGAATAACTGAAGTAGTTGGCTGTTTGAAACCTTTCCCATTCCTAAAACCTTTGTGTCATCCCTAATTATTTCTCTCCCAACAGATGACTTTGCTTTCCACTTTCCTGAGAAAGTCAAGGTCTTCCATCATGAGTTCATCCACTTTCCCTTCTTTCTACTTCAAAACTTATCTTCGTATTTATGGACCCTCTTCTACTCATGCCTTTCCCATTAGAGTATAAGCATCTTGAGGGCAGGGATTGCTTTTCTGTTTGTCTTGTTTTACCTTTCTTTGTACCTTCAGAGGAGCACAAGGCCTGACACATAGTAAGTACTTAATAAATACTTACTAAATCACTGATACATTCCAGTCTCTGAGATGGCTCTTTTCTTTGCCACTGTCAAACCCTCAGCCTCTGTCCTTGAACCCAGCCTTTCCCACTTCCTCCAGAAATGTTCCCCTTGAATAATTCGCACTCCCTCTCATCTTCAATCTCTCCCGCATTATTGGCTCCTTCCCCACTAGATACAAAAATGAATGTTTTCCCTTAAAATGACAGTGGCAAAACCCTCTTAAGTGACAATGATAACAAAGCCATCTTAACCTGACCCTGCCATCTCTTTAAGCAATTGGTCCATATTTCATTCTTTGTTGACCAAACTCTTGAAAAACTGTCTACACATGCTGCTTCCACTTCTATACCTCCCACTCCTATCTCTACCTCTTGCAGTCTGGCTTTCCAACCAAACAACTGCAGAAACAGCTTTCTCTAAGGTTACCAATGCTCTCTTCCTTCCCATTTTGATGACCTTTTCTTGGTCCTAATCTCTTTTGGTCTCTCTGAAGTTTTTTTTATATTATTTGCCACCCTTTCCTCCTGAAAATTCTTGCTGGTCTTGTTTTCTCTTACCTGGACTTCCCATGAAGGTGGTAGCATCCAAGCTTGTCCAGGAATGCAGCACTCCCATATCTGTTCCAATAAAAATCTAAAAGGGGCATTAGATTGAATAATGATCAAGAGATCCAAAGAGAAATAACAGTTAGCTCCCTCCTCCAGTCCAGAAACATGCAAAAAGATGGCAGCCTAAGAGACTTCTCTGCCAGGGAATCCAGCATAGGTATTGGTAAACAAGTTGGATGTCTGCCAACTTTCTGACCAGAGATGCTCCTGGGGCACCTGAAACCTACAGTTCTATGTTGGGCAAGAGTGGCAGGAAGCTTGAAATGCTTTGATGAGGAAGTTCTAGAAGAGACAGATGCCCTCAGCCTTCTGATTCTTCTAATGTTAGGCATGAGACCACAAGCCAACAACAAGCAGGGTAGATGTGCACAGTTCTCTGACTCAGTTGATTCTAGAGGATCCTGAAGACCAGAGCACCCTGGACAGAGATGATACAGGGCAACCTGAACCCTGGAATTGATCTTAGCAGATTCACCAAGAGAGGTGGACATCAGAAGGAAAAATGATAAAATCAAGGTCAGGACCAAAGAGAGCCTGAGCATCCCATCTGAGAGGGTGAGAGGGGGAAAAGCTTGGACCTGGCACAAAGTCCCAAACCAGGAACTGAAGCTGGAGACACAACACACCAAATACTATGAAGGATGTTACAGGGGAGGTAATTCCCAAGAGGTAAGCCAGAAAAAGAGAATAAAAGCAGTATCTCAGTGGGAAAAAAATTATTTTGCCACAAAAACTTCAAGAGGATTTGGAAGAATCAAAGCAAAATAAAAAATAAACAGTTTTTATTGCTTATCACTGAAACGCTTTTCCACAAACAAAGTCAATGCAGGTAAAATTAAAAGGGAAACAGTTAATTGGGAGGGGAAATCTCTCTGTCAAGTTTCTCTGATAGGGGTCTGATATTCAAGATATAAAGGGAAAAGATTCCAATACATAAGAATAAGAGCCATTCTTCAATAGATAAATGGTTAGAGGACATGAACAAGTAATTTTCAACAGAAAGAGCCTTTATGTGAAAAATGTTCCAATAACTAACAAAGATAGAATAAATAAGCAATTATTTAGCAACTACTACGTGCAGAGCACTGTGATAAATGCTGGGAATACAAAAAACAGAAAGTAATTCCTGCTCTCATGGAGTTTATATTCTAATAGAGGAAAGTAACATATATAGGAAGTTTCAGGCTCCAGTTAGATGAAGGACCCACCCTTGGGTGCAGCATCGAACTATAGAGCAATATGTCTTCCTTAATTTTATTTTCACGTAAAACCATGCTAGTTTCTGATATTGAATTATTTGACAATGCCAAGAGCTTTGGTGTTGAGCATGGTCCTTTCTGGGTCTTTGGGAGCTGTAACCTCTGAGGAGGCAGGGGCTACTGACTCTGTAGAGAAAGCCACCAGGTCTCATCTGTAAAATGAGATGAACCACAGTCTATGAAGGCCCTCCTCACTCTAGATTTAAGACCCCATGGGCCAAGAATTAAGTAGGAGAAGAAAACATGGCTTGAGGTTATATGATAAATTATGCAGGTTTTTTTGATGATGCAAAGTGGGTGCTCATTGCCAAGAAAAACACTATTTTGTAACAACAACAGCAATCTTCTTCTAACACTACAGGGGTGACAGTCCTGGAGGGCCACGATCTCGGTGAGAATCAGAAACAAGCCCCTAAATGAAGTGACGGGACCTCTCAGTATCCTCAAAAGCTTTGTAAGGTGAAGTAGAAGGTGCAAAAAAGTGGAGATGAAATTGCAGGTTGAGACCAAAAAACAAATGGGATGTGCTCTTCTAAATCCTCCTCTAACACCTCATCTGGGTGTGAAAAGTGATGCTGCTGATCTCCAGGACCACAGCAGCAGAACATGAGCTTTGACCCAAAATGCTTAACGTGTGTGTGTGTGTGTGTGTTTGTGTTATGGATCTCACGGGATTATAAACTCCTTGAGAACAGTGACTGTCTTTAGCCTTTCTATATATCCCCAGAATTTAGCACAGTGCCTGGCACATAGCTGGTGCTTGGTACATGTTTGTTGATTGACTGACTGATTTTGACAATCTGATGAAATCCAAGGACCCCTTCTCAGAATAATGGTTTGCTGCCTATATTCATAATCAGAGGGAATGCTACATTTCAGTCTGAGGTTAATGGAAGGAAAGATGAAATTTTTTCCCATCTGAATTCATGGACACCCTGAAAACTATCCTTGAACCTCAGATTAGTAACTCCCACTCTAGCTGGTTTGACCATGCTGAAATAGATCTGAGTACAAACCCTGGGAGGGATTTATGCCTGTAGGTCATCCAAAGACTAGAGAGTGGTTGAAAGGCCTGCAGAGGCTTCTCACCAGGTGGCTACCACGTGATACATGTTTTCCTCCAAGAAGTGCCCCCAACCCTGTTAAGTCACAGAGGGGAGGGGATCTGCATTAGTGGAGGGACTACCCCCATTCTTATTAAGGACAAATCCTTGAAGGACTGAGATTTGCCTTGACCTTACAGTGGCTGATTTTACTGTTCTCTCCCTGTCTTTCATCGCCATCTGCTGATGAAAGGGTGATCAGATGTTACTGTTCTCTTAAAGGAACCAAACATCACTTTGCTGGGCAGACTTTTGCAACATGTGTTCTTGCCCTTGAACCTTTATCTGGATTTAATTCAACAGACATTTATAAAGTCCCTACAAGGTGCCAGGGACTGTGCTAAGTTCTGGGGACACAAAAATGAAAAAAAAAAGCAACAGCTCCTGTCCCCAAGGAGCTTACCCTATAATTCACAAACTCTGTGTGAGGGTCCACTTGGTCTCCCCCATAGTACAATGGAAAGATTTACTGATTTCAAGTCTGAAGATCTGAGTTCAAATCCTGACTGAACCACTTACCACCTGTATGACCTGGGGAAAATCATACCTTTGCATCTTTGCCTGTAGAATGAGATGACTGGACTAAATTATTTCCAAGGTCTTTTTTCACTCGAATGCTGTAGAGAGAGCTGGTGGTGCCGGGAACGGAGCACCAGATCTGGAGCTGGAATCCATCCTCAGACACTTACTGTCTGTGTGACCCTGGGCAAGTCAAGTCACCTTTGTTTGCCTCACTTTTCTCATCTGTAAAATAGGGATAATAACAGCAGAGTTGCAGTGAGGCTCAAATGAGATGAATATTTGCATCGGTAGAGTGCCTAGCACCTAGCAAATGCTCCATTAATGCTTACTCCTCTCACCCTCTAACACTATGATTCCCTGACTTAAGCAAGCGAGTGATGAGAGCCTTAGGTCATAAAGAGTGATCTTCTTCTTTGGTCCCTAGGGAGCCAATTCAGTTAATTACCTTACAGAGTTGGAGACCAAGACTATAAATTGCATATAATTTGCCTACCTGATAAAGAGCATTTCTTCTCCAGGATTTCTTTACACCAGAAAAATCATAGATTCAGATGTAAAAAAAATTAACCAAATAATGGGGGTCAGGAGAGTGGAGATTCCTGTTGAAACCCATGAATTTCCTTCCTGTAGAAGCCATCACACTTAGCTTCTGAAACATCCCTTCAAAGTGAGGCCCAAATCTCCCTTGTTCACTGGGTACATGGCAGTGTGTGGGTAATTGTTAGCAAATTCAAATAGATCACTATGTCCCAGTGAGATAGATAGACAAATAGAAACACAGAGGACATATGTTAGATAATAGATTGACAGATACATATATAGATGATAGACTGGTAATGATAGATGATAGATAATGATAGGTATGTAGACAGATGAGAAAGACAAAGACAGAAAGAGAGAGGAAGAGAGGGAGACAGAGAGAGAGAAGAGAGGAGAGGGGAAGAGAAGGAGAGAGATAGAGACAAAGGGAAGGGGGGCAGAGAGGAAGAAGGGGAGGGGGAGGAGACAGAGACAGAGAAGCAGAGACAGAGACAGAGAGAAACACACACAGACAGAGAGACAGGGACAAAAAGAAAGAAAAGAGCAGAGAAGAGGAGAGAAGAAAGGGAGACAGAGAGAGAGAACAGTAAAGTATTATTCAATACTTGGTCTGTTACAGGCATTGCACTAAGAACCGAGAATACAGACACAGGAAAAAAGACCATTTCTTGACCTCAAGGAGTTTATATCAACTAATGAAGCACTTTGACAACACAGGAAAGGTAGCTGAAAAGCGGATGTTTACAAGGAAGGATATAACCAAATGGGGCAAGTTGGAGAAAACATCTGGAGCACCATGGACCCGCCTAGGTTTGAAGTGAGTGTGGCTGATGTAGGTGTTTCCTCAAATGGAGGTTTCAGAGAGGAACTCACTTATTGGATGAAGAGGCTGGAATATTGATATTTGGCTAATCCAGGCTCTGGTATACAGTAGGCATTTAATAAATATCTGTTGCATTGAATGGTATTTGGACTTTACTTCTAGGATCTCCCTGATTATATCTGGAAACTATTGTACTGAAAGAGGGAACTTGGTATAGTGGTTAGACAGTGGGTTGAAACGCCAGAAAGCTCTGGATTCAAATCCAGTTCTCTCTTAAATTGTCAACAATGGACAGATGTTACAGAGAGGCAGAGATCAACTCAGCATAAGGAAGAACTACCTAATCAATATCCAACCAATCAGTCAACATGTATTAAGTGCCTGCTATGTGCCAGTCACTGCACTAAGTGCTGGGATTATAAAAAGAGATGAAAGACAGTCACTACCCTCAAGGAGCAATTACAATCTAATGGGGGGACACCATGCAAACAAATACGTATAAAGCAAGCTATATACAGGAAAAATAGAAAATAATGAACAGAGGAAAGCCAAGAGAACTGAGGGGTTAGAGACGACTTCCTGGAGGAGGTGAGATTTTAGGTGGGATTTAAGGGAATCTGGAGCAACTAGGTGGTGTACCTTATAGAATGCCAGGCCTGGAGTCAGGAAGACTCATCTTCCTGAGTTCAAATCCAGTTTCAGATACTTAACTAGCTGGGTGACCCTGGGCAAGTCACTTAACCCTGTTTGCCTCAGTTTCCTCATCTGTAAAATGAGTTGGAGAAGAAAATGGCAAACCACTCCAGTATCTTTGCTGAGTAAATCCCAAATGGGGTCGCAAAGAGTTGGATGTGAATAAACACCTCCAGCAAAGTGAGTTAGGGAGATCAGCAGTTGGAACAATAAATAGAACTCTTCAAAAATGGAATAGGATGTTTTTTAAGGCAGTGAGAAACCCATCACTGGAAGTGCTTAGCAGAGATCAGATGACAATCTGTTAGGTATAGTGTAGAGAAGATTTCTGCATTGAATGGGGGCCTTGGAATAGGTGACCACCAAGGCTTCTTACACTTTTTAATCTTCTGATTCTAGCATGGATGTTTGAGACACAGATAGCGGTCTGATCTTGTTGATATATGCAAAGTAGGAAATTACATGATTCTTTTCTTAAAAGTAATAAAATATTTCGTGGATGCTTCTAAACAATTGTTGCTGTTCTTAAAAGATCCGTTCCCTACCCAAAAGAGCATTTCCTCTTAACAAAGAAAGAATAGTCAAACAGCTAAAGAGTTAAACAGTAAAGAGTTAAAACAGGAGCTAAACTGGCCATGTCTCACAGTGCTGTACCTATGGACTACTTCCTTTTCCTTGAGAGTTATGCTTCCCAAAGTCAAGTCTAGTCACCATACTGATAAGAGTTCTGAGGTTTTTCAGTATTCTCCTTGACTTTCTTACACTGCAGTTTATATAGAGTTTGTACAAGTTTTCCCAAGTTTCTCTGAATTTTGCCTATTAATCATTTCTTGCAGTGAAACATTCAACCTCCATACCACAATTTGGTTAACCATCTCTCGATTGATGGCCACTCACTTTGGTTACACTTTTTTTTGGCCAAGGCAAAAAAACCCACTACTATAAATATTTTTGTATACATGTGACTGTCCTGAGTGGCCTTTTTTTTATTAACCAGTGCCTTACTTGATGGCTGTGCCTCATCTCATGGTGAGTCACACTAAATTGTGAATGGTGACATGTAGGAGTGGAGATAAGGGATAGGTCAAAGAGTTTAAGACGGGGATTTACCAAACCACTTCAAGGGACTGGATTCATTTATCTCTTACTCTATATAATAGGGATGTGATAACTCCATGCTAAATGCCATCAAAGATGTGGAAAATGCTAAGAAGCTACTTCTGGGAGAATTGAAATGATTGTAGCATATGTGGACATTCTGTAGCTGAGTCCAGTTGGCCTATGACATGGCGGAAAGAAATCTTTTGCCATTGGATACATAACCAGAATTGTTGGCATACTCGCTAGGGTTGGAATCAGCTCTGGAGGTCTTTCTTTGCTCCAATCGTGCCAGGAGAGTGAGGTAAACCTTTCATATATGGTGAAGAGAAGGGAAAGGTCTATAGTGTCTCACCCCTCTAAAGACACATGGCCCCCAAGATAGGAGCCTGAATCTTTGACTTTTTATTCACATTTTCCTGTATAGTGAGTGGAGTCTACAGCCTTTCTTAGCAGTGTTCAAAGAAAAAGAGGTTGAGCCACAGGAATCCAGGAGTCCAAGAATCAAGTTTGGACATTGCAAGCGGCCCAGTACAGAATGATCATTTGGAGCTACCTTCAAGACACTCCATCTCAGCAGAAGCCAGTGATGATGCCTCCATCAGACATGAACTTGGTAGAACCACTGCTAGGTAGGAAGTGAGCTAAGCTTCAAATTTAATGCTTTTCCAGAGACTGAGATAGTATAGGGGAGACTGTGCCCTCCACCCAAGATATTGGAGAAAATGTTTATAAATTTGTTCTTGGTATATGTTTGAAGTAAATACTCCTTTGTAAAAATTACCTAATTTAGGTCCTTAAAAGGAGAAAACAGTCAGTGGAGCCTCAAGACAAAGAGAGAAAAAAAGAGATTCCTCTAATTCCCCCGGGGTACATGACGCGGGAGATGTAACAGGCTGGAGACAGAGCTTACCATATGTTGTATCTTCTGAAACCACAATGCACAACCCCCATTTTAGGAAGTTCCTTTACTAAGAAGAAAAAAAAATCCATTTGTAGTAAGTATAGTTTACTAAAATCCTTTTTTGCTTGCATATCAAGAGCGACTAGTTTTCTCGTAAGGATAGCCATCTGTACTTCTAGTTTGCATGCAAGCTTTTTTCTCACCCATTTGAATTTTTTTTTTTTTACAAGAAACAACTAAGCAGACTTAGTTGCCCACCCAGCTCTATTATAAGATATAGTAGCTTTGTCAAGGTTGACCTCTTAGTAATTGAATTGGGCAGGTTTGGGGACATGTGATGGCAACCACCTCCCAAGGTCACTGAATGTGTCATTCTTAGACTAATTATGAAGAGCTGTCCCCTGTATAGGCTCCTCTGTCCGGGTAACAGTCACTAGCATCTGAGACTACTGAGGGTGTTGCATATATATCAAGACTGAGTTGTTCCAATCAATGTATCAATCAACAAGCATTTATTAAGAATCTCCTATGTGCCAGGCACCTAAAAGTTCAGAGAAGAATGTCCATAAGCTTGGTCAAATGTTCCCTGGCCAAAGTTTCCAAACTTTCAAGGCTAGATTGTGAAGTGAGACTTTGTTGATAAGTTATATTAGAAGAAGAGATTTTTTTCCCTCCATATAACTGAGAGCAATCCAGTCTGAAACTACATCGACAGTAAGGATTTATCATGAGACACTCACACACTGGCCTTCATTTTGGTGGGTCAAGAACGAGTTTAGAACCAGTAACTCTTTATGCTTGGAGGAACACACTTCTTACGTAAAATCACAAGGGGGTCTTGCCAAGATTCATGTTCCTTGTTCTTGGTATCACTCAGGAATGAACTGGCAATAATATATCCTCAAAAAAGCCACTGAAACCTATAAGAACTGTATTATGAGTTTTGCTTTCAGTTTTTAGAGGCACAATAATAATATTTCTCATATAACTTCATTTAGAGAGCATTTGCTGCTAAATGTTGGAGGATGGGAGAGACTGATAAGCTCTCCAGCCTTTGGAATTAGCCCCTTAAACCTAGGACGTTGAAATCCTGGAGTATGTGCCTAACAGTGTGGTATACCGAGTCATAGGGTATGTATGATTTTGTAACATTTCTAGCATAATCCCAAATAACTTTCCAGAATGGTGGACAAATTTTACCAGTAATGCATTATTAGTAAGAGGTGATATTATATGCCAAGAGTTGGGAAGTTGAGAGTTGGGAAGTTCAGCAAGAATAGAAGCTTGAATAGAGGAGAAGACATGAAGCAGCCAATGTAGCCAGTATGTCAGGGGATCAAGAAGAGATTGTTTGCGAGCAGTCAGTACCTAGTAGAAATTAGGTGGCATGAATTCCTGCTCAGCCAAATTAGCACAGTTCTATAACTTTCTGGGGATAACACAGTAGCCTTCACCCATAGAACGGTGAATCACAATGTGATCCAAATTTGGAGAAAGAAGGTCAAGAGATAAGAGGATTTGTGGTCACTGTAATGTCTTAATTATCTTAGGCATTAATTTTCTATTAACATAAATTATATTATTGTGTAGTACCTGAGTCCAGACAAATCATACCTTTGAAAGGAGCTAAATAATGGTGAATTGGGTCTGAGACTCAGCCTAAAGCTACAAATCTGAGTGTGTGTGCTGAACTCTCTCTCTCTCTCTTACTTTCTCTGTCTCTCTCTGTCTCTCTCTCTCTCTCTCTCTCTCTCTCTCTCTCTGTTTCTGTCCCTTTCTCTCTCTCTGTTTCGCTCTCTGTCTCTTTCTGTTTATGTCTCTTTCTTTCTCTATCTCTCTCTGTCTCTGTCTCTCTGTCTCTCTCTGTCTCTCTGTCTCTGTCTCTGTCTCTGTCTCTGTCTCTCTCTCTCTCTCTCTCTCTCTCTCTCTCTCTCTCTTTCTCTCTCCAGAGCCAAAGTAAGGCAGTAGATTCAAACATTTTGCCCTTTTTTATTGTCTTGCAGTGGCAACATGGTGTCGTGGAAAGAGCCCTGGAGTTAGGGACTTTGGGACAGAGATCCAGCTCTATGCATTCCTTGCTGGTTAATCTTGGGTAAATGTACCTCATGGCTCTCAGACTTCATTCTAGGATGATTTCTCTCCATTACCTTTCTGCCCTAAGTCAATGACCCTTTAATACAGTAGTTATCTTTGTTGGCCACTAGGCAGAGCAATAGGATACTCCTAATAAAACCCAAAAATGCAGCCCCAGTGAATGTGAAATTGAAGAAGGACGTCTTGAAAGCTGGTTTTTTTCCTTTTTTAGGCAATGTTTTGGGTTCTGAATTTCCCCTTTCTTCCCGCATCTGTGAGGCAGACCTATCAAACATTCTTCTTTCACTTCCAGATTGTCAGTCTGAAGATGAGCATGACCACTAACTGCCTAGGGTTTATCTGAGGCTCTTGGCCAAATGTTGTCCTGATCATCAAATGTCACCCAGATAAACCAGAGGGTGAACAGTAAATACATCAAGGTGGGAAAGGGGAAAGACAGATTTTAGATCCATAAAGAGACTAGACAAGAGTACACAGCCAGGCATACTGGTGAACACCTATAGTTCTCATGCTGAGGTTAGGGGATCACTTGAGCTTGGGAGTTCAAAGCTGCACTAATTTCTGCCAGTTAGGTCTCTGGCATGAGTATGGTGAGCTTCTAGGAACAAGGGACCTCAGGCTGCCTAAGGAACGGTGAATCTCCATCAAGGCTCCCATCTTTTCTACTTCAGCAACCACTTCAGGTTCAAAGCAATCAGTCCCTTTGTTGTTTCCTTTTGAAGAAATAAACCATAGAGGGGCAGTATAGTATGGCAAAAGAGCTCAAGACAGACTCGGGACACCTGGGTTCTAGTTGCAATTTGGTCACTAATGAATTGGTTCTGAACCTCAGTTTCATCATCCATAAATGGGGCATATCGGACTCCATGATCATTAAGTTTCACGTACATTTAAAATTCTATGATCCTAGAAAGCCATAAGCAAATAGGAAAGCATAAATTCTTTCAAAAACCACATTAGACTCAGCTAGCCCATACTTCACCCTGACTTGGCTCATGGTGTTTTCCCTTCTTGCAATGTGTTCTCTGCCTCCTTACTTTCAATGAGAACTTTGCCCCAGTCTTTAAAGTTTCACAAAAATCACACGTTCTTTAGATAACTGGGACTGGGTTGGTACTTTGAGGAGAGGAGTAGGGAAATTTCACAATCTGAAATTATAAATATATCTGATCTATAGTCCAGGATACTGAACTACATTTTAAAGGTGGGCAGCAGAAGAAATGGGGCATGAGTGTTGTACAGATACCTGATGCTCCACTCTTCTGTATTCCACTCTCTTTCCCTATTGCCTTCTCCAATGACCTTATTTTCCTCTGTTAGTGTCCCATGGCAAGACCAACATACAGGTGCCTGATTAATCTTCCTTAAAAGTTTCATCAAGTCACTTCCCAGCTCAAGAAACCACAAGGATCTCTATGGTCTCCTGGCTCAAACTCCTCTTGCCATTCAAGGTCCTCTGTCAACTGGCCTCATACCTCAACACTATCCATAGAGGTCCTTTCCTCAAACAAGGAAGTTCTGTCTCCTATCCTTCACACAGCCCAAGTTCATCTATGCCAAGTTTGCTTGTAATGTGCTCCCGGTTCAACCTTTGCTTGGGCTTCAAAGTCCTGTTCAAACCACATCTCCTACACAGAGATGAAAGGGAAGGCTAGAGACTCACTACAAACACACTTCCTCCATGCCTCACCCCATCTCTTCTCCTTTCTCACTTAAAACCACACCCTTTCTCATTCATACTGCTACGTAGTCCATTAATGTGAAAAATCAGTCATATTTGGTGAACAGGAAGCAAAAAAAGAACCAACTTGGGAAACTAGCACAGAATCTTGAACTCAATAAATGTTTAATTAATGTTTGTTGGATTAAATTGCATTTTCTCCATGATAACACCATTGTCAGTATCTGGTTTCCATCCACCACAACTGTTTCCTTCAACTGCAAGGGCCTAACCAGCTTATATCTATTTGGTATTCATTCTGCATATACTTATGTATGTACAAATTCTTCATCTATGAAAAGTTGCTAGCCTGCTCAAACTCATATGGGTTGTAGGCCAGTCTCTTGTTCCTGAGGATTTATAATTTATTACAAAGAAACTTTCCCCCTTAGTCCCCATCCAACACCAATCCATTGCCATCAGAAATACTTGGCTAGCACTGCTGGCCATTATCAATCACTTAGCAGGAAGAAGACATGAATACAGAGAGAGCTAGAGTGACTGATGAATATCCATGAGTATATCCTCTGGCTTAGCTTTATCTACTTGCTCCAAGATCGGTACCTTTGTAATAGATTTTCAGCTCCCTTTGTTTACCTGGGTAAAAAATCCCACAGTTCTCTGAAATGTGTGAGCCATTTAGAACCAGGTAGCTGCCTAGACTGACCTGGTTTCCAGGGATTTGGTTATTAATCTCTGTAATTTTTTTCCCCCAGCACCAGGTCAAATCAAGGACTGGGGGATGGAAATAAAGTGAAGAGTTACTGAGTCTTTTTGTATGAGTAAGAGGGGAAGCTCTCTGAAGGAAGTAGGACTCCCCTTTTGCCTTTGTATTCCCAGCAAAGACCAGAGAGAGGCCCATATTTACAAGCCCAAGACCTCTTCCCTTACCTCATTATCTCTCATTGATTGAAATACCAGGTTGAGAGTAACTCACAGGCCTCAATTATTGGTGAGTTAGGGGGATGTGTACCCTAAGTATATGAAGACTTCCCCTGGTGGAATGGGTGGATGAGAACAATATGTTCCAATGGCCATGAAGGCAGATGGAGCAGATGCCATGGAGCACTTAGAGCTTGGTCAGACATTGAAGATGTCAAGGTCACCCACCATATCCCAAGTCACTACCAGTTGTCTTGACTTTTCTCCTGCCACTGGACTTCAGTGACTCTGGAAGGTAGAGTGAAGCTTTCGATTTTGTGCAACTCTGCCTCACTTAAATCCAATTCATGCATGAGTCAAGACATCACCTGCGAGGTGACTGGTCCTCTTTGAAAAATGAAGGACCACTATCACCACCACCACCACTACCACCACCAACAATATCCATCTCTTGTTGGATTGTAGTCATGCAGATCACAACGGGACTGGCCCTGGCTGACTAGTGCCTTTTGAATTCAGTCTAGTTCCAGTTACCCAGAAGATCAGTTTCTTTTTCATTATATGGCTATCACACTTTAACCACCTACAGAATGTTCACATGTGCTCCAAATCTCTCCAAGACACTCCTCTTACATGTCATCATACCCTTCCAGAAGACTCCACACACAATCCCCATTACACACAAAGTCAGTTTGTATGTTGTGACCTTTGTTTCAGGTTCTACTTGTGTTCCACACCTGACTAGTGCAGCTCTAAATTCTGGAGGACCTCCTGACTTCAGAACCTCACAAATAATGCAAAATCTCCTGACGCCCTGGCTATATTATGTCTGGGATCCTCATCACCATATCTAATGAACAGTGTTGTCAAGCACATAGCAAGTTAAAAGGCATTTTACTGAAGGATGTTCTATATGCTGAGCACTGTGCTAAGCCCTGAGAACACAAAGAAAGGCACAACAGCCCCTCAAGGAACTCCTAGTCTAACAGGGGAGTCAACCATGGATACAAGGAGAAGTACAATGAGAAACTTCAAGAAGGTAGTGAAGGACTGGTAGATTACAGAATTCTAAGGGACTATGTGTTGTAGTGAGAAGAACATAGAATTCTAAGGGACTATGTGTTGTAGTGAGAAGAACATTCCTCCTTCATTTGATTTTGTACTCCTTGAAGTCAGGTGCTGATACTATTATTTGACTTTGTATCCCTAATGCTTAGCACAGTGCATAAAAGGAGCTCAGTAAATGCTTGTTGACTGGATTAAAGCCAGAAATCTTAAACTCTGGTATTGGCTCTACTGTTTACTAGCTGTGTGAATTTACATGGTCTCAATCTCTACAAACCTTGCTTTTCTCATCTGTAAAATGGGATCAATGATACTCCATCCTACATACCATACAGGGCTATTGGATGTAAAACTGTCCTTGAAACCATAAATCTCTAAACAAATCGCAGCTATTTTCTCTCTCTCTCTCTTCCAGAAGTTCAGAGATAACTGTGTGCCAATTTCATAACCTTCCTAGGAAACCTAAGCTAAATTCTTAAAACTGCCAAATGCAAGAGTTCGGGGGTTTTTTTCATTGTCTAACCAAAATCTTTCCTGTTGCATATCAAGCCCACTTCCTGTCTCCTCACCTAACATTTGACTGCTCTTATTAGGGCCATCCTGAATCTTCTCTTTTTCACCTTAATTTCTCTAGCTTTCTTTTTCTTAAGGCATATTTTCCAAGTCTTTCGTGATGTGGGGGGTATTTGTAACCATAAAGCACCATATAGTGCTACCAGCTTGCATTAGTAATTGTATTACAAGGCACTTTTACATCTCACTTGAACCTCATGAATTAGGCAGGATAGAAATTATTATGCCCAAGGCACAGATAAGAAAACTGAGGTTCCAAGAGTTTAAGTGACTTGCCCAAAGTAACACAACTAATTGCTGCCTGTCAAACGTTAAGAAACTCTTTATATTCTGTATTCACGTCCAATGCATTTTGTCCTAAAATGTTGGATATTAGACACCCTTGTTGCCCCTCCTCTGACTTTGCTCAAAGGTCTCTACACCCTCTTGGAGTTATAAGATACAAATTGGATCAGGTCTTAAACCTTGATGCAGACCTCTGTAGTATTAATGACTCATCAAATACCCCTGGGTTTAAGTCTGGTTTAAGTCTAGCAATCTTTGCCAACCCCTGTCCCTTACTTGTGCTCTTAGTTTCATCTTGGGTTCATTGCTCTTAGATTAGGAAATCTAATCTAATCTAAACTAAACTAATTCCCTCAGTGGGATAACAGGACTCTCAAGGGCTCCTACCTCAGATTCTTTTTTTTTTTTTTTAATAATTTTATTTTTTACTTGTAAGTTAATCATACAAAAAAAGCACATTCTCATATAGATAGCAGAACATAGAAAGATGATTTTCTATGAAACTGAATCTCCATTTCATGCCCCTTACCCTTAAAAATGTGTTGGGTTTTTTGGTTTTTTTTTTTTATTTAAGTTTATTTATTTAAGTTTTCAACATTCATTTCCACGAAATTTTGGGTTCCAAATTTTCTCCCCATTTCTCTCCTCCCCTACCTCAAAACAATGAGCATTCTAATCACCCCTATCACCAATCTGTCCTCCCTTCTAACATCCCTACCTTCCCTTATCCCCATCTTCTCTTTTGTCCTGAAGGGCAAGATAAATTTCTATACCCCATTACCTGTATTTCTTATTTCCTAGTTGCAAGAACCATACTCAACGGTTGTTCCTAAAACTTTGAGTTCCAACTTCTGCCCATCCCTCCCTCCCCACACCTTCCCTTTGGAAGGCAAGCAATTCAATATAGGCCATATCTGTGTAGTTTTGAAAATGACTTCCATAATAGTTGTGTTGTGTAAGACTAACTATATTTCCCTCCATCCTATCTTGCCCCCCGTTTCTTCTATTCTCTCTTTTGATCCTATCCCTCCCCGAAATTGCTACCTCCTCCCACTGCCCTCCCTTCCATTATCCCCCCCACCTTGCTTATCCCCTTCTCCCCCACTATCCTGTATTATAAGATAGGTTTTCATACCAAAATGAGTGTGCATTTTATTTCTTCCTTTAGTTAAATGTGATGAGAGTAAGCTTCATGTTTTTTCTTTTACCTCCTCACTTTTTCCGTCCACTGAAAAGTCTTTTACTTGCCTCTTTTATGAGAGATAATTTGCCCCATTCCATTTTTCCCTTTCTCTTTCCAATATATTTCTCTCTCACTGCTTAATTTCATTATTTTAAGATATGATCCCATCCTACTCAATTCATCTTGTGTTCTCTGTCTCTCTCTCTATGTGTCTATGTGTCTATGTGTGCGTGTGTGTGTGCGTGTGTGTGTGTAATCCCACCAACTACCCACATACTGAAAAAAGTTTCAAGAGTTACAAATATTGTCTTTCCATGTAGGAATGTAAACAGTTCAAATTTAGTAAGTCCCTTATGACTTCTCTTTGCTGTTTACCTTTTCATGCTTCTCTTCATTCTTGTGTTTGAAAGTCAAATTTTCTTTCCAGCTCTGGTCTTTTCATCAAGAATGCTTGAAAGTCCTCTATTTCATTGAAAGACCATTTTTCCCCCTGAAGCATTATACTCAGTTTTTCTGGGTAGGTGATTCTTGGTTTTAGTCCTAGTTCCTTTGCCTTCTGGAATACCATATTCCATGCCCTTCAATCCCTTAATGTACAACCTGCTAGATCTTGTGTTATCCTGATTGTACTTCCACAATACTTGAATTGTTTCCTTCTAGCTGCTTGCAATATTTTCTCCTTGAACTGGGAACTCTGGAATTTGGCTACAGTATTCCTAGGAGTCTTTCTTTTTGGATCTCTTTCAGGAAATGATCAGTGGATTCTTTCAATATTCATTTTGCCCTCTGGTTCTAGAATATCAGGGCAGTTTTCCTGGATAATTTCTTGAAAGATGATGTCTAGGCTCTTTTTTGATCATGGCTTTTAGGTAGTCCTGTAATTTTTAAATTAAATCTCTCCTGTATCTATTTTCCAGGTCAGTTGTTTTTCCAATGAGATATTTCACATTGTCTTCTATTTTTTCATTCTTTTGGTTTTGTTTTGTAATTTCTTGGTTTCTTATAAAGTCATTAGCTTCCATCTGCTCCATTCTAATTTTGAAAGAACTATTTTCTTCAGTGAGCTTTTGAACTTTCTTTTCCATTTAGCTAATTCTGCTTTTGAAAGCATTCTTCTCCTCATTGACTTTTTGAACCTCTTTTGCCAATTGAGTTAGCCTATTTTTAAAGCTGTTATTCTCTTCAGCATTTTTTGGGGTCTCCTTTAGCAAGGTGTTGACTTGCTTTTCATGCTTTTCTTGCATCTCTCTCATTTCTCTTCCCAATTTTTCCTCCACCTCTCTTACTTGATTTTCAAAATCCTTTTTGAGCTCTTCCATGATCTGAGCCCATTGAATATTTATTTTGGATGTTTGGGATACAAAAGCCTTGACTTCTATGTCTTTCCCTGATGGTAAGCATTGTTCTTCCTCATCTGAAAGGATGGGAGAAGATATCTGTTCACCAAGAAAGTAACCTTCTATAGTCTTATTTTTTTTCCCTTTTTTGGGCATTTTTCCCAACCAGTTACTTGACTTTTGGGTCCTTTGTCAAGAGTAGGGTATACTCTGAGAATCTGTAAGATCTCAGTTCCTCCAAGGTGGCACAATTAAGCGTGTACTGGTCTGGATGTAGAGAGGGATTTTTGTGCCCAGAATCTTAGCAGTTACCTCTCCACAGCCACCTGGCCTCTAGTTCCGCCAAGTCAGCACTGGGGACTGATTTTTCAAATAAGCTGGATGGGTAGGGCCACCATTCAGTGTGAGACAAAGACCAGCTCAGCCAGGGCCTCCACACAGGGCTGAGGTAAGACTCAGCTCTTCAATGCCTCCAGGGGTTTTTACACTCGAACAATGGAGCTTCTGTACAGGCTGCTGTGCAGACTCTGTGGCTGCTGCCTGCTGCTGGAGCTATGGGAAGGCCCTTCTCACTTCCTGGACACCTGAAAATACCCTGCCACTGACCTTTGGCGCCTATGGGTTGAGGGATCTGGGAACCACTGCTACTGGGACTGGGGATTCCACGACTGGAGATTCCACCCCCAAGGGCTGTTCGTGAGCCCCGTAGTGCTGCCAAGGCTGGGCTGGGCTCCATGCTCCACTCCACGTCCAGTGCAACAGATGTTTCCTGTGGGTCTTTCAGGTCACCCTGGGCTGGAAATCTTCTCCACTCTGTTGTTCCCCTACTTCTGCTGCTCCAGAATTTGTTGAGAGTCCCCCTCTACAGGTATTTTATGGGCTGTGTGGGGAGACCCTGCATACGTGTATCTTTCTACACTGCCATCTTGGCTCTGTCCCCCCACCTCAGATTCTTAAGGAACAATTCTATTTTTGGCTCTAGTCTAAGGGGTGTTCCTAGGATACCTAAGTCTAAGAGAGGTAAGGGGTAGAATAAAATATTACCTAGGATATAAACATAATTCTACATCTTATGGGTTTTTTTAAGCAATCAGGGTTAAATGACTTGCTCAGTCAAACAGCTAGTAAGTATCTGAGGCTGGATTTGAACTCAGTTCCTTCAGACTTCAGGGCCAGTCTTGTATTCTCTATGCCACACAGTAAGCCTTAAATCTCCTGTTTTGGAGAGATACACAGATGTTGGGTTCCATCAGGTGAGAGCTGAATGGTGCCAGGGAAGGAGTCCCAGTCCCTATTCTGGTGCTCTTGCACTGACATTCTTGTACAAACACCAACAAGAGGATTGGTCTAAGTTTCACCATTTTACCAACAAACACATAAGTTGTTTTGACAGTATGGACCCAAGGTGAAGTGCAAAATGTGTAATTAATATTCCTACAAATTGGTTCTGATGAGGTTTAAATATTAACCTCTCAGCAGATTATGTCAGTATAAATCATCCTATTTTAAGTTATTTTTCCTAACTCAGAGTTTTTTTTATGTTTTGCACTTTTTGTCTGTGAAGAGATAAATGACCTGTCCCATACCTCATTCATATTGTACGTCTCAGTAAGTTTTTATTTTCTGCCCCTCTTTTTTGGACGAAATCCTAGCCTTGAGTCATATCTCCAGGACACTGGGGCAGTACTGAAAAGTACAAGAAAAGGAAGCCCCATTCTCCTCTCTTTAGAGGCCAGACTCTCTAGAATTCTACCTAGTCCAAATTGCATACCAACAGTGGTTTCTAGGGTGAGAAAAATATTATATTTAGCAATAATTCTGCTAACTATGACCCCAAGCTCTCTTATTTCTAAAGCTTATTTTCTCTCCTGACAGACATTAAACAGAGAGATCTGAATCTTTTCTTCCTCATTGACCACCTTACTCCTTGGGGTCTTGTGGGTTAGGGCATAAATTCTTTAGAGTTCATTCATTCGAACTGTAAATGATAATTCTTCACACCACTGATAAGGCATCCTTCTCCATGGGGCAGAGCAGGGCCTTAACTGGTTCCTTAATTCTGATTCCTGGGTCAAGTGCCATAGCACATTCCAGGGATAAGCATTTTTTTAAAAATTTAGATGGGAATGGGGTAGAGGGGCAGACTTCACCCGTCTACACACAAGCCTCCCTTGGAGGTGGGCGTAGACAGAGTCCCTGGAACACCTGGTACAGGAGAAGATGCCACTGAAAAAGACTAAGGCTTAATAATAACAATAATTATTATTATTATAAGATATCTAGTCTTTATAGATTTATGGTTTGCAGAGTGCTTTGGATATCTCGTTTGTTCCTTACAACAATCCTATGAAGTAGGAGGCACTATTATTACCCCCATTTTACAGATAAAGTTAACAGAAATTAGGTGACTTGACTACGATCACACAGCTCAGAATTATCTAGGACAGGATTTGCATTTAGGTCTTTCCATCCCAGTTAGTTGGCAGGTAGGTGGTGCTGAGCCTGGAGTCAGGAAGATCTGAATTCAAATCCAGTCTCAGACAGCTGGGCAATTCATTTAACCTTGTTTCCCCCTGTTTCCTCATCTATAAAATGAGTAAGAGAAGGAACTGGCAAACCACTCTAGTATCTTTGCCAAGAAAACCCCAAAAGGGATCATGAAGAGTCATATATGACTGAAAAAGACTAAATAAACAACAACTTCCCAACTCCAAGGCCAGCATTGTAGCCACTCCATTACCTGACTGCAGAGCCCATCTGAAGTGTAGCTGATGGAGGAAGAACAAAGCATACTATCTGGTAATTAGCTAATTATTCTGCCTCTTGAGAGTCAGAATGGCATTGTGGATAGAGATTCTTCTTTACAGAGTAAAGAAGATGAGTAGAAGTGGTCCTCCCTCTTTAGAATATATTCCAACCTCAGCTACACCTTACAGGACCTCTAACTTTCTTCAAAGCAGGACCCAGTTGCCACCTCTTGCAAAAGTATCCCAGTTATAACCTCCCCCTTCCCCTCCCTCTTCCCTTCCCTCCTTTCTGTCTTTCCCTCCCATCTTCCCTTCCTTCTCTTTTTTCCTCAGATAAATTGAATATGTGAAGATTAAGTCATCTATTGCTCCCAGGTTTCCCTTTCCCTGAGGGAGAAAACATCTGGGAAGCAGAACCTTACAAAGATTGGAGAATAAGGACAGAATAAAGCCTTCAGAAGCTAGGAAGAAAGATACTTAGCCATTTCAGAAGTTCAAGATGTAATGAAATTAGTTGTCTTGACTCAGGCTCTTCCGGAAAGTACACATTGAAGTATTTTTTTTAAAAGCTAAGGGTTTCTATGTTGTGTTTATGGAACACATCCTCAGTCCTACATGCTTGTTGTCACATCATGACTCAAAGACTTCTGGGTACAGTCCCTTGAGTACAAAACTCAAGACAAAAGTCTCCTCAGTCTGGGCAGCTAATCACACAAAGGCTGCATCCATCCACACACATATGGACTTGAGGATGGAAAAAAAGACCATTGTTGGATCCATTCAAATAACTAGTTCTTTTTAAAAATGGCCCATTAGGAGTAACCTATGATAGTTATCAACTTGTTGCAGGCTGAATTTGAATGATAATTTTCTAAATGGACACTTGTGAAGAGGTCCTGTTGTAGAGTAAAAATAGCTCTGAGTTTGGAATGAGAAGACCTGACTTTGAATCCTAGATTTATTATCTGAGTGACTTTGAGCAAATTACTTAGCATCACTGGTCTTCTGCTTTCCCATCAATAAAATGAGGGGAGTGGACTATGACCTCTAGATCTGTGCTGTAGTTGCTTGTCCTTCATTTTGCAAAAACAACCAATGACTTCATGGGGTGATGTCTTGACTTGCACATGAATTGGACCCAAGTGAGGCAGAGTTGGACAAAGTCGTTAGCCTCATTCTTTCCTCCAGAGTCATCAAAGTCCAGTGGCAGGATAAAAGTTAGGATGACTAGGGATGGCCTGGGATGCCGTAGGTGACCATGGCAACTTTGATGTTTGACAAAGCTCTACAATGCTTGCTTCAGCTGCCCTTATGGCTGTTGGAACAAATTGTTCTCATCTACCCATGGGAGGAAGAGGGAATCTTCACATGCTTGGGATATAGACACCCTCCTAACTCATTGATGGGTTTGAGGCCTTCTGAAGTTACCCTCAGTCTGGTTTAGTCCATCTGCCAAGATGGTTTATAAGGTGTGGCCACTGCACATGCTACATCTTTTTGGAGCCACAGGTAAGAGTTGGCTGAATTAGGTAGACACCAAAGGTGGATGAGCATTCCTGAAAAGGGTTTGGCAGCCCTCACATCAGAGGTGCTAGTCTTCCCTGAACATCTGTATGCCTTCAACTCCTTGGGATTACTTCTCAGAAGAAGTCTTCTTGGACAACTGCCCTCGAAGCTATGAATTCATAGGATTGTAGATCTAGGAAAGACCCCAGAGCTTATATACCATAGTTCAACACTCTTATTTTTACAGATGAGGAAACTGGGTCCCTGGGAGGTTAAGACACTTACCCATGGTCACATAGGTGACAAGCATCAGATAGGACATTTGAACCTCCATCCTTTGCCTCCAGAGCTAGTGCTCTTCTCTTTCTTTCCCACGCCTTAGGTGTGTAGTCAGTCACCCAGTTCCTCCCAGGCCCCAAACCAGTATTGATTCATTTGTGGATTTTTTCTTGCATTATCATCATTTCACCAACCCAGATAATGACTGGATTCCCTCAGACACTATTACCAACATAATTTAAACCAAGACTTCCAAATTGAGCTGTTGCTTTGTAGACTTTTGGATGAAACAGCATTTACTGGGTTGTATCTCTCTTTTGTCTTCCTGCCCCCACCTCATACTTTCCGTGTTTTTAATTTTCCACTTGAGATAAATATAGAGGATGTATAAAGAAAAGGAGTCAGAGCACAGTTCCAGAAATAAGAACAAAGCAGCTGAATCCAGCTAAAAACGTTGTGGCTGAGCAGTGGGAGTGGAGACAAATCTAATTAGTATTTTTCCCCCTAAACCATGATTCTACCATAAGTGTTTTTATTTTATCAAGTTGAGGCTTGATATCTATTTCATTTTAAATAATCAGCGACTCAGAGGATTGCTGTCCATGTAGAGTACCAACATGTCAGCCAACATGCCTCATTTTAGACTCGATCTACTTGGCCCCAGAGAGCCAACCTAGAAGCAACAGGTGCCAGTTACAGAGGTGGATTTAGGTTTCATGGAAAGGGAAAACAAGTAGAGCCTTCCAAAGTAGAATGGGCTGCCTTCAGATGCAGCTGACTCCATCTCCTAAGCCTCAAGAGGAGAGAGGTTTTTGCTGCTTCTGTGGGAGGTCACTTCTTAGTTTTCATGTGACTGTTCCTGTCTCTGGATTTTGTTTCTACTAAACTGTCTGATGAGCTTGCAAAATCTGTAGTTGCCTTTTTCGTTTGCATTTTGTTTTGATTTCATTTGTTTATTTGTTTGAGGCAGGGGTATTCTGGTAAATGTTGAGCCATCATCTCTCTAGGGAAAGTGTATGTACAGCACATTTAAAATTGAAAATGTGTTGCTAAGATTTTTCCATCATTTTCTTAAGTCTAAACAATCAGCACAACAATAAATGAAGTCCTGATTTAGTAGTAGTGTTTGCTGATTTCCAAGATGGAAATGCTCACACTGAAAATTTAGTGTTGACTCTCTGGAGCCACCATATGTTTTCATATCTAAAGTTTTCTTGTTGTTAAGGAAAAGGGCAATTGGGAACATCTCTGGCATGTTATATGTTAATCCCTGGCCCTTTTCCTGGGCCCCCTCCAGCCTTCAGTCTATTCCCTATTTGTCTAAAGGAGGTCCAAGCAGATCAGGTAATATGGTGTTTGCTTAGTTTCATGACTTCAACCCACAAAGTCACATCACCTGGTGAAGTAGAGAGACCACTGAATTTGGAATCAGAGGGCCTGGGTTCAAATCCCAAATGCTGCTGTTGATGACTGTGTGACTTTGAGCAAGCTATTTTCCTGGTGTACATTTCCTTAATTATCAAATGGGGTAGGGGTGGGGTGGATCATATAATCATTAAAGTTTTGTTCTTAACCTATAATAAGAATTGATGATCAGATAAATTATTCACCTCTCAAAAAATGGAAACTCCTGTATTAGTATGACAATCTTAAGTGGTGGTAGTGATTTTCTTTAATTCTTATGGGTGGCTGTGTTTATTGAGGTCCCCACAGATTCATAACCATTAATTACCCATTCTTTCTTTTTGTTAAATTGTTTTTTTAAATAGCTATCTTTAATATTAAGTGGGTCATTATTTTTAATGATGATAGATAAGGACAACTTTTAAAGAAATAAATGCTAAAAACTTGAATTCCTTAACATTCTCATCAGACCTACACAGCCAATCTAACCCTCCCCACCGCCTCACACACTTTTTTTAAACCTTGTTGCCAGGAGACTGTAGTAGTGCAGAGACCGATGATTCCTTTTATCGTATCCTAAATCTTAACTCAAAATTCTTTCCAGGGAATTTCCCTACAGTCCTTGAGCCAACCAAAATTCTTTTGTGTTTGTTAGTCTTCTCCAGGAGATGGTGACTTTCCTCTCTCAGTGTTATCCATCAACAGCTTACTTGCTCATCCTCTTTAGGCTATTCCAATTTCATTAGAAAGATGGCCTCAATTTCCCTTTATTACATTCAAAATTCCTGATTCACCACACACTGTAAAAAAAATATCCCTTTCATAAATTCCTTTAGTCAGCTTTTGTTTCCCTATGGAGAGTCAGGCTACTTTCTCCTTTGCTCTTTTTCGTTTTCCTTTCCCATCATCCCTTTAACTGGAACAGGTATAAACTGGTATTTGCATAAGTCCATAGAAGAGAATTCTTTCCAACAACCTGTTGATATTAATAAGAACATGACATAGTGCTTTCCATTAATGCTTTCAAATAATTTCCAGTAATGACCTCCATTACAATTTCCAGAGGTATTTTCCTTAACGTTTTTTATTATTCACTAAAGATCCACAAAAATTCTAATAATCACAGAATAATAAAAAAGTGGATTGTATATGAAACTATGAACTTCTGTTAACATACAATTTCCTTCTCTCTTCCCCCTGACTATGTATAGATTTGTTGGGGGTTTGGAGTAGAATTCAAATTTAACATGATAGTTCCAACACTGCCCTGTTTGTCTTTCTCTCTCTATCCTGTTTATTTTAAAATATCCAGACACGTTTTTCCTTTCCTTCCTTTCTTTCTTTTTTAGTAATAAAGAAGACATTGTGTTCTATGAGCAAAGCAGAAATGCATTAGCTCCAAAGAAACTTGAGACATGCAAATTTAGAGAATCCAAAGCGTTCACATGGCCTACTTGTGCCCATCGTATGGTAGAGTATTCTGAACTCATACTGACTTGACTGGATTAGTACAATACAGTTGGATTAGTGCAGTGTAGCAAAAACAATGAATTGAAAACACTCTCCTCCTGCCCCCAACTCCAAATCAGAGGCTTGCTCTCCCTTAAGACATACAGAGTCCAAGGTAAAGGGGCCTCAAACTTGGACCACGTGAAGAGAAGGGAGTAACCCAGAGCTCCTGAAAGTGCTTTTACTAGAATCATCCCCATGGGCATGGGGTCTCATTCTACTGGGCTCCCTAAAGAGTCCTGAAGCTACATATTCTCAGGGTGCCTTGCTGCTTCTATCCTGAAGATATTACTAGCATGACAATGTTCACAAGGTCCTCCTCTGGTTGAGGGCGTTCTCACCTCCCCCAAGTGATTGCCTGTAAGTAACTAGGCTGGGACTGCTTCCACCCCTCATGGTTAGGCAGGGAAATGATGCTAGGATCCAAACTGCCTTGTTTTAGAGGCAACCAACAAGGGATGCCTAAGTCTTCTCAGCCAATACCAACACATCTTCTACACTCCTTCTGAATTTATTAAATTGTTTCAGATTAGTTTAATGCCTTTCGTGGATTGATTGGTTGATTCAACAGAGACTCCCCTCCTTACAAATGTGGAATATTACTGTGCCATCAGATGTAACAAAAATGAAGGATTCAGAGAATGAACTGATCTGAACTGATTCAGAGTAAAGCAAACAGAACCAATAAAACAGTATATACAGAGATTACAACAATATAAATAGAAGTTAAAAAAATTAATCAGCTGTATAACTATAATGGCCAAACTAGACCTGAAGAAGAAGTGACAGATGATTCCTGTCTTCTTTGTAGAGAAGGCATGGGATATTTTAGTGTTGCTTTTCATTTTTCTCTTTTTAAAGTCTTTGCTATAAAGTAATATGAGCTGAGTAGGGAAGGCTGGAGAGACATATTCAGCAATGAAAGTGAAAAGACTAGAGATGTTTCCCTTTTTCTCAGTTCACTCAGATACAAACCAACCAAGGTATGTGAGTAGGACATTTGACTTCACTTTGATTTTTAAGGTTAGCACATGTGAGGTCCAGAAGAAGTAATTTTCATATGGGTATAGCAGGAGAAGTCTCCCCTTCCTCTGCTGACCCATGACCCCATTTCCTTGTCTTCTCCTGGATCCCCCTTCCTCTTATAGTCCCGTTGTAGAAGACTATAAGGCCTGATGATCTCTGGACTCCTAAGAGAAAGAAATGTGCCTCTAGGTACAGATGCCTGGAAAAAGCCCTAGTTACAGTTCTGTCTTCAGTTATTATCAATCACCATTTCATTTAATCTTGGACTGTCTTCCCTAGTCTAAGCAAAAACTCCAGCCCCCAAATCCTTCTCTTGTTCAGGCTTATCTGTAAATCAATTAACAAACATACATTAAGTATTCTCTACATTCTAGGCACTAGGTTGGATTCTGGAGATCTAAATTAAAAATGAAATAGTCTTTGTCCTCCAGGAGCTTACATGGCTATGGCTTGGAGGTCTTTGGTCTGTCCCAGATCTATCAAGTGTCAATTATCCTGAGTCCTTCCACTATTAACTTTTAAAAATTAACATTTTACGGGTATCTTTTGTTTTTCACTTCCCAATTCCCTTTCCTTTGACCCTCCCATGAGCCATCCCTCATGACAAATAATATTTTTAGAGGGAAACAAAAAAAGGAAGGAGAAAAAAATTAACACTGTTTAATACATCGACAAAATCCAATGTATACAAAACAGCCTGTGTTCCACAGTGCTGGACCTCTCATCTCCTCTTGGAAGGCAGGGGGGTGTCTTCTTGTATCCTTTCTTTGGGGTCATGCTTGTTTATTGCAATTTTGCCACATTCACTTTTGATTGTGTTATGGTTCCTCTTTCATTTACGTTATTACAGTCAGTGTGAATGTTGCTTTCTTGGCTAAACTTGCTTCACCCTTCATTAGGTTGTGTACATCTTTCCATGCTTCTCCATAGTTATGATATCTCTTGTTTCTTGCAACTATAATTACATTCATGGAACACAACATGTTTAGTCATTCTACAACCAATCAAAAAAAAAATCCACTCCATTTCTAATTCTTTGCTACCACAAAAAAATGCTGCTGTGAATATATTGGAATATATGGGGCCTTTCCTCTAACAATGACTTCTGATGGGAGTCTCTTGATGGTATGATTTTCCTCATTATGTGAACTGGTGCTCTTGTGTAACCAAGCAGATTTTCTAGGTCATTCAGTGTCCAGGAAGCAGAAGCGGTCTTACAGCAGGACAGGGAACCCTGCCCCTGTAGTCTGAAGACCTATGTTAAAGTCTTGGCACAGTGAATAGAGCAAGCAAGGTCAGGAAGACTCACCTTCATGAACTCAAATCTTGCCTCAGACACTTACTAGCTGTGTGACTTTGGGCAAGTCACTTCATCCTGTTTGCCTCAATTTCCTCATCTGTAAAATGAGCTGGAGAACAAAATGGCAAACCACTCCAGTGTTTCTGCCAAGAAAATCCCAAATGAGATCATGAAGAGTCAAACATGATTGAAAAAACAGCAAAATTCAACATAATCCATTTCCCTTGCAATCCTATATATTTTATTTCATTAATTAAAAAACATCCTTCTCAAAAGACATCCATAGGTTTTACCAAACTGACTTCCAAAGGGACTCATGACACAAGAAAGATAAGGAACCTCTACTTAAAGAATTAAAGAAACTCACACTTAAATTAAATGATATTTAGTTTTTGTTTTTAAAAATGTATTTATTTTAAAATTATTATATGTTTTATCAATATTCAGTTTTTAAATAAAACTATAGTGTCTTCATCACAGAGAGACATGTCTCCTAAAATCTTCTTATAAATGTCTCCCTGTCTCCTTTCCTCATAAACTGGGGAGTGTCACCATGGCTTGGTGGTCCCTGAGTTTGGAGCTGTCTCCTCCATGTTGCAGCTACTCCTTAATCTAGTTGGTTTGGTGACCTCCTTTCCCCCTGGATTTAGCAGTAATAGCTCTAAGATTTGCTCCAAGGGCTAGGACCTTCACTTTGATTCCTCCCCAAGTAGGTACTTTTTTTTTTGGCCATGATTTTAGTCATCTCTTTTAACTATGGTCCTGCTGCCACTATACCCACCATTCTGTGGATCCTCTCAGTTCCCAGCTTTGTTTTGAAATATGACTTTGAAAAAATGACTTTTTGCTATTTCTACTGTGGGGAATGACTTCAGTCATCATAGTTAGTCAGTCAAAAAACATTTATTAAATGATTACTACATGCTAGGCACTTTGCTAAGCTCTCACAGATACAAAGAAAACCAAAACATTGTCCCTTCCCTCAAGCAACTCACATTTTAAATGCAGATGCTAGATAGATGGATAGAACTAATATTTATATTATATCGTAAGGTTTACAAAGCACTTTAAAAATATTATCTCATTTGGTCCTCACAACAACCCTGGAAGGTAGGTTCTATAATTATCCCCATTTTATAGATGAGGAAACTGAGAAAGGCAGAGGGTAAGGGACTTGCCCAGGGTCATATAGCTAGCAAGTGTTTGAGGCCGAATTTGAACTCAGGTCTTCCTGACACCAGATCCAGCACTTTCTCCTCTGTACCCTATGCAGTGGTTCCTCATACTGCTACCAAGCTCCTCTCCTCGCCAAACAAATCAAAGGGATTTCTACCATTTTTTATCTGTTCTTTCTTTGGTCCCATCTGTTGCACAGGCTTCATGTTTCATTTATTGACTGTGCTGGGATCCAACTTTTCTGAGGTCCAGATCTTACCATAACTCATTACCCACTAACACACAAACACAATCCTGAAGCACAATTTGCAGAAAGCAACATCCAGACCACACTACAGAGATGGCTGGGCTAGCACAGACCACAGGCGCCACTTCTTCACACCTTTTTTGAGCAGGAAGCATGTGTGTGCAGTCAGGGAGAAAACCTCTAACCCACTCCTTAGAGATGAGCTCCCCAGATGTCATGAATCTTTCAAATCAAGAAGATAGTGAAGTCAATCCTTGGTTGCACAAGAATCTCTGACCAGAAATGGGCCTCTTTCCAGGATATCGTCTTGTGGGGTGTGGGGAGGTTTGGGGGAAGAAATCTATGAGTCATGGGTCTTGACAATGCTTTGCTTGCAAATGATACTTCTTGGTGGCTGTGAGGGGATGCTATTGGTAAAGACAGGACTTTATTTTGTCATAGATGACAGTTTACATTTATACCATGACTACTATCTGCATTTGCCCACTCCTTTACAAAGACCTGACAATGAGGAAGTTCCAGGGAGGAAGCAGACTTGTTATTTAAACAAATGGAGTAAAGTAAGAGTATAGAGAACTCAAAGCAGTAGAAAATACCCCCAGACACTCATTGTCGGCTGTACTGGTAGCCTGTGTGCTCTCAAATGTGGGTTCCTGGAAGCTACAGTCATGTTCAGGCCACACTGATGGCTTGTCTATCTGAAACTACCACTCACAAGTCCCCAGGGATGTCCCTCATTTACCAGGCCAAAGCACATGAAAGTGCAAAATCCCCTCCAGAAGAGCCAGACAGAAATTCTCGTTTTAGCTTTCAAAGCCCTTAGCAGCCTACAACCAAACTATCTGGCCTCCTTGTACATTATTCATCTTTCTATATTCTTTAATTCAGCTAAACTAGCTTTCTTCCTATTCCTCATGCACAACACTCCTGACCAGGTAGGTAGCACAGTCGGATAGAATACGAGGCCTGGTGCTAGAAAGGCCTGAATTCAAATGTGACTTCAGACACTTACAATTTGTGCCATCCTGGGCAAGTCACTTAACCTCTGTTTGTCTCAGTTTCCTCATCTGTAAAATGGGTGTGATAATAATAGCACCTACCTCCTAGGACTGTTGTGAAGATCAGCCTAGTGACTGACATTTAGTAGGTGCTTAATAGTTGCTTGTTTTCTCCTGATTTTCCCCATTCTATTCACCTATACCTTTGCCCTGAGCATTATCCATGCTGGGAATGCATTTCCTCCTCCTCTCTGACTCATAGGATCCCTCCCTTCCTTCAAGCTCTCCTTCCACATGAGAGGGCAGCTAGGTGCAGCAGATAGAGCACCAGTGCAGCAGTCAGGAGGACCTGAGTTCAAATGTCACCTCAGACACTTGACACTCACTAGCTGTGTGACCTTGGGCAAGTCACTCATCCCCACTTACCTCATCCTGGGTCATCTCCAATCATCCTGATGAATATCTGGTCACTGGATTCAGATGGCTCTGGAGGAGAAGTGAGGCTGGTGACCTGTACAGCCCTCCCGCACTCAAAACAAAGTCAAGTGCAAGTCATGTTATTATTTCTCTGATGGCATGGTCTTCTTCAGCAACAAAGGACGAACACACTTCCACATGAAATCTTTTCTGATCCCTGCCACTGCTAATGCCCTCCTCTTCAAATGATTCTATTTGTACCTCACATTTTGTGTGCATAATATATTTACAATCATATATGTGATTATGTAAGTACATGTATCATGCATGCATGTGCACATATGCATTTATGTATATCTACACATATAGGTGCTTCTATACACATGTATCATGTATGTATACATACACTATTATACTGTGCACACATGCACTTGTTTTGTATATTTCTACATACATATACACATGCATTATAAATGTATACACACATGTATTCTATGTGTACATACATGTGTATCATAATATGTATTATTATAAATTATTCTCTCACTCTCTCTTTCTCTCTCTCTCTCTCTCTCTCTCTCTCTCTCTCTCTCTCTGTAGAGGAGTCATTCAGCTACTCTAGCACCCTTCCTCATGGTCCTTGCATTTGGCTCCCTTGGGTGTTTCCACCCAAGCCCAATGCTCTTCTCTTAAACACAACAATGCTTTCAGAATTACCTGACTCCTAGTTCTTCTGTGAAGCCTTTTGACTCCTAGCAATGAATTCAAACACCACCAAGAGTTGCAGATAGAGGGCAGCGGCTCCCCATACTTTGCCTCTCCAGGGAGAGAACTTCTATGGTTTGGGTGATTGACCATTTTCATTTAGTATTTATTGTCTTGCATTTGGACCCAGGGTTAATCAATTTTACATAAAATATGATACAGAATTTCTATCAATTGAATCTAATTTTATATGTATTGGACAGACTTTGGGAATCCAGTGAATCCGTTTAAGTGAAAAATTTCATATACTGCAAATAATTTCTCTCGTGTTATGTATTTTAAAAGTTCACATTTTTTTGTACATGAGATTTATACATCAAGGCATGGTGAGAGTCTGGGACCCTGGGTCTGAGTGCTGGCTCTGACTGCTATTGGCCCTGGCTGCATCATTTAAATACTGTGAGAGTCAGTTTCCTCATACAGAAAACTGGGATAGTAACACCTACACTACTTAACTCACAAGGTTGTTGTGAGATTACCTTGTAAATCTGAAATTTTTGTGTAAATATGAGTTACTAGTTTTATGATTAAGCCCCTAGTCCTCCCTATTGGTGCCAAAGCTTCAGGAGGTCCTCTGGTAGATACATTCTGCCAAAGGAGCCCCTCATGATCTGGAAGTCATGCATGGACTCTGTTTCTGTTGAGGTCATCTTATTTGTCAGGTCCCCCAGGTTTATAACCTTGGAGTCATCTTTGACTTTCTGTCTTCATCACTCCCCACATCTAATCAGTTTTAAATTCCCACTCATTTTATGTAACTCTTGTATCTGGCCCCTCCCCTCTACTTCTACTGAAAACTATGCCCCACCCCCATTCTCTGTGTGACCCTGGGCAAGTCACTTCACCTTGTTGACCTCAATTTCCTCCTCTGTGAAATGAGCTGGAGAAAGAATTGGCAAACCACTCCAGTATCTCTGCTAAGAAAACCCCAAATGGAGTCACAAAGACCTGGACATGACTAAAACAAATGAATAGCAAACTATTCTCTCATTTTTTGGGGGGCCTAGATTTTTAAACTATTTTCTAATTTGTCTTCCTTTCTCTAATCTATGATTCCCTCCCCAATCCATCCTTTGCTCCACTGCCTGACAAATCTTGCCAATCCACTGCTCTGATCATGTTACTTCAAAAGCTGTTGGGGATTCCTTACTTCTCCTGAATCAAGTATAAAGCTTTTTCTTGATCCCCTCAGTCAAGGTCCTTCCTCTATCCCACCTGTCTAGTCAGTTGTGTCTATTCTCCATTGGTCATGCTAAGGCTGGCCCATCCTCTCCCATGTCCATGCCTGAGCTCAGTACAATCTCCTTGCCTAGAATTGACCACCTCTCTATCTCCATCATTTAAAGTCCACTCAGGGATCAATGTGAGCACCTTTTCACCCATCAAATCTTCCCTGATCCCTCCCCCAACCACTGAGGAAACTGATCTCCCCTCTTCTTAAATTTCTCTTTGCCTGTCCCCATTTTATTCTCGCTGGCATCATAATTATTTGAGTGTGTGTAAAGGGCAGTTCGGTGATGCGGTGGATAGAGCACAGTGTCCAGAGTCATGAAGACCTGAGTTTAAATCCAGCCTCAGACACTTGCTAGCTGTGTGACTTTGGGGAAGTCATGTAAACCTGATGGCCTCAGTTTCCTCATCTGTAAAATAAACTAGAGAAGGAAATGGCAAATCACTCCAGTATCTTTACCAAGAAAATTCCAAATAGGGTCATCAAGAGTTAGATATGACTAAATAACAAGTGATGAGAGCATTAGAATTGGGGTCTGGAGGAGCTGGGATCAGACCTTGCCTCCAGACACTTACTAACTGTGAAAGTATAGGCAGGACCAATAATCTCTGTAAGTACCTAGCTGTGAGGTTCAAATGAGATAAAACAGAAATGGTGGGATAGTCAGTGGTATCAGACTCAAATAGAAACAGATCCCTGTGGGCCACAAATTGATTTAGAAAACCACAAATCACTATTATCTAGTATAACTTTTTGTTGTATTGCATTTTAAAATTTATTGTGTGAAACATTTTCCAATTACATTTTATGTGCTTGGGGCTCCAGAGTCCTGCAGCCCTGTCCCTCCCTCCTTCCCGGACACCTCTGGTGTAACAGGGTATCCGGTGATTTGGGGACAGCCTGTCTCAATGTCTGCTATTCCTGTAATTGTGTTTTTGTATGTCAAGCTTATTCTGTAAGTAGAGATACATATATCGATCTAGCAAGTCCAGCCAACCTAAAGGTGAGAGGAATTCTGGGAAAATGTAGGGGACATGCAAACCCCTGTATCCCCAGGAGAGACAATAAATCAAATGTATTCAGTTTTCTCCTAACTCAGGGTTCAGCTCTCTTCTTACTAGATCACACTGCCTTTCAGGGCCTCATTTTCCCATAAAACACTAGATACAGTTCCATTGTGCCAGGTCATTCCCAATATCACAAAGGTACCAGGACACATCTATTCACTTTAGATGAGTACAAAAAAATGCACCTTGTATTTCAGGCTGATCACGCAGCCTGGCCTGTAGGTTGGGAGCCATGAGTACCTGCTGCTTTCAACAGCCCCATCAGAACAAGAGTTACTGTTATTCATTTGTTTTCATCACATCCAACTCTTCATGACTCCATTTGGAGTTTTCTTGGCAAAGATAGTGAAGGGGTTTGCCATTTCCTTCTCTAGCTCATTTTACAGATGAGGAAACTGAGGCCAACAAGGTGAAGTTACTTGCCCAAGTAGTTTATGTCTGAGGCTGGATTTATACTCAGGTCTTCCACCTCTGGCACTCTATCCATTGTGCCACCTAGATCAGAACAAGTGCATTGAACTAACCAGAATAAAATACAGTGTTTGGGTTAGTTCTGCTGAAGTCAGAGGACGCCTAATGGTCAGACAATGAAAGAGGGATATGAGAAAAGAGCTGTACATTTGATCAAAATTTATATCTCTCTTCTATTGATTTAAATGCACTTGACAATGTGATGCTGGAAAACAAATGGCATCCTGTAAGAAGTGCAGAGCACTACAGCAGCTTATAAACATTTTCTTTGAATAGGGTGGGGCATCAGGGTGCCTTGGGCAGAATACTAGGTTTAGAGTGGGATATCAGGCCACTGGATTGAGAAGGCTCAGGGGAAGACAGTGAGGTTGATGACTTTGCACAACCTCCCTCACTCAGATCAAAGTCAACTGCAAGTCATGTCATCATCTTGATATCATGGTCCTATTAGACAATGAAGGACAAACACAACCTGTGAGTGAGTAGCAGCTCTCCTCCTCCTTCTCTTCCTCCTTTTCCTCCTCCTTCTCCTCCTCCTCTCCTGTCCTCTATTGCTCTACCCAGAGAAAGGTACACTCCATGGCCAAAAGCTGCCTTTTTTCGTTTGGGTTTACTGGCTACATATCTTATTCAAAGATTAAGCCTTTAAGCCCAGTTCACTCTGCAGCTCTCAGACTGGACAAGTCCCCACTCACCTAGTGATTGTAATTACTAAATAGTGATTGTTTCTCTTTTACCTAGAAACCCTGAGGGTCTTCCCCTCCCAGTCTGATTTTTTTTTTTTATTAAAGGGGCCATCCCTTAGGCCATCCCTTGAAAAACTACTTAAAGAAGCCTATTCATTGAATGGATGTATCTCATTCAAAGTGAGAACATGATAAGACCTTAGCCTGAAAGGGCTAGGGTCCCACATTGCATCCTGGGCCATCTCCAGTCATCTTGATGAATATCAGGCCACTAGACCCAGATAGCTCAGGAGAGGAAAGTGAGGCTGGTGACCTTGCACAGCCCTCCCTCACTCAAATGAAAGTCAAGTCATCCTCTTGATGTCATGGCTCTCTTCGAGGAAGAAGGACATACACAGCAACAACAACAAGGTTTAGAGTGACAAGACCTGGGTTCAAAGCCTGAGGGTATCACTTATTATCTGTGTGACCTTGGGTGAGTCATTAAACCTCTGGGCCTCAGTTTCTATATCTGTAAAATGAGAGAGGTTGGACTTGATGAACTCAAAGTTCTCTTCCAGCTCTAAATCTATGATTCTATGACAGAAAGCTTTCTTCCCCTTTGTTAGTAAAGCAGTGATAAAGAAAGAAGGAAGGGAGATGTTAAAAGGCTGAGGAGGAGAGAGGGGACAGAGATAGGCAATGAGGGAGAGAGAGAGAGAAAGAGACAAAGAAGAAGAGGAGAGAGAAACACAGACAGACAGAGAGGAAGAGAGGAGACAGAGAGACAGAATGAGAGAGACAGAAAGGGAAAGAGGAAGAGAAAGAGAGAAAGGAAGAGAGAGAAGAAGAGAGAATGAAAGAGAATCATAACGGAAATGCAGTTTGTGACTTCATGTTGTGTGTGTGTTCGTGCTTGTGAGCTTGCCTCAAGGAGAGAATCTGGAGAAGGTCATTCAGTTTGGGTTTGGAAAGGAAACTGGTAGAATGACAGAAACAGGAAGAAGCAATCAGTGTGGGAGTAGCGGGTGGTTTGATACTGATGCCCCCATGGATGGATGAATGGAGTTTGAATGGCTTCTGACTGGAGGGGAGTCCAGATAGTCAGTGTGGGAGCTTGCTTGGCTTGATCACAAGTATTTGTCATGAAGGTCCTTTCTAATGTTCAGTGGGAGGAAGGAAGTAAGAGGGAGAAAAAAATATTGATTGGAAAAAATACTAGTTTTTCTGTTTGTTTGTTTTTAAAGGAATCAGAGTGAGTTTTCTACTTTGATCCAGAATTAGATTAAAAAGTGATTGAAAATAATTGAAGTTTAGCTAGAAGATCAGAAATGTAGAACTGAATAGGACCTTGGAGGAGGTCTAAGTCTCTCATTTTACAGATGTGGAAACTGAGGTTCAGAGAGGGTAAGTAACTTGTTTATGATCCCCCAGATAAGTGTCAGGCTAGTTTTGAAACCAAGTCTTTCCGACTCCACCTCATCAGTGGTGGGGCGCCCCCTGTACGAGGCGTTTCATTTCTGATTGTCAGCACTCTAAAAGTGAATCAGCATTATCTATTGCCTTGAACTTGCACAGATTAACCAATTACTATTTAGTTCATTTTAATCAGCCCCTTTAATATATAAAAATAGATAATTCTGTATGAAGCCCTTGCAATTCAGGCAGCCCTTCCAGGGAGAAGCCTGACCATTTGGCCCATCCTATCATAACTCAAGGCATTCCACTTGACCTTATTTAGTGTTTACCAGGTCATGACTACATACTTGAATCACAGGAACCATGCCTAGGAAGAACTAATCAGCTTGTTTGAGCTATCCCTCAAAGACCAGCGTGGTTAGAATCATAGAATGTGAAATGTTGACAGGGGGGTGCGGTCAGGGGCAGGCTGTCTTAGAAATCACGTAGGCCACCTCTCTTATTTTGCATGTATAGAAAGTGAGGCCCAGAAAGAGGAAGTGTCTTGCCTGAGGAGACACAGGTGACAAGTGAACTGAGCCTTCATGGAAGCTTAGGATTCTATAAGGGAGAGGTGAGAGTGGGGCCATCCCACCCACAGGGAATGCCTGTACAATAACTATCTATCATTGTTGGACCTGCTCTATGCAAGGCACTGTGCCTAGTGGGGCACACAAAGATGTATCAGATATCAGCCTTCACTTTAAGAAGTTCAATAAAGTTACTCAAGTCTTCAGTCATCCTGTGTTACCAAATAAAAAACAGTAGGAAGAGATAGAAAGAGGAATTTCATTCAAAATATATATCATATCTGAGAGGCCACCTACCTAGACACACAGAAATCATATGGCTCAAGTACAAAACATTCTACTGAAATAAAGATTACCTTAAATAACAAGAGGGACATTAATGATTCATGGTTGCCACACGGCACTACTACTTAAATTAACTTGCTTTTTCATTGCCATTTTGATCATATTTCTAGATGATTACTTTATAGACTTAGGAAAAATACTAAAGAAATTCATCTAGAGGAACAAAGCAATCAATTATATCAAGGGAAATAATGACAAAAAGTGGCAAGGGGTACAGCAGTTGCAAATTTCAAACTATATTACAAGGCAGTAATGATTCAAACTATTTATACTCATTTAAAAATGGAGAGATTGCTTAATGGAACAAATGAAGTCTACAATGTACAGAAGTGTGCATAATGTTAGATAAACCCCAAAACCCCAACCACTGGAGCAATATTTGATTTTAAAAAACTGGGAAAACTGGCAAGCAGCCTGTCACAAATTAGAGTTGTACCCACATCTCACATTTAGACAATTTTCAAATGGGTACATGACTTCGATATAAAAAGACAATTTAGGAAGAAGGAAATTCCTTTCACAATTATGAACAAGGAAAGAATTTATGGCCAATCAAGAAATAGAAAAGATTACAGAAAATAAAATGGATACTTTTTAGTTATGTAAAATCAAAAAGTCTTTGCACAAACAAACCCAATCCAGTCAAAATTCAAAGGGAAAATTAGCTGGGATTTTTTTCACAGCAAGTTTCTGCGACAAAGGTCTGATGTCCAAGATATATAAGGAACTTATTCAGCTATAGAAGCATAAGAGTTATTTCCCAAAAGAAAAATAATCAAAGGTTTTGAATAGGCAGTTCTCAAAGGAAGAAATACAAGGTATCAACAGTCATTCTATTATATTGGTGAAGATGACAAAAAAAAGAAAATGACAATTTTTAGAGGAGAAAACAGAAAGATTTTTATACCATTCATAGAACTATGAATGCTCTGACCATTTCAGAAAACAATTTGGAACCATGCCCAAAAAGTCACTAAACCAGTAGTTCTTAATCTTTTCTATATCATGGATCCCTTTGACAATCTGATGAAACCTGTGAATATATTTTTAAATGAATAAAATAGAATACAGAGTATTATAAAGGAAACCAATTATTTTGAAATATATATTTGCAAAAGTATTTAAAAAAACAAGCTTACAGAGCCCAGGTTAAGAATCATTACACTGTGTGTACTCTTTGACTAAGAAATACCACTGTTAGGTCTAAATCCAAAAGAGACAGTCAAGTTTTCAAAGGAGAAAATACAAACTATAAACAGCCATGACAAATGAAATCAAAGACAGAGAAAAGGGTTAATATGCACAGAAATACTTAGGGCAGCTCTTTAGACAAAAGAAAGGGTCAATATGGCCAGAAATACTTAAAATAGCTCTTTTTGGAGGGTTAAAGGATTGGAAATTAAAGAGGCACCATCAGATGGGGATTAACTGAACAAATTGTAGTATGCAAATATAAAGGAATATAACTGGTCTGTCAGAAACAACAACCTTGATGGTTTGGTTTCAAAGAAACCTCAGAAGGTTTGCCTGAACTGATGAAGGGTGAAGTGAGCAGAACCTGGAGAAAAATTTATACAAAATATTTGTAAAGACAAAGAGCTCTGAAAGTCTTAAAAGTTCTTTCTAGTGCAACCACCAACAAGGATTCCAGAGAAATGAAGAAACATGCTATCCAGCGGACAGCTGCTGGACTCAAGGTATAGAATGAGAGATAGATGTGGTCAGTGTAGGAATTTGTTTTATGTAACTATGCTCATTTCTTTTTCTTTTCATTTGACAGAGTTGGAAGAGGAGCACGCTATCAATAGGGTTACGTCCAAAAAAAATCCAAAGAAAGGAGGGTCATCAAAGTATTTTTTTTAACACCTAAAAGGGAATAGAAGGAAATATAAGCAGGACAGCTTTGCAAATGTTGAATTTATTGTATGAAAGGAAAAGCAAGACATACATAACAGAGATTCATGGTTTCACTGTACAATCCTCTTTTTCTGTTCTACTTTGGATATAGAAATGTTCATTCTATATTGTATTAAGTTTAGAATAAAAACAAAATTTAAACTATGTCTTGGCATTTCAGTTTTTTAATATGGATACCTGCCTTAGGCAGAAGGTTCCAGTAGCATCTTATCAGCTGTCTTTTAAATAAAATACCTAAATAAATATAATTGTTTCACAGTGTTAATGACCAACACATGGAAAAAGTACTATTCCATTTTGTAAAACTCTATCAGAACAAAGATTACATGCTTTTCAAAAAGAGAAGAAGAAAGCATCTAAGGATTCCAAGAGGACTGAGTATATTCTAGGCACAGGAGGGCTAGCCTTTGCAAAACCACGGAGAGAGAAGAGGTTAATGTGTAAAGAGGAGTAAGAAAGCTAGTTTGAATGGAAAGTGGCATGCATGAAGGGGAGAGGTGAGGAATTAGCTTAGACTAGAGTCAGGCTATGAATATAGGATACTAAATAAAGGAATTTGTAGTTGATCCTAGAGAAAATAGAGAGTGATCAGGGCAGGTAGGTGGCTCAGTGGATGTAGTGCCAGGCCTGGAGACAGGAAGACCTGAGTTCAAATTCAGCCTCAGACATTAGCTATGTGACTCTGGTCAGGTTACTTACCCATGTTAACCTCAATTTCCTCATCTGTGAAATGAGCTGGGGAAAGAAACAGCAAACCACTCTAATATCTTTGTGAAGGAAACCCCAGAAGAGGTTATAAAGAATCAGAAATGACTGAAAAATGACTAAACCAAAAAAAGAAATATTTTATTGAGCAACAGAGTGACGTGGCCACAACCTCTACTTTAGGACTATCTCTGGCAGCTGTGTGGAGCATGGATCAGATAGGGAGAGAGACTTGTGGCAGGGAGGTCATTGAGGAGGTTGTTATAGTAGCCCAAGGGAGAGGTAAAGAGGGTTAAGAAGAATTAGGGTGATGGCTATACAAGTGGAGAAAAGGGGACAAATTTAAGTGATGTTTTAGAGATGTGGCAAAGAACTGGATAGGATGTGAGAAAGAACAGTCATTGATGACTCTTAGATTGCAAAACTTTGACCAGGAGGATTGTAGTTGCCTTAATAAAAATAAGGAAGTTCTGAGGAGGGGTGGGTTTGTGGGGAAAAGATAGGGTTCTGTTTCGAATGTGTTAGGTTTCACATGCTTTCTGGACGTCCACTTTAAAATGCCCATCCCCCCAATACCCAGTTCAGTTTCCTGCATGCAGGCATTTAGTAAATGTGTATTGCATTAAGTTAAATGCTGTGACCACATGTAGACAATTTAGGATTAGTTCATGTTATTTATTGTCTTAATTGTCTCACCACAAAAGGAAAATAGTCATGTTGGGTAAGACCACATAAAGAGACTTCACCTCTACCTTAAAAATAGCATGCAGTTTTATCATTTTCCTAGGCAAGAAAAGACATGGCAGAAGGAGACAGTTCTCTAAAAGGGGCACTTGATGGTTTCAGAGCTGAGTGCCCACGACTTGGGGTATAGCCTTTGTCTTGTTGTGGTGGTCCTGTACCCTCCTTGGGCTGATGACCTGAAGAATCAGAACTAAAAGTAGTGGTCAGCATCTGAACTATTTGCACATCTTTCCACTCCTGTCAGCTACAGATGTCAATTCATACAAGCTCTTGAAAGAAAAGAAGTTTTCTAACATGAAATCTTTGGCAAGTGTGAACCAGAGAGAATGAAAAAAAAAATGTTAAGAGTCAAATGAGCATTCTGGGAACACACTTGAAAACCAGCAATGGTAGTGTTTGTTTTTGGCAGCTACTAGATTCCAGAAGTGCTGATTCAGCCCAGCATGTTGTAACTAGATGAATGTACAGATGAGGCACTTCTCTGTCTATTGACAATGTGACTATGGCAACTACTTGGTTTTCACTGTGTCCAATATCTTATCTTCACAGAGAGGAAAATCAAAGGAGGTTGCCTACCTGGGATGGTGGGGGATTCATTGTTAGCTTCAATGGATTATCTCTAAACTACATATCTTTTGACTAATCTTGATATCTTCTTAGATTTCTGTCCCACATTTCTCCTTCTGTTCACTGAATTTCTCAAAAGACTATGTATCTAGTCTTCACCTAAACCTGGGCATTTTATATGCTACTAAAGACACAAAAGGAGACATAACTCTGATTTGGCAGGGGAAATGCTGAGTATGTTGGTCCAAGTCTCTGAGCAAGGGATGAAATTGGTATGAGAACTTCTGAGAGAGACACACAGGGTTCAGCCTGGACTCCAGGGAAGAGAGAAGGAAAGACTTTGAAAGTTACAAAAATGTAGGAGAAACTGGCTCCTCAACACATCCCTGATTTGTATTTTGCCTCCTTAGACATTTTTGGAGACTTTTTCCTTAGGTAAGATCAATTTCTCTGAGGTCTCATCTACCTCCCAGCAAAAGCCTCATTCACTGTTATCTATTTCCTGGCAGATAATACCTGTTGAACTTGCCAATTTCGTTTGCTATCTTAGATAATGATTTTACTTACTTTTCACTATTTGTGATGGCTTTTGTGTGACTGGTATTTGCTGGGAAGGGGCCAAGACAGCAGATGTGAGCTAAGAGCTAGCAATCACAGATTTTCATTCCACATAGATTCATACCCCTAGAGCATCAATATTTAGGGAGCCATATGTGTGTGTGTGTGTGTGTGTGTGTGTGCATGTATATCTAATTGCCATATATAATTCTAGTCTGATACTCCCTTGGAGATAGGAGATGGAAGGAACAAGAGCCCATCTACAGCCCTTCTCCAGCTTTCCTTAGAATAGAACCCAGCATCCCTTGGATAGAGGTGGGACAAGTTCTAGATATATCTATCCTAGCCATCCTTAGAGTAAATTTAGAGTTCATCAAGCATAAGAATCTCTCTTCTCACTCCCCTTCTTGGTTTTCCTGGCTTCCTTCAAGATTTTGCTCAAATCCAACCTTCTGCAGGAAGGTTTTCCTCATCCTTCCAGCGGATTTCTCCCTTCAGGTTCCTCCCATCTACTCTAACACGTACCATATTATTTACCTGTTCTTTCCCTCCTTAGAATGTGAGCTCCTTGTATCCCCAGGGCTTAGCACAATGTCTGGCAAATAGTAACAGTTTAATAAATGCTTATTGATTGATTTAACTGTGTCTGCATTGCCTGCACTATTAAGCACTTAATAAGTACTTTTTGAAAGATTATCTTCTACTACCCCTTCCCATAGTCTACACACTCTTCACCTACCTACTCACCAGTACTTTTCTTGTCCTAACCGTACCTGTCTTCCTGTCTGTGCTTACATCATCCTCTATGTCTGCAATGGAAACCCCTTTGTCCTCAATTTTACCCAGTTGAAGTCTCCTTTCTTCTAGGTACCTCTTCCTCCACGAAGCCTCCCTGCTCTCTCCTTCTTAAAATTATATGGCACTGTTTGGACTCGACATATTACATTCCGTGGTCATGATCTTCAGCCTGTCCTTCTTCCTTCACTAGATTATAATCTCCTGGAGAACAAGATTTCTAAATTTGAGTTACTATGTATCTGTGATACTTACTACATGCCTTGCAAAGTACCTTGCACATAGGAGTTGTTTAACATTCCGTTCAACTATTTGTCTACCAAATAATTACTAAGTATCTACTGCAGTATCAGTGATGTGCACAGGATAAGAAAAGGTGAAGCAATTACCACTGCCCTGAGGATTTTACTTACAGTCTCTTGAGGATGGACAACATGCACACAGAGAAGTAAGTGAGGGGGAGAGAAGAAATAAACATCTATTAAGCACCTCTTATGTGCCAGGTGCTGCACTAAGAATTTACAAACGTAATCTCATTTTTTCCTCACAATAACCCTAGGTTGTTCAGTCATTTTTCAGTCATGTCTGACTCTCTGTGACCCCATTTGGGGTTTTCTTGGCAAAGATACTGGGGTGATTTGCCATTTCCTTCTACTGCTCATTTTACAGATGAGGAAAATGGAACAAACAAGGTTAAGTGACTTGCCCAAGGTCAAACAGTTAGGAAGTGTCTGGGGTCACATTTGAACTCAAGAAGATGAGTTTTCCTGACTCCCCGCCCAGCACTCTATCCACTGTGCCACCTAGTGACCACATGATAATAGGTGCTATTATTTTCTTCACTTTACAATTGAGAAATGCAAGGCAGAGGTTAACTGACTTGCCCAGAGTCAGTTACATAGCTATTAAGTGTGTGTGAATTTGAACACAGGACTTCCTGATGTCAAGCTGAATGCTCTAGCCACTGTGTCACCTAACTGCCTCTATAAGATAAAATTTTATGTGATACCAAGCTGCCCTTCATGTGACACTTGGGACACTTCTGTAGTGGCAATTAAAATCAATCTGTGTTGTACCTTTCTTAAGCCACCAGGATGACAGCACGTCACTGTATTAATGATCCTATGTGGAAGTGTCATATCTGGTGTCCACCAGGAACCACTTTCCTGGAGCTGAGGACCCACTAGCCATCTTAGTTCCTCTCTAGCAGCTGTGCATACCTTCCTAAAAGGTATGTCTTGTGGTCACTAGACAGCACTCAGCCTATCCCACCTAGGCTGCCCTATTCCCCTTGCCCTCCACCCCTCTCTCCACCATGGATGGGGCCTCAAAAGGCAACATTAAGGGATTTAAAACCATACTGACCAGATTTCAGATGTTGATAGGGATAGAATAGTGCTCAAAAAATCACACTTAGGAAATTCCGCATCTTTGGATCATGGAAAGAGAATGGGTTGAGAGATGTGTGTGTGTGTGTGTGTGTGTGTGTGTATCCATGTGCTATTTTCCATGCCACAGACCATACAAGGAAAACTCACGGTGAGAGGGATAAGAGGAAACATTCCTCCTCACTTTGCCCACTTAACAAAAATTCTCCATAGCTGCCAATGTGGAACCTTGAAGTCCCCTCTCCTACTCACACTCTGGTTTATCTCTCTGGACCAGGGTTTGGGTCACCTCTGCAATGTGGTCTCTGATGGCCACGATTGCTCACCGTTAAAACATTAGGCTACAGAAACAGCTGTAATCCAAGGTCCCATTGCTCCAGCCTAAGTCATGGAAGCCTGGATATCTGTGTGATGGTTATGGCTCCCTGCCCCATCTAGATGACCCAGAAACTGCATGTCAAAGGTAGCAGAAGGAAAGGAAAGTAGTCAATCCTGGATGCCAGTGGATTGAACCCATATCTTCCTCAATCTTATCATGCAGATTCCTCCTCCAGAGTGGTTGGAGCAGTAGAGCTTTTTATGGAATTTGGCAAGGGAGAAAGGTCTCTCTTTCTGAACTAGAAAGAATGGAGGCAGTTTCACTTCTGGCTATATCATTCTTCTTTCTTTATGAGGGAATTTCCTGGCTCTGCAGAGATGAAACAGTGCTGTAGAAACATATATATGTGTGATTCTCTGTATATGTATAAGATGTATGTGTATATATGTACATGCCTATATGTTTGTATATGTATTTATGTGTGTATATACATATATCTAGATAGAGACAGACAGACATAGACACATGGACATAGATGATAGACAGACAGACAGATAGATAGATAGATAGATAGATAGATAGATAGATAGATAGATAGATAGATAGATAAAAATTTAGATGGAATGAGAACACTAACACCTGGGGATTACAGGAGAAGTCTCATGTAGGATGTGCCACCTGAGCTGAGAGAGAGAGAGAGAGCACTTCAGGCATGTGCACAGGGATAGCCTAAGGCATGGAGATAGGAAATGAGGCATTATGTATGAGGAATAGCAGTTTGGCTAGAACATAAAATACATGTAATAAATCGTAAAGGTATAATGTAGTAAGATTGCAGAGGACTTTTAGTGCCAAACAGAAGAGTTTGCATTATATTCAGAGGCAAGGGGGAGCCACTGGTTTGTTTGTTTAACTGGAAGAGTGCCATAGTCAGAATATTAATTTTTCCAGCGACATGGAAGATGAATTAGGAAAGGGAGAGAGTTGAGGCAGACAGACAAATTAGAAGTCTGTAGCAACAGTGATGTTGTGGTTGTGTTTGTTCTTTGTTTTTGAAGAGGACCATGACAACAGTGGAGGCAAGAAATGAAAAGGGTCCAGACTACAGTGGTGGAAGCATGAGTAGACAGAAGAGGGCAGATATGAGCGATGTCATGGAGGTAGAATCAATAAGTTCTGACAACTGACTGGGCAGATCAGCAGTGCCAGGAAAGGAAAAGTCAGGGATGGCTCTGACTTTGAGGCTGTGAAGCTGGATGATCTGAAGTGCAGCTGGATCCTCCAGCTTAATCAAATTAAGCTGATCAACTGGCCCCAGCTACCTCATGGGGATGGATGACCAGATCTGCCTGATGCAGGAAAAGCTCAAGTTCTGAGATCTCAGGAGATGGGCAAAAAAAGAAAAAAAAAGCAAACAGGAAGGCAAGGGAGGAAGGATGATGTAGAGTAAAAGAAGAGATAAGAGATGATTTAACCTTTTTCTAAGGTTTTCCATGAGGTGGCTATGCCTTCATGAAAACCACATGCTATCAAGAAGAACAATCTAAAATTCTATGGCACAGTTCATCCTTCTACTTAAAAGTTTTAGGTCAAATCTTCTCCCATAGATCTGATTATATAACGTTTAAGCAACTTTAGGGCATTCTATACTCAGGCAAGATAGGGACTAGTAGCTTAATGTGTCATCTCCACCTTACTAAATCTGAGTAGTGTGCCAATCTTTTACTTTGTTAAACCTTTCTAACTTTTTAACAGTCACTTTCATTCACAGGTCTGTAGAGCTAGAGTTCTTAATAGGTCATCCAGTCCAAACTCTTCATTTTACAAATGAGGGAACTGAGGTCCAGAGAGGATAAGTAACACATATTAAATATTATAGTCAGGGTCTGAACCCACGTCTCTTGATGCCAAATTCAGAGCTCTCTCCATTGCACCATGTTGCCTTGATGTTGACTTTGTCTGTGGGATATTCAACGGTCAGTTAATGATATGGAAAATGAGAGCTGAATATTTAGACTTGAGAGTAATTCCCATAGAGAAGTTAATTGAACCAATGAGAGTTGGCAAGATCACTAAGAGAAAAGACGTAGAGAGAGAAGAAAACAAAAGGCCCAGGACAGAGTCTTGGGGAACACCCAGAGTTTGGAAGTGGAAGGTGAATGATGAGCTAACAGAAAGGGAGGGAGCAACCAGAAGTAGACAGAGGGCCCAGAAAGAGCAGTGTCCAAGGTTAAAAGAGAGAATTCAGGAGAGAGAGCTATGAACAACATGTCAAATGCTACAGAAAGGTCAAGAAAAATGGGAACTGAAGAAAAAACCATGAGATTGAGCAACTGAGAGCACTGGCGAACTTATAGATCATCATTTTAGTCAAGAAGTGGGGGCTGAAAAGTGTGGGAGAGGAGAGGAAGTATAGATTGCTTTTTCTAAAGTTTAGTAATAAAAAGGGAAGAGAAATATAGTTTAAAGGGATGGTATGGTTAATTGTCTTCACTGAGAACCTCTGTTCTCTCTAAGTTGTTCTTAAACCTTTTGTATCATGGACCCCTTTGGTAGCCTGGTGAATCCTAAGGGCCCCATCTCAGAAGAATGTTTTAAACATAGAAGATAAAATACAAAGGGTTACAAAGGAAACTAGTTATATTGAAATATAGTTATATATATATACATATATATATATATATTTAACCAATTCATAGATCCCCTGGCTGAGAAGACTGCTCTAGAGGAGTAAGTCATAACCAAATCTTGGTTCAAATCTGCTCAGACCAGGATCTATGTCCCATGAATTTGAGGGATCTTTGCAGGGCCTTGGCTTCAACCGGGGAGATTGCTCTAGCTTTACCATCCCATCACCTTCCTCCCAGAGGGCTATGTGACATGTCCTTTTGTATACCTTCCGTAGTCCTCATTGCTATGATCAACTGGGCTCCCCCCATGAGAGACCATTTTACCATTGCATCCCCTGGGCAAGAGAAGCTCAGCAATCTGAGAGTTCCCTTGTGGTCCTGAACCTGGTCAAGAAGAGGCAAGTGGCCTATTTGTAGCCAAGGCCAGGAAGTTTGGAGCTCCAGACTCCAGCTGTTTCCCTTTTCTTCAGCCCCTCCCCTGTATGACCAAGATATAGGCAAGAAAAGAGTCCATGTGAGTTATAGTCACAACCCGGGGTAAGGTCCCACAGGACAGGGCCTCCTATGGCTGCTCAAATCTATTAGGAAACTGAGGAAGGGGCTGAGGAACCCCATAGCCAGTCCTGGATGGGAACAAGTATCATCTGCTCCCTCATTTCCTATTTCACCCTTGGACACATGGATATAAGCAAGGAACTACAAGCTTACCTTGTAGCAGAGCTCACCTCAGAATGCTAGTGAACCTTACCAAGCACTTCCTCATCAGCTACCCCTTGATGCTTAGCATATTATCCTCTCATTGTCTCTCTGTCTCTGCCCGTCTCTTTCTCTTTCAACCCTATCCCTCTTCCTTTCTACTTCTCCTCCATGGAAAAAAAAACCTAACACATATAAATATATAATATAATATACATTAATATGTAATATACAAATTACACATAATATATACTTATATGTATATACAACAAATATACACAGTCAAGAAAAATAAATTCTCCCATTAATCCTGTCCAAAAACATATATTGCTTCCCACATCTTGAATACATCACCTATCTGTGAGGAGGTAGGTAGCAGGTTTCATCATCCTCTGGAGCAGTGTTTGGTCATTTCATTGGTCAGAGTTCTCAAGTCTCCAAAGTCATTTGTCTTTGCCTAAGGTCACAAAATGGTTCAAAGTAGAACTGGCACCTGGACCATGTCTTTTGATCCATAGTCTACCATTCCTTCCATGACACTAAACGTTTGTCCTATACTTCCCTCTTGGACTTAAAAACATATTCCCCTTCATGACTGACTAAATGTGAAAGCGTGTAGTTATATGTAGTTTTGAAGAGGAATAACTTACATTGAGACGCAGGGTGGCGTAACTGATGGCAAGTTAGTCTTAGAACCAGGAAGACTGGGTTCAAGTTCTTCTGATACATACTTGTGTGACCCAGAACAAGTGACATATCTTCTCAGTGACCCAGGCATCTCATGCCTCTTCTTTGAAACAAACTTAATCAAGTAATTCCTCCAAATTCCATTTCAATTGTTTTGTGGTTGTTACGTTTTCCATTTACTGTAGTCTTTCCATGTATTGATTGACCCCACTTACTTCACTTTATATCAACTCATATAAGTCTTTCCTCACTTTCAGTATCCATCACGCTCCTCATTTCTGACAGCCTGGTTAGAGTCCATGTGCCACAATTTGTTAGCCATTCCCCAATAAATAAGAATCCACTTTGTTTCTAGTTCTTTGCTACTACAAAAAGGGTTGCTGCAAATATTTTTGGTGCAGTTAGAGACTTTCCTGTTGTCAGCTATTTCCTTGGGGCTTGTGCCAAAGTTCTGAGCATTTTCATAGTTTTATTTGCATAATTCCAAATTGCTTTTCAGAGTGGTTGTACTAATCCACATCTCCACCAACAATACATTAATGTGCCTTTCTTTCCACAACTCCTCCAACGTTGACTGTGAAAGTACAGATAGAGAAGTTTAGCTCTTTCCTGGAATATTCACGTTCACTTCTAAGATTTTAAAATATTATACAACTTGTTGCCAAAAAAAAAATTCCAAAGTGTTTGTTGTATTTATAAAATCACAGATATGGATAAGGGGGCAGAATAGAAATTCAGAGAGAGAGAAAGAGAAAGAGAGAGAGAGAGAGAGAGAGAGAGAGAGAGAGAGAGAGAGAGAGAGAGAGAGAGAGAGAGAGAGAGAGAGAGAAAGAGAGAGAGAGAGAATTTGCTCAGATAGCCTGGGTGAAGAACTACAGCATTAGAGAAAGAGAGGGCTAGAGTGTCATCTTGAATAATCCTTGTCATTTAACTCTATGTTCATTCACTTTTTTATAGGAAACAGTGAGTGCAGGAATAAATGCATTATGAGGGGAAATAGAAAGTTCCTGTGGCTTAGTGAGAGGCTAAAAGCTTTCTGGCATGCATTTCAGGAGCTAAGGTGTAGAAAGAAAGGGGTGTGTGTGTGTGTGTGTGTGTGTCTGTGTGTCTGTGTGTGTGTGTGTGTGTGTGTGTGCACTAGGGATACCAAACAAACACAACACCTAGCTGAAGGGCTTCACCAGCATCTGTAGTTGGCATAGTGATACTAGGCAACCTAGCAATGTCTAACCTCACTCGTGAGTTTCCTAAGTGCTTAGATTATAAATTTTTAATTTCTCAAGGGTACTTTTTTTGCATTCTCCATCCCTTAGAACATAAGCTCCCTGAGGGCAGGGATGGTTTCATTTTTTGCTTTTGTATCCACAGAACACAACACAATGCCTGGCATATGGTAGGTGCATGCTATACATTTGTTGAATTGGATTGTTTTTACATATCTTGTTAATGGTAGAGCTGGGAAAAGAAATTAAGTCTTGTGAGCCACAGTTCAAGATCTTCCCACTCCACCATACAGTAGATTGAATATTGTGCCTGGAGTTACTAAGTTAGGAAGACAGCTTCAGACATTTACCACTAGCTGTGTGATCCTGGGCAAGTTACTTAACCCCTGTTCACCTCAGTTTCTTCAGCTGAGAAAATAGGAATCATGATAGACTCTACCTCATGAGGTTGCTGTGAGGATCAGATGAGACAATATTTGTAAAGGATTAGCATGATGCCTGATATACAGCAGGCACATAATAAATGCTAGTGCCCTTTCCCCTTCAGCTGCTCACCCTTGAAGGTTTTCTTTGTTTATTAGAATTTTTATGAGAAAGTAGTCATCTCAGCAGTACCTGGGAAAGTGGGAGGCTATCAGAGGTGAGGGAGATAAGAGATGGACACAATTGATTGGTTTATCAAAGGTTAAAGGATCAACTGTGGCTTTCAGGAATTAATTTAGCTTGTAATTCTATGAAGTTGACTTCTGAGTAGGAAGGAAATCAAGCAGTAGGAATTGAATGACTAGCATTAGTTATAAAGAAATCTTTTTTTAGTCAAAGATCAGTTCCTCTTTTGGAAATGTGTGTCTTTTTATGTGTAGAAAGATTGTTTGTCCTCAAGTTCTTTGTCTTGAATTGCCAGTAATCTCTATGATGGGATGTGGAAGTGCGGGAGGGGACTTCGGGCATGATTATGAAGAAAGATCAAACTAGCAGACTTTTCCCCATTCCCCATTCCCCAACTTGTAAACCACATTGCCCCTTTGGCTTCAATTTGCCAAATACCTTTCTTCCAGTTGCCCCATATTTCATTGCAACTCTCAGGTGAATGTCAGCCTTTATACTTTTTTTTTAAAGACTCAAACCACAACATAAATTGTATTTTGTAAGTATATTATGGTGGGATACATTTCCTCCTTTCTAGTCACCATTCATTCTAATCGCAACCAAATCCATAATATCATTGGATCATAGAATCCAAACAGGTCTCCACCTCACTTCTGGGCCATCTCTAGTGTCATGTGGATGTATTCATGCCTGTCTCCACCCCTACTTTTCAGTTCCCCCTTGTGTATTGCCTTCCATAATTAGGACATAGGATCTTTGAAAGCTGCTAGTATCTGCAACCTCTGAGTTTAGCACAGTGCCTGGTACAAAAATAAGTGCTTAAAAATACCTTTCTTCTCCAGCCTGCCCCCATGTCTTTGTCTCTGTCATCACTCTGTCTCTCTCTTAAGCTTCTACCTATCATTCTAAACTGCCAATATCTTTTAGATCCTGACTCTTACTCAACATGCTTGCTATCCCTTTTATGAAGCAGCAGCATTGATATCTTTGTACATTTTAGCAACAGTTAACATTCGTTTGCCTAAATGACTTGACAGTCTCTGATGACCATCATCGGAGTTCCTGAAAGGGTAAGTGGGTGTTTGCTTGCCCAGTGGTCTTTGAGTCATACTCATTTCTTGCACTTTTCTAACTCAGGTGTGGAGACAGATTAGCCTCAGACCAAGGCAGAGTTTTCAGATATTGGTACAGGATGCCCCTACAGGTGTGGCCTATTAAAACTATTAACGTCTAAAACTCTACTAAGACTGAAGATAACTTGCATAGGATGATTGAGGAACACTGTAAAGGCCTCCCATCTCTCAAAAACCTCCCCTCCCTCTCTCCCTCATAGGAATCATGAGAATTGAGTGATCCACACAGAGTTCATCTTGTGACACAATTCTGGGTCTAGCTCAGTTCCTTTTCTATTCAATTATGGGAATTGTAAGGGGAAAACCATTTTATTGCGTTGTTTGATCTAGCCCTGCATGGCTGGGAAGCTGAAGCACTTTCATGTGTTGATTAGAGACCCTTAATTAAGGACCTAGGATCTCCCGACCAGAAATCCAGTCAGATTCAAAGAATGATGGAAGGAATTTTTCACAATTATACATCTCACACAATTCGTATGTCTTACCTGAAGACTAACCTTGTGCTGATCAATCAGTTAATTTCCTTGTTCCTTTGATTAAATACAGACAGTTTGGAAGAGTGGAACACCTCTTCTGATTTCAGGGAGTTGCACCTGTTTACTTTCTCTCTTTCAACTTGGAAAACCCCTAATCATTCCTCCAATTAGAAATCAGATGACATAATCTTGTATACTGGCTTATATCCTGTTAATTGCTTGCTTTTAATGTATAAAAATCTGTCTCCCCCTGCATTTGGAGGCCAGTGTCAAAGCTGAGGAGGCTTGGTCCTGATTGGTTATGCAATTGGCATGCATTGCTTAATTAGTTGATATGCTCAGAAGCTCAAACTTTTGCTTCCTCAGTCATTTCAGTTAATCTTCTTGTCAATATCCATTATTGATGACTGAAATTCCAGTAGTCATCCATTCATTCTGTTAGTCATCCATTCAATATTAAACATTGCTTTCAGAATCTTCTGTTTAGGAAAATGTAAGGGCAGAAAGTGAGAAAAGTCCAGATTCTGAAACCAATTTAGAATTAGAAATTGTCATGTGTACACATGCGCACACACACACACACACACACACACACACACACACACACACATACACACACACACCCTCCCCTGGAAAAGAATCACAGTCTGAATCTTCAGAAAACCCAAGATTTTCCTTCCCCCCAAAAACTGAATTATTGGTACCATGCAGTAGCTAAAAGAAATGCAAGATACACAAATTTAGAGACCTCTCTACCCAAATGTTCATATGGTCTATTTGTGCCTAACCTGTGGTAGAGACTTCTGAGTTCATATTGGTCTGATCAGCCACAACTGGATACAGTGTACCTTGACCCCAACAGAGTGAGGTCACTTTGGACCTCTTTGAGTACAAAGAACAGCAGTGGAACCATTTCATCACATTTATTCTAGGTCTGAACCCAAGGCTCACTTTCTCTCTTACCTGCCTTTTATGAGACCATGAAGTTACTGAATGCCTGTCAGTGACTCAGTCATGTTTATCTAAGTCCCCACCTACTGAGGAGAATGATGAGAAGGATGATGGAGGCCACAGAATCACAGGTTGCATTTCTTCTCAGGGATGGAGGGGAGAAGAGAGCATGTGTTTTCAATGATTCCCAACTGTTCACAATTGTGAAAGCCCAGGATTCTCCTGGTAGTGATATATGACTGCAAGTCATTAGAAAACAATGGAGAGATGCATGCAGGGTGAGCTGATATAATTTGGTTAGACTGGTTTCCCACCACTAGATTTATCCCTAGGGAGAAGGGGGAATCTACCCAAAACCAGCTAGAATAACTGATTCATCCTCTAAGGCCAAACTAAAATCCCATCTTTCCCAACCCCTCTTAATTTTAGTGCCTTTTTTCTTTTAATTATTTCCTATTTACCTTGCATGTACCTAATTTGTAAAGAGCTGTTTGCGATACAGTGGGGGTGGAGGGCAGAGTCAAGATGGTGGAGTAGAAAGATGCACATACTCTAGCTCTTCCCCCATAACGTATAAAATACCTGTAAAGAAAGACTCTCAACAAATTCTAGAACAGCAGAAGTCAAAGAACAATGGAGTGGAGGAGGTTTTCAGCCCAGGGTGACCTGGAAGGCTGGAAAGGTCTGTCGCACTGGACATGGAGCAGAGCCCAGCCCAGCCCAACTTTGGCTGTGTGGCACTGGAAGCAATAGGACTAGAGCAGGCTTTGTGGATGAAATCCCCAGCAAAAGCAGTGGTTCACAGATCCCTCAACCCAGAGACGCCAAAGGTCAGTGAGAGGGCTTTTTCAAGCTAGAAGGGAGCAGGGTCCTCTCCTAGCCCCCACCCAAGGCAGCAGTGGAGGAAGACAGCAACAGCTGGCACCCATTGTTCCATTGTGGGAGAGCTCAGCTTAAAGCATTGGGGAAATTGAGCAACTGATCTGAACCTCAGCCAGGAGCTAGGCCAGGGAGTAAACTCCTCTCCAGTGATTATGACACCTTGGAGGAACTGAGATCTCACAGATTCTCAGAGTATACCCTACTCTTGACAAAGGACTCAAAAGTCAAATAACTGGTTGGGAAAATGCCCAAAAAAGGGAGAAAAAATAAGACTATATAAGGTTACTTTCTTGGTGAACAGGTGTTCTCTCCCAATCTTTCAGATGAGGAAGGACAAAGCATACCATCAGAAGAAGACATCAAAGTCAAGGCTTCTGCATCCAAAACCTCCAAAATAAATATGCAGTGTTCCCAGGCCATGGGAGAGCTCAAAAAGGATTTTGAAAATCAAGTAAAAGAGGTGGAGGAAAAATTAGAAAGAGAAATGAGAGCAATGCAAGAAAATCATGAAAAGCGAGTCAATAGATTGTTAAAGGAGACCCAGAAAAATGCTAAAGAAAATAACACCTTGAAAAATACGCTAGCTCAATTGGCAAAAGAGGTTCAAAGAGCCAATGAGGAGAAGAATACTTTAAAAAGCAGAATTAGCCAAATGGAAAAGGGGGCTCAAAAGCTCACTGAAGAAAATAGTTCTTTCAAAATTAGAATGGAGCAGATGGAAGCTAATGACTTTATGAGAAACCAAGAAATTACAAAACCAAACTAAAAGAATGAAAAAATGGAAGATAATGCGAAATATCTCATTGGAACAACAACTGACCTGGAAAATAGATCCAGGAGACACAGTTTAAAAATTATGGGAGAAATGATGAACAAGAAGACTTCAGAGAGGCCTGGAAGGACTTATATGACCTGATGCTGAGTGAAAGGAGCAGAACCAGGAGAACTTTATGCACAGCAACAACCACAGTGTGTGAGAGTTTTTTCTGGTAGACTTAGATTTTTGTAATAACACAAGAACTTCTGAAAAAAAAAAAAATCCCAATGGTGGACCTCAAGGCAAAATGCCTTCCACACTCAGAGAGAGAAATATGGAAGTCACTCACATAATGTAGCAGATCATGTTTGTGTATGTGTATCTGTTTGTGTATCATGTTCTGATTTGTTATACGGATTCTTTCATTTATCTTAGTCTGACTACATAGCATGACTATAGTGAAAATATACTCAATAGGAAAGTATATGTAGAATCTATACAGAATTGTATGCAGTCGTGGGGAGGGAGGGAGGTAGTGGGGGGTGGGTGGGGAGGGATAAAATCGCAATTGTATGGCAGTGATTGTTAAACATTAAAAAAATAAAAAAATTAAAAAAAAAATTAGATTAATTTTCTTTTTCTTATTCTGTTAATCTGACTGTCATATCTTTGTAAATATTCATTTATTTTAGTTAAGGTTTTGGCTTTATTGGCAAATAGTTGGGCAAAATTGTTTCTAATAATAATTGATTATTAATTAAGTATTCAATAATAATTGATTTCTTCTCCTTGTTGAGAATTCTTTTTCATTTTTTATGCTGGTAATATGATTTTTCTCTTTTCAATCAAATTAGCTAATGGTTTGTTTATTTTATTGGGTTTTTTTAACAGCTCTTAATTTTGTTAATTAAATGGTTGTTTTATTTCTAAAAAAAAATAAAAAAATAAAAAAATAAAAATTATGGGACTACCTGAAAGTCATGATCAAAAAAAGAGACTAGGGAGGAGCCAAGATGGCAGAGTAGAAAGATACACATATACTAGCTCCTAACCCACAGCCCATAAAATACCTGTAAAGAAGAACTCCCAACAAATTCTGGAGCAGCAGAAGCCACAGAACAATGGAGTGGAGGAGATTTCTGTTCCAGAGAGACCTGTAAAACCAGCACCAAAAGTCTGTCACGCCCCAGACCTGGAGCAGAGCCCAGCCCTGCCTTGGCCACATGGCACCCAGAGGAGCAGATCTGAGCAGGCTTCAGGGACAGAATCTCCAGCAGCAGCGCAGGTCCTTCCACCCACAGGCACCAAAGGTCAGTGAGAGGGTCTTTTCAGCTCACCCAGGGAAGCAGGGTATCTCCATAACTCAGGCCCCCTCAGGAGGCAGCAGTGGAGGCAGCAGCAGACAAGGGCTCCCAAAGCAGGCAGGAGCCTGGATCCATTGTTGAAGGTCTCTACATAAACCCCCTGAGGGAACTAAGCCCCCATGTGTTGGCTCTGCCCCCACCCGAGCAGCTGAACTTAATCTCACATTGAATAGCAGCCCCACCCCTGCCAAAAGCCCTGAGGCTGGAGAGCAGCATTTGAATCTCAGCCCCTAAGCGCTAGCTAGGTGGATCTGGAGGCGAGATGGGTGTGGAGAGGACACTCAGAAGTCAAGTAACTGGCTGGGAAAATGCCCAGAAAAGGGAAAAAATATAATACCACAGAAGGTTACTTTCTTAGTGAACAGATATCTCCTCCCATCCTTTCAGATGAGGAAGAACAATGCTTACCATCAGGGAAAGACATAGAAGTCAAGGCTTCTGTACCCCAAACATCCAAAATAAATATTCAATGGGCTCAGGCCGTGGAAGAGCTCAAAAAGGAATTTGAAAATCAAGTTAGAGAGGTGGAGGAAAAACTGGGAAGAGAAATGAGAGAGATGCAAGAAAAGCATGAAAAGCAGATCAACACCTTGCTAAAGGAGGCCCAAAAAATGCTGAAGAAAATAACAGTTTTAAAAATAGGCTAACTCAATTGGCAAAAGAGGTTCAAAAAGCCAATGAGGAGAAGAATGCTTTCAAAAGCAGAATGAGCCAAATGGAAAAGGAGGTTCAAAAGCTCACTGAAGAAAATAGTTCTTTCAAAATTAGAATGGAACAGATGGAAGCTAATAACTTTATGAGAAACCAAGAAATCACAAAACAAAACCAGAAGAATGAAAAAATGGAAGATAATGTGAAATATCTCATTGCAAAAACAACTGACCTGGAAAACAGATCCAGGAGAGACAATTTAAAAATTATGGTACTACCTGAAAGCCATGATCAAAAAAGAGCCTAGACATCATCTTTCATGAAATTATCAAGGAAAACTTCCCTGAGATTCTAGAACCAGAGGGCAAAATAAGTATTCAAGGAATCCACTGATCAGCTCCTGAAATAGATCCAAAAAGAGAAACTCCTAGGAACATTGTGGCCAAATTCCAGAGTGCCCTGGTCAAGGAGAAAATATTGCAAGCAGCTAGAAAGAAACAATTCAAGTATTGTTGGAATACAATCAGGATAACACAAGATCTAGCAGGTTGTACATTAAGGGATTGAAGGGCATGGAATAGGATATTCCAGAAGTCAAAGGAACTAGGACTAAAATCAAGAATCACTTACCCAGCAAAACTGAGTATAATACTTCAGGGGAAAAAATTGTCTTTCAGTGAAATAGAGGACTTTCAAGCATTCTTGATGAAAAGACCAGAGCTGAAAAGAAAATTTGACTTTCAAACACAAGAATGAAGAGAAGCATGAAAAGGTAAACAGCAAAGAGAAGTCATAAGGGACTTACTAAAGTTGAACTGTTTACATTCCCACATGGAAAGACAATATTTGTAACTCTTGAAACTTTTCAGTATCTGAGTACTGGGTGGGATTACACACACACACACACACACACACACACACACACACACAGACATGCACACACACACACAGACAGAGAGCACAGAGTGAATTGAATAGGATGGGATCATATCTTAAAAAAAAATGAAATCAAGCAGTGAGAGAGAAGTATACTGGGAGGAGAAAGGGAGAAATGGAATGGGGCAAATTATCTCTCATAAAAGAGGCAAGCAAAAGACTTTTTAGTGGAGGGAAAAAGAGGGGAGGTGAGAGAAAAACATGAAGTTTACTCTCATCACATTCCACTAAAGGAAGGAATAAAATGCACACTCATTTTGGTATGAAAACCTATCTTGCAATACAGGAAGTGAGGGAGAAGGGGATAAGCAGGGTAGGGGGGGATGATGGAAGGGAGGGCAATGGGAGGAGGGAGCAATTTGAAGTCAACACCCTTGGGGAGGGACAGGATCAAAAGAGAGAATAGAAGCAAAAGGGGGCAGGATAGGATGGAGGGAAATATAGTTAGTCTTACACAACACAACTATTATGGAAGTCATTGGCAAAACTACACAGATATGGCCTATACTGAATTGCTTGCCTTCCCAAAGGGAATGGGTGGGGAGGGAGGGATGAAGAGAAGTTGGAACTCAAAGTTTTAGGAACAACTATCGAGTACTGTTCTTGCTACTAGGAAATAAGAAATACAGGTAATGGGGTATAGAAAGTTATCTGGCCCTACAGGACAAAAGAGAAGATGGGCACAAGGGAAGAGAGGGATGATAGAAGAGAGGGCAGATTGGTGATAGGGGCAATTAGAATGCTCGGTGTTTTGGCGTGGGGGGAGGGGACAAATGGGGAGAAAATTTGGAACCCAAAATTTTGTGAAAATGAATGTTAAAAGCTAAATAAATAAAAATTTAAAAAAATTTTTAAAAAAGAGAGACTAGACATCATCTTTCATGAAATTATCAAGGAAAACTGCCCTGATATTCTAGAACCAGAGGGCAAAATAAATATTGAAAGAATCTACCAATCAGCTCTTGAAAGAGATCCAAAAAGAGAAACTCCTAGGAATATTGTAGCCAAATTCCAGAGTCAAGGAGAAAATTCCAGAGTTAAATTCTCCAAGTCAAGGAGAAAATATTGCAAGCAGCTAGAAAGAAACAATTTGAGTATTGTGGAAATACAATCAGGATAACACAAAATCTAGCAGCTTCTACATTAAGGGATCAAAGGGCTTGGAATATGATATTCCAGAAGTCAAAGGAACTAGAATTAAAACCAAGAATCACCTACCCAGCAAAACTGAGTACAATACTTCAGGGGAAAAAAATGGTCATTCAATGATATAGAGGACTTTCAAGCATTCTTGATGAAAAGACCAGAGCTGGAAAGAAAATTTGACTTTCAAACACAAGAATCAAAAGAAGCATGAAAAGGTAAATAGGAAAGAGAAACCATAAGCGACTTACTAAAGATGAACATTCCTACATGGAAAGACAATATTTGTAACTCTTGAAACTTTTCTCAGTATCTGGGTAGTTGGAGGGATTATACACACACACACATAACACACACACACACAGAGAGACAGAGAGAGAGACAGAGAGAGAGACAGAGAGCACAGGGTGAGTTGAATAGGAAGGGAATCATATCTAAAAACATAAAATTAAGTGGTGAGAGAGGAATATATTGGGAGGAGAAAGGGAGAAATGGAATGGGGCAAATTATCTCTCATAGAAGAGGCAAGAAAAAGCTTTTTCAGTGGAGGGGAAAAGGGGGGAGGTGAGAGGGAAAAAGTGAAGCTTACTCTCAGCACATTTGGTTCAAGGAAGGAATAACATGTACACTCAATTTGGTATGAAAATCTATCTTACACTACAGGAAAGTAGGGGAGAGGGGGATAAGCAGGGTGGGGGGGATGATGGAAGGGAGGGCAGATGGGAGGAGAGAGCAATTAGAAGTAAACACTGTTGGGGTGGTACAAGGTCAAAAGAGAGAACAGAAGCAACAGGGGGCAGGATAGGATGGAGGGAAATATAGTTAGCCTTACACAACATGACTATTATGGAAGTCATTTGCAAAACTATACATACATAGTCTGTATTAAATTGGGGATGGGTGGGGAGGGAGGAAGGAAGAGAAGTTGAAACTAGAAGTTTTAGGAACAAAAGTTGAGAATTGTTTTTTCATACAACAGGTACTATTGCAAGTCCTTTGACTTCTGGAATATCATATTCCAAGCTCTGCAATCCCTTAATGTAGAAATTGCTAGATCTTGTGTTATTCTGATTGTATTTCCACAATACTTGAATTGTTTCTTTCTAGCTGCTTCCAATACAGGTAATGAAGTATAGAAATTTATCTTGCCCTACAGGACAAGAGAGAAGATGGGTATAAGGGAAGGGAGTGGTGTTAGAAGGGAGGGCACATTGGTGGAAGGGGCAATCAGAATGCAAGACATTTTGGGGTGGGGGAGGGGAGATGGGGAGAAAATTTGGAACTCAAAATTTTGTAGAAATGAATGTTGAAAACTTAAAATAAATTTTTTTTAAAAAGTTGATTGAGCATTATATCTCCCATTAGACTGTCAGGGACTGTCTTTTCCCTCTTTTTGTAACCCCAGAGTTTAGCATGATGCCTGCCACATAGTAGGTGCTTAATAAATATTTACTGACTATTAATTCTTCAGCTGCAGTCCCTGGTATCTAAAGACTTCCACCCTTCTGTGTGTTTACTTTTATCTGACCAATTCATGACTGGTATATTCAAATGTGACTGGTGGGGGTCTGCTTATTCAACATTGGTACATTAGTGATAGTCCCAATCTCCTTTTTCCTATCTCAGTGGCCACTTCCTAGTTAAAACAGGATATATATAAAGACCTTGTGTCTTAATTATGTATTAATAACAAGTAAGTACTGGACAAACAGTGGTCTCTGCCTTGTTAATAGAGACTGTCTAATCCAAATGCAATTGCAAAAAACTCAGATGTTAAATCATTTACATGTGGGTACTGACTTTAGTGCCATCTAAAAAAGCATAAATAATGATCCCAAAACGACAAAGTGAAAATATATCTACAATTGTAGCATTGCTAATTATTCTTCTTGTGGTAGATATCTCTTTTTAGCCCCAAATACCCATTAGGTAGACACATAGTCTTATTAAGACCCCTACCTTATTTTTTAAAATTTTTTTTAAAAATTTATTTATTTATATTTAGTTTTCGACATTCATTTCCACAGGATTTTGAGTTCTAAATTTCTCCCCCTTCCACCCCTCTCCCCTCCCCAAGACGGGATATATGCTGGGGGCCACCAGGATTGATGTTCCCTGGCCCCAATCTCAAAGCACATCCGTGCAAACCAGGCTCCCGGTAGCCCAATTCCTCTGATCTGGCCATTTTGAGCGCCCTGTCTGTCTTGGTGAGTACTCTTGTAAAGTAAGTGGCGAGGCTGGATGCAGCGGGAAATGCCCTTACTGACCTCTGCGGGATGCCGCGTGAGAGTCTTGGTTGTCTGACTCTCCTGTTTTGGGTTTCTGAGAGTCCTGATAGTCTGGATCTCCTGTTTTGGGTCTCTGAGAGTCCTGACTGCCTGACTGCATTCTGTCTGTCTCCTGTTTTGTGTTTCTGTTTAATCGAACTTTGTGTCTTACTCTCCTTTCCTAGTGTCATGGGCCAGAGACAATCAGGTCCCGAGACCCCGTTGCAATTCATATTAAAATGTTTTAAACATTTCCAACAAGCTGCAGCTGGTTATGGGTACGAAGTCTCTAAGGAAAAATTAACTTTATTCTGTCAACAGGAATGGCCCACCTTCGGGGTGGATTGTCCACCAGAGGGGACTTTGATAAATCCATTGCAGGGCAGGTGCAGAGAATAGTGAATGGGGATCTGGGCCATCTGGATCAGATCCCATATATATCAGCATCTGGGTAGATTTGATTCCCCGTCCTAACCCTAAGGTCTCTCTAAGGTCCCTCCTCCTATTAAGATTCAGGCACTGCAGCAGAACCATCAGCCAGAATCCAAAACAAATATGGTGGCATCTGGAGCCCAGTGCCGCCTCTACCCAGTGCTTCCTCCAACCCTGAATCTGTATAATTGGAAGCAGCAAAATCCCATCCCCCCCTCCTTCCCCCCCTGTTTTCATTCCATTTCAGATACAACCAAAAGGTAGTTAAGTGAAACATGTCACTCCTAATTGGATGTTTAAGACAGGTCAGAATTTGTTGTGTTATTTAGCACTAAGACAAATTGGGAAAATGCATAAATCTGCAAATGAAAAGCTTTGAACTCCCAAGTGGAAAGGAGAGGACTAGACGCCACTGGACTTAATTCCAGAGTCTCCCTCACTTCCACTTGCAGCTTCACAACATTTTCTTCCAAAAACATTTTTAAGGAGTGGACACAGACAGGAAATTTTCTTGAGTAAAAGTTAGAACCATTGAGATTTTTATTTTACTCTGTAATACAGAAATGGTGTTAGAGAAAGCAATATGTAATCTGAATTTTGTTGAAACTAAAAGATGTTGGAAAAATTGTAGCTATTTCCATTTAGAAAACCAGGTATTTTCACCTTTGCCTGTTAAAGACTATGTGTGGAAAGAAATGAATGGAGTAATAATTTATTTAGACTGGTTCTGCCCATTCAGAACAGTCCTCCTGTATGTTTGGGGTTGGCAGGCATGGGATCCATGCCAATTCTTTTTATTTTGTAAAACTGCCAAGGCCCCTTTCATGTGGACAAGGTCATCAGTCCTAAGAAAATTGTTTGGCTTACAATGAATGTGACTTGCTCAAAAGTTGTTATATATAGAAAGGATTTTTAACAATTGGCTTTTATATCAGGACAAGTTTTAAATTTGAAAAGGAAGGATCTTAAATGAAATCTCTTATGTATGTGAGTCCTGTTAAATCTTCATTGCTTATTTCAACTCCATGGGAATACAAATAACTGTATTTGACTTTAAGTTGGGATTAGTGAAATTTGCTGTTTAAGGTAAAAGCATTTGGGACCATAAATATTTTTGTTTAAGTTTGAATTTGGGTATAGTTGTCTGCATTAAATCGGTATCTGAAAGAATATGCCGCAAGTTACTCAAAGGGACTGTGATCCTGCATCCTGTACTGTTATCAGGTGAAATTTGTATCTGGAGAGGAAACACCAAGGGGACAATTCTAGACTCAATCTAGGATGGGATCCTCCTGGTCAGTTTCCCCACTGTGTCCTTTTATAAAGGAATGTTTCCCACCTGACTGTTCCTGAGTCTGGCTATAATACAGATTGGAAAATTTCACTACTATCTGAATTCAAACAGAGTCAAAGATGTTTTATATTTAGGAATTCTGTAATTTAGGAATATATATTTTATATTTAGGAATTCTGTAATACCTAAGAATTTGGTTTGTTATAATACTTTGGGAAGTTTTTTCTTCCAGAGTGAATATAATCAGAAAAAGATAAACAAGCCGATGAAACAACGATGATCATCTATTCAGTTGTGAGATTCAACTTAGAAATCTTTTTTGTTTAAGACAATACAGCTCTGCTAGTGAACAGTAATAACTTATACACTATCTTGTCTATGGTGGAAATATAAAGGAAACTGAAGCAGTCTGAACAATCAGTTCCAGAGATTTGGAAAGCTAAATACAAGCTTGATCAAAACATACAGAGAAGCTTGGGAAGCAGATGTAAATCTATAAGGAACAAGAACATGTACAGAAAGGCATGTAAGCCACTTAAAACTTGCTTCAAAAGATGTTCCTTAGCCAATGTGAAATTATACTCATATCTGAAACCTGATTATTGGAACTTGCTATTCTAAGATTTTATGGGACTGTTAATTGTTTGTTCTTCTGAGTCTAACTCCAGGTATGGATAGCAAGAAAGGTGGTCTGAGCCTCTGATCCATGATGTCAGTAAGCCTGTGAGATGTTGGTATGAAGTGCAAGAAGTGATCTCATGGTAAAGTTGGGAGAGCGGCTGTTCAGCCTGGGCTGAGGTAGGATTCTCCTGACTCGATTTCCCCACTGACACGTGGTGGATTTTAAGCCTGGCTGAATGCCAGCTGACAATCTGCTCCTGCCTGGAACTGACATGAAGTTAGGGAGATGTTGTTTCCCTGCAATGTCCCTACTCTTAGTGGCAATTTCCTATAACCAAAAGTTTCGTAAGCTTAATATCAGATTTATGAAATAACAGATTGTTGGTAGGGGAACATCTGAGGCTAAGTGTAAAATTAAGCTATCAGGTTTAGGACTTTAGAACAACAACAATAAATTGGAGTCTTTTAATTTCTAGTAAGAGTGTGGAAACCATCAGGTTAATAAGGCCTGTGAGGTTAGCATACATAGTTTATCATTATTTTGTCTTAGTTGGTTAAAAGAAAAATGGTTTGTGGCCTATGTTGTAAATGCTTTAAAAGATCTGAATGTAAGATGTAAATACTGGGTTCTAATCTGGATTTCTTACCAAAGTCCCAATTTTGAAAGAATAGTCATCTAAAATGGTATTAAGGTCAGTTTTGTAGGAGAGTGGACATCTGGATTTCTACAAGAAGATAAAGAATGTGCAGAGATGCTGTGCTGAAGATGGATTGAAGGAACATCTAGATCAGAAAACTGCATCAGATGATGTCCCTTCCTAGATGAGATGGAACCTCTGAATGGATAATTCATTGATCTACCTTTGTATCTTAAATCTCTGTATCTGTACTTACAATATGGGATAGTTCCCTTGTAAATGTATTCATATAAAGGGGATAGATGAAGGGAAGAATGTATAGGGGAAAGAATGTGAGGATTGTATTTATGGTCAGTGGTTCCCACCCTCCATCCCTTACCAGCTACCAGCTTTCTTTGTGAAAGTGCTGTGGGCCGTAGCTGAAACTTGGAAGTTACTCAAATCTCCCCATTGTTTGTTGTACTGTTGCCACATCAGCACTACCAGTTCTTGCTTCTCCCCCTCCCCTCTTTTCTAAAGCCACATCAGCAGTTAAGTTAGATATTAGATGAGATAATTGTATTGGGATAGGTGAAGATTTCCCGGGGTTTGCCTAGTTTTTCACGCTTAGGTTGTGAGCCTACCTCCCAGCCAATGGAGAGGTGAGATAGTGGGGAGGTGGGATTCTCTGCGTTAGGGTCTTCTCCTGCCTTAATGAGACCAACCCTAATATTGCACCTTTGGTCTGACTACCTGCGTACAGGAGCATTCCTTTACTGTGGAACCCCCAGAAATCTGTCTTTTAGTTCATGTCCTGCCCCAGGTTTATTTGTATTCTGAGCCTGAAGCCCAGGAACACTTCGGCCTACGAAGACGTGTTCCCAGGGCTGCTCCTATCCTGATTCCCATTCCAGCAGGATTGGGTATAGCTGGTTTGGCAGCCGTGAGCACAGCCTCCCTAGTCACGAGCAACAGCCATTTCGAGGCTCTTAGTGCCCGCATAGACCAAGACATTAGAGATTTAGAGTCCCAAATCTCGTACCTGGAGTCTGCTTTAGATTCCCTGGCCGAAGTAGTCCTGCAAAACCATAGGGGTCTAGACCTCCTGTTCCTAAAACAGGGTGGCCTCTGCATGGCTTTGGGAGAGACCTTTTGTTTTTATAAGAACCACTCTGGGGTGGTCCGAGAGTCCCTCGCTATGGTCCACAGGCGTCTGGAAGAACGGGAGTCAATCCCACAACACTCCATGACATGGTTCCAGTCTCTGTTCAGCTGGTCACTCTGGTTAACTACTCTGGTGTCCGCTGTAGCAGGACCCCTGGCCCTTCTGTGTCTTGGTCTATTGATAGCCCCTTACGTTGTAAACTGTGCCTCTAAGTACATCAGGGATAGCCTCCAATCTATTAAACTGTTTGCTTTGCTCATGACTTATACCCCTTTGGCCTCTGATGAGTCCCCCATTTGAATTAGTTACATGAAAAGGGGGGAGTGAAGTGGATATTATTCCCCCGGAGCCCCTGGGTTGAGAAATGTCTGTTGAGTTTCTAGGCAGGGTTGGGCCCCCTTGCCTAGCAGCACCTAGTAGCCCCCCTCTCTGTTGTAGCAGCCACTCTCTGTTGTGCCCCCTTGCCTAGCAGCAACTTGGGCCCCTGTCAAAAGTGTTCTGTGAGATATGTTTGCTGTTAAAACCACAAGGCTGTACTGGGAAGTGCTGAAATGCTTAAAAGGCACACACACACCTTATTCGGGGCTGCCTCCTCTGGGTGTTTTCCCATGAGACAGCCACCGGCTAATAAAGATGCTCCCAAATTCTCAATTGACTCTTGCCTGTGCTTTGTCTCGGTCTGTCCGTTTCAGGCTATACATACACTTTCATATTAGATATAGTTTCACATTAGTCATGTTGTAAAGACGAATTAGAACTGATGGGAGGAACCATAAGAGAGAAGGGGAAAAAAGAGCAAATAACATATTTCGATCTGCATTTAGACTCCATAGTTCTTTTTCTGGATGTGGACAGCATTTTTCGTCATCATTCTTTTGAAGTTGTAAGACACCTACCTTATACATGGGTAATAAATCTACTTGTTATTCTCAAGAAAGTTTGTGATTTAGCCACATCTAAAGGTCAACTGTCTTGAAGGCTGGGTTGTAGCAGTTTTCAGGTTGCTGGGTTTTTGTTCTCAGTTCAGTTGAAGTTGACTTATGGATTCATTTTTCAGATGAAATGAGTGCTTGATGTGGAGTTTTTAGGTTCATTTCGGAATAAGTTCATCTCTTAATCAAATAAAATATATTTCATTAATTAATAATTAGGGTAGAAAACTTCTCAAACTGCTAACATGGCCCACCTGTTGCCTTCTAGCATTTTCCCCTGCTTACCTCTGTTTTGGAAAAGATTCTGCCATGATTTTCTCCTGATTCTAAGGGAAGGCCTTCAGGACTTTACTGAGGCCCTACAGTAGGGTTCTCTAGACAGTGATCACCTTATCAGGTAGTGATCATATATAGAAATTAGGGCCTAGAGTGGTGCCATGTTATCCAAACAGGATCCCAAGTTAGGAGCCCCAGAGATTAGGAGCAGAGAGCTAAACTAAGATTTGATGTGACAGAGGCCAAAATGGAGGAGGGATAACAGAAAGGTCATAGCCCGGGGTCCCACACCAGAACAAGGCAAGACCAGAGAAACAGATCTCCAAGTTGGAGGGGGTGGGGAGGTAGGTTGGTCTTCAAAACCATCATATTATCACTCTAAGCCCTTGGCTTTCGGTTAGCCTCTATGTGTTTTGTCATTGGCTGTCCCCCATGCCTGGAGATCTCTCCTTTCTCATCTCAGCCCTACCCCCTTCCGCAGCTTCTTTCAAGACAGTCAAAATCTTGCAACACAAGAGGCCTTTTGTGGTCTCCTGTTGCCCCACTCAAATGCTAGTGTCTTCCCTTTGAGATTACATTCTGTTGTGTTTACTGTATAAAGTTTGCATGTGCAAGATGCATGGTGTTGAGTTGTTTTGCACAGGTGCATTCTGTGTGTCTACAGGAGTCTGTCTAGATGTAGGTTACAGGGAGGCAAGAATAAATATTTCTAGAGTTTCTTCCCACACTCTTCTTAAAGGGGAATTGATTCTTACCAGGAAAAGAAGCAGGAAATTAAGACCAGAGGATGGCTACCCTCCTCAGAGAGAGGGGGTATTGGACTAGAGTTTTAACTATCTCTCTGTTCCATTAAATATTGTTAGTGTAGGGGAAATAATTTTTAGGTTCAGGCTATTAGCCTGATCATTATTCCTTAATGTGGAAAGAGTCCACCAAACTATATACCTAAAGCTTAAGTCCCTTCCCAACAAATGCCAACTCTACATGTGCACCTACTTCTAAGTAGTCACCTGCAGGATATGTTGAAGGGAAGCAAAAGACTCAGTTGTCCAAATCTTTCTTTCCCATTAGTTTGCTCACTGCCTTAAATAAATTCATTTAAAGAATTGAATATAGAAATCTACTGCTAAAATGCAAATATGTGAATACATGTAGCAAATAGCAAATAAGTCAATTTATCTAAATATATATATATACACTTTGATTTCTACTTTGCTATCAGCTACATACATATATGAATGTGTATACACACATATATATGTACACACACACAAACCCACATATATGTATGCACACACAAACTTATTACGTACCTACTATGTGCCAGGCACTGTTATAAGTGATAGGAAGACAAAAAGAGGCAAAAGACAGTCCCTGCCCTCACAGATATGAGGGTCTATACCAGACAACATACAGAGTAAATGTGGTCTCCCATTGGGAGTGAGATAACTCAGCCCAGCCAAGAGGGAGAGTCTCAGATCTCAACCAAGGGGAAATTCCCTGAAGTCTTGGAGTCAGGGCTTAGTTGACACACTGTTGTTTTCAGGCTGTTTCCTCCATTGGAATGAGAGTTGTTTGAGAGAAAAGACTTCTGCTTTCCCTCGTGTCTTCAGTGCTTAGAACAATGCCTGGCAGACAGTAAGAACTTAGTCAATGCTTGACTTGACTTTCTCAAGGTAGCTTGACACCTACTGTGGGGCTCCCTGGATTTCCTCCCCTGTTCCTCAACAGCCACTGCCTTCATGCTGCTCCTTGATTTTTCTGGGTTTCCCATTGCCTTACCCTTCTATAGTCCCACCATCCCCAACCTAGTAAACCCCTATATTTCCAGCCCACCTGGATGATTGCAATAGCCTTAGTCTAGTGGACAGAACACTGGATCTGGGCCCAATGGACCTAGGTTTGCTACGTGACCTTAGTCACACTTTAGCTCTTTGGGCCTCAATCTACTCACCATAAAATGATGGATTAGAATGGCACTTTGCAAAATCTGAAGTTTTATATAAATGCTTGCTGTTATTAACATCACCACATGCTCTCTATGATCCAGCTCTAAATTCCAACCTCCCGGTCCTCATCATCTGAAGATTTGATAAAACTGTCTTCAATGCCTTTATCCAAGTCACTGATAAAAATGTTAATTAGGATGGGATCACTAATGTGATAGTGGCTATTATGTTAATGCATTACCCTTTTCTGAAGTTATTTTTGCATTTTAGCAATGGATTTCTGTAGCCAATGCTTTAACTGAAAGGAATGACTAATATCAGACATTTAAGGAAAAGAAATTTTTGGACAAGTAGGGCCTTTAGCTGCCTTCAGTTTACACCTTTGGGTGACACCCTCTTTATGCCCATATAGAGCTGGCATTGGCAAACGGCCCCAGAGACAGAATAGAATATAAACTTTGTATTTTCTGAGTAAGATGAAAAGAAAAAAGTCTCCAGTGAAGTGTGGAAAGGTAAAAAGAAGCCCTGTCTTCCAACAATTTTGAACATCAAAGTCTTATCTACTGAGGTAACTTTTTTCCTTCTCTGTTTCTCTTTCTGTATCTCTCTGTCTCTGTCTGTCTCTGTTTCTCTGTCTCTGTCTCTCTCCTTTTCTCTTCCTGTTTCCTTTCCTCTTTCTGTCTCTGTCTGTCTTTCTTGGTCTCTCTGTCTCTGTCTCTCCCCCAACACAAGGGTTGGCATTAACACAGAGTTCTCTTACAGCACCACTAAAATGAATGTGTCTGGTGTGATCTATCATTGAATAATTATGTACAAAACTGTTCTTCCTGATTCTAGCCAACCATGTGTGCTAGCTCAGCTCTTAAGCGTTTTGAGGATGACAAAGTTACTTCTGGCCATGTGAGAATCAAACCTGGAAGATGAGGAAATGATCTCCTCATTGTGGGCAGCCACTGAGCAGGGCAATCTGATGACTCAGTGGATCTTTAAAGTGAGTGATCTACGCTCCAGCCCTTTCTGAGCCCTTCTCTTCTCAAGATGGACATGTCATATTTGTTAGTAATCTTGTGAATCAAGAGGTTCAGAGGTCCTGGGACCATCTGATCAAATTGGTTGCCTGCACTAGATAAGATGACCAGGGGAAGGGGTGCCTATCATGCACCAGGCATTTTATTAAGCACTTTACAAATATTTCACTCAATCCTCACAACAACCCTGAGAGATAGGTGTTATTATTATCCCCATTTTAGAGTTGGAGAAACTAGGCAAAAAGAGGTTAAATGACTTGCCCAGGGTCACACAGCTAGTACATATCTGAGACAAGCCAAGTATAAGGGGAGCAGGCCAAGCACTATCCTAGCTGGTCAGTAGACATGGATTTTGACAGGACAGCGTAGAGCTGAGGTAAAAATCTAACAATACCTATTCAGTGGTCCCACAAATTTTCTTTATGTTCTTATAAGATTTAAGGATCAACATCATAGGAAAATATAAAATAGCTATAAGTGAAGTTACTGAATCTCGTTTAAGTCTTTCTACTACTGTGCTGTTGTGAGAGTTTTGTATTTAGCATTTCTTTTATGTGTAGTAAATAAATACCTGTCCCATACCTAATTCATATTGCATTGAATACCTTTCTAATCCACCCTTTGGAGAGATCCTAGATGTAAGCCAAAAATTAAGCCTTAAGCAATTTTCCCTTTTTATAGTCTGGTGGGGCAATAGCCTGGATGGGAATTTGAGGCAAAAGTGGTACTCACTTGAATAATAGGCATTTCTGCTCCAGTAACACTAAACACTTTACAATTATTATCTCTTCTGATCCTCCCATTAGCCCTAGGAGGCAGGTGCTATTATTATCCCTATTGTAAAGGGCCTGGAGGGCTATGGTACCTAGGGTCACGAAAAGTTGGACATCATGGAACAACATAAATAGAGAAGGTGCCAACCTGTATGATGAAAATTCCCTATATCAATGAAACCACTACTCCAGTTACCCTTTGGGAATACTTCAAGTAAAACTTGAGAGCAGTGACCATTCTTAACAGTCCTAGAACTGGTCTTGTCAAAAAAAGGACTTTCCTTTCAAACTTTCTCCTTCTTCCCAAACTGGTATTGTGATGGACTCTCTTCCCTCCCACTCTGGATTCCTCAGAAAGGGGCCAAGAAAAGAAGCTTCAACTATCATGGTTGCCAAAGTCCCTCCAGCTACTTCTTTGTCAGTCACACCACCAGACTGGCAAGATTGCTTTTACAACTTTCCATGAATCTTGGTAAAGTCCAAGACAAAATAACTGGGAGGAACTGCCCTCCTTTGAGAGGCTATGGGAGGAATGGGATTTGGCATGATAGATAATGAGGCAAGGAGGGAATATAGGAATAACCAAAGCTAGTGGCTTGCCTCCATTTATGCCAAAGACCCCAAACAAATGGAAAACTCCCTTTTATAGGTTTTGAGGAGGACAGAACAAAGAAAAGAATGGAAGAGATGACATCATGAGACTGAGTACAAAATGATTGGTTACACAGCTGAGGTACAAAAACAACATGATTGGCTGGAAGTTTGGTTTAATTCTTTCATTTCATAGGGTTGCTGGGAAGAAAGTTCTTAGCAAAGCAAAGCATTATAGGTAAGAGCCACTATCATCATTTTTAATCATTATAAATGAAGAAACAAAGAGATTAAATGACTTTCCCTTTTTGGTCAACCAACAGCAGTTACTCAGATCCCAATGGATGCCCTGCACTGTAGAATGCTTGATGGCACTGACTAGACTCCTTTTCCCAACTGGACATTGGAGTGACTTGGAGCCTTGACACAGTTAAATGGTGCAATGGACAGAGTGTTGGAGGTCAAAGAGTTCCTCCAATCAGAGTCAGAAAGACCTGAATTCATATCTGACCTAAGGCACTTAATAGCTGTGTGATCCTGGGCAAGTCACTTATCCTCTGCTTGCCTCAGTTTCTTTAACTGTTAAATGGGGATAACAACAGCACCTACCTCTCAGCACCATTGTGGGGATCAAGTGAATAAAGTGCTTAGGACATCGTCTGGCATGTAGTAAGCTTTTAATAAATGCTTTTTCCTTTCCCTTCCTTCCCCCTTACATTTGGACTCTGGGGACCATTACCACTTTTCCAACAGTTATTGGTGAGAGACATGGCGTCCAATAGGACTTGGATGGGCAGAGTTAACAACTAGATGGTACGATGGTAGGCCACTAAAGCTTGCCCTGACATTATGGCTCCCTGGGGAATTACCATTTGACTTGGCATTGCACTCTGACTCATGAACTTTACCATCTGTCCTGCTACAGCAACCTAAGAACCACAGGACTTTTCCATCTGCCCTGCAGGTAGATCTTTTTATATGTATTGTGTCCCCTGATTAGAATGTGAGCCCCATGAGGCAGGCACTCTCTAGTTTGTCTGTTTCTCTCTCCAGCACCCAGGAATGACTTAAGAAACATTTCTCTTTTCCTTATCCCCCCAGTCAGTTGGTCACAAGAAAGATCTGTTTCAAAACCAATGTTCTTTCCATGTTATGATGCAAAATAACAGCTGACAATTTCTTGAAAATGTGCTAGAAAATCTTATGAACTTTCTCCGAGAATGACATAAAATGACATTACTAATAAAGTTGGTGGGATTCATAGGATCTATCTAGAGTTTCTTTCTAATATAATCAGGATTAGGGATAACTTGGTGGTGCAGTGGGTATAGAATCCTAGACACCTGAGTCAGGAAGACATGAGTTCAAATCCAGCCTCAAGCACTTATGAGCTATGAACCTGGGAAAGTCATTGAACCTGTTTGCCTCAGTTCCTTTAACTATAAAATGGAAATAGTAATAGCACTTACCTCATAAAACTTTTATGAAAATTGAAAGAGATATTTGTAAACCATTGAGCTAACCTTAAAATTGCATATTTTATAATACAATATTACATATTTTATAATATATTATATTTAGATTATAAATGATGCTATATTATATACTTATATTATTCGCTTTTATATATAATTTTATATTATGCATTACACTACACATTTTTTATATTCTACATTCTGTAGGATATATTTTATAATATATCTGCCTGTATAAATTCTAGCTCTTAAATATTATTATTATAAGACAGACCACTCTGAAGGCAGAGAAGGTTTTCAGAGCCTGGCTGCACAGACTCCTGGGAATTCTAATCTGTTTGAACATAAATTCCCATTGCCTGGAGGGCAGGGAACTGCTTCTGAGTCAAAGGGACCCAGACGAGGGACAGTGTACTCACTCCCTAAGTGACTAAGCGACCCTCCTGCTCTGGTCCAGACCATTCAATCTTGGGAGAATCCAGCTTCTACTGAGAGTGGGGCCAGGCTGTCTTTTCTTATCTCCTCATTCTTTAGCTTGTTAAACCCCTGGAAATTAATTTCTCAGAAACCAATTTCTCAGAAATTGGATTTGGTTCACATCTAAGTCTCCCCAAAGCAGGGAGAAAGCGAAGTAAAAAGCAGCAGTAGTAATGAGGTATAAGCACAGCGACAGAACGACCCAAAACAGAATTCAGAAGAAACAACTTACAACTACATTGTCACATTCTCTTAGGAAACCAATACTTAAACCTTGTCAGCAACTAAAGCTGTTTGTGAGGTTGCTGATTAGGCATTTTATATTTCACCTCTGTTATGTATGGTCCAAGCAGCTCCTGCCCTACGCCTCCTACTGAAACAGGTCAGGCTTGGGCCAGTCCTCTTGTGGATGCTCATCTTCTCCACTGGCTTTGGCCAGTCATCCTTCCCTTACCAGTCAGCTCCTACCAAAAAGCCCCAGGACCTCGTGGGCTATTTGTCATGAAAGGGCTGTATTACCATGAAGTGGAGAGGCTAACTAGAGAAGTCAATGAAAGTTTGCCCCTCCTCCACCCCCACCCTCTCCCACTAGTCCTAGGTCACTTGGGAGAACGCTTAAACCCACAGAAGGTAAGAGCTTTGCCATTGTCATGCAGCTATATATTTTACCATGTGCTGTCTCTACATAACTTTACACTGACCCAGAATCCTAGGAAAATGGGCTTTGAGGGGTTTGGGGGCTAGTAATTCCAGTCATTGTTATAGAGATAGCTTAAAAAAAACCCCACGAACATAATTTCTGATATATTTAGGTTTTCAGAGAATACAGGTCTGGTCAGGTCTTGTACATTCATAACAATAGCTGACATTTCCATTGCACATCAAATTTTGCAAAGTCCTTGCAGGTATTACAGGAGCTATCCCCATTTTACAGATGAGAAAACTGAAGCTCAGGCATGTTAACTAACTTGGTTACATACCTAGTAAGTTGGGGAGGCAGGGGGTGAACCTAGGCCTCCTTGACCTAAGTCTTACATGTTATCCACTGTGCTACATTCTCTATCTCTCTCTCCCTCCTCCCTCCCTTCATTCTTTTCTTTCCCCCTCCCCCTTCTCCTCCCTCTTTCTTGTCTTCTCTCTCTCTCTCTCTCTCTCTCTCTCTCTCTCTCTCTCCCTCCCTCCCTCCCTCCCTCCCTCCCTCCTCTCTCTCTCTCTCTCTCTCTCTCTCTCTCTCTCTCTCTCTCTCTCTCTCTCTCTTTCTCTCTCTCTCTTTCTCTCTCTCTCTCTCTCTAGATGGAGAGATGCAGTGGATGGAGTACCAACCTGGCATCAGGAAGACCAGAGTTCAAATCCAGCCTCAGACATTACCTAGCTGTGTGACCCTGGGCAATGCACTTTACCCTGTTTGCCTCAGTTTCCTCATCTGTAAAATGATCTGGAGAAGGAAATGAAAAGCTACTCTAGAATCTTTCCCAAGAAAACTCCAAATGGGGTTGTGAAGAATCAGACACAACTGAAAACAACTAAATAACAGATAGGGATAGAAACATACAGAGATAGATGCATACATGTGTATAAATGTATGTATGTTTATGTATACAAAGACATTATATATACACGCTCCTATTATGTTTTTGGGTGTTCAAAAAGCATGATTTTCAAGTCTGAAGGTACAGAAAACTTTTATTTATAATTACTAATAAACCTCAAAAGAAAATAAATTACATTAAGTTCTGTTTGTATCTACAAAGCTCTTTTTGATTACTATTTGCAAATAACTCCACCTTACAGTCTGCGTACTAGAGTTTGTGGAGAGCCCAGGGCCTAATCTCTTGGCCATTTCACCTCCTGGTGAGTATTGACTTTGTGTCCCATCTGAGAAGCCTAAATCTGGAGATGAGTACACTAATTTTGTTTTTCCCATTCCAGCTGGGTCAACTTCAAGGTCTATGACCCATCTTCCTAGGCGAACTATTCTCGGGCCAATCTAAAACTCAGCTGAGAGTTCTTGTTCGCCGGTAGACGGAGAGATAGAACTGGCCCTCTCCAGTCTGTCCCTCAAGAAGGATGGGATATGTTTGCACAGGTGCACAGCAACGTGATTGTGGACAAAATGAGAGAGGTATTTCTGAAACCGCTCCCCGACAAAGGCATAGATGATAGGGTTGACACAACAGTGTGTGAAGACAATGACTTCGGTCACTTGCATTGCCACATCCAACTGTTTGCTCTTCTCACATTCGGATATGAGAAAGAAATCTTGGAAGGCAGAAACTAAAACTGTGAGGCTATAGGGGGTCCAGAAGAGAAAAAAGATAATCATGATGACAAAGATCAGTTTGACTGCTTTCCATTTCTTCTCGTTCCTCCGTCTAAGCAGTATTTTTATAATCCCTGTATAGCAGATGATCATGACCAGCAGAGGCAAAATGAGTCCCAGAATGTTCAATTTCAAAGCCTGGAACTGCCGCCACATCCTTGCGGTCTCATATGGGAAATGAAGGCTGCAGCTGTGATAAAAAAACTCCTTCTGAGATCTAGTGAAAATAATGTCAGGGAGAGAGGCCAAAAGAGCCACACCCCAGGTAATGATGCTGGTCGTGATGCTGAGGACCACCTTCCTGACCCTAATAGCAAACACCGCATGGACAATGGCCAGGTACCTATCGACAGTTAGCAGGATGATGAAGAAGATTTCACTGTATAAGCCCAAATAATACAATCCTGAGAGTAGTTTACACATGGCATCCCCAAAGACCCAGTCCCTTTGCAACTCATAGTGAATCCAGAATGGAAGCGTAATGAGGAAAAGCAGGTCGGAGAGGGCCAAGTTGAGAAGGTAGATATTGGTCATGGTCTTGAGTCTCTTGTACTTTGTGAGGATCAACACCACCATGGCATTGCCCAGCAGGCCTGTGATGAACACCACCACATACAGAAGAGGCAGAAACTTGGAAGTCAATTCTTTGACATTGTCTTTGAGGCACGGAGTGGCATAAAGATCATAGTAATAATATTCAGTTGTAGTAGGATCTAGTAGTGCTGTAGAAGTACTCATCCTGGACTGCCCTGTGAGGAAAGAAAAAGGTTTGCTTATTTTGCTAAAAGATTCATAGAAACTCATAGAATCATAGATCATTGAATCTTAGAGTGAGAAGGGACCAGCATGACCACTTAGCCTAACAGGAATCTCCTCTACCACATAATCCACCAAGTGGTCTGACAATATTAGAATGGAAGCTCTTTACAGGTAGGCTTTGCTTCCTTTGTACATGTACCCATTGTATCTAGTACAGTGCCTGGTACATAGGTGCTAAATAAATACTTCTTGATTGATTGGTCATCAAGCCTTATTGTCTAGTGTATACAGCAAATAAGTTTGCAATTCTGAATAGAATATAAGCTCCTTGGGGACAGGGACTGTTTTCTTTCTGTCTTAGTATTCCCACCACCTGGTGGGTGCCATAGTGCCTGGCACTTGATGAATGCTTGCTAATTAATTACTGATAGATCAGTTTCCACTACAGTTCTCTTCTGATGCATCGTTGGGATATGGTGGTGACTCTGGGTTCTTGAAGGCTTTGCCAAAGAGTCATAAGTCCGGACAAGTCATACCAAACTGAAAAGATTCCAGGTACCTTCCTCTAGTAGAATGGAAGCATTCTGAGGGTGCAGATTGTTTAATTTTTGTCTTTGTTGGATTGGCATAAATCAGAGGACTGGAAATAGACTGGGTGTTGATTGAGAATCAACTTGACTCAATTCATCTAGACTCATGATTGAGAGGGTTGGCTCATCATCTAGAGAGGCAATGACTTTTCTGGGTCACAGAAATTCACAGAATCTCCTACAGAAGCATGGGGAGGTGGATGTTATTCTATATCTAGGGAGGAAGTACCAACAATAATTATTATGATATTGAGAAACAAGTGCATTATGGATCTCAGAGCCAGGTTGCTCATATGAAGCATGACCAGGATTGAGTATCACATTCTTGCAAAATCAAATCATCAGTTTATTAAATACTACAGAAACACATAAATCACTGGGAGAGCACTCAGGTGAAGGCCATGGGATGATTGAGAGAAGAGAAAATTCATGCTTAGGATGTCTCTCCCCCATCAAAACTTGCCCTTCCCTAGCTTATGGCTTCAATTCTCTTTTCCTTTGAATTACAAATGAGGAAACAAATTTGAAGAGGTTAAGGAATTACATGTCCAAGGTCATGTATCTAGATAAGTACCTCTATTTTCTCATCTACAAAATGAGGAGTTTGGACTAACTAAAGTTCTTAGGATTGCTCTCTCTCTCTCTCTCTCTCTCTCTCTCTCTCTCTCTCTCTCTCTCTCTCTCTCTCTCTCTCCCTCTGTCTCCCCTCCCTTCCCCCCATTTCCACTTGGATTAAAGTCCCATGAGTCTTTAACTCTTTCAGTCCATCTGGTTGGTTAGAGATATTGGTGTCTTTACTAGTAGACCATTAAATGAAGACCATATTGGTGCTTCCTGTCCCTTGTGTGGAAGGTAGTAGAACTCAGTCTTCCAGGTAGCAGCTAGAGGAGGGGGAGACCCATTTTCTACAGAGGTGCCAGGCAAGCTGGTGAGCAAGAAAATCAGGCCATGACTAAAGACAAATGGCAGACTGTGGTCAGAGCTGCTGTCCCATAGCTCAGCGATCTGCACCCTATGGAGCAATGTAAAAGCCTATGGAAAAAGACTTTTCACTTACTAATTATCAGAAGGGAGACTTAATTCCTGATACTACCACCACCATCACTTTCATAAAGTAAAGGAGTTTGGGATCTTTTCACTTTCATGGATAATTGCAATAGACAGAGCACCTGACAAAGAGTTAGGAAGACCTTGAGTTTAAATCCAGTTGGAGACACTGTATAACTGTTGATAAGTTACTTAACCTCTGTCTGCCTCAGTTTCCTCAACTATAAAATGACGATAATAGTACCACCAATTCAAGGTTGTGGTGAGAATCAAATGAGATGTTTGCAAAGTGTTTCATAAACCCTAAAATGCTATATAAATCCTGGTTCTTGTTATTTTAACAGTCTCCTCCTATTTGGACTCCTAGCTTGCAATCTCTCACCCATCTGATCCATCTCTCACACTGCTGCTAGAAGAACCTTTTTAAGGACAAGACTGATGATCAAGAACCTTCATTGGCTCCCTATTAGATCCAAAATAAAATACAATTTCTTCTGCATGGTATTTAAAGTCTGTCTATCTGGAGGGAGCCTACTACGCTTTCAGGTTTATTTCACATTTGTCCATTTCATGCATTCTATGGTCCAGTCCAACTGACCCATTCATTGTTTGCTGTACTGGATATTTGATCTCTCATCAGTCCTCCCTCCATGCCTGGAATTCACTCATTCCTCCCCTTCATGCTCAGTTTAGGGGGTCATGTTGTACCATAGGCTTTCCCAACTTCCCTTGTTAGAGCCCTGCCTCTATTAAAATGATCATACATATACTTATCTCTGTGCGTGTGTGTGTGTGTGTGTGTGTGTGCATGTGCAGTCTCCAGTGGTGTGCTGAAAATGTGAATCAACAAAACAAGTCACAGATTTGGAGCATTTATTAATTTCCAAAGTATAAACACTCACACTAAAAATTTAACAGCTCATAAGAAAGTATGGATGAGTTCCAGCACACCTTGATTGTATCTCTCAAAAGAATATAATCTCCTTGAGGGCAGAGACTAGTCTTCCTTTTGCCTTTGTAGCCCTGGCACCTAACAAGGTATTTGGTACAATTTTTCCCCAGAGCCATGATTTCAAGTTGGGAACTCTCAGTATGCAAACTCCCTTCAAGGATAAAGATCTGTAACTACTCTGCAATTTCCAGCCTTAGAGATTTGTGTGGAGAACTGAAAGGCTGTGACCTGCCCCAAATCACTCAGCCAATATGTATCAGAGACTGGACTTAAACACATGGCTTTCTGATGCCAAGACTCACTCTCTATCCAACTTCATCACTCTGCTTTTCACCTTGCACACAGTAGGAGATTAACAAGTACTTGTTCTATTGGTCACTGTGTAGCCACTCTGAAACCCTTTATTTCTTGGAAAGCAAATGACCTAAAGGGTTTGGGGGTCCATTGGGGAAGAAAAAGCAGATGTGCAGGGCTGGCAATTCTGTCCTCCATAATCCACGAGAAAGACATTGCTACATTCTTATGGCTTATGCACATTAAGACCTAATGATACTATAAGGAAGGAGATTTCCACTCAATATGAGGAATAACCTGTGGGAAATCACTTTTTCCTCTCTGAGCCTCAGTTTCTTCATCTGTAAAATGAAGAGATTAGACAAGATGTCTAAGATCCCTCTCAATTCTGGATCTATGAGCCTGTGATTGATCTTAAGAATGACAGCTGCCTGAAAATGGAATGGGGAATCTTGTTAGAGAGTGAATCACTTATTCCTGGAAGTATTCAAGTTGAGGCTGCCAGGCTACTGACAGAGGGATAGGGCATTCATGCATCAGGGAAGGATTGGACTGAGTGAGTGGCATATGCGGTGCCCTCCTGCTCTAAAATTCAATGACTGGCTAATTCTCTTTGAGATGTGGTTACCAATGGCTGAGGGAATATTGGTCATCCCTTACTCCCCCCTTTGGGACTTTCCTAGGCCAAAAGTTTTCATGGCTTTAAAGTAGGGGCTCTAGGCTTGTTACAAGTCTCTTGGCAGGGGTAGTATGGTACAGAAGAAAGAACACAGACTTTGGAATCAGTAGAGCTGGCTCCAAATCTTGTCTCTAATGAGAAACTGAGTGACTTACCCAACTAGGGTGTCCAACTCAGGTCTTTCCTCCTCTAAGTGCTATACTTTATTCATTGTGCCCCCTAGCTTCTACTTGGGTGATCTTAGGAGCACCTCTATGGGCCTCAGTTTCCTCATTTGTAAAAGGAGGAGGCTGGACCAGATAATCTTCCAACTCTCAACATGATCCCAAGCTGACCTTACTCAGTGCAAGAACCTAAAAGCTTGAGGAACGACCCTTAGGATGATGGATAGGTATTGGGGTTAGAGGGGCAGCAAGGAGGAGCATTCAACTTTCAGAATGAGGCAACATTTAACCCAATTTTTACCTGCTCTATAAGTAAGTGATAGTAGTAGGGAGTGATTTCACTGGTCTAGGAAACATGTAGGTGAGCAAAGTCTCCCTACAAATTCAGGGTGGCACCTTCTCTAAAATTTAAAGTCAAGAAGTTGCCTCAGTCACTGATAATTCTAATGACTTGCCCAGGGTCACACAGTGAGCATATGTCCAAAGTAGGCCATGTTCCCAGATCTTCATGGCTTTGAGATTTTCACTCTCTCTCTACTGCTCCAAGTGATAGCACACCCAAACATCATTAAGAAGCAAAGGCTTCCTTGGGAGACAGTATTTGAAGCATCTTTAAAATTTTCTTAGACTTGTTTTTTCCCTAGGCTTGAGTCAAGACTTGACAACCTGATTCAAGCCAACCCTGGATTTTTGTCCTGAAGATAATTTGTTGTTGTTCACCATTTTGGTTGTTACCAGTTCCATGTGATCTCATTTGACTTTTCTTGGCAAAGATGCTGGAGCGGTTTGCCATTTCCTTCTCTAGTTCACTTTACTAATGAGGAAACTCAGGGTTTAGTGACTTGCCTAGTGACTTAACAGGGTTAAGTGACTTGCCTAGGTTCACATGCTAGTAAAGGTCTGAGGCTAGATTCAAACTCATGAAGATAAGTCTTCCAGCATTCTATACACTGCATCCCCTAGCTATCCAAGAATGGTACCATCGGTCTTTTCTAAGGAGGTGGCATGGTACAATGGAAAGATCACTGGGTCTGGAATGCGAGTATCTGGATTCAAAACCTTCCACTAACATTCATGATGTGTTACCTTGGGCCAGTCATATAACAAAAATCTCTTTTTACCTCATCTATAAAACGAAAAAGTTGAATGCAATGGCTTCTGAGGTATCATACTACTCTAGCTCTAAGATTCTCTGTTTATTATGAAATGGGAGGTACCTCTAAAGATCATGTAGTGCATCCGCCTTGCTATGGGCAGTTGAAAACCCAGTCTATCCTTATTTTTATGAATTTCGAAGGATAAGGATGTCCTAGTCTACTTTCCTTGGACCCCTATTTTTCACAGGGTTTAGAGTAAGAAAGACCCTTAGAACTCACATAATTCAACCCTTCATTTCTCAGATGAGGATAGTGAGACTAAAGAGATCTAAAGTCACTTTCTCAATCTGGAAGAGTTGTATCACACCCAAATCTCTTGAATCCAAGTTCAGTTATCTTTCTACTGTCCACTCCACACCCTTAACATAGCCCTGACCAGTAAATCATAAAAAAGAAAAAGAAGTCACTTACTGGTTCACAGGGCTCTTCAGCAGTGTCAGTTAAGTCTTCTTCCTAGGCTGTCTGAAAAGGAAACACCCAGCTTCCTGAGCAACAGAAATTGGGCTCTAGGGGATTGGTTAAGTTTTCAGAATAAGAAATATTGAGTGCTGCTCTTGATTTCATTTCTTTAGGAGCTTACTCATGACAGTCACACAGTGGACACCACAACTCTGGAGAGTTTGCAGAGCAGAAATGCTTTGATCATGTTATTGCCCACAATTTTCCTTATCTAACAAAAAAAAATCTGTTGGTGACTTCAGTGTTATGGGCTTGGGATAGTGGGGAGATCAAAGGGCAGGGTTCCAGGAAACTGGGCAGAAATCAGATCACCTGATCACCCAGGGAATGTGGGGCTGGGCAGGGCACAGAGGTTACTACCACAAGGAGTTATTTTCAGACTTGTATCTGGAAAAATTTCATCAAGAAATCTGTGTTCTGTTCCTCAAGCCAAAAGCCTGCAGCCAAATTGGGAAGTAGAAGGTAACATTTTTCTTTTGACACTCCCTGCCTCTTTTGGAAGCAGTAAGTGGTACAATGGATAGAATGAAGACCCTAGATTCCAGGAGACTTGAGTTCAAATCCAACCATTGATACTTTTCAGCTGTATAATACAGGGAAAGTCACTTAACCGCTGCCTGCCTCAGTTTCCTTAACTGTAAAATGGGGATCATAATAGTATCTCCCTCCTAGGGTTGTTGTGAAGATCAAATGAGGCAATGTTTTGTAATGTGCTTAGGAGAGTGCCTGCCGCATAGTATGTGCTCAGTAAATGTTTATTTCCTTCTTTCCTCTCTCCCAGGGTTGTTGTGAGGATCAAATGAGATATCATCTTCTCATTTTTCTCCATCTTCTCCTCCTCCCCCTTCTCCTCTTCTTCTTCTTTTCCCCCTCCTCCCTTTTCCTTTCTTTTTTCATTATTATTACAGACTTTCATTGAATTATAGAATCATGGAACCTTAGACTTACATGACAGTGTTATAGAATAAGAGAACCATAAGACCATAAAGTCATTGGATTGTAGAATTACAAAATCCTAGAATATTAGAATTGGAAGGGACCTCAGAGGTCATATGGTACAACCCCTATTACAATGCTTGAGTCTATACTACTACTACTACTACTATCACTACCGCTACTATTACTACTACTACTACTACTGCTACTGCTACTGCTACTAAATAGTCAGCATTTGTATAGCACCTAAAAGTTTGCAAAGCACTTTACATATGTTAAATCATTTGTGCCTCACAACAGCTCTGTGAAGTAGCTGTTATTAACCCATGTTATAGATAACTGAGGCAAAGAGAGATGAAGTCACTTACCCAAAGTCATACAACTAGGGAATGTCTGAGGCAGGATTTGAACTCATGTTTTATGACTCCCAAACCTATGATCTACCTACCATGTCACCTAGTTTCTACAACATCTTGAACAATTGGTTATCCTAGCTCCGATTAACACTCCCAGGGATGGATATCTCACTGCCTTACAAGGCAGCCTACTCCATATTTGTTCATTTTTGGAAAGTTCTTCCTGACTTGAGATCTTTCTCTCTGTAACTACCATACTCATTGACTCAAAGTATCTAAGAGGTACCTGGGAAGTCTTATAGTCCAACTTGTACATGAATAATGATTCATCCCAATAAGTGAACATCCAGGCCATGCTATAAGACCTCCACCAAAGGGAATCTTTCACATCTTGAGATACTCACTTCATTTTTAGATAGCTCAGGTGGGGAACTTTCCCTTATAGCCAAGAATAACTATGCCTTTGTAATTTCCACCCAATTGTTCTTGTTCTGCCTCCTGGGCCAAGCTGAATGTATCTATCTAGTTCTTTTCTACAGCTCTGGTGTCAAACACATCCCTGCTGTCCACATATTGACTTAAAAAAACCATAATTCACATTACCTATGTTTTGTTGTATTTTTATCCACTTTTTAAAGAAGTTCCAATTAAATTAAATTTTTTTCATTAATGTTTTCTGTTTCTTATATCACCTAATATCACTTCAAAAGTCAGAAAGTAGACTGGAAGAATGAGTGAACAACAACAACAAAGCATTCCACCATAAAAACCTATCGTGGTAACAGGGATGCTCAAGACGCAAACTCAGATGAAGAAAATGATTCCAAAACATCTACAAGGAAAGCCTCAAGGGAAAACATATTAGAGGTGGAGCCATGATGGCAGAGTAATAGCACATACTTTCTAGAGTGCTGCCCTGAAGCCCAGCCAAATATCTGTAAAAATGGCTCTAAACAAATTCTGGAGCTGCAGAGCCCACAGAATGACAGAGTGAAGCAAATCTCCAGTCCAAAACAACCTGGAAGGTCACTGAGAAGTGTCAATCGTGCCACACTGGGAGAAGAGCCCAGTCCAGTGTGGGCCACGCTGGCACAGACAGGACCTGAAGAGGCCTTGGGGAGACTGACTCTCTTGCACCTGTGGAAGTTTCCAGACTTCAGAACCCCAAAATGCCGAGGACAAATTGGAAGGCCATTGGAAAAAGACTGTGGAAAGTGGAGTGGTCCAGTCCCAGCCCCAAGGTGGCAGAGGAGGAAGGGGGAGAAGGAACCCACAGCAGCAGCAGGGGCAGAGACAGCGACTGTTTCTGGAGTTTTAGGCCCACAGATTGTGGGGGAATTGAGTGGCTAACAGTACACACCAACCGCTCCCACTGGAAGCAGAGATCTACCTTGACAAAGAACTCTAAAGTCAAGTAAATGGCTGGGGAAATGAGCAAAAACCAAAAAAAGAATTAGACTATAGAATCTTACTTTGGTGACAAGGAAGATCAAAACATGCAAACAGAAGACAACAAAATCAAAGCTCATTCATCCAAAACCTCCAAGAAAAATATGAACTGATCTCAGGTCATAGAAGAGCTCAAAAAGGATTTTGAAAATCAAGTAAGAGAAGTAAAGCAAAAATTGGGAAGAAAAATGAGAGTGATGCAAGAAAATTATGAAAAATGAGTCAACTGCTTGCTAAAGGAGACACCCTTACCCAAAATGCTGAAGAAAATAACACTGTAAAAAATAGACTAACCCAAATGACAAAAGAGATCCAAAAAGTCAATGAGGAGAATGCCCTAAAAAGCAAAATTAGCCAGATGGAAAAGGAGGTCCAAAAGCTCACTGAAGAAAATAATTCCTTAAAGATTAGAATGGAGCAGATGGAAGCTAATGACTTTATGAAAAATCAAGAAATTATAAAACAAAAGGAATGAAAAAATAGCAGACAATATGAAATATCTCACTGGAAAAACAACTGACCTGGAAAACAGATCCAGGAGAGACAATTTTAAAATTATAGAAATACCTGAAAGCCATGATCAAAAAAAGAGTAGATATCAACTTTCAAGAAATTGCAAGGAAAACTGCTCTGATATTCTAGAACCAGAGGGTAAAATAAATATTGAAAGAATCTACCGATCACCTCCTGAAAGAGATCACAAAAGGAACACTCCTAGGAATATTGTAGCCAAATTCCAGAGCTCCCAGGTCAAAGAGAAAATATTGCAAGCACCCAGAAAGAAAAATTTGAGTATTGTGGAAATACAATCAGGATTACAAAAGATCTAGCAGCTTCTACATTAAGGGATCAAAAGACTTGGAATATGATATTCCAGAAGTCAAAGGAACTAGGATTAAAACCAAGAATCACCTATCCAGCAAAACTGCATGTAATACTTCAGGGGAAAAAAATGATCATTCAATGAAACAGGGGACTTTGAAGCATTCTTGATGAAAAGACCAGAGCTGATTAGAAAATTTGATTTTCAAATACAAGAATCAAGAGAAGCATGAAAAGGTAAACAGGAAAGAGAAATGATAAAAGAGTTACTAAAGTTGAACTGTTTACATTCGTACATGGAAAGATAATATTTGTAACTCTTGAGACTTTTTTCAGTACTAGGATAGTTGGAGAGATTATATACATATAGACAGAGGACACAGGGTAAGTTGAATAGGAAAGGATGATGCCTAAAAAAATAAAATTAAGGGGTGAGAGAGGAATATATTGGTAAGAGAAAGGAAAAAATAGGATGGGACAAATTATTTCACATAAAAGAGGCAAGAAAAAGCTTTTTCAATGGAAGGGAAGAGAAGGGAGGTGAGAGGGAAAAAGTGAACTTTACTCTCTTAACATTTGGCTTAAGGAGGAAATAGCATGCACACTCAATTTGGTATGAAAATATATCTTACACTACAGGAAAGTAGGGGAGAAGGGGATAAGTGGGGGTGGGGAGATGATAGAATGGAGGGCAAATGGGAGAAGGAGGTAATTAGAAGTAAATACTTTTGAGGAGGGATAAGGTCAAAAGAGAGAATAGAATAAATGGGGGGCAGGATAGGATGGAGAGAAATATGGTTAGTCTTTCACACCATGACTTTTATGGAAGTCTTTTGCATAACTACAGGAGTATAATATATATCAAATTGCTTGCCTTCTCAGTGGGGATGGGTGGGGAGGGAGGAAGGGAGAGAAGTTGGAACTCAAAGTTTTAAAAACAAAAGTTAAAAATTGCTTTTGCATGCCACTGGGAAATAAGATGCCCTCCAAGAAAGTAGAGGGGATGGGTATAAGAGAAGGGAGGGGTGTGATAGAAGGGAGGGCAGATTGGGGAGGAAAGGTAATCAGAATGCATGTGTCTTGGGGTGGGTGGAGGGGAGAGATGGGGAGAAACTTTGGAACTCAAAATCTTGTGGAAATGAATGTTGAAAACTAAAAATTAATAAATGAATTAGAAAAGAAAGAAAATAAAAGCATATGGACACAAAATCAACTAAAATTCCTGGAAGAGATGAAGCAAGAGTTAAAACATTTTTTATAAATGAAAGTGTTAGAAGAAAAAAATTGGAAAAGAAACAAGGACTTACAGGATAAAGAATTGGAAAGGAAATTAACAGCTTGGCACAAGATGTATAAAACCTTGCCTGAGCAATAAACTGTCTGAAAATTAGAATGAACTAAATAGAAGTTAATGATTTCATGAGATAATTGAAATATTAAACAATAAAAGACATAAAAATAGAATAAAATGTAAATATTGCATAGCAAAAATAGGTTGTACCATTTCACAGCTTCACCCACTATGTATTAGCATACACTGTTAAATAAAGCAAAATCAACTGACCTGGAAAACAGATCAAGGCAAGAAAATTTAAGAAAATCAAACTACCTGAAGACTATGACCAAAAAAAAAAAAAAAAAAAAAAGATGCTAGCCATTGTATTTCAAGAAATCATTAAAGAAAACTTTCCAGACCTCTTATAACCAGAGAACAAAGTGGAAATAGAAAGAATCTACTGGTTACCTTCTGAAAGAAATTCCCAAATGAAACTCCCAGAAATGTCATAACCAAAATCCGTGGTTGGTCATGTTGCCAATCAGAATCCTTAAGTCTTTAAAAGTTGTTTGACTTTATAATATTGTTGTCTTTGTAGAAATTTTTCTCTTGATTTTCTCTATGTCAGTTCATACAAGTGTACAAGTCTTTCCACGTTTCTCCGGAACCATTTCCTTTATCACTTCTTACAGCACAATAGTATTCCATTACATTTATATACCATTACTTGTTCAATCATTCCCTAATTGATGGGCACACCTTTAACTTCCAATTCTTTGCCTTCGCACACAAAAAAAGAGCTATAAATATTTTTATAGCCTTAGTTTTATACCTTTAGTTTATTTAGGGTTAATCCTCCCTTAATCTGTTGTTCCTCTAATTCTCTCTTCTCCCATTTCTATTTTCTCTCCTGCTTTCTTATTGAGTGAAAAGTATTTCTGTACCCAAATGTGTTACCTATTCCCTCCTCCTTTGGCCAGTCCAGATGAGAGTGAATCTCAAGTGTCAGCCACTGTCCCTACCCCTTCTTCCTTGTTTACATAAACTTCTACTTGTGTACTTCAATTATATGAGATACATTCCTCTAACTTGCCTCTTCCTTTTCCCCCTTGTATTCTTTTCCCCTTTCATATTCATTCTTTTTTCTAAGTTTATAAAATATACAGAACCAACCAGGCGTCTGTCTAATTAGAGTCCCTTTATGATCCATAGTACAAATAGGATTCAGAGGAGACACAAAAATAAGCAGCTTATATTTGTTTGGTACCTTATGGTTCTTCATCCATGTTTATCTTTTTATATTTCTGACTCCTGTGTTTAAACTTATTCCCAAGTTTCTCCTAATTCCTTAGAAATGTCATTTCACATGGTACACTAATACCAGAGCATTCATACATCACATTTTCCAAAGACATTTCCTGACAATCAAACAACTGGTTTGTTTTCAGGTTTGCTTTTTGTTTTTTTTCTTTACAATCACAAAGAGTCTGTCCGTGGATGTTTGTTAGTAGACAAGGACCTTTCTTTTGGCTACTGACTTCTTAGGAATGTGTGCCCAATAACGGGATCACTGGGTAAAAGGCTAGGAACAGTCTGATGGCTTTCCCTGTATAGTCTCAAACTATTTTCTACAATTGGATCAATTCACAGCTATGCCAAAAATGCCTGTCTTGCCATAACTTAGTCTTCTTCTTGAATGTAATATTCATTGATCAGAGGAGCTAAGAAATATCTGAAGCAATAGCTTCAATATACCACAGTGCCTGCCTTAATAGATGCTTTTTATATTTTTTTATATTTTGGGTTTTTTAAAATTTAATTTGCCTACCCTCATCCAAGAATTCCTCCCCATAATCTCTCATTCCCATAAATCTGAACACCCTTCTGTAGTCTCCTATACCCTATTCCCTCACTATCCCTTCTGAAGATCTCTCCCTGATCCTCATATTCCCATTGATCTAAACATTGACTTATACCGCCCTTTTACCTATTCCCTCCCCTCTAAAGATCTCTCCTTTGTCCTCTCCCCCTCCATTCCCTTACCATTTTATTTCTTCTAAATTTAGAAGACTTTTATACATATATATGTATATATAATATGTATGTATACAGACACATACACACACACATATGTATTATTCCCTCTTAAACCCATTCCTGATGAGAGTGGGGGCAGCTAGGTGCAGTGGATGGAGCACCAGTGCAGGAGCCAGGAGGACCTAAGTTCAAATCTCACCTCAGATACTTGACACTCACTAGCTGTGTGACCTTGGACAAGTCACTTAACCCCAATTGCCTCATCCTGGGTCATCTCCAGTCATCCTCATGAATATCTGGTCACTGGATTCAGGTGGCTCTGGAGGAGAAGTGAGGCTGGTGACCTGCACAGCTCTTCCTCATTCAAAACAAAGTCAAGTGCAAGTCATGTCATTATTTCTCTGATGACATGGTCTTCGGCAGCGAAGGAGGAACACACACAAGACATTCCTGATGAGTATAGGTTGGTTACCAGAACTACCAGCCCTCCTCCCCCTTCTAATTCCTCTGTATAGATTCTTTCTCTTGTACCTCATTTATATAAAATAATTACTCTTTTTCAACTGTTCCTAAATGGTTTTACTTTTTGAATTCATATCTTACTCAAGTTTACTACAATCTTTCTTAGGAGCTACCCAGTTGTCAATAAGAATCTTAGACATACATTTTGCATATGTAAAAAGTAAAAGATCTGTCTTTGTTGAATCCCTTGTAATTAATCATCAGTATATACCTTGTGTTTCTCTTGGATCTTGTATGTCAAATCTTCAGGGTTTTTTTTTTAAACAGTCTTGAAAGTCTGAAAAATATCCTTTCTTTTTTCATTCAGGATTATGCTTAACTTTGCTGGGTATGATATTTTTTTGCCAGGGCCCCAATTCTTTTGCTCTTTGATATATAGTGTTCCAAGACTTTCAGTCCCTTAATATTTCTGCTGCTAGGTCTTCTGTGATTCTAATTTAAGTTCTTTTATTCTTTTTGTTCATAATATTTTATCCTTGAGCTGGGGAGTTCGGTTTTGCTCATAGGATGTCTTTTAAGTGGTGACTGACAGATTTTTTTCTATTTCTACTTTCCCCTTTGTTCTAATCCTTCAAGACAATTTAATTATTTCCTATGTTATTGCATCAAGATTCTTTTTTTGATCTTAGCTTTCAATTAGTCCAATTTTTTAATGTTTTCTCATCTTGATCTGTTCTCCAGATCTGTTGTTTTTCTTATATGGTGTTTCATTTTCTCTTCTGTTTTTTCATTATACCCATTTTGTTTAATTATTTCTTGATCTCTTGTAATTTCAGTTGCCCAGTTCTAATTTTCAGGGTGTCATTTTCTTCCTGGATCTCCTTTTCTAATTGACTGACATTCCTTTCATAATTTTCTTGATTTTTAAGAAATATATAATTTATTTATTTTCAGTTCTCAACATTCTCTTCCACAAGAATTTGAATTCAAAATTTTCTCCCCATCTCTCCCCATGCCCTACCCCAGGACAGCACGCACCCCATGCACCCCTTCCTCCAGTCTGTCCTCCTTTCTATTACTCTCCCTTCTTCCAACCCCTTTCCCTCTATTTTCCTGTAAGGCAAAATAGATTTCTGTACTCCATTTCCTGTATATCTTGATTTCCAGTTGCATGCTAAAACAGTTTTTAACATTCATTCTTAAAGCTTTGAGTTCCATATTCTCTACCTCCCTCCCCACCCATCTTCATTGACAAAACAAGTAATTCAATATAGGTCATACATGTGTAACAATGTAAAGCACTTCCATATAGTTATGTTGTAAAAGACTAACCACATTTCCCTCTATCTTAGCATGCCCTTCATTTATTCATTCTCTCCCTTGACCTGTCCTCCCACAATAGTGTTTACTTCTGATTATCCCTTTCCCCAATTTGCTGTCCCTTCTATTATCTTCCCTCTTCTATCCCCTTCCCTCTTGAGTTCCTGCAGAGTAAAATAGGTTTCCATATCCAATGAAGTGTGTGTTATTCCCTCCTTAAGCCAAATCCCATGAGAGTAAGGTTCAATTATTTCCTTTCATCTCCCCCGCTCTTTCCCTCCATTGTAAAAGCTCTTTCTTCCCTCTTTGCTACATTCTACCTCTCTTTTTCTCTTACTACTAGTACATTCTGTTCAACAGTAAATTTTATTTTTTTAGGTATTCTCCTTTCATATACAGCTTACCCTGTGCCCTCTGTCTATGTGTATGTGTGCATATATGTATATATATATACACACACACATATACATACACACATACACCCATATACATACCTACACATATATAATAAACACATATACACACATATATACACACACATATATATACATACACACATATGCCCATATACATATACATACCTACACATATATAATACACACACACTCACACACACACACACATACACACACACACACACACACACACACACACATACAATTATATATATTCCCTCTAACTACCCTAATACTGAAAAAGGTCTCATGAGTTACAAATAACATCTTTCCACATAGGAATGCAAACAATTCAGCTTTAATGAGTTTTTTAAGGCTTCTTTTTCATGTTTACCTTTTCATGTTTCTCTTGATTGTTGTATTTGAAAGTCAAATTTTCCATTCAGCTCTCGTGTTTTCAACAAGAATGCTTGGAAGTCCTCTATTTCATTGAAATTCCATTTTCCCCCCGAAATATTATACTCAGTTTTGCTGGGTAGGTGATTCTTAGTTTCATTCCTAGTTCCATTGACCTCTGGAATATCATATGCCAAGCCCTTTGGTCCTTTAGTGTAGAAGCTACTAATCCTGATTGTATTTCCATAATACTTGAATTGTTTCTTTCTGGCTGCTTGTAATATTTTCTCCTTGATCTGAGAACTCTGGTATTTGGCTACAATATTCCTAGAAGTTTTCCTTTTGGCATCTTTTTAAAGAGATGATTGGTGAATTTTTTCCTTTTCTATTTTACCCTCTGGGTCTAGAATATTGGGGCAGTTTTTTCCTTGATAATTTTTTGATAGATGATGGCTAGGCTCTTTTTTTTGATCATGGTTTTCAAGTTTACCAATAATTTAAAAATTATCTCTCTTGGATCTATTTTCCAGGTCAGTTGTTTTTCCAATGAGATATTTCACATTATCTTCTATTTTTTCATTCTTTTGGTTTTGTTTTATAATTTCTTGGTTTCTCATAAAGTCTTTAGCTTCCATCTGCTTCATTCTAATTTTTAAAGAACTATTTTCTTCAGTGAGCTTTTGAACCACCTTTTCCATTTGGACCATTCTGCTTATTAAAGCATTCTTCTCCTCATTGGCTTTTTGGACCTCTTTTGCCATTTGGGTTCATCTATTTTTAAAGGTGTTATTTTCTTCAGCATTTTTTTGGATCTCCTTTAGCAAGCTGTTGACTCACTTTTCATGATTTTCTTGCATTGCTCTCATTTCTCTTCCCAATTTTTCCTCCACCTCTTTTACTTGATTTTCTAAATCCTCTTTGAGCTCTTCCATGGTCTGAGATCACTGCATATTTTTTTGAGGTTTTGGATGTAGAATCCTTGACTTTGATGTCTTCTTCTGATGGTATGCTTCGTTCTTTCTCTTCTGAAAAGATGAATGGAAATACCTTTTCACCAAGAAAGGAACATTCTATAGTCTTATTTTTTCCCTTTTTTGGGCATTTTCCCAGCCTGTTACTGTGTCCTTTTTGAGTCCTTTATCAAGTGAAGGGTATACTCTAGGAACCTGTAAGTTCTCAGTTTCTCCAAAGTGGCACAGTCAAAGAAGAAGAGTTTACTCCTCTCCTGGCCTGCGCTCTGGTCTGTGAGCAACCACAAGCAGTCTTTTCTGCCCTGTAACTGTGAATAACACCTGTAACTTTCACAGCCACCTCCAGATCCACCATGCCAGCCAGTGCTCCTCCTTACCTCATGACCACCACTCAGGGCTGAGATCCAAATCAGCTGCTCAATTCCCCAAGGGTCTTTAGCTCACAGGCTCCAAAAGTGAAAACTGCTGCTGCAGAGGCTATGGCTGCCCTGGGGCTGGTGCTGGGGCTGCACCACACTCCCCTCTCACCCAGATGAAAGAGCTTTCTTATTGACCTTTGAACCTGTTTTTGGCATTTGTGAGTTGAGAAATCTGGGAACCCCAGCTGTTACCTGTGATTCTGGGCACTGAAGCTTGGTCCAGTCCTCTCTGTGCAGCATGGACCAGGCTGGGCTGTGATCTACTCTGAGCCTGCTGCTATAGACTTTCCTGTTGGCCTTCCAGGCTGTCTTGGGCTGAAAATCTGTTTCACTCTGTCAATTTGTGTCAATTTGTCAAACTAGAATTTGTTTAGAGTCATTTTTACAGGTATTTTATGGGCTATGGTAGGAGAGCTAGAGCAAGTCCATGCTTCTACTGTCATCTTGGCTCCATCCCCTCTGTCATTTGATTTTTAAAGTCTTTTTTAAGGTCATCTCTGAATTCTTTTTGGGCAAGTGACCATTTGATGTTACTCTTTGGGGTAGAAGAGGGTTTCTTTACTTCAGTATTCTCCTCTGAAGATGAACCCCAGTCTTTTCTATTCCCATAATAGCTTTCTATGACTGGATTCTTTCTCCTTTGCCTGTGCATTTTTTTTTTTGTGGTAATAGCTTAATTTTTGTAATCACATCTAGCCCTGGGATATGGGAGATGATGCCTCTTGTCCCAGATCTTCAATTCTCCCCTCTTGCCTGGAACCAAAGCCAAACCTCCAACCTCCTGTAAGTACAGCCGGGGCACTGTGTCCTACTCCCTCTGCACTCACTGGGCATGTACTCTTTCTTTCTCCCCCTTCCCCCCAAAATGGTCTTCACAGCACAGCTGGGTCTGACATTCCTTGTCAATAGAGGTTCCCTCAATCTTCCCCAGTTCAGACACTCAGCTCCCCTCACTATTGGGGGACAAAAGTTCCTGTGACTGGGGCTGAAGAAGCCTCTGGAACCAAGTAATCCCAGGTTTGGGGGTTCATTAAAGCAGACCCTAGCCTGGAGGTGTTTGCTCTTCACAAGGACCAAACCTTGTCCTGGGACTTTTCTTCTGACCCCAAATTGTCCCAAGAAGACCACCATTGTATCCTTATTCTTATTTATTTTTATCCTCACTTTGTTTACCCTAAGGTGCTATTTTATCTCTTTTGTTGGGGGAAATCTTGAGAGTCTGGAATTTTCTGACCTACTCCACCATCTTCCCAGAATCCTTCCAATAAATTTTTTTTTAAAAAACTGACAGATTGATGCATTTTCTCTGCCTTTCAAATTCTGTCTGTGTAGCTATCCTCACCATATCAGTGGTAACATTGACATCTAGCTACCTTGCAGCTGTTTGGAGGTGGAAGTGGTAGGCAAAATAGTTCATCCTTCCTCTTCTTAGTTCCTATCAGAACAGCAGGTCTCAGGAAAGTGCATTCTAAAGTCACTGAACTGACTTGAGGAGGCAGTTTTTTTGTTAATAGGGCAAACCTTTCTTAAATTGAAATTGACTTCAGAATAGAACACCACTGTCAATGACTAGTCCTTTCAGAAAGAGAGTAGCCAATAAGTCATATTGGATGGGAGTGAGGGAACAAACTTTCTTTTTGGAAAGGAGTGGGACTCCCTTGATTCAAAACAGTCTCATCTTTTGGAAAAGAGTCTTTTCTCCCAGGGTTCACACTGACAGAACTTAAAATACAGAAGACAGACGCTGCTCCCAGGCCTTAAAAGGGAACAGCTGAGTAAGCCTAGATCCAGTAAATCCAAGAACTTGGCTGTTGACATACCACCAAGTTAGAATCAAAGTAATGGGCACAGCTGAAGGATAGTTCTCAGAATTTCAGAAAAGGCTTGTCTCTTGCATTTTCTCCTTCTATGGAAAAAGGAACAATGAGCTACAGAGCAGAGGTTCCTGTATTGTTCTTATTTAATTATACATACACAATACATACATGTCTAATATATAAACGTATATTTTTTCCTAATCAGCAAAAGCCAACCTTCTGTCCTTCTTGTTTCCAAGTGATAAAGGAGGAAAAGCAAAGCCAGCAATGATTCTAGAGGACTAACGAAGCATGCTATCTGCCTCTTGATGGAGAGATGAAAAAAGACTCAGTGCAGAATATATGTATGTACACACACATGTGTGTACGTCTACAAGTATGTGTGTGTATCAGGAGTAGGTAGTGTGTATATGAATGCTCTGGTATTATTGTACCTTAGGAAATAGCATCTAAAGAATTAAGAGAAACTTAGGAAGACTCATATAAGCAGATGGTCTCTTGTCTTTGTTTTTTTTTAATTTAATATTTTACTTTTCCCCAATTACATGCAAAAGCAATTTTAACCTTCTTTTTCAAATTTTGAGTTCCAAACTTTCTTCCTTCCTCTCTGATCTCCTCCACATTGAGAAGGCAAGCAATTTAACGTAGGTTATATATGTGTAGTCATGCAAAACACATTTCCATGATGTACCCTTGTAATGTCAGAAGTAGAACAGAATTCAGAGGGCATCTTGTTTAAGTCATACCTAAGTAGGAATCCCTTTCCTAACATTCCTAACAAGTGTTGAATGTTCTCCTCCTGACAGTGTCTAAAGACATGGAATTGACTGCTTTCTTACATACCCCATTCAATTTTTGGATATCTCCAATTTCTAAGTTTTTCCATATAGAGAACTGAAATACACTTCTTGGAAACATCCATTTGTTGCTTCCTGTTATGCCCTCAGGGGCCAGGCAAAATAAGTCTCTGTTATGTGACAGTCCTTCAAAATACTTGAAGATATCATCATATCTTCCCTCCTCCCTACCCTATTGTTCCTTTTCTAAGCTAAGCATTCTCTGTTCTTCCAGCCTCTCCTCATATGCTATAGTTCCAGGTCCCTTCCCTACTCTGATCACCTTTCCTTGAATATACTTCAATTTGGCAATATCCTCAAAATGTCACACACAGAACTGAATCCAGTACTCCGTGCGTGTTCTGATTGTGACTGAATATAGGGATTATATATAACTTGCCTCATCCTAGAAACAATGTTTATATTAATTGCTGCCTACAATTAAATTAGGCCTTTGGCTATCCCATAATACTCATATTGAGTTGACTCATATTGAGTTTATGGTCCACTAAAACAAGAAGGTCTTTTTTCTCAAGTTATGTTGAGCTTATAAGTCTAGCTACATCTTTCCCATCCTCCATACGTGAAGCTACTCTTTTGTAACTCTAGTATCTGATTTTTTGTTTAGCCTTAGTGAACTTATCTATGAGATATGATCCATCATTCTAGCTGTTGAGAGTTTTTTGGATCATGATTTGGCCATCCACCATGTGAGCTCTTCCTCCTGTCTTGGTATATTCCACCAATCTATAAGCATGATGTCAATTGCTTTACCCAATAATATTTTTTAAAATGTTGCATATAACAGAAGTCCAAGGATAGATTTCTAACCATATATATCAATCCAAGCTGATATAAATCCATTGATTAATACTTATTGGGTTGAGTTGTTCATATATTTCTGAATCCCCTTAACTATACTATAATTCAGTCTAAATTTCTCCATCTTGTCATAAGAGTGTGATAAAAGAGTTCATCAGATGCCTTCCATAGATGTTAGCATACAATATTTATCTACTCATTGATAAATCTTTTCTCTCAACTAGGAAATTTTTCACTTCCAACTTTAAAACAGAGCAGCATTGCTTTATAGGCACATGTGCTTATAAACACATACATATAGTCCTAATATTTGCTTATGTAAGATCAAATTCAATTATATTTTTACTGACTTTTGTACTTAGTTAATCCATTGGTGGACAATACTATATGTGAGCCCAACATAACAATTAAATATTAGATCACTATTTCAATGGATTATTTCTTCACTGTTTTGATAGATATATAATCTCATCTTGCTCCAGTGATGCAGATCAGTCAAGTCTCACTATTCAAGCTTTATGATTCCAAATGATTTCTTTCCATGCCTTCCTGGAAATCATCCATAATATACCTAACTAATGAAATAGAAGATTTTCTGATTTTTCACCTTTTCTGTCTACCCATGTAGCAGTGGGAATGGCCATCTCTTTCCTCTATCCTGCTACCCTAGAAGCCAACCTCCTTTTCTAATTATCCATTTCCTGGATGATATTCCTTATGGAAGTCATCACTGGGAATATACTAAAGTTTCTATATATCAGGAACAGGTCTCTCCATTAACTTTTGGGTGACGTGAAATTTTAATACTTAAATGTCAAATTTAATTGAAATGTTTTCCAGAGCCCAGAGAGTTATTAAGGGCATTCTCCATAGCCCTCACTCTTCACTCCAATGCATCCTAAGAAGACCTAATGCTACCATTTCTTCATGTCATTTCCCATCAGTATATTCAATCTCTTCTGCTTCCCTGTTTTTGTCTCTGTCTCTGCTGTACCTCAGTCTCTCTGTCTCTATCTCTGTCTGTCTCTATCTCTGTTTCTTTTTCCACTTATCTATATCTCTTGGACTGGCACTGTAGATTAACAGAGGGGCTGAGTATAAAATTGAGGATAATGATGAGATTGGATTGTATTACATTTGGGAAATTACAATGATTCCAAACTATGCCTATCTTTACAATTCCAATATTGTTTTAATAATGCTATATATATAATGTAGCTGTGAATCATGGGGAAAATAATTTTGGTAGAACTCAAAGGGCAAAGAGTCTAACAAGTAATGGAAAGATTTATTGGACATAAGTAGACCCACCATCAATTGCCTATGTTGACTTGGCCACAATAAGTAAGTAGCATAGCATCACTAAGGATACTTATCACCTGGAAAAGGATGTGGACTGGTTTTGTGGTGAGAATGAGAGGTAATAGGCAGATAGTGTGATGATAACATTACTAAACTCTTAGATATTCTTTTAAAAAACACCAGAGGAGGGCCTCTAGTACGTTGGATAGACCTTCTATGGAAGATTCATGTAAAAAAAGTGGATTAAAATTACTCAGGATGACAGAGTATGGACAGGGTACCTGCAAAGTTAAAACCATAGGCAGTAAATAGTTTCCAGTTGCATGGGAAATAGTAGTTATTTTGGATTCCTTTTTTTAAAAAATCTCGACCTGTAATTTTATTGATATGGGGAACTCACTGATATAGATGGACAACTTGTAGTCATGGATAGATATGTGGGCCACTGAGAGGTTAAGGGACTTTCCCTGGTTTGTATACATCAGAGGCAAGATTTAACTGTAGGCTGTCCAGCTCCTGAGGTGGGTCTTCAATCTACTACACTCTATCACCTCTCCTAGGTTACATATTGTTTATAATCAATTAATATATCCCTTGTGTACGAGGTTCTCCTGTGCCATGAAAGATCTGGGTACACTTTGAGAGAATGCCTCAGCTCACTGTCTCTATCTCCATCCAGAAAGCCTGAGAAATAGAATTCAAAGAAGGAAAGTTTTATTTGCAGGTTAAAATGCACAAACCAAAACAAACCAATAGATCTCATAATAGAACCCACATTAATGAACAATCCTTCCCAGAGATCTTTAAAGCCTCATTTGCATATATATGTGAGATAAGTGAGAGGCTCCCTCCGGACCCAAAGCAACCAGGTGGGCTTTGGGAAGCTTTTTTATTCTTATTGTTATTTGAGGGTCTGAAACAACATTTCCTTTGTTTCAGGTGATTCCAAAAACGTAGAGCTGTAATGATTTTAGATAATGTCAAGTGATAAGCTTGGAATCCCTTGGCTGGTTATTTTCTATTTATCTTGTATACAAATTGTACGTAGTTATTTACTTGTTTCCTTGTTGTTTACTTCCTCCATTAAGATTGTGAGCTCCTCCAGGGCACAGATTACCTTTGGTCTTTCTTTGTATCTCCAACATTTAGCTCAGTACCTGGCACATAGTAGACACTGAATAAATGTTTACTGATTATTGACTAACTGATTAATGATCAATGACAACATGATTAATAAAGGCACTATAGGGGAAGAGGGGAAGAAGTGGATATGCATTTATATAACATCTACTGTATTCCAGACACTGTGTTAAGGACCTTGCAAATATCTCATTTGACTCTCACAAAAACCCTGAGGCAACTGCTATCTTATCCCCATTTTGCAGTTGAAGGAACTGAGGCAGATAGAAGTAATTCACGTTGGTTCTTAATCACTTGCCTCAGTCTGATAGCATCTCTCTCCTCCTGCCCGCTCAGTGTACTTCCCAAGGGCTTCAATATTTTCCATGGATCTGACTGCTCAGGAAAGCATCTCACTCTCTTTCCAGTTGTCTCTGTTATCCATAATTTTCCCAGGGAAAGCCTGGCAGAGTTATTCAAAAGTCCCCACAGTGACTCCTGAAACATCTAGGGAAAGGTGGTCACATCTAGGTCACATACTTCCCTGATACTACCACAAGCCAAAGAAGGAGAGGCCTGTCATCAGAAATCTGGGACAAAGGCATGTACTAGACTAGGCTCCCAACAAGACAACTCTTTCCCTTGGTTCCTTCTGTAGTTTCCATAGCCCCCAGCAGGTGGCATTAGATTTGCCTCCCATCATGGCTCCTGCAGGTCTTCGCAGTTCTCTGCAATTAGCGTCTATGCTGCATCCTTCTGGTTATTCTCTGGGACAGTTTTCTGGACTGTCTATGCATTGTATATCATGTGATTCCTCTTTGCCAGAGAAAACCACTTTTCTAGTAATAAAAGTAAACTCTGTTTGATCTTTAAAGCTCCTTATAATCTGACACTCTTTCTTTCCATTCTTCTTATACATTTTTGTCATCTTTGTACTCATGTTCCAACCACACTGGAGAGGAAACTGTGGCTGATAAAGATTAATTAACCTGCCTAGAGTTACATATCCTTCCTAACTTCAGTCACATCTCTCTATCTACAATACTATACTGCTGTGATCAAGACAAGGTTGCCAGCATGTACTCTTACAATGCCATTCTCTCTCCCTCTCTCTGTCTCTCCCTCCTTCTCTGTCTCTCCCTCTGTCTCTGTCTGTCTGTCTCTCTCCCTCTGTCTCTGTCTTTGTCCATCTTTCTGTCTGTCTCTCCCTCTCTGTCTGTCTCTCCCTTTATCTTTTTCTATGTCTCTTTCTGTCTCTCCCCTTCTGTCTGTTTCTCTCCCTTTGTCTCTCTCTGTCTCTGTCTCTCTCTTTCTCTCCCTCTCTCTGTCTCTCCCTTCTTCTCTGTCTCTGTCTATCTGTCTCTCTGTCTTTGTCCATCTTTCTGTCTGTCTCTCCCTCTCCGTCTGTCTCTCCCTTTATCTTTTTCTATGTCTCTTTCTGTCTTTCCCCCTTCTGTCTGTCTCTCTCCCTTTGCCTCTGTCTGTCTCTGTCTCTGTCTGTCTCTGTCTGTCTCTGTGTCTGTGTCTCTGTCTCTGTAGCTCTCTCTGTCTCTCTCTCTCTCTGTCTCTCTGTCTCTGTCTCTGTGTCTCTCTTTCTCTCTCTTTCACTCTTGAAAACAGGAACATTTGTCATTCTCCAAGTCTGTGAAAACTTTCTTTAAATGACTTGCAGCAGCTTCCTACCACATCTAAGGTAAAAGGGCAAAAGGTAACCAACAGAGGAAGCTAGGCATACTGGAAAGGGAGAAGGAAGGAACCGAATAAATGATCCCTGCTGCACTAATTTTGACTTAGTGAGGCTTTAATATATGCTGCAGACAGAAGCCAAGTGGTGGCTTCTGAGAAACAAGGGATTTCTGTTAATATCTTCATACTCTACCACAGTCACCACCACTGTAACCAGGCTCATCCTATAATGATCTTCTTGTGTACATGTGACCCTGTCTCTCAAGAAACCTAAGCTGCCAGTTCATCCCTGCTGCTGCAGAGCCTGAGGTCCAAGTGGTCCAAGCCCAGAGAATTCTAAGGAGACTTGACCTAGTGATGAAAGACTCAACATTATTATTATTATTCATCTTAAAGCTGGTCCAAGACTGCTTGTCTTGGCAGTTGATTCTGGGATTCTTGCTTTGTTTCTTGTAAACAAACCCCTACACTGTTCCTTAATTCCACTAACTGGGGCCTGTTTTGTTACCCCCTTTAAAATTTTCTGACTGTTCTTCTTTACAGTCATTTCTAGATATCCTCATCTCCCCATATTCTCCACAGTGATTATTCCCTTGTAACAAAGGGGGGAAAAGCATTAAGCAAAATCAGCCACTACATCAACAGGTTTAATAACATCCTCCAACATTTCATGCCCTTAGTCCCCCATCTCTCTATTAAAAGGTGCAAATATATTTCCTTATCTCTTCTTAGAGCTAAGATTAGTTGTTATAATTCTAGAGCACTTGGCTTCATTTTAGTGCTCTTTCACTTTATAATATTGTGGTATATTTGTGTATATATTTGATAATGGTTCTGTCCACTTTACTTTGCTTCAATCCACGCAAGTTTTCTCATATTTCACCAAATTCCTTATATTAATTGTGTCCTTCCATTACATTCATGTATGATAATCGGTTCCTCAATTCTCCAATAAATGAACCAATTTTATTTTTGGTCTTTGTTACCACAAATAGTGATGTTATAAATATTTTGTGATATATAAAACCTTTCTTTCTACCTTTAACCTCCTTGGAACACGGGCCCAGAAAGAGGATCTCTGGTCTATATTCATCTAGAATAGCTGGTTCTTAGGGAGCTAGGATCACTTCCATGTCACATGAAGCCTTGGAATAGATTCTTAGTGCAGAAATATTTCTTTTATAATATTTTTATGTCTTTAAAATGACTTCTTATTGTGCTGTAAAAATTACACAGATTAAGATTAGAAAGAAAAATTCTTTGCAAGTTAACTATTAAAATAGCAAAGTGTTAATTGCTAAAGTAATCTGTTTTGGCTTTCTGAGTTGTAATGTTTTCTCATGTATGCATCTCTCTCTCTCTCTCTCTCTTTCTCTCTCTCTCTCTCTCTCTCTCTCTCTCTCTCTCTCTCTCCATACATATTGCTAAAATAGACTCTGGGATTCCAAACTCTTACTCACATTGGGAAACTGAGTCCCCAGAAAGCAGTTAACTACATTTGCCCCTCATGGTTCAAGGAAGTAACCCTAAGGGGTTATAGATTTTTCTTATAATGCTATTGAGCTGATTCCTTAATTCTAGTTAGTTCTCCCTACTACCAGTCTCCAGTTCTTTCTCCTTTTTGTTAATAAAAGTTTTTAGAGATATAGATTTTCCCCTAAGGTTTGCTTTGGCTGCATCCCCCAAATTTTGGTGTGTTGTTATATTGTTGTCATTATCTTTAATGAAATTATCTATAATTTCTAAGATTTGTTTTTTTCACTCACCAATTCTTTAGGATTAAGTTATTTAGTTTCAAGTTGATTTTTAATACATTTTATGAACCCTTTACTTAATTTTTATTTCACTGTGGTCAATAAAGAATATATATAATATTTCTACTTTTATGAATTTTTGTAGATTTTTTTGTCCTAAGACATGATGTATTTTTATAAAGGTGCCAAGTAAAACTATTAAATATGTATACTCATTTCCATTTTCATTCAAAAATTGCCAAAGGTCTATCATATCTAATTTTTCTAAAATTTCATTGGAAAAAGAGGTTCTACAGATGAAGAATGTTGAACTCACTTGCAAATAAGGTCATTATGTTGCAGTTTCAGTTGTGCTCACTCCTCGTGATCTCATTAGGGCTTTTCCTGGCAAAGATATGGAATGGTTTGCCATTTCCTTCAGGTCATTTTACAGATGAGGAAACTGAGGCAAACAGGGTAAAGTGACTAGCCCAGGGTCACACAGCTGGTAAGTGTCTGAGGCTGGATTTGAACTCAGGTCTTCTTGACTTCAAGTTATCCACTGCTCCACCTAGCTGCTCTGTTGCTAGTTTTGCTTAATTGTTTTTCTTTGTTACAAGAAAACTTTTCTGTAGAGTGGGAGTAATCTGGAAATATTTGTAATGTAATAACAAATAAAGTAAATAAAACTTTAAAAAAATCTATTTACAGTTACTCTGTTCTGGACAGCTACAAAGCATTCGCCCCTACCAAATATCCCTTAGACCAGTCACTCCTTGGTGGCAGGACAGATACTCCAGCCACTGCTAGGTTGTCTTCCATATTGTGTTCCTCTTCTGATGCCAAAGAAGACCATGCCATCAGAGAAATGATGACATGACTTGCACTTGACTTTGTTTTGAGTGAGGGAGGGCTGGCCACTCCTAGACTGGCTTGAATAAATCATTCCTTGGAGGTACACTCCTGCTAGGCTCAGTTCCTGGCAAACTCTGACACAGGCTCCACTTCCTGGGCATCTAGCAACTCACTCTTCTCCCTTTTCAAAGCCTTCAAGTTCAAAGATGTCTCTCAGATACCTCCTCCTAAGAGGAGAAAAGAACTCAGTCAAGACATCTACTCGTGGTTTCCTGGCAATCAGTAAGACACCATCTGAGGTTCCTCTCCCTGCCCATAGCAGTACATATTCCTCACTCAAATGCAACCAGGAGGAGAGGGATTGCTTTGGCTGATCAGACAGACATTCAGATTCACTCAGCAGCCAATGAAAAGGCCTTTTTTTGGACTCCCAGTAAATGGACAAGGGGAAGTCATAGAATGCCTGTGAATGTTCCAGAGCAGAGAACACAGTCCTTCACGCTCCGAAACAGGCTCATCCAACATCCACTGTATTTATGCTGGGCATTGGCTCATGATTCTTCTTCTGTTTAACACACATACACAAACACACACACACACACACACACACACTTCTTCATAATATATTCTCTTTTTTTTGGAGGCAATCACAGTTAAGTGACTTGCCTAGGATCATACAGCTAGTAAGTGTCTGAGGCTAGATTTGAACTGAAGCCCTCCTGACTCCAGGGCCAGTGCTCTATCCATCATGCCACCTAGCAATATATTCTAAATGAGTTGCTTATAACACTGCAAAGTTATACATGTGTCAAAGGCAGGACTCAAACCTAGGTCTTCCTCATTTATGAAAGGGGAATAATAACATCTGCCTCCCAGAGTTGCTGTGAGGATCCAATGAGATAATATTTGTAAAGCACTTAGCACAGGACCTGGCTCATAGCGAGCACTATATAAATGTTGGCTGTTATCACTGTTATGCCTGACTCCAGCTCTCCGATCTACAGGCATGCCTCTGTTTCACTCTGTTAGACAGTTTAGCTGGATTTTCATAGAATGCTGTTTTCAATATTTACTGAACAAAGGCTGGGCTTAGAACTGTAATCTACTTGATCGCTATAGCCACAGCAGAGGAGTGAGAACCATTTTGCTTCCTGGGGCTTGATGCCTCCAGCTGTTGTCCTCTCTCACTGTCTTTGCTATTGAAAATGACTTTTTTAAAACCAAAAACAGTCTCCTCTACTTATATGACCTTCTGGGGGTGGGTAGGATGACCTCTGAACTCCCCTTCAGTTTTAAATCTACACAAGGTTTCAGGTTGAAATATTTTCCCCTCCTTCCCATCTTCTCCTTTGTTTGTCACATGGGGCTACCCTATCTAAATGACTAGTAAGTCTTATGACTTATGAATTTTCCTAACCCAAAAATGGATTTGCAGAATACGCTACATCTTCTTTATGTTCAGTTTCATATTTTACATATTTGCGTATTTGTACATATATATTGTATGCAATTTGTTTTTGTTATTATAGTCATGTCTGACTCTTCATGACCTCATGGATCATATATGGCACATGTGGTTTTCTTGGCAAAGATACTAGAGTGGTTTGCCATTTGCTACTGTAATAGGATAAGGCAAACAGGTAAAGTGACTTGCCCAGGGTCACACAGCTAAATCACCTAGTCAAATTTGAACTCAGGTCTTTCTGACTCCAGGGGCAATGCTGTATTCAGTGAGTTACCCAGCTGCCAACAACAACACAATTTGCTGGTTTTGAGACATGGTTGTATAAGCGGGGAGGAGAGAAAGAGAGAGAGAGAGAGAGAAAGAGAGAGAGAGAGAGAGAGAGAGACAGAGAGAGAGAGAGAGAGACAGAGAGAGAGACAGAGTCTCAGAGTCAAGAAAACCTGGGTTTAAACCTTAACCCTGACACATACTGGCTGTGTTACCCTGAGCATGTCACTTAATCCCCCAATGCCCCTGGAAACTCTGAAACAATAAGTTGCAGATCTAGTGTCCAGCCAATTGCAAGAGTGAAGGGAAATTCCTCATCAGGAGTTTGGTTTCTAGAGCCCTTCACAATCTGGCCAATTCCTCCCTTTGGAATCTTCTTACACTTTCCTTCCTTCCACCCCCTCTGAGATCCAGCATCACCAGCCTCTTTGCTATTCCTTGAACATGACTGTCCATCTCCCAGAACATTTTGATTGATGGTGCCCTAGACCTAGAATGTTCCTCTTTCTCCTTTGCCTCGTGGCTTCTCCAGTTTCCTTCAGGCCTCAGCTCGTGGTCCCCCTTAATGCTTGCTCCTCCCCTCTGAGATGACCTCCGATTTATCCTGTGTATATCAAACTCCAATAGGCTGCATCTCGACTTAGGAAACCACATATTAATATTACCTATATTCTATTGCATTATTGATCATTTTGTTAAAATTTTCTGAATTCAAATTTAATCTAGTCCAAATTCTGCAGTGGAGCAGCAGGCTTGTATCTGACACCTCTGTCCTAGACCACAACCTCAGGTATTTCTTATTGTTGAAATGGATGTCTTTCTAATTTTCTCCTATAGCTCTCTGCCTACCTACTCTTTCTGATTTCCATCCACCCTCCCTGGTTGCCTTGAGTCTTCTTGCTTAATCAACTGACAAATAAAGCTGCTGAGTGGTCAGTGAGGACTTTCGTGGGTCCCTGAGCTTTGTCCTAAAGAGATAACTGCTATTAGGTATGGTAGAAAAGGAGAGGAAAAACTGATTGGGCTATTGGTTTATTCCAAGACACATAGTTACAGGGATTGCTGGCATAATTCATTCTCAGATAGTTGATTGTCAAGTGACTTCTCAGCCATGTGTCCTTATGGCTCCCACATATGCTGAAGAAATGTTATCTCTATCTGATCATCTTTAAGGCTGTAGATTAAAAGATGTGACAGCTGTACTTAATTCTGGAACTATACTGCCACTCAGTTTTCACATGGGGATGACATTCAGCTTACATCTCCAACCAGGCATTCTCTCTCAACAGATCAGTTAGGAACCACAATCAAATGGCAAAGTGTTTGGGGGGGGGGGGGCACAAAATAAGCAACAAGGGAAAATTAAGCAACTGAATCATTCTCTACAAAGAAGAACTATCTCCCACCAACTCAGAAGCCTATTGGGAAGGGAAAAATTCCTGGAAAATGAATACTCCAAGTAGAGTTTTGGTTTTGGATCATGACTGGGAAATCCCTCCCACTCTAGTCTACGTGGTTTTGGCTCATCCAGATCTACAGCAAGACCCACGTGCTGCTTCCCTCCATTTCCTTCAAGACTGGGAAGTTCATCACTCAGCTGTTCTATTCCCCTTCCACCGGGGTCTCTGTGGCCAATAGCAGCTCCCTCCTATGCTGCTAGGGGTGCTGTGGCTACTACGCCTTTATTTCTTTGGGGCTATTCACCCAGGGTCTGTCCTGTTCCTGTTTTTCACCACAGCACCCCAGAAAATATGCTGTCTCCCTAATATGGTGCCCCAAGTTGGTCAACCTCAAACTGACCTTAATCATTTCTCCTGCTAAATGGCCTCTTCCCAGTAGAACACAAAAAGCCACATTGAGATTTCTCTGACTCTCTCCTTCCACAAGATGTACCCTAGCCGTTAGCTCTTGCTAGGATCTCAGTTAGGAAGAGTGAATGCCTTTTACTTCTTCCCTGCCTCAGGCTGCAGTGCACCTGACCAGTGCACAGTCAGTACCTTCCATTGAATCTTCCTGAGGCTGGGGATAAATATAGACAGTCCTCTTCTGTGCTTGCAATTCTCATCATCCCTCTGGCAACCAGTGCCCAGGCATTCAAGGCCCTGAAGTTCCAGGGAGCCCCAAATACACCAGAAACACTGGAAAAGGGAGGGACAGAGCTAGAAGGCTTGGTTTGGTCAGGAAAGGTCTGGCTACCTTTCCTATTGTCTACTTCTTTGACAGTCTCTGCTAAACTGTCACCATAGCTACCACTGGCTAAAACTCCATCCTGCCAATTCTATGCTAATTGGCTATGTCTCTTTGGTTCCTGAATTTGTAGTCCTAGGACTTGAGTTGGAATCCTGGCTCTGTTCCATCTTAGACCTTAGGCAAATCATTTACCTTTTCCGAGCCTCAGTTTCCTTATCTATAAAATGAGAGGGTTACCTTTACACAACCTCTAAGGTCCCTTCCATTTCTCAGTCTAAGGATCTTGTGATAACTAAGTTAGGGTTTGTCTAAGACTGGCTTTTGCTTTAAATCTACGACCTTCCCACAGAGGCAGAATTGCCAAGAACCATGTGCAGACTCAATTCCTTGAACTGAGGATCAAAACCCTGATTTTTAAAAAATGTTTTAAATCATTTTTATTGATTTGGTGGTGAGGTTTCTATATTATCAAAATTTCTCCCAGTATTTATACTCCTTTCCCTTCAGGAGAGTTGCTCCATGTAACAAATAATACTTATAAAGAAAAAGAAGAGAAAAAAATTAGCAAAATCACGCAAAACATTGAACTAGTCTGGAAAAATCGACGTAATATACCACACCCATGGACTTCCTGCTTCTGCAAAGGATTCATAGGATAAATAATGCTTCTTTCTCTTTTTTTTCTGTAATTCAATTTCATTTTATTTTCAGCTCTGAATTCTTTCTCTCCCCCCTTTCCCTACCCACATTGAGAAAGCAGACCACACAAACAAGTCTAGTCAAGCAAAACACATTCCTGCATTAGCCACAAAACCAAAACGCATGTGCATCCACCTGCATTGAGTCCATCACCTCTCTATCTGAAGGGGCCAGGACCCTCATTGTCCATCTGAGCCAAGTAGATGCAAGACACAAAAGCTTTCTTAAGGCCAAGCAGTCTCGGTTCCTCTTTACACATTTGAGGAACTTGTCTTCCTTGACAAGCATCTAGGATGAGGTCTGGCCGCATGTATACAAACAGAAGCTCTAACCACATTTTGTCTTTCACTGAAATAGTTCTGCATCCAACTCACACTTCTCTTTTTGGGCCCTTCTAGTCTCACTACTTGCCTTTCTCATTGTCTCTCTTGTTTTTGTTTGGCTTTGTTTGCTACTATTTTCCAGATATGTATGCTTGGATCCCGCCTATCACTTAAAAGAAAATATCTAAACCCTTCAGCTGATCACAGTGGTTGTTTTCAATTTCAGAGGGGGGAAAAGGGAGAAGAGAATGAAGGTGAATCCACTAATCTGAAGTACATCAACCTGAATGACCCCCATGAGCTTCATTGACTCAGAAATATTCTCCATATCAATGGACTCGATTGTGCAAAACTCATTTTGTTTACCTATCACTAAATTATTGGTTGGACTCGATATTCCCTTTTTAAACCCCTTGTATCACAGGATGGGGAGACTGAGACCCACCAGAGAGCTGGGACTCAAACACGGATCCTCTCACTTCAAATCCAATGTTGTTTCCACAACAGCAGGGGCAGAATCCTCCATTTCAAAGGTCCAAACAGAACTGTTCTGTAGTGCCTCATTTCTGGTCTTTCTATAGTTGCTCATGAGCTCTTCTTCTCTTAGCAGCAGCATACAGACAAACATACACACTGAGATACAGACTGGATAGGCCCAGGTGTAGAGGGAGAAGGGGAATATATTTATAGAAACTTCTAGAATGATGGATGAATCCATGGATACAACCCCTGACATCAAAAGAATTCTAGGAACCTATTTATCTGACTTCCTAATGATTGGTGTATTCAGTCTTTGACACCAAAGGAATTCTATCAACCTTTGTGTTTATTCCTATCTGACTTCTGAATGACTGGTGTATTCAAAGAGAGGTGGGGTCTTCTTAACCTAGATGGGCAAATTTTCAAGATTCCAGCTCACTGTATCTACCTCAGTATAAAAAAGCTACACAGACACTAAAATCCTAGGATCATCCAGAGTCAGTCTAAGTCTGGATAGAGCCAGTTTCCTGGGAGTTATTTATATAAGCAACTTCATTTCCCCAAACCAGGGGACTGGGACCCAAGAGAAGAATGAATCAGAGGCATATGTTTCTTCTTGTGTGGGTGTGTGTTCTGCATGCCATCAATGAGCCTTAATGTGAGCATTACTGTATCTCTTTTCTGTGAAATCTTCTGTCTGACTGGAGACACACACACACATTTATGCAAGTGCATGTGGGTAAGAATTCAGTTAAGTATGGAATACTTATTTCATAAAAAGCGCTATGTTAGATGTTAGGGAGGTCAGGGATAATGGTCCATGCCTTAAAATGTAATAGAGCGAATAAGGGTGTTTCTTGAGTATGTACACACCCAAGATGCATAATACACACATGCGTATATATATATATATATATATATATATATATATATATATATGTATATATATATATATATATATATATATATATGCGCACACATATCTATATGCATACACATACATATATGTATATATTCATAAGAGACATACATAAACACATACATATACACACACATATATATTCACAAGATACATGCTTATATTCTCTACTATATTTTAGGACATGGACCATTATTTGTGTGTGTGTGTGTGTGTGTGTGTGTGTGTGTATACACACACATACATACACATGCACATATACATATGCAAAAAATCCTAGACCATGATGAATTTACCTGGGGTCTATGAATTTGGCTAACAAATTTTTTTTGACAACTGTATTTCAATCTAATTGATTTCCTTTGTAATCCTATGTATTTTATTTTCTTCATTTAAAAACATTATTATAAGAAGGAGTCTACAGGACCCACAACAAAAATCCCCAAAGGTTAAGAATCCCCTGTTTTTGTTGTTAGTTGGGGGTCTTAGTCAGGAACCAATGTGAAGGCTCAAGGAGTGGCAGAGCTCAGAATTCAATTCTGTTGACTACTCAGCAGGTCCTTATGGACACTGAATGGCCTCTTCCATACAGACCAATCTCAGGGAAACAACAGTCCCCCTGAGATGGAATATAGATGTTTACCCCTTAGCCACAGAGAGGAAAAAAGACTTCTTCTGTTCCCTCTCCCGTAGTCAACAATACCTGCTACATAGCCGGAAGGGTGAGAGGAAATAGCATTTATTATGTTCCTAGTATGTGCTAGCTGCTGTACTAAACTCCTTCTAGAAATATCAGGGGCCAAGATCTTTCTCCCTTTTCTCTACATCTCTTGTTTGAGCATCTGGTGAGAATATGTAGTTTCCTTTCCTGAAATGGACTTGGAGGTAGTAGGGCTGATACCTCAGTGAAGACTAAAGGTCAGGAAAAGAGGAAAAGGAAAAGGAGAGGTGGCATCCAGATGAAAGCTCTGTGGAAGAACAAAGAGCCGTAGAGATTTATCCCTGAGTGATCTACTCATCTGCCCCTTAACCCAACCCAGCTTTCAACCTACAACAAGCTACATGGCAGAGAGAGGACTTTGTGGAAGAGGCTGCCAGAAGATAGGTTCTAGTTAGGTCCATAAGTGATGCTGGACTTTACATGCATCTTTGGGACTGGTTGGGTAGCTGGGGAGCACAGTTGACAGAGTGTTGGGCCTGGAGTTAGGAAGTCTTCTTTTCCCAAGTTCAAATCCAACGTAAGACACTTACTGTCTGTGTGACCCTGGGCAAGTCACTTAACCCTGTTAGCCTCAGTTTTCTTGTCTATAAAATAAGCTGGAGAAGGAAATAGCAAACCCCTCCAATATCTTTGCCAAGAAAACACCAAAAATGGGATCACGAAGACTTGGACATGACTGAAAAACAACTCAACAACAGTTGGGACTGGTTGCTACTCTCTTTTTGGTTTTCCTTTCTTTAAAACAATTTTCTCTGTAATATTATGAACTTACTAATTGCTAAAGTGGGACCAATCGAAGTGTACTCAGTCTGTGTGTGTGTGCATGCATGTGTGCACATGTGTGAGTGTGTTCATGTAGGGAGGATATGCAGAGTGAGAACATTTTTCCAGTTATTTTGGGAACAGTGGAAACATTCAGAACCTGCGATTTCAATGGCTTAGGGAACTTCTGAATGACCTAGTAACATAGATTGGCCTCTTCTTCACTACTTCTAGTCTTAGAGAGTAACTAAGAACATAGAGTTTCAGTGACTTTCCCAGGTTAACACAGGCAGTATATATAAGAGGTAAGATCTGAACCCAGGTTTTCCTGGGTTCAAGGATGGCTCCTTCTCCATTACACCATGTTGCCAATAAGATGAGAAGTGAAAAAATCCCCCAATGTGTACTGGGGTCTCTGGCCAAAGAGTTATATGTGTGCCATTATGACTAGCTTTTCAAAAGAGCTATATTCACTCTATCTTACTGAGGGTCGAAGAGGATCTGAAACAAAGCTGTTACAAAGGGGCTTGTCACATCTTCATTCTGCTGTATGGAGACTAGTACTCATTCATTCATTAGCTTATTCATTTAACAAGTATTTGTTGAACAAGGCAAATATTAATTCGTGCAAGGCACTGTACTAGATGCTGTGAGGGAATTAAGTCTTTGCCGGTAGGGGGCTTACTATCTGTGAGCATGAATAAATGACTTAACCTTATTAAGTCTCACTTTCCTCATCGATGAAATGGGGATTACAATAAGAAGAACACCCACAGCACATATCTCACTGAACAAATGTGATGCTTTGTGAGCTTTTAGTACAAAAAAAATGTTGGCTATTATTACGCTTCCTGTTATGACTCTAATTATCCTTATCAGATAGTAGTGGGGGGTATGTAGGATGTTCGGGGAGGACCAGCACTTTTTGTGAGAGGGCTACTGAGCCCTTTTCATGGCTGCTCTCCCCCTTTGGTGTCTACCTGTCACCCAACTCTCACCTGTGGCTGCCAGAAGCTGTAGCATGTAGCAGATGGGCTAACCCGGGGTGAGGGTACTCAAGTCCATTGATGAGTTAGGGGGATGTCTATTCCAACCACATGAAGACTTCCTCCCGTATAATGGACAAAAGAGAAAAATGTGTTCCGATGGCCTTACAGGCGACTGAGGCAGGTGCTGTGGAGCACTTACAGCCTGGTCAGACATCGAAGACACCGAGGTTATCTACCGTATTCCTATCCATCGCCAGGCATCTTGACTTGTTCTGCCACTAGACTTTGATGACTCTGGAAGACAGAGGCTGAGGACTCTGTGCAGCTCTGCCTCACTTAAATCTACCCCAGGATGACAGCGGGCCTCTTTACAAATGAAGGACAAAGAGACACGGCAGCTTTTCTTCTTCCTGGGAGAAGCGCCGCCGGTGGCTGTTTCGCTGCTGGAGGCAGTGGGGAAGATGCTCCGCTGCTGTGGCCAGGGACCAATGATGACAGCACTGCTGCTGTGGATCATGGGACCGTGCCAGCAGATAGCTCCAGAGGGCTCCGATCAGCTTGGCAGCCCGCGAGGTACTCTGTCCTCTGCTGCCGGGTCTGATGGAGCGGAGGAGATCTCCAGCCCCTGAACTTGTCATGTAGAGGAGAATCGGACTAGCACTGCTCTAGGCAGATGGCGTCCCAGCGGACAGATGCTCCCCTTTGCTCTTTGTGCAACCCTAAAAGTGGCCAAACCAACCCTCCCCTCTCCCAGTGCGTTGGGATATAAAGAAAGGCAAAGTTGACATTTGAATGGGGAGATGACAGGTGGAAGTGGTAAGCATAACATAAGATCCTAGTTTTATAGTTTGAAGGGACCTTACAGGTCATGCATTTCATCCCTTCATCTGACAAATGAGGAAATTGAGGCCCACAGAGGTGAAGGGATTTGCCCAATATCCTACAAGTAGTAGTGACAGCCCCAAGACTAGAATCTAGGACTTTGACTTCCAATCTAATTCTCTTTCCATTGGACTACACTGCCATTTATCCTTTATAATATTTTCATAACCATCACCTCATTTAATCAATCATGTACTCAACAACTCTAAGAAATAGTTAGTTGATTTATAGAAAGTAAGTCTGAGAGAAACAGAAAGATACAGAGACTGAGAGATCTGGTACACAGAGCACTACCTAGTCTGGGTGTGGTTCTATAACAGGGAGCTCCAGATAACAGAGGATAGCTCCTTGGCAGGGTGATGGTGGAGCACTAGAAACAAATTTGCCTACGATTTGCTTTGCTCTGAACTATGTAAAGTAAAAGCCAAAAGGGAGAAGGAGACAGGATAATTTAGGCTCTACCTCCTGCCCATAAGAGAGCCTTCAGAAACTCATATGGGGATACATGCCCATACTAACTTGCAAAGGATTTTTAGTAAAGGATACGCTAGACTTTATTAATCACCATGAGTTAATTTTGCACAGCCTTGCAACAAAACCCTCATCTTAGAAAAGCTTGATGGTGTGAAATTAAATCAGACTCCAATGGTAACATGAAAATGAGTCATAGAATTATCGATATCTCATTCTATTCATATTTGAATGCGAGGCCCCTAAATGAGTAATATTATCCAGCAGGTACAAACAGCAAGGCATTTTTTTGTCATACAAAAGTTTTCACCATGTTTTTTGAATAATAAAAACTATAACAAAGTTTTCTTTTGAATATGTATGTATAATATCATTCTTTGTGCCTCTGGAGGGGAGAAAAATGGAAAGAGAGAGAGATGGAAGTGAGGAAGGGAGAGAGGGGGAGAAGGACAGAGGGAAAGAGAGAGGGAAGGAAAGAAGAGAAAGAAAAGGAGAGGAAGGGAGAGAGAAAAAGAGAGAAGAAAAAGAAAAGAGAAAGATGGGAGGGAGAAAGGAGGGGAAAGAGAGGAAAAAGAGATAGAAACAGGGAGAAAGAGAGATGGGGTAGGAATATATACACATGCATACATACACATACATTTTTGTGTGTGTATATTTTTTACCATGTTTTACTTTACAATAGGCATGTATATATGTATGTACGTACTGCCTGCCTCATTCTATGAAGACAAACTGAGCTTATTCACATAAAGTGCCATATAAGTGTCAGAATTCTGTGTTTGGGGTACAGGCCTATGTTTTAGTTAGAGCGGAAATTCCTTCAAGATCCAGCTCAACAGTTCATCTTAACCTAGAGTTTTAGGGTGTTGCCTGAAGCACTGAGAAATTCAGTAGTGTACTCAAGGTTGCTCAGCTAATATGATTGAGAAGGGAACAAATCCAGATCTTTCTGACTTCAGAACTGCTTCTCTATACACTACATGAACTCTGCTTTTGTTTTTTTGCCATTATTAGTAATAAACCCTGTGATCAGATTAAAGTTGTATTTCTGTTACTCTAAATCCTAAACTGGTCTGGCATAGAACTGGCCCTTGGATGATCCCTTGGATCATCTTTCGGTTCTAGGTCAAGGTCACACAGAGTTAGGGGTAGAGCCTGAATTTGTGTTTCTTAGTTCTTAAACCATTGTTCTTTCTGCTATACCATCATGTTGCCTTTGAGATCGATGAAGTCTTTAGGCCATATTTATGGAGTATTTAATAGATAGATAGACAGACAGACAGACAGACAGACAGACAGATAGATAGATAGATAGATAGATAGATAGACAGATAGATATCTAATATATACATAATTTTGTCAATTTTATTTTGAGCATTTTACTCAGACAAGTAGATTTTTCAACTCATTTAGTCAATATGGTAATGGCAAAGAAGTATGACCCTAAAGAACATTTGTTTAGAAATAGTATGTAACATCTAAGTGCTTTGGCGTAGGATATAGGAAGCTCCCCTCCTGCACCCTGAGAATGTAGACACATAGAGCTCATACCTCAGCATAAACAGGAACAGACTTGCATAATACTATTACCATTTATCTCTATGTGTACATCTTTTGAGTGTTGTAAACGAAGTCTAACGTGGTATTATTACCTTATACAATAAAAAAGACATCTGGAAAACCAACCAATGGAGATGTGGTGTTCCTGACACACTTACAAGTTTAATCTCCATTATTAACATTTTCTCCATCACTTTCCTAAGTCTAGAAATCAATAAAATCAATTAAGATTTGATTTGTAGTTTGTTAATTTCCAAGGTGTAAATTTCACACTGAAAATTTGGCAATCAACTCTCTTTAGGAATTGTCTCCAGCAAACTTCTGAATGAAGGCAATGAATGGCACCTGGCTTCTCCTCACTTTTTTCTCACTCCTGGAAAGTGAGGGAAACTGGTTAAACATCACTGACATACATCAAAGATGTATCCTTTCTTATATTCAAATATATACATATGTGTACACATCCATGTATATATTTGTGCATATATAAACACATTCATATGTGTGTAAGGAAGTCATTATTACTGCTGCCCTAAGCTGACCTAAAATTGCAGTTGATAAACCAACCACCAAAGACCCAGCTCATAACACAGAACCAAAAACTTCCAGACCCCCTGAGACCTGGATCAGTTGTAAAGAATATTACTAATAAATCTCATGTGGATTCATTTTGTGTGTGGGTTAATTCCATTTTTTCTTTCCTAGCACGGATGTTGTTCTTAACCACAAAAAATCACTTGTTTAAAGAGGTATTTGCTACTAAATATAGAAAACAAAAAAGGCAAGACTTGATTAATTGTCCTTTCCATTTCAAGAACAATCCTACAGCTCAAGAAAATCTCACTTATTCAAGCTCCCTAATCAATGAGATTACAGATCCATTGAAGAGGTGACTATACATGTTGCCATAAAGGCAATCTTCCTCTGTCCTATTACCTCTATAATCCATTGACCTACAAACTTCACAAATGTCTGACTTACTCCCTTTCCTATGGAATGATCCCCTAGTCAAGTGATTAGAAGAGATGCCTTCATTACTACATAGCTCTGAGTGACACATAAGGATCCCCCCATCCCTTAAGAGTAACGTCCAGAAAAAGACATTTTCACAGCTACTCTGCCCTGGGCGCAGACTTGGTTACCTGTCACCAAAACACCTAGAGGTGGTGGTCACTAAACATTCTTCCAATTAAGACCAAATATTTGCTATCACAGCAGATGGCTTCATCTGCTAAATGACTTCCCCATTGCCTGTTGGCTCTCTTTGTGAAAACGATACAGCGAGGGGGTGTTGTGCATCTGTCCTTGATTATAACAAACGTTGCCTACCCTGCAGTTGTGTCCTCTGTCTAACCTGTTCTTTATTTTTCTGATAAATTGGCAGCACCATCCATCAGATTTAGAACTTTTAATTTTCTCTCCAGAGTTCTTCTTCCTCACATGCTGCCATGGTAATCCATTGTTTTCTCTTGCTCAGAGGTTTCTCTAATTTGTTTTAAGGTGAAGGAGAATGTTAGAGTGTTACAGAAGCACTGTTGAGCTCTTCCAATGCTTTCTCTTCACTTGAAGCTTGGAAGCAGGGGCATGAGACAAAGTAGTAAAGGAGCCCTGCCTGCCCAGCTTATGCCCAGAAGTTGGTGTGGAGAAGCAGAGAAGCTATGGAGACAGAGGACCTGGATTCTGGTCCTGAATCTGCTACCTGTGTGACTTTAGGTAAGTTGCTGAACCTTTCAGGGCCTCAGTTTCATCAACTATGAAATGAGAAGGTTGGACCTAAATGACATCTAAAGTTCTCTCCTGCTCTAGCTCAATGATCACTGGATGAGGGAGCAGAGACATGGTGGGGAGTGCTGGCTTTCCCTCTAATTACTTGTGTGAGCTGAAGACAAGACAGAAGGGACCCCAGAAACCAACTGTTCCAACCCTTTCTTGAGCAAAATCTCCTTTACAGTCTGACTTCCAAATGGCCATCCCCTTCTGCTTGAAGACCTCCATGGATGGGGAACATATAGCCTCTCACTCCACCCTAATTGTTTGGAAATTCTCCCTTGAATCAGGCCTAATTCAGCCTCTCTGCTGAACTACAATTCAGTATGCCTAGTTCACGTCCAATGGCCAAGCCCTCCTGTTTGTATCCCATCTATGCAACCCTCCATATTTTCATTTGTAGAATGAGGGGAATGCAATAATTGACCTCTAAGGTCCCTTCTGGCTCTGATGTTCTGGGCCTCAAGGACAGGACAATAGAGAAGTATTGGGGGCTGCTTTTTACCATTCAGTCCTGACTGGCATCAAATCCATCCTCCTCCTCTTCATCGTCCTCCTCCTCCTCATCACCAAATGGTCTTCTATTAGCATCCTATTTTGTGTAATTATTCTTGCTGGCTAAATGTGATCATGCTCAGTTATTTCTAAGCTGTAGAAACCAGTACCTTCTGCATACCAGTGCTCTAGTCACTCTCACCCTAGTTATGCCTCTAGTTTGAGGGGTTTGAGGAGAGAGGACACATACTTAAACAGATTAGGTGATGTCAAGTGTGAAGTGGGAGGGAGGATGGTGTAAAGGTCTTTGCTGAACTTTGGATTCACAGGACACAAATTCAAATTCAAATTCCATCTTTGCCACGCTATCTGTGTGATCCTAAGCAAGTCACTTAGCCCTGTTTGCCTCAGTTTCCTTATCTGTAAAAGGAGTTGGAGAAGGAAATGGGAAACCTCCAGTACTTTTCCTGAGAAAACCCCAGATGGGTTCACTAAGAGTCAGACACTACTGAAAAACAACTGAACAATACTAATAACTCTTGGTTAACTCTTCCAGACCTCTGTTTCCTCATCTGTGAAATGGAAGGGTTGAATTAGGTGACCCCTAAGGTCAATTTGAGGCCTAAATCTGTGATTATTTGATCCTAAGTAAATGATACCAATGATTAGCTCCCTAGAAGCTTAGAGTCTGATCATGAAAGAGGACATCCTGGAAAGATTTCATGACAGGAATTCATGTTTCATTCCTATGATGAAATCTTTTCAGTTGGACCTTGGAGGAAAGGAATGACTTAACTAAGTCAGATGGAAGGGTATGTCAAAGAGAGGTCATACAATAAGCAAGGATGTGGTGGTGGGAGGAGAATATAGTGCTCTAAGAAATAATATACAGCCTAGTCCAACTCAAGCAGGGAATTTATACAAAGAAACAAAGATGAGGTGGGAGACCAAAACCAAAGAATCTGAACATCTGAAGCAACCTCAGAGGTTCCCTAGCCCAATCTTCCCTAAGAAGTCTCTTCTGCAGCATCCCTGACCAGTGGCCATCCCACCCCTACTTGAGAAGCTATCTCATAAGTCCATTAGGCATTACCCTAAACACAGCCATGTTTTTATTGGTCATCATTCCCTGATAGTTCAGCTTTTGTTTACTTGTGGTCATTTGAAAACAAAGAACTCAGACCAGTGGTGAGAAGGAATTGGACCTGCAGAGTACCAACTTAAAATTTCAGGTTTAAGGGTATGGTATAGAGTACCTTCTTAATGACAATTATTTTATCCATGTGAATTTCATGAAACTTCACTGCTGCTCTCTCTTGTGCTCACAAACTTCCAGTGGACCCTTAGTGCCTGTTGAATTACGTTGAAACTCCCCAACCTTGAATCTAAGGCTCTTTCTATGAGGATAGTAACCTATCATTTCAGTGCTATCTCCTATCCTGCACTCAATCAATCCACAAGCATTTATGAAGCACTTCTAAGATCCCTTAAGAGAAGGAGCACTGGACTTATATATAGTAACGAATCTGCAACCTATCTTCTCATCACGTATGACTCTTGTCAAAGTCCTCCCATGAATTCCCTAGGAAGGATCAAATTAAGGTAGGTGATGGAGGCTTTTCTCTGGATCTTTCAATTATTTGTGGGTAGTGCTTGGGGCTATTTTTATATAAACAGCCCACTTCTCTTTCCAATCTCACATTTCCTGGATGGCATCTTTTCTACTGCCTCTTAGTTAAATGCTGTAAATTACCTAAACCCACCACGTAGCTCTCCATTACTAACTACTTGGGTCAACCACAGTTTTGATTCTTTAGAGACCGTGGCATACTATGAGTCACAGGCATCACCAGAGAAATCACTGGAAGAATTTCAATTAAAAAAATACCACATTCCCTTGGGTTTTTGTGTTGGGAAGCATGTGGGGACCATTAGACGTGCTGAACAATTTCCCAAATGCAAGTCAACCCACTTTCTAACTCTTATTGATTTCTCATATTCCACCTCATATCTCTTCTGAGGTAGATGGACTCCCTGAATGCACAGTCCATTCAGCTGCATGTTGCAGCTTGGGAAATAGGCATTCTCCATCACGTTAGTTTTCCCTATATTTGTTGTCAGGATTATTTCTTTGGAGTGGTCAGGAACTTAGTGGAGGAGACCTTGTCATATTTTCTGAGGCTTGAAACAATCAATACTATATTTTCTGCAAATAGAAACACTTGGACTACCTCACCATATAGGAACTCCCATTCAGTTTGGGCTCTGCACAGGATACATTTGTTCTGGTTGGCCCCAGAGGGCAGAACCAGTAACAATAAATAGAAATGGCAAGGAGACAAATTTACCTTTCATATCAGAAAAAAACATTTCTTACCAGTAAGAACTATCCAAAAGCAGTGGCAGTTACATGGCATGGTGAATAGAGTACCAAGACTGGAGTTCAAATCTAGCCTCAGAAACTTGTTAGCTATGTGACCCTGGACAAGCCACTTAACCCTTTTTGCCCCAGTTTCCTCATCTGTAAAATGAGCTGGAAAAGAAAATGGCAAACCATTCTAGTATCTTTGCCAAGAAAACCCCACATGATGTCATAAAAAGTCAGATGTGACTGAAATGAGCCACCTCAAGAAGTGGTGGGTTTCTCCTTCATAAATGTCTTCAGGTAGTGGCTACATGATCACATGCCAACTATGTTATAGCAGGGGTGCTTTTGAGTATGAGTTGGACTAGGTGGACGCTGAACTTCTAACTTTCATCTACTGTGAATATGAGTCTGTGATCTTCTACCTAGCCATGTATAAATAATACCCCCCAACCTGAGAGGGAAGGAAAGGACATATAGTCATCAATATTTCATGAAAGAAGCAAAGACAAGGGAAAGGGACTGAATATGTAATTTCATTAGTACAGGAAACTCCCAGATAAAGACATTTTCTCCACCAATGCAGGCTGGCTTCTTCTCTAACATTTATAGTCTTAAAGAGCTTCCTAGATTACTGACTTGCCCAGGGTCACACACTTATTTGCTGTCAGTGCTCAACAGATTTTTACTGAGCATTCCTCTAAGTTATCTATCACTCCATTAGACCACTAATTACTAGAAGATTCTTGTATAAATCAAATGGAAATTTCCCCCCTGCCCATAACTTCCCAATGATGAAAGCATAATTCAGGTAATACAAATCTAAATGACTGTAGTAGGGAAGGAAAAAGAGACCACAGGACATAACTGAAGATAAATACAAAAAATTAAAAGGACAAATCCCAAAGGGTAGCTGTAGAGTCCTGTGGAAATTAGGTTAAGAAGGTAAAATTCCAAATAAACCGAGTTTAGGAATGAATGCTAAGGACAATAAAGATACTTTTTAGCTAATCTGGGGATGAGGAATATTAGGATGAATGAGATGATGGTAGCAGATGAGAGGGAAAGCAAAGGCTGCCCCAGGTTCCTTCAAGTCCCAGCTAAAATCCTGCTTTCTACAGGAAGTTCTAACCAACCTCTCTTAATTCTAGTGCCTTCCCTCTGTTGATTATCTGCCATTTATCCTGTACACATCTTGTTGAATGGTTCCTCCATTAGGATGTGAGCTTCTTGAGAGAAGGGAGGCTTAGCACAGTACCTGGCACTTATTAGACACTTAATAAATGCTTATTGATTGATAGAAATTCTCTGATTTCTGTTTTACTATCAATTTCAATAAATCAGCTTGTTTGCTATTTACCACATGTGTTCATTGTATAGCACCTGGTAGGAAGGCAGTTAAGCTTTGGATATTTAATTTGGGGGACTTTTTCCACATTTAAGGGATAACAAGTCAGGATACCAGCTCAAACCTAAAATTTTTTCCCTTAGTCTCACAATATTTATGTTTATTGACTGACTGGAAAATCACTGAATTATTTTGCTCCTGTTTTCCCTGCTACAGATAATGATCTTTAGACTGAGACAAGAACAGAAGTTAAGGGTCAGAAGAGATTTCAGTGGACATTTAATCCAACCCATGCTTCCAAAAGAATCTTCTCTATAACATAATTGAAAAATGGTCAATATTTGCTGGAAAGGGAACTGATTAACAGGTAATTAAAAGGCAGGTAAGTGGTGCAGTGAATAGATCACTGGGCCTGGATTCAGGAAGACTTGTGTTTAATTTCATTAGATGGTAAGCTCCTTGAGGGTAGGGACCTTCTCTTTCATTCTTTTGTATCTTCACTGCATAAATACTTATTTTCTTCCCTTCCTAAAACCCAAGATTGATAAGGAGAAGGTAAAAAAGTTCAGACTATCAGATCCAAATGAACCAAATCCTAGGTTACTAAAGGAACTTGTGGTTGGGATTACTTAACCCCTGTAAAAAACAAAAAACAAAAACAAAAGACAAACAAGTGAGATATGACAAGGGTAGAGATGGGCAAATGTCCAACTGTTCAAAAAAGTAGGTTCTGCTTTTTATGAAAGGTCAATAAACTTAAGTTTGATTCTGGAAAATACCTAGAAAACATTAAAGGGATGATTTGTAAGCATTTGGTAACTGAAGTAGTGATCATTGAGCAGCGTGGCTCCAGTAAGAATAAGTCCCAATGAATATGAGGGATTCTGAGAAACATGGTAAGAATTTATGAACTGACTTAAAATATATTGAACAGTACCAGGAAAACAATATATATGGTTTATATAATGTTAAGAGAAAGAAGAATACACTATAACTAACCACTATGCAATTAAAATGACTGATTTGGGGCCACTTTGGAGAAGTTATGCAGATCTATGTTTCCCTTCTTTCCTTGGAGAGATGGAAGAATATGAAAGTGAACCCTATCACATAGGGTCACTATGCTGGATTTTGTTTGTTACAAGAGGAAACTTATGGGCTGTGGTGGTAGGGTGTGTGTGTATGTGTGTGTGTGTGTGTGTGTGTGTGTGTGTACATATATACATATATGTATATATATATATACATATATATATAAATGACTAATATAACAATGAGCTTTCTCTTTGAAATAAAAAAGTCATAAAATATTATGTCCATCTCCTTTTTGGTCCAGGTTATTAGACTACTAAGTAGGTGAGGTGTCATCAACTTAACTTATTCGGATTTCATCCAGGAATTTGCTAAAGTTCTTGTGATGACCTTCTGGAGGCAGGGATGGGGAACCTAAGACTTCAAAGTCACATGTGGCCTTCTAGGTCCTCGGATGTGACCTTTGGACTGAAATTTTCACAGAACAAATCCTTTTAATAAGAGGCTTTGTTCTGTGAAGTTTGGATTCAGTTAGAAGGCCGCACTTGAAGACTTAGAGGGCTATATGTAGCTTTGAGGCTGTAGATTCCCTACCCCTGGATCATGACAGTGTCATGGCACAGTTGACCTGCAGCCATGCTAACATGTCATTTCAGGACAAGAGCCTGGAACACAAGTAGTCATGTTGAGGAAAAAAATAAAAATCTAAAGAGATCAGTAGGGTTAGAGTCATAGACCCTCCTGCTTCAGTGCTAGTCTCTCCAGGACTGATGTTAACTTCAGGTCCAGATAAAATCTAATCTTTGAACACAGGATGGACCACAGAAGAGAGACATAGAAGAAAGGGAGAAGCACCAGCAAACTATTGCACCAGTTCAAACAAAAGGTGTGACCTGAAAGGTGATAGTGAGTCAGAATTTCCTGCCCTTATTAATCTATACTGTTTTTAGTGACTTAGAAGTCAGAGGAAGGGTTGTGGAATTATTACTGCTGCTGCTCAGGGAAAAGGAGAAGGCCAATCAATCAATACAACTTTATTAAGAACCTACTATGTTCCTGGCACTGTGCTAGGCACTAGAGATATGAAGAAAAAACTAAAATAATCCCTGCCCTCAAGAAGCTTGCATATGAAGGAAGGCAACACATACATAAATAAGCACACGTAAGATACATAAAAATATGTGTGTATATAAATATACACATACATTAATTTGAGGAGAGTGGATCAGGACAGGTATTATGCAGAAGGTACAACTTGGGTTAAATGCTAAAGGAAACTAGATGTTTATTTGCTAATGAAGTCAACTTGGTCTAGTTAAGTGGATTTTTTTTTTGTCAGACTGACATCAATATATTGGTGGTGGAAATGTAAGTTGGTCCAGCCATTTTGCAAAGCCATTTGGAACTATGTACCGCGCCCCTCAGAAAAAATTCCTAAACTATGCAAACTCTTTGATCCAGTAATGCCACTACTAGACCTAGACCTACTACTACACTACACTACTAACTACAGATGAGGATATTTCCATTTTCTACCTGAATGGTGACAAATGAGCCAGATAAATACAGACTAGATACCCAAGGTACTTGTTGTAGTTAGTACTCCAGACTCCTGTATGATACATTTGACCTCATTGTTTGGGCCCTGGTTGACTCAGAGTGAGTGTAAATAGCAATTGTTTCTGTTTTGGCCAGAAAGGAAGGGAAGGGAAGGGAAGGGAAGGGAAGGGAAGGGAAGGGAAGGGAAGGGACACAGAACCTGGAGTCAAGAGGACTTGAGTTCAAATATGACCTCCGATACTTCGTAGCTATATGACTGGGCAAGTCACTTAGCCCTATTTGCCTCAGTTTCCTTGTCTGTAAAATGAAGGATTGGACTCAAATGGTCTCTGAGTCTTGTCTAGCCTTACTGATATGAGCCTACTTTCACAGAATTTATAGTTGGAGGGATCTCCAGATCCAACCCCTCCCAGGTTAATTGTTTTTTAACTAGGTAGAGAGGCCATTTTTTTGCCTCATTTCTTACCTAGCCTGAAGCACTGAATGGGTGTTGCCTCAGTCAAACTGAGACCTGTTTAAAGACCTTAGTTTAAAAAGGCCAAGGTCTCCTACTGCAAGTACATCCACCTCTAATCATCCTGATCCATACCTTGCCCCTGAACCCAGATGGCTCCATAGAAGAAAGTGAGACTGGTCCCTTTGCACAGCCCTGCCTCACTTAAATCCGATTCACTTGCATGTCAAGGCATCCCTGATGTCACAGTCCTCTTAGAGAAGGAAGGAAAAATAACAACAAGGTCAACAACCTGAAGCATGTGCTTAGCACCTGGAAGGTAAGCAATAGCCCAGGATTTGGGCCTTGGGAGCTGACTCATAGGTTAATAACAAAGGTTCTGTCCTCTACCTTTGATGAGACCTTGGTGGTTCTAAACCTGTTTTCTGTGCTGTAGTCCCCTTTGAGGCAATTTGGTGAAGCCTGTGGATCCTTTCTCAGAATTATGTTTTTAAATGCATAAAATAAAATACACAGGATTATAAAGGAAACCAATTCCATTGAAGTATAGTTAGTAAAAAAATTAAATTAAATTAAGGTTAAGAATTCTTGATAGGGTATCCTTGGTGTCTCTCTTCTAAAATCTCTTCCACACAAGGGAGATGAATACCACCAGAGCATGCAAAACCTGCAAGGGTGAAGAGAAGGGGTGCTGAGCTCTTATCTCCATTATCTAGTATATTGCCCCACCAAGAAAATGGTGTTCTCAGATATCAGAAAAGAAGAACTGCTCCATGCTTCATGTTTTTCTAAATGTTTGCAAAATAGTCTTAAACTAAGCAACTTTAAAACAGGAAACGAAGTGTTTTCTACAATCAAAAGTGGTTTTCTCCTCACTGGCGACTGGATCCAAGATATCACTGGGACACACAACGGACTTTTCCACAACATCAGGTATTCACTTTTCTTGTTCTTTTCTGCCTGTTATGGGACAGAACAGGTTCAAAGTAAAGGGGGGCCATTTATGTTGGAGGGGGCTATGTGTCCTTCCCAGGTCACTTTGCATTCTTAGTGTACGGAATGGGAAGGGACTGGCAGACATGATGTTTCAGATGGTGGTATAGGAAAATGTCTATGGATAATGATAAAGAGGCTTTGGTACCCAGCAATATCTGGGTGGGGGAATATGTAGCTGGAAGTGCCCTTCTTTCTCTCTCTAACTTCTTTTGCCTTTATATTGCTCATTCCTCCAATCCCACCCATCAAATTATCAAATGAGCTAATATTTGTAAAGTACGTAACACGGTGCCTGGCACATAGTAGACATTTAGTGAATGCTTGCGGTCTTCTCTTGGCCCCTTCCTTTGCCTATTCCCTTAGCCTTCTGCGTGTCTTCAGTTCTTAGAAGTTGTTTTTGCTCAGTCAATTTTCAATTATATTTCACTCTTTGTGACACCATTTGGGGATTTTCCTGACTTGAAATGGTTCACCATTTCCTTCTCCAGTTCATTTTACAGATGAGGAAACTGAGGCAAACAGGATTAAACATTTTGCCCAAGGTCACACAGTTAGTAAGTGTCTGAGGTCAGATTCTATCCACTGTGCCACCTAGCTGCCTCTTAGAATTAGAAAAGCCTTTGGGGTTTTTTTTCCTTTCCCAATCCTTGACCAATGCTCATTTCATTAGTGGAAAAAAGGGCAGATGTCAGAGAGAATACAATTTTCAGTAAGGGAGAGATTTTTAAAAATTATCTTTATATAAAAGCAGTGGCTACAGGACTACAAAAATATAATCTTGTTCACCCTATCTTTCCTAAGCACATGCTCATGAAAATGCTTACAACTCAAATTGACTAGTGAGAAAGATAACACTACCATGAATAATAGTAACTAGCACCCATATAATACTTAAAGTTGTCTCATTTGATCCTCACAATAACCCTAGGAGACAGGTACTATCTTTATCCCCATTTTACAGACAAGGAAACTGAATCTCAAAGAGTGTGAACTATTTGCCAAAGGACCTAGCTAGTAAGCATTAGAAGCAGGGTTGGAACTCAGGTCTTCCTCATTCCGACTCCAACAGATTATCCACTGAATCACTTTGGCTGCCTATCCCTTCTAAGATTCTAAAGATAATTACATGTATTTCTTAGCTGAATAATAGTCTTTAATCAGTACCTTGATGACCAATTCAACTAATTTTTCTCTTTCTTCTCAATGGTTTGTCTAAAATGACTGATTGTTTTGACTGTAACTGAGGCATCTGGAAATGGGGAGTTGTTTGAAGTAAGCTTCAGGTGAAGATGGTGAAAATAGATATTGCTTTTGTAGCTTGCAGAGTCTAAAGCATTCTACAGCTCAGTGTTGACTGTGAAGTTATCCCTAGCATCTAGTACCTAGACTGTCTCTATACACTTACCATGGGACTGAGTCCTTTTTTGAAGAGCCAGAAAAATGAGCTCTTAGAGATCTCACTTAGAATTCAATATTCAACATTCTCCACCCCAGGAAAGCTCAGCCCACAACACAGCACAGCACAGCTGATGGGGAGCATGCCCAATTGCCAGGAAACATTGCAATTCCACTGACTTGGAAATCCAGGAATATCACCTCACTTAGTAGGAAAGATCCAGGATTACAGGACCTGAGTTTGGATCCTAACCCTTGGATGATCCTAAGATTTGTGGTACTTTGGGTAAAGTCACTTCATCTGAAAATGAGTGGGCCAGTGTAGATGACCACTAGTGCCAGTGTAGATGACTGCTAGTGCTCCTTTGAGTTTGAAATCTATATTCTTTCTACCCAGATAGAATGATTGCAGTTCCACAAATGGCCTTCCTGGTTGTACTGTGCCACAATGGATCTGTTTCATCCCAGAAGCCATTGCTACTATAACATTAACAACTACTTCTTTCTTGCTAAAAATCATACTCTCTTTAACATCTGCCATTAAAGAACTGAAAATTGATTTCATTGGCAACACCTGCAGTTGAATCCATATCCAGCCTTTGAGTTTCCTGTCATAAATGTTAAAAACATCAACAGCTTTTTAGCAGGTGGATGAAACCGGCTAATTCAAAGTGGATTGTGTGCTAAGCTACTGCTCAGGGCAGGAGGAAATATAAGAAAATAGGGTAAAGTCTCTTATTTCAGTATTTAGTATTTAATGCTTGAGAACAGTGTAAACCCAATACAAAACTACCCGAAGTCACCCTAAAGACCAAATGCTAGCTGATAATGGCAACTAGCAAAAAAAAAAAGTTAATGCAATGATCAATTAGAATTGCAGAGATACAAGCGACCTTCAAGATCATTCATTCTAACCTTCCATCCCATGCATCCATGCCCTCTGAAGGCAGCTATTCATTGAGTCTCTGCTCCAAAGCTTTCAGAGACAGAGAGTTCATTATTTTACAGGGTGGCTCATTGTCTCCCTGGTCAACTCTGAACATTAGAAAGTTTTTCCTTATATTAAACCCAAATTTGCCTTCCAATGACATATTTATTGGTCAGACTTGTAGCCTCTGGAGCAGGCATTCTTAACCTGTGTTCCATGAACTTTTTTAAAAATTGTTTTAATAACTATATTACAATATAATTTGTTTCCTTTGTAATCCTATATATTTTATATGCATCTAAAAATGCAGTTCTAAGAAGGGGTCACTGAGCTTCACTACATTGCTAAAGGAATCCATGACACACAAAAAGGTTAATAACTCCTGCTGTACAGATATTTATATCTATTTTCTCCACCACATAGCCCTTAGAACTTTAAAGCCTGGCATTTTGGCCCCAGTCCCCAGCCATGTGTTTACCTTTCCAGGCTGAACATCTCTAGTTCAGAACATTCATCTTTCTTCTCTGAATATTACCTAGTTTGTCCATGCCTCTCTTAAAATGTGGCAATCAGTCAATAATCAATCAATAAACGCTTATCAATCACATACTATATGCCAGGCATTGTGCTAAATGCTGATGATACAAAAAGAGGCAAAAGATCAGCCCTCAAGGAACTCAAGTCTAATAGGGGCACCCACAAGCAAACTCAACATTCCAGATGTGTTAGACCCAATACAAGGTAAGTGTCAGGGTAGAGTGGAGGTGGGGTGGGGTGGGGGCGATAATCATCACCTCACTGTTCTTCACAGTTTGCTGTGAAGTTCTGCTACAAGGTAGTCTTGAGATCTTAGTCAAGAATCACCTAAACTCTCCCAACCACAGGTACCCAATCTATAAAATGAGGATGAGAAGAACACTTGCTTTACTTAACTCACTGGGTTACTGTAAGAATCAAATGAGATCATGGTGAAATACAGCTTTGCAAATTATGAAGTCTTATACCATACAACAAACATTTTTAAGCACCTACTATGTGTCAGGCACTGGACTAAGAGCTGAGGATATAAAAAGAGGCAAAAGACAGTCCTTGTCCTCAAGGAGAACTTACAATGTCAGGGGAAAGACAATATACAAATGAATATATATATATGTGTATATATATATATATATATATATATATATACACATATATATGTGTGTGTGTGCACATGTGTGTCACACACACATTCAGGATAAACAGGAAATAATTAACAGAAGGAAAGCACTGGAATTAAGAGGAGCTAGGAAAAGCTTCCTATAAAAAATAGGATTTCAGTTAGGACTTAAAGGAAGCCAGGACTTAAAGGTAGAAGAAGGAGAGCATTCCAGACATGGGGATCAGCCAGAGAGAATGCCTGAAGCCAAAAGATGAAGGATTTTGTTTGAGGAACAATCAGGAGGTCAGTTTCACTGTACCAAAAAGGGTACCTCAGGGAGTAAGGTTTGGGAAGACTGGAAAGGTAGCAGAAAAATTAGGTTATGAATAGCTTTGAACACTAAGCAGAATATTTTGCATTTGGTCCTGCAGGCAAAGGGAAGCCATTGGAGTTCACTGAGTAGATGGGTGAGAGGATCAGATTTGGGATGTGTCATATGTACGCATATTAGCAGTAACATGTAATCTTTTATATGTAGCCTCCTACGTTAGCTTGGTTAGCAACCAGGTCACATGACAGACTCATCTTCAGCCTGTATTCCTCCAAAAGCCCCAGATCTTTTTCAAATGAATTGTTGTTAAGGGGCAGCCACCCTCATCTTTTATTTGTGCACTTGATTTTTAGAATTTCATTGTAATATTTTATATTAATTCTCATTAAATTGCCTCTTGTTGGCTTCAGCTCATTGTTGCTACACATCAAAAATAGCTTTGAATCTCGATTCTGTCATCTAGCATAGGAGCTGTCCCTCTGAACTCTTCAGTCATCTGGAAGGCTTGAGAAGGATGCCTCCTTAGATGCTTGAAAAGCACATCTTTATGAGAAGCTGAGGGTTTTTTTTGTTGTTGTTTTTGAATCATTTCAGTAGCATCCAAGTCTTCATAATCCCATTTGGGGTTTTCTTGGTAAAGATACTGGAGTGATTTTCCATTTCCTTCTCCAGCTCATTTTAAAGATGAGGAAAGTGAGACAAATAGGGTTGTGACTTGCCCAGGGTCACACAGTTAGTAAGTGTCTGAGGTCAACTGACTCCAGCCTTGGCTCTCCATCCACCGCAACACCTAGCTGCTATACATAGCTGATTGTTAAATTTTCAGTGTGAACATTTACACTTCAGAAAATGCTACAAATCAGGACTTGAGTTACTGTTTTATTGCCTACACTTAAGTGATGGAGAAAATGATGATAATGCAGATTAAACTTAGAAGTGTGTCATGTATGCATTTTTCAGAGAACTAATTGTTAGGTATTTACCAGCAGACCCTTTATCTATCTATTAATAAAGGGACTAATGTTGGGAATATTGTCAAACCACTAGTCCTCCCTATCCAGTTGATAGTGCTTGAAAGTAGAATAACTACGGACAGGAAGACATGAGGGCACCTGTATCTCCTGCTGTTTCCAATTATGCCCCAGATCTACTTGAGAGTGTTCTGAAGCTCAGGATCTACTGTGACTTTTCCAGGTTCACACAAGTAGTATGCAGGAAAACCATGCTTTCAACCTAGGTCCTCTCCCTCTAAATCTAGTTCTCATTACCAGACAATGCTAATAGTTTCTGCATGGAAAAATAGGAATACAAAAAGAGACGTGGGAGCCCAGAGCTCAGAGGGTGTAGCGCCACTGATGGACACCATGAATATACCAGCATAATTCTGCATCATAAAATACAACATACTCTCCACAAGGAAGACAAAAACAAAACATTTATTCAGATACCAGAAAGCCAGATCCCAACATCAGAAAGCCAAATCCATCATAGCAACAATAAAATCCATCATGGTAACCAAAAAGTCTATATACATTATCAGGCCTTCCCACAAACAAACACTCAAATCCTAGCCACCTGCTTCCTCTGTCCTTCCCAGCTCTAACTTCCTCTCAGCTCTCTTCCAGCTCCACTTCTTCCTGTTCCACCCATTCAGCCAGCTCCTCCCACTTTAGGCTTCATGTGACTCTAATCATGTGACTTATGTTTCCATGTGACTTAAGCAGGTCACATAGGCCTATTAATAGATGGGAAAGATCTTCCCATTCCATTAAAATACATTAATTCCATTAAAAATACATTAACAATACACGGGGTGGCAGTCGTTTGACACAAATCCGGGAATTAATAATATCCACCCCTCTCCTTTTCTCCTAGAACAGGATCACTGATCATTGTAGCTTTTTTTAAAAAAATCAATTTTAGACTCTTATTCTCTTAATTTATTTTATTTTTTGTCTCATGATCCACTTTGGCAGTCTGGTGAAGCCTCTTCATAGTAAAAAGTTTTTAAATGTATAAACTATATAAAATTACAAAAGAAATCAATGATAAAATAGAAGTATACATACATATGTATACTTCTATATATACAGCTATATATATACCTTTCCATCTATCTATCTATCTATCTATCTATCTATCTATCTATCTATCTATCTATCTATCAAAACAAGGTCATGGACCCCAGATTAAGAGCTCTTGTTACTGCACCTTCTGAAAAGATGTCTTTTCCAGTCTTCCATTATCTTAGTGTCCTCCCTCTGAGTTGATCTCCAATCCTCCCTCCATATATCTTGTTCATAAAAGTTGTTTATCTGTTACCTCCTATCAGACCATGAGCTCCTTGAGAGTAGGGACTGTCTTTTGTCTTTCACTGCATCCTCAGTGTTTAGCACAATGCCTGGCACATGGTAAGAGCTTAATAAATACTAGTTAACTGTTTTTGAGTCTTTAATAATAGGTTCATACCAACATGATTAAGATAATTTAAAATTCTTTGCCATCGTTGAGTTTGAGGTGTGCATTTGACAGCTTATCAATCTCTTTCTTGGCTATTATAAACTCTAGGGAATGTATCCTTTCTCAAAACACTCATAAAATTCCTATCCCATGCAGGGTAGAGACAGATGGAGACCAAGGCCCTCTGTGAGAACAACATAAGGGGAATTTGGGGTAATTCATTGAGCCCTATTCTTTTTCTCTTGGTTGACCAGAATTAAGTTGAGACAGTCAAGGTCATGAGCAGCAAAGCTATTGCCCACCCAGAGAAAAGGTCAAAAGGCATGGCCAACATACTTCCTCTGATGTAATTAGATAGCCCAGGGCCTTGCACCTGTCAACCATTTTGGTTTGATATGACTCTCAAACTCCCCCTTGCTGGCTTCCTTTGGTTCCCTAAAACAGGGACTCTACCTATACTCATACAGCACATTGAGCAGTGCTGATTGCCCCAGTTTAGCTTCACTTCCCTGATGGAACCATGAACTTGACTTATTGTCTTGAATGATTTATCTTCTTTCCAAAGTGCTAGCCTACCTGTCAGGCTGGCTCACACATGTGCAAACAGATTCTGTGTTCCAGCCTGGCCTGAGGGGGCAGTGCAAGATTGATCTAATAAAATCTTTTTTTCATATTTATTTTTAAAGAAAGATGATCTTTTATTTATGATGCCTTCATCACAGGTGTCAGTAAATTGACAGGTCATGTAGTACACAGGGTAGCAGACTGGATTTCAAGACGTGGGTTTGAAACCTGACTCAGACCCTTACTAGCTATGTGATCTTGAGCGAGTCACTTAACTCCTTTTGGCCCTCAGTTTCCTCATTTGTAATATGAGAAGGTTGGATTTTTGGCTCCTTCCAGCTATATATTTATGAACCTATCACCTCAGCTGTGAAATGGAAGATTGTGAATTTCAAATATATTTGTGAATTTTCAAATATATTTAAAACATATAATAATAAATATATTTACTAATAGCCACTTTCATGAAGCTAAGATCATGAATAATCTTAGTTAAATTATTAAATAACAACAGAAATTAAAACAAGACCCTGAGATGGATAGAATTCCAATAGATTGTTAGACTCTTAAGAGCAGGCTGATTTTTTTTTGTTTTTGTAAACTAAGAGAAATACAATAGCTTTGTAAACTGTAGACCCTTAATAAATACTTGTTGGATTGAACTGATTACAGACATAGCATATTAAACTTAAAACCTTAGTTGGACCTAAGGACAACTCAGGATCAAAGAGGATCAGTGACTTGCCCAAACTTACATGTTAGTGGCAACTCAGACCTCCAGCCTCCCTACTTAGTGATCTGTTCAATGGGAAACACTGATTCCCATTAGTTGGCCCTCAGTCATCATCACGATACATACATGTCTATTAGCTCCACCAACAATAATACCATGTGCATTTAATAGAGAGTAGGTAAATTCATCACATTTAATGTAGTCTCTGAACTCTACACAAAGCTTAGGAGTACAGCCAATCAATAGTATCTGGTTTTAGCCACCTGGCAAGAGCTCATGAATATTTTAACCCTTAAAGAACCATTGAGAGAAGGATGAGTAATAGAGAGATTGTTGAAAATTAGCTCAAGGTCCCACTTGAATGTTTTGCTCATTTCCTACCCTGGTTATATATAGAAACCTTCTCATATTTGGGAAGCCACAAGTTTTGAGTACATTGTTATTAGAAATCATCATTTATTTGTAAAGTGTAAATCTACAAGGGATAAAGCTGAAGATGTCGAAGGTAACTTCTGTAAAATAGAGGAGTCACAAGACAATGGGTTTTTAAAGCTAAAAGTCAACAAGTCAAGTTAGCAAGCATTTACTAAGAGTCTACTGTGCTCCAGGCTAAGCTCTGGGGATACAGAGAAAGGTAAAACCAGTCCCTGACTTCAAGGAGCTCCCAGTCTAATAGTGGAGACAATGTGCAAACAACTATGTACAAATACTAGATACACAAAAAAAATGAGACCTTTTTGGAGGGAGGGCCAACCTATTTAAGAAGACCAGGAGAGACTTCTTGCTTTCATCTGGAAGAGATCTTAGACGCTACGTAGAACCTATTTTACAAATGGGAAAAGAGAGAATACAGTACCTTGTCCAAAGTCATTGAGGTAGGAAATGACATATTCTAGACAAGGTCCCCTGACTCCTTTGGTCCTAATGTTCTTACCACTTGCCCCTGCTCCCTCTCCACCTCAAGAGTAAGTCAGAGCTTACAGAGGTGTAATTCCTTCCCCAAGAGATGGCATGGAGGAGTGTATAAGGTGATGAATCTAGAGTTCAAATCCTGCCTCTGACCCTTGCCTGCAGTAAGATCCTGAGCCAATCAGCCTCAGTTTCCTCGTCTGTAAAGTGGAGGAAATAATACCTGTTGTCTAGTCATCTTCATTTGTGTCTGACTTTGTGACCCCATTTGGGGTTTTTTGGCAGAGATACTAGAGTGGTTTGCTCATTTTACAGATGAGGAAAGTGAGGCAAACAAGGTGAAGTGACTTGTCTTGTCCCACAGCTAGTAAGTGTCTGAGACTGTATTTGAACTCAGGTCTTTCTGACTCTAGGTCTGGTATTTTATCCACTGTGCCACCTACCTTACAGGGCTGTTGTGAAGCTCAAATGAAATAATGTGCATAAAATACCATATATACCAGTTATGATTATTACAACATCAGACTGAACTCCACTATGAATAATTCAGTGCTGAAATCCTAGAAGGTGCTTTCTGTAATACAGAAAAGATTCACAAAATCATAGAATCATAGAATCAACAAATACCTTGTTATTAAGTGCCTATTATGTGGGAATACTATGATGAGACAATGTCTGCCCTCAAGGCATTTACAATCCATTGGAATCATGGGAAAATCTCTGCACTGGACTTTTACGCACACAGGCCACAAGTATCAGAAACAGCCAGGTTTCAACAAACAAAGAAGGAGAACAAAGAACAGTTTTCCAAGTGGTTTAAAATGACTCCTAAATTCAGCTGATCCTCCAGGAATCAGAGCATCAGGGACCAAAGTTTCAGCTGAGGACCTAGTTCAAGTCACAGATCCCTTAGGAGCCTGATGCACTGCCCCAGATGTCCCTAGTGCTGTTCTCACACAGAGTCTTGGTCTCCCTCTGTCTCTGTTCTCTACTTAATGAGTGTTGTTGAAGTGAATTAAATTGAGCTTTCACAGTGTTTGACCCAAGCTCAGTCAGCTGTCATCCTTTCTGACAACTGCTGAGCTCTCTGGTAATCTCCTCTCTCATCCAAGGGAGATCCCCTCCTCTGAAAGTTCTTTCTCCCTTCTAATACCTTCTGCTGGGCCTTGTTGGGTTTTTGAGTTCTCCTTGACACTCTGCTTTGAAAACTGGATTTGCCTTAGTACATATAGCGTAGAATACTGGCTCAAGATGGAGCTCAAAGAATTAGATTCAAGTCTCAGTCAGACATGGGCTTTGGAGAAGACAAATATGGGGGGACTTAAGGAGAAAGAAAAGGACTAAAGCTGAAGGAGGAGACGGAATTGAAATGAAGGAGAAGTTGTAAGACTAAAGCAGAAGGAGAAGAACATGAAGAAAAGGAAGTGGCTAAGGCAAGGGAAAGGAAGCTGGACATGACTCTCAATGCGCTAACCAGCTGAGATCATACAGGTAAGGATGATGACGCCTTCCGAGCTAAACCCCCTGTCCAAAGTGTTTCCCACAGGAGGGAAGCTACTAGCAAAAAAGCCTAAAGGCCTGAGGATCTTGCTTCCAGCAAATATGGAGATCAGGGAGATATTTGCAGTGACCTTCATGGAGTGTGTGATATTTGGCCTTGGCTATGACCAAGTGACTACTCTCTGTGCTCACTGTGCAGGCTGAAGAAAGGATAGAAGAAAGGATAAAGGGGTTCAAGGACCATGTTTTCACTCTCCAGTGTTCTTTTTAAACTAAAGAAAGAAGGGCTCAAACTTTAAAAAAGGCTTTAAAGAGATACATGAGAATCCCAACCTCTGGACATTATAGAATAAAAGAACATAGCACAGAAGAAAAAAGAAAGAATCATCAGATGGTTCTAAACCAAGAGTGGGGACCTGCGGCCTTAAGACCTTCTAAATCCTTAAGGGTGGCCTTAAAAGTTCCCACCTATGTTCTAAGCGTAGACTTGAGGCTCTAGTAGGGGAGATAGGTGGACCTTCTGAAGACAAAACAGTTGATTGTACTCTAAGAAATGATGATGTGAATCCATAGGTAATGTAACCTAAGAGATCATTCAGAAAGAGTGCAAGGAATGAGAGATGAGTGACTGTATTTGGAGCCAGGATAACCTAGTTTTAAATCTCATTTCAAACACTTATTAACTAAATGACCCTGGGCAAAGTAGCTTCACTTTTCAGGTACTCAGTTTCCTCATTTGTAAAATGAGGGGGTTGGGCTTAATGTCCCCCAGTTCTAAATCTATGATTCTATAATCTATCTCTGTATTCCTATAGGTCTGTGTCTTCCCCAGGGTATGAATTCAGAACATGATGGAGAACCTCTCAAACCTTGTCTGTTAATTTATGTGAGTACAGATGATACTTCCAGAAAGATTCCAGATAATGTTCCAAAAGAATTACATCTTGGGCAAAAATACAGTCTTAGCAACTCAGGTGCTGCATGAACTATTGTCAAGACAACAAAAAGGGAATAGTAGATTTAGGAATAGTAGATGAGCAGATGGTTGAGAATATGATGTCCGAGAACCAAAACTGGATTTCTGGATAAAAGCTTAAAATAGAGGTATGATGGATGCTTGGCCAGGGATAGAGTATATCGCCACACTAGAAAATCATTGCCTTCTCCATGCTTACAAACAATCTCATAACTGCTAAATTTAATGTTCTTATTCTCAGTTCTCATCCTGGCCTGAATATCCATTCAGAAGGATGCTTTCACTAGATTTGTTGTTATTGTTCAGTCAATTCAGTCATGTCTGATCCTTCATGACCTCATTTAGGGTTTTCTTGGCAAAGATACTGGAGTGGTTTGCCATTTCCTTCTCCAGCTCATTTGACAGATGAGGAAACTGAGACCAACAGGGTTAAGTGACTTGACCAGGGTCACCCAGACAGAAAGCATCAGACTAGATTTGACCTCAGGGTTCTCTTGATTCCAGGGCCACTACTCTATCCACTTGTACCACCTAGCTGCCCCAAATTTCCCACTAACTTTTGAGAGTACCATCATCCTTTCTCTCACCAGGTTCACAATTTTAATGTCAGTGTTTACTCTTATTTCTCCCTTAACATCAATATCCAATTAACTGCCAAGGCTTGCCAAGTCTACCTCTACAACAGGGGTTCTTAACCTGGGGTCTATGAACTCATATTTTAAAAAACTATATTTTGATACCTATATTTCAATATAATTGATTTGCTTTATAATCCTATGTGTTCTATTTATGCATTTAAAACAGTATTCTGAATTGTTCTTGGCCTTTGTCAGACTCTCAGAAGGGCCCATGACACAAAAAAATGATGAAGAACCCTTGTTCTAACAGGTAAGAATGCTGAGGCAGGTGAGGTTCAAGGTCCTTTGTAAACTTAAGCGATGTGTGCAAACTTCAGCCTACCCATATGTAAAATGAAGTCTGTGCTCATTGATTAGACACATGGGGAAGGGAACATGGCACAGAAATGTATTCTACTACTTAAAGGAATGGGGCAGTTTATATGAGAGCATACTGAGTATATGCATAAGAGCATCTAGTTGGTGCTGTGGATAGAGCACCTGGGCTGAAGTCAGGAAGACCTGAGTTCAAATATGCCCTCAGACACTTACTAGCTGTGTGACCCTGGGCAAGTCACTTAACCCTGTCTCCCTCAGTTTCCTTATCTGTCAAATGAGCTAGGAAGGAAGGAAATGGCAAACCACTCTAGTATCTTTGCCAAGAAAACCCCCAAACAGGGTCACAGAGAATCAGACACGACTGAATAATGACAACAAACCTACTGAAGGCATTCTTCTGAAGGTGTATTCAGCAATGATGGAAATCATTCCCTTCCCTTTCCCCTTACCATATCCAAGCGCTTTGTATAGCACCAGTATTCAGGCTTAGTCTTGATCACCTAACTTCAAAAGGATCATAGATTCAGAGCTAGAAGGGAACTCAAAGGCCACCAAATCCAACATTCTAATTACACAGTTTTACAGTTGAAGAGACTGAGGGCCAGGGCACTAAAGTAATTTGCTCAAGAACACACAAGTAACAAGCCCCAGAGTTGGGTTTTGAATCCAAGTCCTCTGACTCTAGAGCCATTGTTTTTTCACTACATCATACTGTAGAAAACAAATTCAGGGGTTGTGACAATTCTGTACCAAATGTCATCCTCAGTGGAAAATGTTAACAAGTTTTTGAATGATTCCTGGAGGAAAGGAGCAGGTGATTTTATTATATAGAATCACTAACCTACTCAACATGGTATACTTTCTGGAGGTACTGTACTTTGCTCCTAGTTTGTTGGTGGCTGCCTGAAGTTGTCCTACCGTGATCACAACTTCAGAAAAAAAGCCATGTCCCCAGCAGAGGTAGACCAGAAGCCCAGTTGGAGTAGACTCTAGACTGATATTAAGGGTCTATTTTCTTTTGTAGCCTAGATGAATCTTTTGTAGCCCTCTCCTAAGGTTGGAAGGAAGAGTCAAGATCGTATCTCTGAATATCTTTTCTTTTCATTTTAGAGTGTGGCTTCCTCTTCAGGTTTATCAGATCAAACTTCAACTTGTGGTTTCAAGTTCTGAAGGGTGTGCTCTCCCCATTAGCTTTTGTATTTCATTTGTTGTGAGCCTCATTTTCAGAGGGGCCTCATGCCACTTCTCCTAGTGACCAATCAGAAGGAAACACTTGGTTTTAGTAGGAAGAGTCTTGAGCCATAGTAAGCCCCCAATTCAAATCCCTTCTTATCTCAATTACTCTTCTATATCTGGTAAAGGCAATATAGACTGCATTTCTAAAGTTTTATCTAGTGAACTTTTGCCTGTTTGTCTCTCTCTAGAAAGATGTTGGGTATCATTCCTTTATAACTAGAAAACCTCTAGAATTTTTAGGCCACTATGAATGAAGGCTGAATGTATTAATAACAGAAGTCAGGATTTGCCACAAAAACTCTCAAAGATTGTCTATCAAGTTGTACAGGGATTGCAATTTATGTCACTGGAGGAAGGACATACATCAACAAAACTAGATCCTCCAAGTGTTGAAGATCAGATATGATAGCACAGAAAGTTCCATATCTCATCATTGCTTTTGATGAGAACAATCCATGACAAGTACTAATGAACTGAAGAAGCCTGGCATAATAGAAAGCGCACTGATCTTGAAGTCAGAATCCTTGGGTTCAAATTCCTGGGTCTAACACTTTCCAGCTAAGAGACTTTAGACAAGTCATTTAAACTCTAAAGATGTCAGTTAACTCATTTATAATGTTTGTGAATTATACATGATGGTCTCTCAGATCCCTTTGAGGTCTTATGCTTCATGACTCAGGGATTATGAAGATAGTTATAAATATTATATGATGACTGGGAAGACATCTAGAATATCCCATTGAAAGTTGTGCTTCCTCTGAATTATTTGAATGATACACGTAGGCAGAATAACTATTAATAGTGCCCTGCATAGTACCCTATCTTTCTAGCCTTGTCTCACACTATTCCCATCCACTTATTCAGTAAATAGTACCAGATTGTGGAAAACCTTGAATTCTAGGCAAAGGAATTTGAATTTTACTTGACAGGCAATAGATTTTTGAGCTAATCAATCAATAAGATTAATATGGCAGTAATATAAAGGATAGAGGTGGGGAGTTGACTAACTATGGATAGTAATTAGGTCTTGAACTAAGGGAGTGGTAGTAGGTATAGAAAAGAAAGGGTGGATGCTAAAGGCAGTGAAAAGGTGAAGTCAATAGAACTTGGTAACTGATTAGATGTGTGTGTGTGTTCAGAGAGAGAGAGAGAAAGAGAGAAGAGAAGGGGAGAGGAGAGTTGCTAAAGAAAATATTAAGTTTATAAAAACAGAAGACTAGGTGAAAGGTGCTGTCACAGATAAAAATAATGAAGCCAGAAGGAAGAACAGAGAAAAGATAATGAACTTGGGCAATGCTGAGCTTGATGTACTGGTGTGGCATCCAGGTGTAAATGTTCTTTAGGAAGTTAAAGAAATAGGTCTAGAACTCAGAAGAGAGGTCAAAGATGGAGGTACAGATTTGCGAGTCATTTTCATAGAAGTGGTTGTTGAAATCATGGGACAGTATGATATTGACTATAGAGAAAGAAAATGAGAAGGCCCCAGAACCTTGGGGAATTCCCGTCTTAACCACCTGAAGGAAATAAGACGATACAAAGAGAGAGGAAGAACACTTAGAAAAGTAAGGGGAAAATCAAGAAAGTGTAGGATTTCTGAAACCAAGAGTGGGTGGAGTTATTGGTGTCAAATACTTCAGGGAGGTCAATTGGGAAGTAATTGATGACCTTGAAAACGGAAATTTCATTTGAGTGGTTCAGATTACAAAAGACTAATGAGAGTAGTGCTGAGGAAGTTAAGGCACTGGATCTCTTTAACTTTTCCCAGAAGTTATTCAACAAAGAAAAGGAGAGTGATGGCATGGTAACTAGAAAAAGTTGAAAGGTCCAAGGATAGGTTTTTTTATGACTGAGTAGATCATTTTTGTATTTTTGTAGGTAAATAAAAATGAACCAGTCATAAAGATAGAGAGAAATTGCACATACATCAGAGTGAAGGAGATAAATGATGCAGCAAGGTCCTGGAAAATGTAAGATGAAATGGGATGAAAGGGTTAACCTTGGTGAAAAGAAAGGACAGCTCCTCTTCTGTGGCCAGAATTAAAGAATTATAGGATCCTAGATCTGGTTTGGAAGGATCCCCTGAGTCCAAACTCTGATTTAACAAATGAATAAACTGAGGCCATGGGAGCTGAACTGACTTGTCCTAGGTTTCACTTGTAGTAATCATCATAGGGGGGATATGGACCCAGGTCCATTGAATCCACAGCCATCACTCTTTCCACTGTACTCCAGGATCTGGTATTTGCTCCTACTGTGCAGTTTTGGTGTCAAGTCCCTGAGTTTTAGAGTATGAGAAACAAGTGAATGCCATAGCACCAAACAAGGAAGGAAGAACAGAATATTAGAGGGAGAACTAACTGAATTTGGAGTAAGAGGATCTGGGTGGAAATTCCAGCTTGGCCACATGCCACCTGTTTTACTTAGACAAATCACTTTACTTTGGGGCCTGACTTTTCTCGTTTGTACAAAGAGGAGGTTAGATGGGGCAGCTAGGTGGTGCTACAATTCATTGAGCCCTAGGTGTGTGTTTGTCCTTCGTTGCCAAAGGAGACCATGCCATCAGAGAAATGATGACATGACTTGCACTTGATTTTTTTTTGAGTGAGGGAGGACTGTGCAGGTCACCAGCCTCACTTCTCCTTCAGAGCCATCTGAATCCAGTGACCAGGTATTCATCAGGATGACTGGAGATGACCCAGGATGAGGCAGTTGGGGTTAAGTGACTTTGCCCAAGGTCACACAGCTAGTGAGTGTCAAGTGTCTAAGGTGAGATTTGAACTCAGGTCCTCCTGACTGCTGCCCTGGTGCTCCATCCACTGCACCAGCTAGCTGCCAAGCCCTAGGCCTAATGGCAAGAACACTCCTCTTTATGAATTCAAATTCAGCCTCAGGTATTTACCAGCTGTGTGACCCTGGCAAATCACTTAACCCTATTTGCCTCACTTTCCTCATCTATTAAATGAACTGGAGAAGGAAATAGCAAACTACACTAGTGTCTTTGCCAAGAAAACCCCAAATGGGATCAGAAAGAGTCAGACACAACTGAAATGACTGAACAACGACAAAAAATGGGATAAGCACTAAGGTCCCTTCCCATAAATCTATGATCTAGTTGAGAAGTTCTGAACAATGGAGGAGAGAAATTTTCTTTTTTTAAAAAAAATACATATATATGATTTATTTATTTTTCACTTCTCAACACTCACTTCCACAAGAATTTGAATTCAAAATTTTCTCCCCATCTCTCCCCACCCCCCACCCCAGGACAGCCTGCACCCCATCCACCCCTTCCTCCAGTTTGTCCTCCCTTCTATTACCCCTCCCTTCTATTTTCCTGTAGGACAAAATAGATTTCTATACCCCATTGCTGGTATATCTTATTTTCCACTTGCATGTGGAAACATGCAAATTTTTAACATTCATTATTAAACCTTTAGTTCCATATTCTCTTCCTTCCTCCCTCCCCACCCACCCTCATTGAGAAAATAAGCAATTCAATATAGGTCATACATGTGTAACTGCAAAAAACTTCCATAATAGTTATGTTTTGAAAGACTAACCACATTTCCCTCTGTCCTGTCCTTCCCTCCATTTATTCCATTCCATCCCTTGACCTGTCCTCCCATAATAGTGTTTGCTTCTGATTATCCCTTTCCCAATTTGCTGTCCTTTCTATCATCTTCCCTCTCCTATCCCCTTCCCCCTTGCCTTCCTGCCGAGTAAAATAGATTTCCATATCCAATTGAGTGTGTGTTATTCCCTCCTTAAGCCAAATCCCATGAGAGTAAGGCTCACTTATTTCCTTTCATCTCCCCCTCTTCCTCTCTATTGTAAAAGCTCTTTCTTCCCTCTTTTATGTGAGATGATTTGCTACATTCTCCATTTCTCTTACTCCTAGTACATTTCACTCGACAGTAAATTTTGTTTTTTAGGTGTTATCCCTTCATATTCAGCTCACCCTGTGCCCTCTGTGTGTGTGTGTATATCACACACACTCATACCTACACATATATAATACATACATACCCATACATGACTACACACACACACACATACACACATTCCCTCTAACTACCCTAATACCGAAAAAGGTCTCATGGGTTACAAATAACCATGTAGGAATATAAATAGTTCAACTTCAACGAGTTCCTTAAGGCTTCTCTTTGCTGTTTACCTTTTTATGTTTCTCTTGATTTGAAAATCAAGAATTTGAAAATAAAATTTTCTATTCAGCTCTGGTCTTTTCAACAAGTATACTTGAAAGTCCTCTATTTCATTGAAATTCCATTTTTTCCCCTGAAGTATTAGACTCATTTTTGCTGGGTAGGTGATTCTTGGTTTTAATCCTCTCTGCTTTGATCCCTGAAATATCATATTCCAAGCCCTTTGATCCCTTAGTATAGAAGCTGCTAAATCCCATGTTTTCCTGATTGTATTTTCATAATACTAGAATTGTAGAATTATTTCTTTCTGGCTGCTTATAATATTTTCTCCTTGACCTGGGAATTCTGGAATTTGGCTACAATATTCCTAGGAGTTTTCCTTTGGAGATCTCTTTCAGGAGGTGATAGGTGAATTGGTCAAATTTCTATTTCCATTTCTATTATACCCTCTGGTTCTAGAATATCAGAGCAGTTTTCAGCAAGTTAAAAAGAAGGGACACCATAAGGGGCTAGGAAAATGAAAAGCTCTAAAAGAAGAGAGGAAAGGATTAATTAGAGATGGAAGAGAACTAGGGAGAATGTGGTGTCTCCAAAGTCAAAAGAAAGGAGTATTCAGTACAACAGAGTGATCCATCAATGCCCAAATGCTATAGAGAATTCATGGAGGATGAGGACTGAAGAAGGTCATTGGATTTGAGTAGTGGTGATCTTTGAAATGCTCATTTTAGTAAAGTAGTAGGGGTCAAAATAAGAATGTAAGAGGTCAAGAGATCAGTGAAGAAGAGGTATTAGGTGTAAGAAGCTTTTTCCATAAGTTTAGCATAAATAAAGGGTGCAGTCAAAGGGGAAGAAAGTTGGTTATGGCAAAAAGTTCGGATAACCAAATCTAATGCCTCTTCTAATAAACCTTGATTGTACAGTGGACAAAAAAGCAAAACCAGACCAGAGCTGTTGTCTACTACATCTATTCATCTTTCATGTTTACCTCTTCATCAGCCTGTCATTCATTGCTTAGTCTGCTGTTCTTTTACTGCTCCCCGCAAGGCCTTAGCATCTCCCCCTAGCTGCCACTCCATTGTAAAGGGTTTGATAAAAACATTTCACTTCTCCAGAATAAAGATTTAGACTGTTTCCCAGTTCAGTATTTCTAGAAAGGAATGATAACTGTCTTAGCTAAAACAATAGTTTGTTTCTAACTTCCTAGTATTCCATTTATTCATTTAAAAATCAACTCTATCTCCTTTTTTTAATATTAAAGGTTGGTGGTCAGCACTTGGACTGAAAGTTGGACTCTACTACTGACTTGCTGATTGATCTTAGGTAATTTGTTTGGTTCTTGATTTTCACCTTGGGAATGAAGGATCCACTAATTCCCGTGATATCTCACAGACATGTCATGATTTGGCATTGTTAAAATCACAGAATTTCAGAGGTAGTGGGAACTCATTGAGTGGTCACCAAGCTTTTAATTGAAGACTTTCCAGAACTGGGAAGCCACCACATCCTGAGGAAGCCCATGCAACTTTGGTACAGCTCTCACTGAATGGAAGTCTTTTTTGAAATCAAGCCTAAATCTACCTCTTTACAGGCTTCCCCCAACTTTACTATGAGATCATCATTATGTTCTGATTGGTGTTGTTTGGCTATTCACCTTCCTTTCTGTTTCTTTCCTCCCCACCCCCTTTCAGGTACTTTCAGGGTCATTATTCCTATAGCTCTTTACTTCCACAGCTTCCAGTTTGGGGCCTCCTTTCTCATTGCACTCTGTGAAAAACTACTGAATTATAGCAGTTCTAAGTCCAGCTTTGGTTTTCCCTTCCCTCCTTCCCCTCACAGAACCTCTGAGCTTCCCTTGGGATCTGTAGGAATGCTTTACTTTTAAGAAGTATAAATCCTGTTTACTCATGGTGCTTCTATTGGGATATAGAATGTTGGCAGAATTCCATTTATTCCAACTACGTGTTTAAACAAAGAAAAATCTCTCTTCTCTTCTCTCTCTCTCTCTCTCTCTCTCTCTCTCTCTCTCTCTCTCCCTCTCTCTCCCTCTCTCTCTGTCTGTCTCTCTCTCTCTTCTCTCTCTCTCTCTCTCCCTTCCTCCTTCCCTCCTTCTGATGTCTGTCTCCATTTCTTTTTCTCTGTCTCTGTTTCCTTTTTCCTCTCTGTCTCTGTCTCTTTGTCTCTCTGTGCGTCTGTCTCTCTCTCCTTCCAGAACATAGCAACATGACATCTTTCATGGACACAAGTGAGGAGATGACCACATTTGACTATGACTCTGCGATGCCTTGCCAAAAGATGAGCATTAAGACTCTGGGAGCCAAGTTCCTGCCTCCTCTGTACTCCTTTGTGTTCATTGTGGGCCTACTGGGCAATATCATGGTGGTGCTGATACTTACCAAGTACAAGAGATTCAAGAGTATGACCAACATCTATCTCCTCAATTTGTCCATTTCAGATCTGCTTTTCCTGTTTACACTTCCTTTCTGGATTCACTACGCTAGGCAAAATGACTGGGTTTTTGGTCATACCATGTGTAAGATCCTCTCTGGCCTTTATTACCTGGGCTTATATAGTGAAATCTTTTTCATTGTCCTGTTGACCATTGACAGGTATCTAGCTGTAGTCTATGCTGTGTTTGCCCTGAAAGCCAGGACAGTCACCTTTGGCATCTTCACCAGCATTGTCACGTGGGGCTTGTCAGCATTGGCAGCTCTTCCTGAGTTTATCTTTCATGAGTCCCAGCAGGACATGGAAAATCATATATGCAGTCCTCGCTATCCTGAGTATGATGAAGACAAATGGAAGCGTTTCCAGGCTCTGAGAATGAACATATTGGGACTTGCTATTCCATTGGCCATCATGATCATCTGCTACACAGGAATCATCAAAAAACTGCTCGGAAGTCGTAATGACAAGAAGTATAAGGCAGTCAGGCTCATCTTTGTCATCATGATTGTCTTCTTTCTTTTCTGGACACCTTATAACCTCACTCTTCTTCTGTCTGCTTTTCAAGCATCTTTTTTTAAGGGGGACTGTGAGAGAAGCAAACAACTGGACATAGCAATGCAAGTGACTGAAGTGATTGCCTATACTCATTGTTGCGTCAATCCTGTGATTTATGCCTTTGTTGGGGAACGATTTAGGAAATACCTCTGTCATTTTGTCCGCAGACATATTGTAGCCCATCTGTTCTATTATAATCCATTCTTACCTGGTGAGAAACTGGAGCGAGTCAGCTCTATATCTCCATCCACAGGAGTGCAGGAGCTCTCTGCTGCATTTTAGGTCAGGCTTTGGTGGAGACCATAGCAATCTTGCGCACTTTGTTGTCCAGACTAAAATTTGATACTCCAAGCAAGAAATCTTGGCTCTAGGGGCAGTTAAGTAGTACAGTAGATGGAGCACTGGCCCTGGATTTGGGAGTACCTGAGTTCAGATCTGGCCTGAGACATTTGATACTTACTGGCTGCGTGCCCCTGGGCAAGTCACTTAATCCTGATTGCTTCAAAAAAAAAAAAAAAAAAGGAAAAGAAATCTTGGCTCTAGGACAAGGTCAAATACATAAGCAGAAGACAGAACTCTCACAGAAGAAATGTACATTCCAATGATCTACTTATCAAAAACTAACCCTGGAAAGCAAATGAAAAAAAAAAGATTTTTTGATCACTTTTATTTTTATATAATATTTTTATAAATTGTCCCTCTATTCCTAAATAATCCCCTCTTAGGACAAACAAAAACAAGCAAATCAGCTGGTAATGACCACACCTGGTAGGGTGTACAATATTCTGTCCTAGTAATCTTCTACTTTTGTGTTATCAAGGGAAAGATAGTTTTCATCATATGTTCTACAGCACCTTCTTCAGTTTTCAGTTATTCAGGGTTCAACTTCATTTTCGGGACTTTTTCATTTATGTTGTTGTAGACACTGTGGATCCTTTACTCTTAGTTCTGCTTATTATACATTTGCATAAATCTTCTAATGCTTCTCAGAATTCCTCCTCTGTCCTTTTATATGGACAGTAATATGCCATTTTATTACTCAATTGCAGGCATATTTTTGTTATTCCTAACTCAATGGATACCCACCCACTTGTGGAAAGAAGACTTTACATCAACTCTTTACATAGTGTCAAGAAATTTAACGTAGTTTGCTGCTCAGTAATTATCAATTGTAGCTTTGTAAACATGCAAGAAAGGACTATTTTTCAGTATCATTTTTTCCAGTAATTTAAAAAAACATTTTCTATTTTCATAATGCATTTAAGTTAATTTAAATGAAATTAGTCTTGTGTATGCTGGTCCCTCAATTATTTTATTTTAAACATGTATCTCTCTTCCTCTGAAGAGTCAGTGTTTAATATTTGGCCCTTCCTGTTATGAAGCAATATGACTACCTAGCATGTCTATTTTGAGGTTAATAGCATTTTAAATAATTAATTGATTTGATGCATATATAGGCAAGAACAATTCACGGAGGACTTGATTTTTCAAATTCCTGGGAGGGTGAGAGACCTTCTCTCCTGAAGAGGAAAGTCATAACATAACACTACATCTCCCAGAAGGCTCTATGTCAGCCCATGCTAACAGACACTGCTACCTATGCTCATGTATAGTTTTCTGGTAAATGTAGTCCTGAGACTTTCCCCCTAAATGGCAAAGACCTCAAACACAACTTGTGTTCCTAAAAAAACAAAGTACATGCAGAATGACTGACAAGGCATTTTCCTGATTGAAATTACAAGAATGAATAACAAGTTAGTGGTCTCACCAGGAGACCTATAACTTTGTACATAGATGCTAAGCTTAACTTGAACATATGGCAGGCCAAAGCTGGATTGTGTCTCAGTTGGGCTAAGATCCAAATTATAAAAGGGAAGGTATAGATAAAGGTTGTTAGGTTTATAAACTATCCCTGGTTGAAGCATTCATAGAGACATACAAGCATCTTTGAAACTAAAAGCTGTGCAGGTATTTTGCATTTTCCAGGAGAAAGACAAGTCTTCTCATCCTAGTTTATATTATAGAGAAGAAAGAAAAATACCAAGTTTTGGGTTGTAACTCCATGAGGCCAAACAACTAATTGGTAGTGGGGACGAGGGGAAAGAAATCAATCTAACCAGTTTCGGGATTGACTTCACCTGACAATTAGGTCAAAATTGTTGAACTAGTGATATGTTTCAACAGTTCTGACCCTCCAGTAATTTCCAAGATCAGCTCTGTCTACGCCATGTTCTAGAAGAGAAGCCTGAAGCTCACAAAAGGGAAATAGCCTTTCTTTGTGGTAATTAAAGAGACAGTCCAAGAGTCTATACCAAAGAGAAGCTCAAGGGAACCTTTGAGAAACAAGGATTTCAGGAATTCCACTCTTTTCAGCCATGATAAAAGGCTAGGATCCTGAAGCTTTCATACAACTGTCCTTTTACATTAGAAGAACTTAGGCTGTTTTTACAAAACATCAGAGAATAAATTCTCTTTAATAAAAACACCTGGGAAATGAGAAAACTAAGCAGGCACAAATGGATTCAGGGCCATAACTTGTACCATAAGCCACAGTTAACTCTAACTATATTTAAATATATATATATTTTAAATACTGAAAGACAAAGGAATAACGTATACTCATTAACTCATAACATAGATAAAAAGCATTTTTATCTGTGATACTTGTGCATTGTATGTAACATTTTGTACTTTGAGATGCTTGGGGCTCTACAGAAAAAGCCAGCCAGATAACCTCAGTGCTACCTTGCTTAAGCTTTCTGAAATGCAGGCCAGGTGGCCTCATGGATAAGAATGTCGTATCTGTAGACAAGAAGACTAGTTTAAATCTGACCTCAGACACTTTACCAGCTATGTGATCCTGGGCAAGTCATTTAAGCTGTCTGCCTCAGTTTCCTCGTTTTGTAAAGTGAGGATAATAATAACACCTACCTCACAGGGTTGTCATGAGGGTCAAGTGATATAATGTAAATATAAAGTACTTTGTAAATCTTAAAGTGCTGTGTCAATATCAGCTATTATTAGCAATTTTTATCACGAAATATTGATCAAATATTAAAAATAAGAAATCTAAGACAAGAAATAGAGATAAAATCAATAAGTTTGATCAAGAAAAAGTTAAAAGAATTTTGTACAACAAAAGTGATATTCCTAAAATTAAAAGATACATATTGGTGAAAATTGTTGAAGTAAGTAATTAGATAAAAATCTGACATCTAGAATTTATAAAGAATTGAGAAATATCTATAAGACTAATAATACTTTTCAACATAACAATGTTCAAAGGACATGATGGTCGCATAAGATGGTCAAATTTCCTAATTCCAGAGACAAAACAAACTAAATATACCATCTTGAACCCACTGGAATGGCGAAAGTAGTAAAATTAATGATGAAATCCAATAGTGGAGTGGGGATTATGGGGAAATAAACAATCTGACACATTATTGGTGGGCCCATAGGCTGGAACAAACAAGCAATATGCAAAGAAAGGCATAAAACTGATCATACATTTTGACCTAGCAACTAAATTGCCAGGATTTTATCCTAAGGACACAATAAAAGGAAAAAAAGGAAAATCAGACCTATCTGAACAAAAATATCTGTAGTTGCTTTATTTCTACTAGCCAAAAAAAACTGGAAATAAATTGTATACCTAACAACATGAAAATATCTGGAGAGACTATGATATATTAGTGTAAATGATATAATGCTATAAAAACAAATATAACCTAGCAATACCAATATTAGGTCTATTTCCAAAGATGATTAGAGAAAAAGAAAAAAAGCCTATATGTTCTAAAATCTTTATAGTAGCTCTCTTTGTGATGGCAAAGAACTGGAAATTGCAGAGATGTCTGTCAATTGGGGGATGGATGAACAAATTGTGGCATATGATTGTGATGAAATACTATTGTGCTATAAGAAATGATGACCTTGACAATTTTAGAAAAATATGGATAGACTTACATGAAATAAAAAAGAGCTAAATGGGCAGAATCAAGAAAACACTGTATACAGTAATAGCAACATTGTTTTAAGAACAACTTTGAGCGACTAGGTGATTCTGACCATTATAAATACCCAAATTAACTACAAAGGACATATGAAAGAAGATGTTGTCTGCATTTAGAGAAAGAACTGATAAATATAAGTGTGTATAGAATGGTTTTACATATATACATACATGTATATCCACACACATGTATACATACATATATAAACAAATTTACATATACATATTTGTGTCTAGTGGTAGCTTTCTCTAGTGGGGGGGAATTTACATGATAACTTTATTATATATTTAAAAGGTATAGCAAATTGTATAATGGATTTGAAGTTTCATAAGCAATCACATTTTTATTTTATTATATTATGGAAATGCTTGTGTTATTCTATAAATTAAATAAAAATTTTAAATAAATATGAAGTATCAAATATACGGAAAAAATTAGGTGAAGTGTTTCAAAACAAAATCAATAGAAACAAAACTGTGTATTTGGAAGGAAAGGAGGGGAAGGAGGAAGGAACAAATGAACGAACGAATGAATAAAGAATGAAGGAATGAAGGGAAGAAGAGAGGAAGGAAAATAAGACACAATATTCAGCCAGACAAAAATCAAAAATATTTACTTTGCTTGTTTGTTTTTTGTTCATTTAATTCTATTGTTAAATATACAGTTTTGCCACTTACCTGATTATTCATCTTTGTTAGAAATTATTGTTATAGGGCTAAAGGGAGAAAATACCTTAGGTTGTAGGTATAATAGGAACAATCTATCCATGACATGTACAAGCAAATACACATATTAGAGAGTAAGACAGCTACATCATACAATTGTGCTTTGTATGTTCATTTCTGTAACAAAGAATGACTTCTGTGGATAAGAAAACAGACTGAATCCTATGGCTTAGAGACTTAAAATCCGTGCCATCAGTGAGAGTAAAATTTACCCTCATTACCGGGGACATTTTAGATTTAGATTCTATACTACCTAGGACCTGAGTTATCTGACATTTAGAATCTAAGTTATTGGGATCAACATATTTCACATTTAAATACTTTATTTTTGTTGGGAAGAAAACAAATCACGACATTCTCCCCAGACCTCTTGGGCTTGCGTCTTTCTAATCTTCAAATCAAGTCTGCTATCAAAATGAGCATTTTACTATAATTTGTTTCCTACATAGTCTGGAAAGGAAACCACCATCTTTCAAATCTGTGACAAGTCTTTAATAAATACCTACTAAGGCAGGGTTACCTGCCTCTTACTGCTCTGTTGTCTTATATTTGAGGGGATAATTTTAGAAGCTGAAGAGCTGATTGGTCTCTTCAGCTATTTTCCAATATTCAGCAGCTCAATATCTCAATAATATTTCAATATCTCAATAATATCTCAAAAGAGATAGTTATGTAGTTATGTTATAACCAAGCCATTAAGAAATGAAAGAAGAGACTTACCTTCACCCCTCTCTATACTCCTCTGGGCACTGGAGAGCACGGAGCAGACCAAAATGAAGGAGTCCTACCCTTTGCCCTTGCCCAGATCCTACCAGAAATGAGAAGCCTCAGACAAGGGTAAGTCATTAGAGTCTTTACTCTTCTCCCACCTTGCCTACCCACAAATCTTCTTTTCCAACATCCAATCTTCTTGTCATCGCCACTTTTTCCTTCCCTCTTCCCATTGGATGCCAACTCCTATCCCAATCCTTAGGGAGGGAGCCTAGAGCACTTGCTTTACTGTGAACCTTGGAACCATTTCTCCTTATCCAATAGTCATGGGCCTAGGCCCCTCTATCTCCCTCATTTGGGAGTGGACATTGCTGCTTATTCCACTTTGACGAATAATGAGTCACCATCTCCAATCCTTCCTGGAAGACAACAGATCACTAAGCTTTACCATTTGCCCTGAAGCTGTACCTCTGGACAAGTCTACATGTAGCACAAAGATCCCATGTGCAGCCTGAACCAGTTTAAAACATAATTAGCAAATATTTAGCAAAATAAGTAAAAAACACAACATAATATAATATGGATAACATTCATTTGTAGTTTTCTAAGTCAGTATAGAGGAGCAGGGATCCATTTCTACTTGTTTGACACCACTGCTCTGGACCACTGGGACACTAAGACTTACTGTCTATGCTATATGTCAGTCCTAAAGCTCCTGTGGTCTTTCCATCAGCTCTGCAGCTGAGTTGGCCTTCCTAATTAGAATGTGAGCCAGGTTTATCTCACTTTGGCCACTTGCCTCCCCAGTGCACAGCACAGTGTTTTAGCACATGTGAAGCACATAATATAAGCTTCTTTCTTTCATCCTATTCACCCATCCATCCGTTCAATGAATTGTTTATTGAAGGACATAGTATAGAAAGCTGGATCCCAAGATGACGGAGAAGGATGCTGGCATAAGACTGCTTTCAAGAAGGAATCTTTGTGTCTCTTACATCTGCATTAAGGCAAATGATAAAGGCTGGAGAAGACTTTTCAACAGCAAAATACCTTTGTCAGCACACTTTTTGAGACTAGGTTTCTCTTGTTTATGTAGAAAAAAAGGATCACTTCTTTTGCCACTTAGCAAATTCTTGCTTTCTCTGATCTGGCCTTGTAGATTTGAGGAGCCCTGATTGGTCAGCATACACATAGCTGTCTTTTCTGAATTTATAATTAATGGCCTTAAAACCATGCGACTGTTAGTTGGAGAGGAAGCCTATATTAGACAGTTTCCTTTAGTTAGCCTAAGGATGATACACATTCAGAAATCTTGAGAGATGGCTGTTATCTTAGGATGGAAAGTTTGACCAGGGCAGATGCTATCCCAGAATGACCTGGAAGAAGATATTTCTTGAAACAGCTATCTTAAGGGGTGAATGTGTAAGGAGGTGGGAGGAGAACGTACAAAACCCAGTTTGACTTCCTGAAAAAGTTTCAAAAAGGAAAACAACTGCAGAGCTTTTAATATGCCAGCTAAGAGGTTATGACCTACTTCAAAGAAAATTCTTAATTAATGTGTAAGAATAAAGTATTTCTAGTCTTTCTTCCATCCTACAAGGGTATTTTGTTCCAGAAAAAAACCCTCCTAAGATGAATTCTCATAAATCAAACACGTAATTACTATTTATTTCAATGGAAATTTCTCATACATTCCATAAACCCCAAAATTTAAGCTCATTTTTGCTAAAAAACAAACAAAACCACCAAAAACTATTTAAATGAACCCAAATAAATGTGAGACTGGTCCACAAATGTACTCCCCTCCCCTTTCCACTCAAAATGAGTTGGTTTCTGCCTCCATCCAACTTTGCCTTTGTTTTTTCTTTCCTAAGATGTCTCAATTGGACTCTCCTCATCCACCCACTAGGAGCCTGGATCTTGAAGCAATCCACAAAAATCTAAGAACTCTTGAGATGTTCCCTTTGTTGGGATCCAGAATCAGACCCCAAGTTGACCCCTATGCATTAAATGGAGGGTTTCTTATTGTTGTTCATTTGAATCCAACTCTTCATGACCCCTTTTAAGGCATTCTTGGCAAAGATACTGGAATGGAGGAAGTAGTTAAAACCCTGTTCCTTGGGCTGCTGTCAAGATCCCAGAATAAACTCCTCCAGATTTCATGCTTATGCTTCTATTGATTTGTTGCCTGCCCCTGGAAGGTCTAAGCAAGGGGAGAAAGGGCAGACATCATCAAAGCTGGGATTCATCAATCCTCAAACGATGATGAAGCATTTTTTTGTTTTTGTTTTCTTTTGTTATGAGAAAAAACCAAAGTCATGTGACCAACTATATAACTGTAAAGAAGATTGCATCTTAAGCAACTGTTACAGCACTCAGCTCCTCCAGAGGCACACAAAATCCAAATTAGACCTTACACATTCAAAGAAACGCCTTATAAGCCAAGGTAGAAGTGTCACACGAAGCTCCTTCTAAAGGTGAATCCTTGTAAGCCAGATGGGCATATCTTGGGATGTGACTATAATTCATTTCATAGAACTGTTTTTTCTACTTAGGAACTTTCCAAAGATCGGAATTGCATTGTTGTTTGTGTTGTGCAAACAGTGAATAGGTCTGATTACATATACAGTTCATCCCTTAGCCTTGAAACTCTTGAATCATAAGGAGGCCTCCAGCACTCACACAAGGCATTGCTCAGATATGGAGTCAGAAGAACAAATTCTGCCTCCAATCATTTCCTCACTCTGATGATCAACTTTCTCATCTGTAGAAAGGAGAGAATAAATTCATGCTGTATATTTCACCTGGTTGTTGTGAAAAAGTGCTCTACAAGTCTTAAAGAATTATGGAAATGGGAATTGTACTATTATAACAGGCTGGCCTCTGTACACTTACAGTGACTTGCCCAAGGTCACACAGGTACTCCAGAGCAGTGACAGAATTTGAGCTGATTCCATTCAAATCCATACTCTCTTTAGCTCACTTTTTTGTATCGTACCAGTCATTTCATTGATTTAGCAAGTTTAGTAAAGAACTCCCTCTGCCAATGCAGACAAGCTCTTCTCCTATAATTTGTAGTTTCAGAGGTTGACTTGACCAGGTTCACACAACTAGCATATGTCAGAGGCTAGACTTAAACCCAGGCCTTCCTGACTCTGAGGCCAGCACTCTCACCATTACACTGTACAACTCCTTAATACTTTCAGATCTACCCCTTACTCATTCACCTTCTTGCATCTTAGCTCAACTCTCAGAGACCTTTTGCCTGTACCAACTGTCTTGACACGTGGTCCTTTCAGAGTCACTTCAAAATGCCTCTGAATAAGGTCTCCAATCAACCCATCTATCAACACATCTTTATGGGAAACTTCAGATGGGCAAGATTCTGCAGAAAATGCAGAGAAGTATCACATACAATCTGTAGTCTCCAGTAGCTCACCACATGTTAAGAAATTTGAACTCTGTTTGTTAGGCTAAAGGTTTTAGAACAAAGTATCACACAATGAAAAGGGCATTTTAAGATTTATCTGACTTCCAAGGAAGGATAAGTAGTTTAATCACTACTGGATCAATAATTGTGTAGTAGAGATTATAAATCTTTCTCTCTGTGGGCATGGAGAGTGCTAGTTCAGAAAACAGCCTCCAGCCATTTGAATAACTCTTTGGAGCTTCCCAGAGGCAAGTGGAAGAGATGGAAGGACCACCTCCTGAGCTTCTAGACTTCCCTGTGCAAATAAAAGTCACATTCCCCAGGTACTAAAGGAAGTAAGACACAAATCATAATAATTAACCATAAGCCTACATGGAATTAAGGAAAGGGATCCCCTTGTAAGGCAGGAGATAGAGTAAAGCTTGGGGTTGTGGGAACTGGTATACAAGAGATTAAGAAAGAAAAAAATAGGTGCTTGGATCTGGAATCTTTGATTTTTGAGCCATGCACACATTTGTCCGCAGAGTATTCTTCCCATATGGGTTTGCTGTTACAGAGCTGGTCCCCTAGAAAAGGGAATACGTACCCTCTACTGGAGACTTAGGGGCATGGCAGGAGGAACTATAGAACAATGGAGGACTGGGAGAAGGGATGGCTTATAATGGATGACCACCACCTGCTGAGAACTGAGGAAGATGGAATAAAGTCAATCTGCAGAAGTTAGCAAAGGGGAATACCATTATCAAAGGGCAATCCTCAATTACTCCTTCCTAGAACACAGGGCAGCTAGGTGGCACAGCGAATTGACCTGGAGTTAGGAAGACCTGTGTTCAAATCCAGCCTGAGACAATTACTAGCTATGTGACCCTGGGCAAATCCATTTGCCTCAGTTTTGTCAAATAAGCTGGAGAAGAAAATGGCAAGCTACTCCAGTAACTTTTGCCAAGAAGACCTCAAATAGAGTCTTGGAGAATTAGACATGACTAAACCCATCAAGAATCTTGACACTGTCCTGGTGCAAGGGGCAGAGAGGATAGTTGCTTACTAGTGGTCATTGTTACTCTGTAAGAGATTTTGTTCACTGACTTGTAAAACAAACCTATGTTTTGTGAGGCTGTGGGTTTGTAAAGCATATGTGAGGCTTGGCAATTCCTCCCTGGGAAGGATTCCTGATCTTGAAATTCTTAAGCAATCTTGGTCCTAAGAAGCAAAAACTGTCCCCAAATATACCAAACATGTCCAATGCCTTTGCACCAGGTGCTCTAAGCCACCTAGCTGCCCTGGATTCTAGGAGTAGTAATTGGGGACTGCTCTTTCATAGTGGCATTCCCCTTTGCTAACCTCAGGAGGGAACCTGGGACACAAGGGTTATAATAATAATAAGCAACTCATATTAATCATCAACAATGAATTGTAACTTTTCCTTCAATCAGAAAACCCTGAGTTGAAATCCTGCCTTGGACACTTACTGCGTGATGTTGGTTAACCTATGCTTTAAGGGGATAATAACAGCCCATACTTGGAAGGGTTGCTGTGAGGATCAAATAAGATATTCATAAAGCATTTAGCACAGTGCCTGGCACATAGTAGTCTCTGTATAAATGTTTATCCCTCTCTTCTTCACCCCTGTCTTTTCATCAAAGGATGTTATGACATTAATGGAACAAGCAATTAACTTTGAGAATAAAGAAAAATCCAATTTAATTATTTTTATAAAAACAAAACCAGAAGAGCTTCATGGATGTGGTTTTCATGTTTGTTGTTTTAAAAGTGCTATCTGCAAAAAAAAATCACCTGATTTTCAGGAAAGAGATAAAGGCCTGAGGACTGCCCTCTATCAATTTAGCAAAGGGAAGGACCACACTCTCAACAAGGAACTAGCTTCTTGGCCTCCTGCATTCAGGGCTGTGTCCCTGAGAACAGGTGACTTGCAGGGACGAAAGGACAATCCTATGAAATTTGGGCCATGCAACAACTGGCCTGAGAAAAACACAGATGAACCAAAGGTATGGAAACATACTCAGCTCAAGATACTATAGAAAAGGTAACCCCTTACACACTGAAATTGGGGCCTCACATCGAGACAGAAGATAGAAATATCAAGGAAGAGGCGGTTGATTGCACCAGACTTATGCAATCTCTATTGTGACATTTCATATTAAAATACCCACGCCAGTGAGTGCTCTTACTGGCATGTCTGAGTCAAGAGGGGTTTTGTGGTAGATCTGGCCCGTGACTCGTGCTGTACTGCAGGAGAGGGCGGGGGGGGGACCTCATGCAGCTGTCCTCAGAGGCCAAAGTTTTGGAAAGAAGTGTTGACTCTGCTTCCACACACTTCTCTTATCTTTCTTCTTTATCCTGTTCTTACCTGTTGGCCTGAATTTCAGCTCCTAAAATGAATATCCTACTTTCAGGATATTCCTTTAGATTCTAGCTCTAAGGAACCCTGCCTTTGACCTAGATGGACCTTTTGGTGTATGCTTACCTGGATCAAAATTCAGATCCTGCCTTTCTTCCCCAGAGAGGACTGCCCCACTCCTGCCCTTTTGCTTGCCCTAATTACCAGTAGGCATGGAATATTATGATATTTTCTGACTTTGTAAGCAGGAAGAGATGATGTTTGTACTACGACACCCAGAAGGGAGTCTTGGAGATCACAATGACACACCAACAAACAGTATAGCTCTCTGAGTAACTGACAGTACCGAAACGCCATGAAAACCCAAGTGCTAATCATAAAATCTAAGGTCTTTTTAAAGAGTTCATGCTCTGATATGCAGTTTTGGACACTCTTGACTCCTCCCTTGTATTGGATACTCTCCTTGTTGGTTGACCTTAAAGAAACTCTACTGTCTTGGTCCTCCTCCCTCTCCCTTCACTCCTCTTGTCCTGTCCTCTGTGTCCTCATTCCCTTCACACACCTGATAGTGAGTATGCCCCAAGAACATGTCCTTCACTCTCTTCTTTTTTTCCTTATTCTCTCCCCCTCACCAATCTCATTCTTTCCTATGGTTTTAACTATCACTTGTGTGCAGGTGACTCTCAAAACTATAAGGCTGGCCTCTTCTGATTTCCAGACCCACACGTTCAACTGTTTGTATTACTTCTCTGCCAGGAGTCCCTACCCTGCCTCCCTCTAATTCTTCTAACTAAAAATATCCAAAGCAGAGTTCATTATCTTTCCCAGATAAAACTGACTTCCTTATTTGTCTATAGTATCACCATTCACCAAACATGTCCCATGTTCATAACCTGAAAGTTGACTGACTTTCCTCTTCCCTTATAACTCAGTTAATCACTTATCAATTTCTATCTCTACAATATCCTTTGCCTCTCTCTCATCTCCTTCCCCACCAGCCATGATGTTAATTCAAGAGCTCATTACTGCCTATCTGGATGATTGAAATAGCCTTGAAGGTCTTCCAGTCCCCACTCTTTACCTTTTCCAATCCTTCCATCGTTTCCAAAGCCATTTTTCCATCTGGCCATAACTCTTATGTTCAAAAATATTCAGTGGCTTACTATCCCCAATTGAGTAAAATTTAAACTCCTTTTTGTTTTTATCATTCAAGACCTCCCACACCTTAGCCTACCTTTCTAGCCTTTTCTTGTACTACTGTCTTCTATGTCTAGCCAAACTGAACAACTCTCTATATTCAAATATACTCCATGTTCATCTCTCTTTGCCTTTACCCAGGCTGCTCCCTGAATACTTTTCTTTTTCATCATTACCGTGATTCCATTCACTCGTGAAAACTCAATCCAATGTCACTCTCTCCAAGGAGCCTTCTCTGATTCCCTGTTTGAATTTTTCTATTTACATCCATGAAATATGGAGCTTCTCAGGTGGTGCTTAAAGAATGTTTATTGATTAATCAATTAAGAATCATGCTTTCTATCAGATTTCACAGAAAGCTGTTTTATATCTCTCTAATATGCTTACTATGGTTAGGTTGAGTATTTTGGTCTTCTGTGTTTTTGCCTTCTTTCCTTACTAGATTGTAAGCTTCTTGGGGACATAAATTTTTGTCTTACTTAAACTCTGTATCTAACCCAGGGCCTAGTGCAATAGATGATGAAATCTGATGGGTGACTGTACCATTATGTAACTTAAGAAGAAAAAGAGGCCACTGGAGTGGAGGATGTTGGGGATGTAAAACATAAGGTTTTTAGAAAGTTGTCAACATAAAAATTGAAGCCCTCAAAGACAATAGCAGGGAATGGGGAGAAGAGGCCATGTACCACAATATGAAGGGAAAAAATGGAAAATATTCTTTCAAACCCAATATTACTTGCCTGAATGCAAAACTTCTGCAGTTTTGAAGGTTTCAAGAATTCAGTTTTTCAAGACCTTTTGAGTCACAGCTTGGTGGCCCATCTCCATAGTACCTTTACCTCTTCCAACTATCCCTCCCAACACCACAAGCTGATCCAAGTCATCCTCTAGAATTGACAGGAGTATCTGCTATTTGTCCAATAGGAGAAATTCATATTGGAGGAGGGGGTGGAGTTTCTAGGGTACAAATGAAGAAGTCTATATAGATCCACACAAGATGGAGGTACATTGAATTCCTACATCTGGAAAAGATCTATAGTGATTTTTCTACTTCATGGAACAATCTTGCCCATTGATTTACAAGGTCTCCACCTCAACCCTATCTTTGTAGTTGCATCCCCATCACTACCGTAGTGGCTGATACATAGTAGACACTTAGCTAAATGCTTCTTGATTGGCTGATTTATGGAAATCAATTGTAGGACTACAAGACAGTGTTCGCCATCTCTGGGTGAACTCACCAATTTAATAACTATTATACAAATGGAGAAGTGGATAAACAAAATGAGTGTCTGTGTGTTTGGATGACTCTACTTTTACTTAGCTATTAAATCTTTGAAAAGCAAAAATTCCATGGCAATTTGTGATTTGTCCTAATCTGGGTCTTATATATTTAGTTGCATTACCCAATTTATGCCTCTGTTGATTTAACTTTCATGTATAGAATGAATTGTAGAAGGAAAAGATTGGATAGCAGGAAGTTTAGCATAAGATTACTTTATAGGTCATACAAGAAATGATAAGAGCATGAACTTAAGTACCAACATTTTAAGAATTTCACTCCAAAGTAAATGGACAGCTCTTTGGGATTTTCAAACAGAGTTATATGACTATATTTATGGATGGGGACTGTATCTATGATTCCAATGGTGTAGGGAACTCTTGAGAGAGGAAATCTCTACAAGTTCAGGAACCAAAACTTTTAGATGCCTTTCAAGTGCAGCAATTTTTTCTGTAATTTATAGTCTTCGAGAGTTGTGTAGAGTAGTGGGAGTTTAAATGATTTTGGCCTTGCCCTGAAAATAGTAGAATGGATGAAATGGAGAGAATACATAGATGAGATAAGAAGGTCCTCTTAGAAAACTACTGTATTCATTCAAAAGGGTAATAATAGTGAGCTGTAATGGTGGGCAGTAACAGTGAGAATAGGAATGAAGGGAAGAATTTTGTGAGGTATCACAGGCATGGGTTTGACAGGACTTGGTGACTGACTGGAAGTTTGGGAGATGAAGTCAAAGATACCAAGGTCATGCACATAAGAGATGGAGTACTTGAAAACAGGTCTCTGAATTTGGTGGGTACAGAGCAAGAGATTCCTAAACTGAGATCCATAGACTCTTGAGGGATCTGAGACCATTTCTTCATCCATGACATTATACTGCCTCTCAAATATAATAAAATGCTCACATTAATGTAACCCTTGAAGATTTTCCAAGAATTTTCCTCATATTAGATCTGTGAGGTAGATCAGGTAAATAATACTCTCCCTTTTACAAATAAGGTTCTGAATATTCATGATCACAAAATCAGTAGATAAAATATACAGCCAGGTCCTCTGGTCCAGGTCCAACCCTCTATCTACCTCTATAAATACACACAATTATATGATAAGTAATGACACAGCATGTCAGTGTACACATGAATCAACTTTTAGACATCTGTCAACACCGTGGGTTGATGAAGGATTGCATTCCTTCTCCTGAATGAAAAGCATGGGCCCCAATCGATTTTATCCCTAGTTGTGCCTGGATACCAAGAAACACCCTCACCTCCCCCTCTTATTTTTTTTTTCCAAAGGGTGTCAAGATGCTGAACTCTTAGAATCTGAAGGTCACACTTTGATGAGATAAGAAAATGAGAACTGAACCATTTCAGTGTTGAATATCACTGAAAAGGACCACTTTTCACATAAAGCTAGATCAACAGTGAGACTAAAGTTCTGTTTTCAGAAGAATATTTGTGAAAAAGAAAGAAAAAAGAAAGTACCTAATGTTTCCCCTCACCTTCTGAAAGAAAAAACTCCCTACACCCCAATATTATCTATGGTTGTTGGTGATCTTGGCCTTTTTTTTTTTTTTTTGTAAAGAAGGCTAGCTGTAAATGCTTTCAAGAGCTGACCAAGGGATTCCTAACCCATTTGGGGATGTAGTCATAAGCTTCTTGCATCTTCAAGATGGTGTTGAAAGGGACTTCTAAAATGACTAGTACCACCTGGTCATTTTACAGATGAGGAAAATGAGGCAGAGGGAGGCTAAATGAGATACTTAAGTTTTCACAAGTCATAAGTATTTCATAATTTTCTCCTATCTCAATGAAACATAAATTTTTCCATACAAAAATATTTTAGATTAATTTTTATATTCAAAAATAAATACATGCCATGCAACATTTCGGTGGTTGTCAGGGATTCTAGGTTATAGGCAAAAGAGTTTATGAAATAAAGCAAATAAAAAACATTATTATTAATCAAATAACAAATAATAATAACTCAAAAGAGGTGGGAATCCTTGATCATTTTGCAAAATTGTGTTATGGATAGATGGAAAAGCAAGAAAACATGGTTGAAGAGCCCTGTGGAGTTTGCTGTGCTAAAGACCTCAACATTCAACCAGGAGAATAACAAACAGAACCTCTACAATTTGCTAGTTAGCTAGAACTCTAGCTAGGCAGCCAGGTGGTGCCATGGTGCATAGAGTGCTGATCCTGAAGTCCGAAAGACTCCAGGAGCTCAAATCCAACCTCAGACATTTATTAGTTATGTGACCCTGGGCAAGTCACTTAACCTGTGTGCCTCAGTTTCTTCATCTATAAAATGGAGGTAATCATAGTATCTCCCTTCAAGGGTTGTTGTGAGAAACAAATGAGATAATAATTGTAAAGTACTTAGGACAGTGCCTAATACACAGTAAGAGTTCTATAATATTAGCTATTATTATTAATTATTATGTGATGAGCCTGGAGTCACAAACATCTGAATTTAAATCCAGTCTCAGGCGCTCTCTATCTGTGTGACCCTGGACAGATTTCAGTTGTACAATGGGGATAATAATTGCATCTACTTCGTAGGGTTGTGAGGATCAACAGTGCCTGGTGCTCTCATTTCTCAAATATATAAAGAACTGGGTCAAAATTTAACAGATAAGAACCATTCTCCGGTTGATAAATGGTCAAACGGTAAGAACATGAAGTTTTAAGAAGTCACATGAAAAAGATGCTCAAAATCATTATTGACTAGAGAACTGCAAATTAAAACAACTTTGAGCTATCACCTCACACCTATCAGATTGGTTAACATGATAGAAAAAGAAAATGATGCATGCTAGTGATGTAGAAAATTGAGACATTAATGCACTGTTGGTAGAGTGGTGAACTGTTCTAGCCATTCTGGAGAACAATTTGAAGCTATGCCCAAAGGGCTATAAAATTGTTCATAGGCTTTTACTGAGCAATACCACTATTACATCTATATCCTAAAGAGAAGGAGAAATTTGTATAAAAATATTTATACCAGTACTTTCTGTGGTGGCAAAGAATTGGAAATTAAGGAGATGCCCATCAATTGGGGAATGACTAAACAAGTTGTGGTATACGATTATGACGGAATACTATTGTGCTATAAGAATTGATGAGGGGGTGGTTTCAGAAAAACCTGGGAAGATTTGTATGAACTGTTGGAGAATGAAATGAGCAGAACCGAGAGAATATAGTACAGAGTAACAGCAACGTTGTAACAGATCAACTATGAAAGACAGCTATTTTGATCAAAACAATGATCCCTGATGACTCCAAAGGATCCATGATGAAAAATATCATCCACCTCCAGAGAGAGAACTGAGGAACTCTGAATAACAAAGCAAAGCACACTTTTTTTTTAACTTTCTTTATTCTTGTTTTTTTTTTTTGTTTGTGTTTTCTTTTGCAACATGGCTAATATGGAAATATATTTCATATGACTTGACACATATAATCGATAAAATTGCCTTCTCAAAGAGGGAGAAAGGGCAAGAGGGAGAATGAGAATTGGGACTCGAAATTTTAAAAAAGAGTACATTTTAAAATTTACATATAATTGGTAAATATTTAACAAAAAATAAAAATATGTTTTCAGAAAACAGTGACTGGCACATAGTAAGTGCTTAATATAAATGCTTATTCCCTTCGTTTCCCTTTGGTATCCTAGATAAAATGGCAACAAAGCCCTGTGTCCTCAGATAAGAGTAGAACTGAATTCCACGAAATGGAGGCTTTTTTTTTGGCTTATTTTCCTTTTCTTGCCAGGTTCCAAATAGGAAAAAAGTTTCAAGGGTATGCATTTGTGAACTTATATTTATGTATACGCAATCTGAAAAATTATTCAAAATAGCAAATGCTCTCTCTTCCTTTGGCTCTAGCCACCAACTCAGTCAAAAGTTGAGGAAAATATCTTTTGTTCTTATCAGGGTTAAATTCCTCTTTCTCACTCTTAGTCCCCATACTCATAAGCTTGCCTACAACTCAAAGAAAACCTATGGTTTAATTAGTATCTGAAAGTAACATTTGTTGTTCTTCAGTAGTTTTTAGTCATGTCCAACTCTTCATGACCTCATTTGGGGTTTTCTTGGCAGAGATACTAGAGTGGTTTGACACTTCCTTCTCTACCACATTTAACAGTTGAAGAACTTAGGTAAACAGAGTGAAGTGACTTACTCAGGGCCATACAACTAGTAAGTGTCTGAGGGTAGATTTGAACTCAGGAAAATGAGTCTTCCTGACTCTGGAATCAGTGTTCTATCTACTGTCTCCTAATTTCCTGTAAGTAACATAGAAACTCTAATAAGCATATAAAAGAAATAGGCTTTAACTTGTAGGTTGTAGCAAAATTTTTACCTTATTTCCCCATCCTGCACTCCTCCTTGTGCTCTAGCTAGGGTAATAGGAAGAAAGTAGTTAGTTAATTAGGAAATTGACAACTTCCACTGGCTAAGTTACCATTAAGGAAGGGTTCCAACTACCCCCAAACATCACAACAACATACCTGCTACTCCCATGCTATCAGATCTCAGCAGTGTTTGGCCAATCCTTGGTTCACTGATAGTCACTACCTTGGATCCTCCTTACTCTCCTTAGCTGCAGTGTCTTCTGCCCCTAGCTACTTGTTGAGTGATAACAATCTGCCAAGCCTCTGTTCCCTAGTTGGTCAGGCAAGATGATGCCCAACTCAGCATGACCACACTGGTTTCTGTGTAGAACAGTAGTATCAAACTCAGATAGAAACAGGGACCACTAAACCACACAGAATGATCTTCAAGAGTAGCATATATTGACTTAGAAAGTCATGTATTACCATTATCTATGCTCTAATCTATTTCTATTTATTTTCTTAAGTATTTCCTAATTACATTTTAATCTGATGGTGGCTCTCAGGATTGTTTGACACTTCTGACTTAGAAAACCACACATATATATATTTCTTTTTTTAAAAAAAATATTTGCTGTTATCGAGTTATTCCCTTCATGACCCCATTTGGGGTTTTCTTGGCAAAGATACCAGAGAGGTTTACCATTTCCTTCTCCATCTCATTTTACAGATGAGGAAACTGAGGCAAACCTGGTTAAGTGAATTATCTAGGGTCACATAGTTAGCAAGTTTAATACATCAACACATTAAAATCATATAGAAACTACAGTTTAATCTGCTTGGATTACACTGAGAATATTGTGGACCACATGCTGGGTGGTGTGTGTGTGTGTGTGTGTGTGTGTGTGTGTGTGTGAGTGTGTGTGTGAGAGAGAGAGAGAGAGACAGACAGACAGAGACAGAGAAAGAGAGACAGAGAAAGAGGGAGAGAGGGAGACAGAGATGTTTGACACCTCTGATATAGAAGAGTCAACAAGGACTGGAATAAACTACAGCCGAGAGTGTACCTACTCTCTAGCCTTCAGTACCCAAGAATCAGAATAAACAATAACTGAATGCACATATTCTGTAAACTTCAATAGTTCTGACATCTCACTGACCCTTAGAAAGGGCAGTACAGATGATGAGGCCTGTGAGTGGCCACTGCACTTCCAGCCTAGGATAGACATCTAGTCAATGACAGAAAGGAAGGGAGGAAGGAGAGAAAGAAAGAAAGAAAGAAAGAAAGAAAGAAAGAAAGAAAGAAAGAAAGAAAGAAAGAAAGAAAGAAAGAAAGAAAGGAAGGAAGGAAGGAAGGAAGGAAGGAAGGAAGGAAGGAAGGAAGGAAGGAAGGAAGAAAGAAAGAAAGAAAGAAAGAAAGAAAGAAAGAAAGAAAGAAAGAAAGAAAGAAAGAAAGAAAGAAAGAAAAAGAAAGAAAGGAAGAAAGGAAGGAAGAAAGAAAGAAAGAAAGAAGAGGAAAGAAAGAGAGGAAGAAAGAAAGAAAGAAAGGAGGGAGGGAGGGAAGGAAGGGAGAGAAAGAAGAAAAAACAGAGAAAGAAAAAAGAGAAAGAGAAGGAGGAGAGAGACAAAGAGAGACAGAGTCAGAGAGAGAGAGAGACAAGATTCCATAGCTTATGTTACATCAGGCTAAAATGGGAACCAGCCACTAGAATGGCAGAAGAATTTTAGAAACTCTACTGAATCAACAATAGAAAACCTATAAGGGGGGATTACCAAAAAACAAAGACTGATAGTTTCAGTTCATTAGGGACAAAAAAGGCCTAGGAACTGAAACTGCTAAGAGTTGCCAGAGCTAGATAAGGCCCTTTCTGCTTTCCTTTCTTACCCCTTCAAGGCTTGTGTGTCTCATTTCTGACCAAGAGTCTTGACTCTGCCACAGAATAAATGCTTACTCTTTTGGTCCAAGCCAGGAAGGTACAAAACAGTTCTATTGTGTGGTTTTTTTCTTGTTTCAGTTTCTTGCCTCACCTTAACCAACTCGGAAAATAGGGCCCAGATGTGGTGCCAACCCACATGATGCAATGGAGAAAACACGAGATTTCCAGCCAGAAGACCCCCGTCTGAGTATCGACTCTCTTGCCATTTTCCCCCTGTATGATCTTGGAGGAGGACTCGTTGCACATCTCTGGGTTTCAGTTCCCTTATCTATAAAATGAAGAGGTGGGCCCAGATGATCTCAGAGCACCTTTTCTAGCTCTAAATTCTACAACCCAATTGATTAACAAGGATTTTTGGAGTTCCTATGTGCCCAGAACTGTGCTTTGGACTATATGAATCAAAAGGGAAATCTAAGACCTAATTACTGCTTTTAAGGGATTTGAAGAGGCAGCATGGAATAGCATGGGAATTCAGAATGAAGACCTGCATTCAAGTCTTACCTCTGATATTTAGGAGCCATATGACCAGGGACAAGTCATCACTTCTCTGAAACTCACCTTCTTCATCTGTAAAAGGGGAATTTAAAACACCTGCAGCCCTGACCTCACAGGGTTATTATATATGACAGTGTAAAGGCTGTACATTTGCTTGGCACTATCCTAGGTGACACCTAGGTGTTATTTTACTCATTCACACCAACTTAAACCCACAGGAAGACATGGTGTTACTTTTTAAAAAATTCATTTTAGACATAAATACAAAACAAGAAAGAAAAAAATCCACATATACAGCAGAACATAAGAGAGGATTCTACATAAAACAATAAATTTCTATTTCAAACTGTTTACTTTTTTTGAAAACCTATGTAAAAAATACTAAATATTGTTTTCAGATATCCAGCTTTTCTGCGCTTCCTTTTAAGTTTTCTTTTGCTCTCTGCTGTGCACTTTTAATTTAATTTAATTTAATTTTCTCTCTGCCCTAGAGAAGGCACAGTGCTTTATCCACTCTACTACCTAGGTGGTGATAGATAGATAAGACAGACAGATAGATAAAACAGACAGACAGACAGATAGATAGATAATACAGACAGACAGATAGACAGATACATACATACATAGATCCATCTTGGATAAAGATTCTCTCCTGTTTGACCAATTCCCCCCTTATCCCAAATGTGCATTAATGTTGTCTATGCAGAAGCTTTTTAGTTTCACGTAATCAAAGTTATTTATTTATCTTTTGTAATCACCTCTATCTTTGTTTGGTTAAGAATATATCTCTTACCCATAACTATAGGGAGTATGTGATCTGTTTCTCTCCTAATTTTTTATAATATGATCTTTAATATTAAGGTCATGTATCATTTAGAATGTATCGTAATATATGGTGTAAGGTGTTGGGACAAGCAACTTTCAGTGGTCATATAGCTTATCATATATCTCAAAAACTTCAAAGAAAATCATTGAACACTCCTTTCTTGGAGCAATTCATCTCCATACTCTCATATCTGCACATCATGGAAAATTTATAAAAGAGAAGGATGGTGCTTCTGTCCAGGATGTGGCTCTAGGTTCTAACCATAATAGTGAATGCTGTAAAAGAAGAGAGAGAGAGCCGAGAGAGGGGGGATGGAGGAAGAAAGAGGGACAGGAAGAGGGAGAGAGATAGAGACAGAGAGGGAGGGAGGGAAGGAGAGAGGGAGAGAGAGAGAGAGAGAGAGAGAGAGAGAGAGAGAGAGAGAGAGAGAGAGAGAGAGAGAGAGAGAGAGAAGCAAAGTGCATAGGGCTAGGAAAATGTCTCACTATATTTTGCCCTGGTCAATCACAACTTGGCACTATTTTCAGTTCTGAGTTTCATATGTTAGAAAACACACAGCCAAACTGGAGAGCATCCAGAGGATGGTAATAAGGATGGAGAGAGGACTGAAGAACACATCTCATCCAGGGATCAGTTTAAGGAATTCAAGACATTTGTCCTGGGTATGAGACATCTCAATGGGACAGGGCAACTGTCACAAAGGAAAGAGGTCAGAGTTGCTTTTCTGAAAGCCTCATCAAACAGAACAAGACCAAAAGGATATAAGATGACAGAGATGCAGATTTAGCTTTATGTAAGAAAAAACTCTCCAAACTATAAAAGGTAGAGTGGGATGCCTCTTGAGGTAATAGGTTCTTCTTCATTAGAAGTCTTCAAGAAAAGGCAATGAGATAATATTTGTAAAGTGCTTAGCACAGTGCTTGGTATGTTGTAAGCGCCATACATGCATATACATACAAAAATACATACATACATACCACATATGTATGTATGTATATATATACATATAGGAGCTATAAATACTTATTCCCACTTTCACTCCATCTTGTGAAGAGATATTGCAGAGGGAATTATCGCTCAGGTATGAGACAAACCAGAGGGCTATTGAAATGTTTCCCACCCTTGAAATTCTATGATTCAGTAAAGAGGATTTGGAGGCCAAGAATGACCAACAGGCTTCAGTTAACTCCTTTCTTTTAGCCTATAGACTATGGTAAGTAAAGAAAATGAAGTGTCATGCCTCATAAGATAACAATATTAGTATGTTTATGGGTTATAAAGGAAACTGAGATAGAATGAAAATGAAGCCACAGTGGATAACGGAAAGCCATTGGGAGATCTTCAATCAAAGTCGTGACTTATCCATAGCTAATGATACTGATAGCTGGCTAGAAGCAAAGCTGAGGAAATTAGACCCAAAAGTAATGGGTTTGGAGGTGGAGGTTCTAGGAAGAGGGAGGGAGAACTGAAAATGAAGGTGGGAGTAGAGTAGACCTCAAAACAGAAAGATGCCTATGTGACAGAATTTTAGTGGCAAAGATAAGGCATCTTGGGTCCCAAAATATCTCCCCTGTTGACCTGCAATTCCACTAATCAGGAATAGTTTTCTAAGAAAATAAAAATATAAGCATGGAGATTGGGTCAATCAATTAAATTATTCCCACCCCATTTAAACAAACAATATTACATTTTGATATCTTAGCCAAGTAAGAACATTTCTTAAATCATTAATCATAGGGTTAGATTAAATATGAAAAAGAGTGACCACTTGAGATGTTCATGAAAGCCACTGGATAATCTGAAGTGACATTGCCCTTTGCATAGGACATGTGTTCAGGCTGATTGAGGAAACTTGGTCCCACATGAGGAGCCATCTTTGAAACAGCAAGGGCAGCTAGGTAGTATGGGGATAGAGCACTGGATCAGAAGTCAGAAAGACTCATCTTCATGAGTTCAAATCTGGCTTCAGGCACTTAACTAACTGACCCTGAGCAAGTCACTTAACCTTGTTTACCTCAGTTCTTCTTCTGTCAAATGGGCAGGAGAAGGAAATGGCAAGGCACTCCAGCATCTTTACCAAGGAAACCCCAAAACTGGGTTTTGCAAAGAGTTAGACACAACTGAACAACAACAAAATAAAATAGCAAACCAGTTCTGAACATGGGGATCTGAGCGTTCGGTAATTTAACGGTAGAAATTTAATAGTAGAAACTTTCAGTCAGCCTCCTAGAAAGCAATCTTTGGGAGCTGGGGGTAGGGGGAGAGGAGTGCCTCAGACTTCTCCTGTCTTTGATTAGAGGAGGGCCTTGGGGGAACTCAAAGGGCCTGAGATTTGAACTTTTTCATCAGTGCCCTGGCACACCCTTTCTTTCACCTGTGCATCAAAGAAAACACAGAACAGCAGCAGGTGATGCCAAGTCTACACTGGGGGATGAGCACAACCTAGATGCATCAAGGAATAGTACCTTCTGGACTCTACAAGGAGTTTAAGAAAAAATTAGTAGGAACACCTTCATTGTTACATGAAAGTGATTTCTAGGAGCAATGAGTTAGCCCTTTGTCATATGCACTCTGTAAGAATGAACTTGTTTTCCCCTTGACTCTATGTACTGGTGAGAAAGTATATCACAGACTTTTGGGGAGATATTTTGCACCATATATCTTACAGCAAATTTTCTTACTATACCACCTTATAGCAAATATCCCTTTCTAAGGATTAATTAAATCCAGCAGACTAATTGGTAGTGCCAGATAATGGTAGGGAGGAGAAGTGTACTGGGAAAACTTTATAAGTTATACCATTCAATAGATGCCCCAACTCCTCAAGTCTATCCCTGGGCTCTAAGAAGACAAGTAGCCACACCCTGGGGACCCAGATTGCCAGTACAAATGGGGATTTGGTAGAATGTGCTCAAGAGCATGAATTAGACAAATCCATGGAAGGAACTGATGCTATTGCTTTAATGGAGATGCCCTCACCCTGGTAATTAATTAAATTAATTAAAAATTAATTCAGTTAAATGGTAATTTTTAAATTAGGGCAACCCTAACTTTTTATTTTTCTTTCTTTTTTCTTTTCTTTTCTTTCCTTCTCTCCCTCCTTCCTTCCTTCTCTCCATTTTTCCTTTCTTTCTTTCTCTTTCTTCCTTCTTTCCTCCCTCCCTTCTTCCCTTTTCTCTGTCTTTCTCTCTTTCTTCTCCTCCTCTTTTTTCTTGTCTTCTTCTTCCTTCCTTCCTCTTTCTTCCTTTCTTTCTTTCTTTCTTTCTTCCTTCCTTCCTTCCTTCCTTCCTTCCTTCCTTCCTTCCTTCCTTCCTTTCTTTCTTTCTTTCTTTCTTTCTTTCTTTCTTTCTTTCTTTCTTTCTTTCTTTCTTTCTTTCTTTCTTTCTTTCTTCTGCATTGCCTCTTTGAACCCCATGTGTAAAATGAAAGGCCTGGATTGCATGACCTCCAGGGTCCCTTCCAACTCTAAATCCACAACCCACAATGCCACCATATTGTTTTTTCTTCACAGGCCCTTTTGTCATCTCGGATTATCTTGAGGGGATCCTGGACTCCGCCAAAACAAAGAATGAATGATTAGAACTCTGAGGAAGACTTTCCAAGTGGTTAAATCAAAGCTTACCTAAATGGTCAGAGGGAAGTCAAAAGAGAGTCATTTCTTCACCCAAAATGGGAACGGGAAAAGAGTATTCATGGATTATGAAAAGCAGAAGTCAGGTATTTTTTTTTTACCATAAAATACACAGAGACAGAATTTTTAAATCTTCTAGTTCCTTTACAAAAAGCCACACATGTATTTGCATTAAGATGTTGATGAGATACGAGAAACAGACATGAACTGGAAGTACTATGCATATGTATGCTCTTTGGTAACAAATAGAATAGTATGACACCCTGGAGAAAAACAAAAACAAGTTCACGGAAGACCAACCATGGTCTGTTTTCTAAGAAGTCTGAAGAAAAAGTAGAAATCAGAAGTCTAACACACTATAAGAGTTTTCAGAAGTCATTTTGCTCTAAATCTGACCAAACTCAGCCTTGGGCAGAGTATGACACTGTGGCACATAATTAGGATTTTTGCAAACTCTCAGAGCTGAATAGCTCTTTTTTTCTCGCCTGAGACACTCTGAAAAGTGAAAGGAGTCGGCACACTTGCTACCAAGAAAAAGGGCCCTTACCATAATGACCCCAGAGTGACTGCATTTCATGTCTCTATGACACCAATGAGGGGAGTCAGAAACAAATACACAGACACATCTGTGTACATATGTATATATGTATGTATGTACACACACACATATTTATATATGCACATATATATGTATATATGGGGGAGAGAGAAACAGATGCTGTCATATTGTAAATATTTATACCATAAGAGATGAGTCTGTAGTCACTCCCTAAGAAGTCTTGTGGGTCAGAAATGTTTCTCTTTTGGGAAATTACATGGACTGTTGCTCTGTGAAACGTTCGCTTTTCCTACAGCTTCCTATCCTCACTGCAGTTCCTAGTGCCTCCCCCCATATTATTTCATCTTTACTTTGTATATCTTTTGCATTTTCTTCTCTGTAGGTGTGTCTTTTCTTCTAGAAGGACGTAAGTTCCATGTGGGCAGGGGCTATTTTGTTTTGTCTGTGCACTCCAGTACCTAGTATAGTGATTGACACCCTGGTGCTCAATAAATGTTGAAGTAAGAGAGGAAAGGAGGGAGAGAGGGAAGGCAAGAGGAAGGAAGGGAAGATGGAAGGAGAAGGGGAAGAGAAGAAGAGTGGGTAAATGAGGGATGGGAAGGGAGAAGGGAAGGGACAAAAAAAGAAAGGAAGGAGAGGGAGGGAAAAGAGAGGAACCCAATCACCAAAGAGAGAATTCAGATCATAGAAAGAACCCTCAAAAGAACCCCAGAGGCCTTTCAAATCTAATCCCTTCATTTTACAGATAAAGAAATGGAGGCCCAGTGACTTGCCCAAATTTGTGTAGCTAGTAAGCTTCAGAGGTGACATTTAAACCTGCATCTTTTAAATTCAGAGCCAGTGCTCTTTTCACCATACCATCCCTTGGGCCACTAATTAGACATTCCTGCTGAAAGAGTTAAGCCAAAATCAAAAATTCACTGAGATAATAAAATTCTGAACAGTTGATCAAAGTTCAAGGAAAGTTGAAGGATTCAATCAGCCATGAGTAGAACCTGGCCAGAAATTGGTAATGGTATATATCTTATTTCTATTTAACTAATTGTAGTTTATTTCCAAGAAATTGGCATCAGTTAGGGTTTTATTACTAGGGAAGATGTGTGGATAGGGCTACAAATGGTGGGGCAACACGTGCCTCAGATGCTGCAGGGCTGCTGTTGGCATCTAGTTCTGTCCCTGCACTTCCCACCAGACCTGCTCTCGGTTGGAACTGTCATTTCTGCCAAGGCTACAATCCTAGAATCTGTTGTGCTAGATGCTACTTAGTTCCATGCAAAGTCTCTGTTAGACATTATTCTACATTTCTTCTGCCAGATACTGCTTGGTTGGACACACAGTCTTTGCTGCCAAGGCATATATCCAGTGCCAGATGAGGCTCAATTCCCTGCCTGTCATGAGATGATGCTTGTTGGACCCTGCTCCAAGACCTCCAGCAGAAATCTTTGTTTATTTTTTCTCAAGAAGAGAATGGAGAAGTCCATCTTCTTTTAGACTAAAGGCAACAGATGTTGCCTACAGATGTGTAGGCAGACAACAAGCATTTGCTTACCATCCCAGGAATGGTGCTAAGAACTGGAGGATGCAAATACAAACAAAAAGAAAGACAGTCCTTACCCTCAAGGACCTTGCAATTCTAATGGGGTAGGGTAAGAGTCATGGTATGGTGAATGATATGGGAAAGGAAGCATAGCTGGCCTGTCCCCACAATGGAGGTCCCAGAAGGAGCTCACCAGTGGAGGAAGGGAAACATCAAGACAGAAGGATGTTCTACGACAAGAAAGTCACTGAATTGTGGGGGTGAAGGAGAGTCAGAAACACAATGCAGAAGGGAAAGTTCAAAGCAAAAAGGATCATTCTGGAAAAGCAGCAACAGAAAGTCGTGTATAACAACCTTTGGAAAGAGGATGGCTAGCTACAAACTGCCCCCCTCCGTTTTGTCATTCTCCCCAATCTGTCATTCTAACTGCAAGATTGGTCCTGGAAAAGGAGGGCACAGGTTTAAATGTCCAGGCTCTGACAGGAGTTTGGGAACTCCTGAGAAGGGAAGACTGGAAAGGTGACTGTCATCTTCTGGCAGCATCAAGGTAGCTATAGCCTTTATCTGCCACATCTGTAGTTCCCTTATCTAAAAACATGAGGGATGGACTCTGGCTAAATGGACCAGGTGGGAGGCATATGGCTATGTGCAGAACCAAGCAACCATATATACATTCATTCCAAAAGGTAAATTAAAAGATCACTAAAAGTAGATTGGCTCTTGAGTAATGAAAAAAACATTAAAGAGACAGATAAGGAAATTTACTTCTATCACAGCAGAGAGCTGGAAGACACCTAGAATATTATACATATCCATATATTAATAATTTACATATTAATGTTTTATATTAATATAATTGATTAATTATATATCATATTATATGTGTATATATTACTAGGTGTGGTCACTATTTTTCTTTATCACAAGAGACGGATTAATCTAGGGAGGATGTGAGCTGATTGTGACATAAAGACAAAAGACATCAATGAAACATAATTTTTAGTAAATAAATTGCACAAAATGAAATATGACAGAAAAGGATGAAAAATGAAGAAGAGAAACTATTATGTAAATTGAGGGATTCTCATTACTCTACCATACCTACAAAACCAGCAAACTGGACTGAGAAGCGATGGAATGAAGCACACACTACAAATGCTGCCATGGGGCCACTGGTTCCTGGAAAACAATAGCTGGTAAGAGGCCAATCAGAAAGAGGCTGGCTGGTTTTAATTAAAAATAGTGGCAGGTAAGACATGTGATTAATGCAAATAGGAATATGGAGTTGGTCAGTCCAGGGCATTGCACACAGTGGCTATGGTCTTGACATAGGATAGGTTTTGCAAAGAGAGATAAGGGCTACTCATGCTGGGGTCTCTTTAGACATCCCTGCTATTAAGGTTGGTAGAGTCATTTTTAACATGAATGCCAGTGGCAACTTCAGGTTTTTATTTTCTTCCATCTTCATAAAAAGAAAAAAGGAAATAATAATCCATAATCCAAGGGATAAGAAACATCAGTGTCTATGAAATGCTAAAACACTAAGCCTACACACTGAAGGAGTTGCTATTCTTATTATAGATGAGGGAATGAATGATGACTTTTGGGGATATTTTCAGAATCATAGGGTGACTGAGGATTCAGATTTACCTCGCTATAGGGAAAAATTCCAAAATCTGACTATGACGCCTAAGAATTGTAGTTCCAAAGTGTTCTCTTCTTGCACAGAGTGAAAGATGAGACTTCCATCTTCTGAGGTAGGCTCAAACTTTCTGCCACATCAGGAATTTTTGAACTAGTTTGTAGGTGAGGACAGAGTCTCAAGTTCTGAGAGTAGAGGCTGTTGGCTGTGACTTTCCTCTTTTAAAGAATTACAAAAAGCTTAATTCTTCCAGTGCTTTCTCTAGTGTCTTCTGTTGTCAGGTGCTTTTATGTGATTTTCTTTATTTCCTTAAGTTGTTTCTATTTTATGATTGTTGTTTCACGTAAAAACTCTATATCTATATCTATCACAATCGCTTTTATGGTGCAGTCTATGTAACTTGTAGCAAATACAGGCTCTGTATGGCTTTGAGAGTCAAACTATAAGGAAAACTGAATGTCACAGATTGATGCTTTTGAACTGTGGTGCTGGAGAAGACTTTTGAGAGTCCCTTGGACACAAGGAGATCAAATCAGTCAATACTCAAAGAAATTACTTCAGGCTATTCACTAGAAGGTCAAATACTGAAGCTGAAGCTTAAATACTTTGGTCACATAATAAGAAGAGGCGACTCACTGGAAAAGACTCTAATGTTGGGAAAGATTGAAGGCAAAGTGAAAAGGGGATGGCAAAGAGTGAGATGGATTGATAGTGTCATGAAAAAACAAACGAGCTTAGACAGACTTCAAGAGATAGTGAAGGATTGAAGGGCCTGGGGTGCTATGGTCCATGAGGTCACAAAGAGTTGGACCCAACTGAACGATAACAATAACTATACAAATTGCTTTGTATATGTTTATTTGTGTGTTTTCTCTCCCATTAGACTGTGACCTCTTAGAGAATAGGAGATATCTTTTCCCTCTTTTTGTATCCCCAATGCTTAACATAATATCTGGAACACAGAAGATATTTAATAAAAGTTTTTTGATTGATTGACATTGTTATTGCATGCAGGGGAGAGTACAACGGAAGATGCTAGTAAACATCTAGCAATACACAGTACTTAGAGAAAACACTTAAATCTCATTCTAAAATGCTCAGGCTTTTATGCTGATGTAGGGGCTCTGAGTTAAAAACGAGAAAGAATTTTGCTTGAAGACAGCTATCCCTTCCCCATGCCTCCACCTCCAAGTCATCTCTTTTCTAAGATAAACAACCTCAGTTCTTTCCACACACCTTATAGTATCAAGGACTCAAGATTGTTCATCATTCTAGTTAGCCTCTTCAGAACCCTCTCCAGTTTATCAATCTCCCTCTTAAGCTGGGGCACCCAGAAATGAACACAAGACTCTGGATGTACTCTGACCAGAAGGACTATCACACTTATTCCTGGAAATAATGTCTCTTGATGCACATACCAAGATTAAATGAGCTTTTTTCAGCTGCCTCACCACACTGCTGACTCACATTGAATCTACATGCATTCCACGGAAAAACCAACAGATCTTTTTCAGACAAACTGCTGTCTAGCCAAATTTACTCCATCATGTACTTGGAAAGTTGACTTTTGAAACTAAGGATAAGACTTCACCTTTATCTCTGTTGGTTTGCATCTTCTTATATTCAGCCCAATGCTCCAGCCTGTTTTTAGGACTCTGACTCTGCCATTCAGTGTGTTGGCTAGCCCTTCCAGATTTGAGCCATTCATCAATTTGATGCGCGTGCTATCTATATGTTTTTATTCAGGTCTTTCATAAAAAGTGAAACAACATAGGGCCAATGCGAATCCTTGGAACACTCTCCTCAAGATCTCTTGCTAAGCTGATAGAGAACCATTAATTACTGTTCTTTGAGTCCAGCCATTTAACTAGCTCCAAATCGCATCTAATTATATTAATACCCAGTCTACATGTTTTCTCCAGACAGACTATGAGATAATTTACCAAAATACTTTAATAAAAAGTGTAGCTAAACTACAGCTACAGCATTCCCCTGATCTATTTCATATTTAATTATTCTGAAAGGAAATTAGATTAATACGCATAATCTGTGGTTAAGCAAGTCATGCTAACTTTTTGTAATCATTGATTATTTTTCTAGATGTTCACTAATTAGCTCTGAAAAGCTGTTAATAAATCAATACAGTTGTTTAACTTATTAATGTTTATTGGACTTCTTGTACTTAATGTATTAATGTATAATTAATATAATTTTCCTAGAAATTGAAATTAAGCTCCCTTACAAGTAGTTTGCAAACTGTTCTCTGATCTTGTTTGAAAATGGTTACAAGGTTTGCCGTTTTTGAGTTCTGTAGGACTTCTCCGACTCCTCACAATATTTCATATGTCACTGCCATATGTCAGCAATCACAGTTTCCATTTCTTTTAGCACCTAATGGTGTCTTTCATCTGGGTTCATTGTGTCTGTAATCTTGGACTCATTGTGTCTGTAACAATCTGATTTTTTACGGTTCCCTTCATTAACTTGGCTATCAACTCCCTACTCATTATTTATGTCTGTTATTTGAGCAGGGAAAATAGAAGCAAAATAAACTTGTCTGATCTACTTTCACTCTGTTGTCAGTTATTCCTATTCCATTCATTCCAAGAAATGATCCTAACTCTTTTTGATAACTTTTTCTTTCCCTCAGTAAAGCCTATAAAACACCCCCTTAGCTTATCTTTTCAGCCTCAGCTCATCCGGTTCTGTAACATTGCCGACCCTATTTCTACAGAATTGTCCAATGATCTCATATTCTTCCTTGGTTACTTTTTGCTTACATCTTCTGTAAAGATGCTTTTAAAATCTAAGTTAGAGGGGCGGAGCCAAGATGGCGGAGTAGAAAGACACACATACACATAGCTCCGAACCCACAACCCATAGAACATCTACAAATAAGTAACTCAAGGTGAATTCTGCACCCAGAGGCCACAGAAAATTGGAGCGAGGGAGATTTCTGTTCCAGAGAGACCTGCAAACCTCTCGCAAAAGGTTCTTTTGGCCGCGGACTGGGCGCCGGGACTGGGAGCTGGGACTGGGAGCTGAGTACAGCCTTGCCGCGGCCACGGCACCGAGAGGAAAAGATCCGAGCGGGCTTCAGGGACGGGATCTCCAGCGGCCACACGGGTCCCTCCACCCACAGGTGACGGGGGTTGGTGAGAAGGTCTCTTTGGTGGGTCGAGAGGGGAGTGGGGTGCCCCCATACTCAGGCCCCCTCGGAAGGCAACAGCGGAAGCGGGAGCATACTGGGGCTCCCCAAGCAGGCAGGAGCCCGGATCCATTGTTGCAGGTCTCTGCATAAACCCCCTGAGGGAACTGAGCCCGTGAGGCGGCCCTGCTCCAACCCGGGCAGCTGAACTTGATCTCACACTGAATAGCAGCCCTGCCCCTGCCAAAGCCCCGAGGCTGGGGAGTAGCATTTGAATCTCAGACCCCAAGCGCGGGCTGGGAGGATCAGGAGGCGAGGTGGGTGTGAGGAGAATATTCAGAGCTCAAGTCACTGGCTGGGAAAATGCCCAGAAAAGGGAAAAAAACCAAGACTATTGAGGGTTACTTTCTTGGTAAGCAGGTTTCTCCTCCCCTCCCTTCTGATGAGGAAAAGCGGTGCTCACCATCAGGGGAAGACACGGAAGTCAGTGCTTCTAAATCCCAGCCCACTCAATGGGATCTGTTCTGGGAAAAGGTCTTAAAGAGCCCAAACAATTTTCAAAATCATGATAGAGAGGTGGAGGAAAAACTGGGAAGAATAATAAAAGACTTGCAAGCAAAGTTTGAACAACAAATCAGCACCCTGCTAAAGGAGACCCAAAAAAATGCTGAAGAAAATAACACCCTGAAAAATAGGCTAACTCAATTGGCAAAAGAGGTTCAAAAAGCCAAGGAGGAGAAGAATGCTTTCAAAAGCAGAATTAGCCAAATGGAAAAGGAGGTTCAGAAGCTCACTGAAGAAAATAATTCTTTCAAAATTAGAATGGAACAGATGGAGGCTAATGACTTTATGAGAAACCAAGAAATCACAAAACAAAACCAAAAGAATGAAAAAATGGAAGATAATGTGAAATATCTCATTGGAAAAACAACTGACCTGGAGAATAGATCCAGGAGAGACAATTTAAAAATTATGGGCCTACCTGAAAGCCATGATCAAAAAAAGAGCCTAGACATCATCTTTCATGAAATTATCAAGGAAAACTGCCCTGAGATTCTAGAACCAGAGGGCAAAATAAGTATTCAAGGAATCCACAGATCACCGCCTGAAAGAGATCCAAAAAGAGAAACTCCTAGGAACATTGTGGACAAATTCCAGAGTTCCCAGATCAAGGAGAAAATATTGCAAGCAGCTAGAAAGAAACAATTCAAGTATTGTGGAAATACAATCAGGATAACACAAGATCTAGCAGCTTCCACATTAAGGGATCGAAGGGAGTGGAATAGGATATTCCAGAAGTCAAAGGAACTAGGACTAAAACCAAGAATCACCTACCCAGCAAAACTGAATATAATACTTCAGGGGAAAAATTGGTCTTTCAATGAAATAGAGGACTTTCAAGCATTCTTCTTGAAAAGACCAGAGCTGAAAAGAAAATTTGACTTTCAAACACAAGAATGAAGAGAAGCATGAAAAAGTAAATAGCAAAGAGAAGTCATAAGGGACTTTGCAAAAGTTGAACTGTTTACATTCCTACATGGAAAGACAATATTTGTAACTCTTGAAACTATTCAGCATCTGGGTACAGGGTGGGATAACACACACACACATGCACACGCACACGCACACACACATAGAGACAGAGTGCACAGAGTGAACTGAAGAGGAGGGGATCATGTCTTAAAAAAAAATGAAATCAAGCAGTGAGAGAGAAATATATTGGGAGGAGAAAGGGAGAAATGGAATGGGTCAAATTATCTCTCATAAAAGAGGCAAGCAAAAGACTTTTTAGTGAAGGGGAAAAGAGGGGAGGTGAGAGAAAAACATGAAGTTTACTCTCATCACATTCCACTAAAGGAAGGAATAAAATGCACAGTCATTTTGGTATGAAAACCTATCTTACAATACAGGAAAGTGGGGGATAAGGGAATAAGCAGGGTGGGGGGGATGATGGAAGGGAGGGCAATGGGAGGAGGGAGCAATTTGAGGTCAACACTCATGGGGAGGGACAGGATCAAAAGAGAGAACAGAAGTAATGGGGGACAGGACAGGATGGAGGGAAATATAATTCGTTCTTACACAACACTACTATTATGGAAGTCATTTGCAAAACTACACAGATCTGGCCTATATTGAATTGCTTGCCTTCCAAAGGGAAGGGGTGGGGAGGGAGGGAGGGCAGATTGGCAGACAGGGGCAATTAGAATGCTCGGTGTTTTGGGGTGGGGGGAGGGGACAAAAGGGGAGAAAATGTGGAACCCAAAATTTTGTGAAAATGAATGTTAAAAGTTAAATAAATTAATAACAAAATAAAAAAAAAAATCTAAGTTAGGTACCTTTTGGCCCATCAATATCTCTTCTAGGTCTGTATCCCAAAGATATCATACAAATGGGAAAAGGACTCACATGTATAAAAATATTTATAGCAGCTCTTTTTATGGTGGCAAAGAACTAGAAATTGAGGCGATGCCCATCAATTGATGAATGACTGAATGAGTTGTGGTATATGAATGTAATGGAATACTATTGTGCTGTAAGAAACGATGAGTAGGCAGACTTCAGAAAAACTCGAATATACCGATGCTGAGTGGTGCACAGAACCAAGAGAACATTGTTAACACAGTAACAGCAACATTGTGCAATGACTAACTTTGATACACTTATCTCTGCTTAGCAATGCAAGGATCCAGGACACCTCCAAAGGGCTCATGATAGAAAATGATGTCCACATCCGCAAAAAGAACTATGGAGTCTGAATGCAGATCGAAGCATATCATTTGCGCTCTCTCTCTCTTTTTCTTTTGTTTGTTTCATCTATTTTGTGGTTTCTCCCACTGGTTCTAACTCTTCTTCACAAAATGACTAATATGAAAATAGGTTCAATATGAATATATATGTAGAGCCTATATCAAATTATATGCCATCTGTGGGTGGAGGGAAGGAAGAAATGGGGAGAAAATTCAGAATTCAAAATCTTATGGAAGTGAATGTTGAAAACTAAAAATAAATAAAATTTAAAAATCTAAGTTAGTTTGGAAGTTCCTTATACATTCACATAATTCTCTTCAGAAAAAATTCCATTTTTCCTGCTAAATGAAATGGCTTCCCTTTGTGCCTTCAAAATTTTAATCTTAAGCTCCCATCTCTCATAAACTGAATACATCATGATGAATTTTGGTCCATGTGACCTTACTTATCCTATGGATCCTTCCTCTGGACTGTTTGAAGTTTGCTTTCCCAAAATCTAGGGTGCTTTGTCAGACTATGTCCAATTTTTCTCCCCTTCTCCATTACCAGTTCTAGGAGGAAGTAGTCACTTCCTCTCAATGTTCCCATTATTTCCACTTCAAAGACTAGCTTTTCCTTGTAAATGAGAATCAAATCCAGTATGGAGCTTCTTTGTATTGATTCTTCCCACCTTTAGAAAGATGGAGTTTTCATTAAAACAAGTCAAGAATTCATTAACTGTTCTACTTTTGGAAGTCATTGTTCTAGCAGACATCTGGATAATCAAAGTTTCTCACCACTGTTATAAATCACCCCATCTGTAAATTTCCCCTGACCTTGACCTGTTGACAAAAAAAATCACATCACTCCCTCATTCATCATCTTCACAATACCTTCTTGCCTTTAAGGGGCAGCTTGGTGGTGCAGTGGATAGAGCACCAGTGCAGGAGTCAGGAAGACCTGAGTTCAAATCTCACCTCAGACACTTGACACTCACTAGCTGTGTGACATTTGGGCAAGTCACTTAACCCCAATTGCCTCATCCTGGGTCATCTCCCGTCATCTTGATGAATATCTGGTCACTGGATTCAGATGGCTCCAGAGGAGAAGTGAGGCTGGTGACCTGCACAGCCCTCCCTCACTCAAAACAAAGTCAAGTGCAAGTCATGTCATTATTTCTCTGATGGCATGGTCTTCTTTGTCAGTGAAGGGCAAACATACACACCGTATATTAACGAGGATTCCAAAGAATTCAAAATTGTCTCTTAGTGGGACTTGAGGAAAGGTAGTTGACAGGAAGTACATGTAATGAGATCAAAAGACCTTTGTAGTTCTTTCTAGTGACTCCTGTAGGGAAGGGCTGTGGCAAACTTGCTTGTAGGAATTTTCTCAATTCCTTATCACCTTCTCATCACTTTAGAACCTTGGTAACTACCAACTTCCTTTGCCAGTGTTAAATTGTCTTATCTCTACTATGGATCTTGATAGATTAAGTTCTTTCTTCTTTTCCTTTTCCTTCTCCTCACATCCCTCTCTCCGTTCATCTTGGACCTCTCAGTTTCTCCCAAATTTCCCCTCCCCAAAGTCAATCCTCAGCCTCTTTTGCAATTTTAAAACCTTCCAAACAAGCTTCAAAATTAATTTTTCTTCTCTTCCTTCAAAAGTTCTTCTTTCTCTTTTTTCTGTTCTCTGTCCTCTTCATTTTCTTTCTTCCCTACATTCTTTCAGTGAATACAGGGAGAGACAGAACCAAGAGAGCTGACATAATAGAATTTGCTTAATATTAACAAGAGGCTACAAAGAAGGCTAATCTACTGGATCTCGGAGAAGTATCCTCACATGCTGAATTCAGGGTATTTTGTGGAGGGGATTCTTACTTGGGTTTGGGTTAGATTAAAGCACACACCTCTGAGTTCCTTTCTAGTTCTTAGATTCTACAAATGTTCCCTGCCTTCAAAGAACTTGCTTTTTAATTGGGTGAGGAAAAGACTAACACACCTGAAACAATAATGAGCAATATGAGACAGTGTAGAATTAGTTGCTAAACTGTGTTGTAATGAAGGATGAGACTCAGTCTTTAATTAATAGAGTTAGTAGTGACTCAGTCTTTAAGCACTTGCAATCTGCTCTATCTGGTGTCATCCCTCATGAGGGCTTGTACAGCCTTCTTTCATAAATGAGGCATATGGGGGGGGGGGGCAGCTTCTCCCTTACCTCCCATTCAGAACATATGTAGATAGTCTGCTTTCTGCTTATTGAATAATGATTAAATGTCTTTTAATTGACTGATAAACAGGAATCAGTGTGTGTACAAAAGTCAGAAAGAGATAAAAGCTCTTGCTCTCTCTCCATTGTAACTTTTATAAGGGAGGAGGAAATGATCTAAGCCTAGAGAGGGGAGAATCTTTCCCCAACATGATCACCATAGTGCCTCATCTGGGATAAACATGGAGTCTTTTCAGGGCGTGTATACAGAAAACCTTCACATATGCCTCTTTTTATTCGATTCATTTATCCTTAGTTTTTGATATTCCCTAGTTTCAAATATTAAGTGCTGACGAGCTCAGGGAACAAAGTTTTAAGATCTCCTTACTACCTGCAGAATAAAATGCAACCCTCTTAGCTTAGCATCCACAATATGATATTTGCATACCTTTACAATCTTATTTCACTCTTCTCTCCTTCACCCTCTACCTTCTAGGCAGCTCAGACAAACCACTCACTCTAGCCAACAGCCTCTTGAGGGGATTGGAACAGCAAGTGGGAAATTGAGGGAACTGAGCGAATCACACTGACTGCAACTTGTAACTCAGTTCTGGAGCTAGTTCAGTTTCCTTCCTATTCAATTATGGGTCTAGGCCAATTTCTGTCCTGTGAGAAAACTTTATTCAACTTTGGGAATTAGGAGAAGATTTTGTTGCACTGTTTGAACCCAGCCTCGAAAGGGTGGGAAGCTGGACCACCTCTACCTGCTGCTCAGAGACCCTTCACTAAGGACTTAGGTTATTCTGATCAGAAATCCAGTCGGATGCAAGGAGTTTTCTCACAATTATATGCCTCAAGCAACCCATGTCTTCTTGGAAAACTGTCCCCTCCTGGGAACAACTAACTGACAGCTGTCCCGGGCACTGAGTCAAATGCTTTACAATTATCTCATTTGATCCTCACAACAGTCGTTGAAGGGAGATGCTATTATTATCCTCATTTTACAATTGAGGAAACTGAGGTGTTTCAGTCACATCCAACCTTTTGTGACCCTATTTGGGTTCTCTCTTGGAAAAAGACATTGGAGTAGTATACAATTTCCTTCTCCACCTCCTTTTACAGATGAGGAAACTTGTCTGAGGTTGGATTTGAACTCAGGTCTTCCCAACTCCAGGCCCAGTGCTTTATTTACTGTGCTACCAGTCTCCTAAGGTTGACCTTGGGGCCCATTCTACCAAGCCACACTTATTTCTCAGTCTCCAGAATGGCCCATCTCCACCAAGCCAGCCTCTCTACAATGTCCTCAACACAAACTGCTCCTCCCCTCTTCCATGCCTCTGCTTTGATTATCTCTTCAGTGCCTCATACACTGCCTTACAATTCCTAATTTCCAAACCTTACTTTTCCTTCAAGGCCCAGATGCAGTCCTACTTCTCCATGAAGCCTTCCTAGTTTCACCCAGGGTCTCTTTTCCTCTGAACTACTTCCAGCATCCTTCAGTCTGTACCACACAACTTAGCTCTTCCAGCTGTTCCATTGATATTCACAGGACAGTCACAGACTGTTCCGTTGAATCAACTTAGAATTTGAGGGTGATATAAACACATTCAGGAATTTATTGATATGTACTTATCAACATGCAGAGACATATTAATGATCAGTTTACTATCTGCTGGAGAACGGTCCCATGCTGCACAAAAACCACTTGGCCCCAAGTTGCATTTTCAAAAATCTCATATAGCCTTTAGTTCCATCAGTAAGAAGGATACACTTGGAATTCTATAGAGGGCAAAAAAGAAGGCAAAAATTTACAAATCAAAGAACCAATAGCAGAAGGGGAATATCCATATTAGGTAAATTAATAAATGGGATTTAGCTGGTTTTTTTTTTAATGTAATTTTGCAACCATACAGGGTGGGAACTGACCAGACATCACCAGGGCTGTAATCCATGTCTCAGTTTAATTAATTATGTGGTAATAAAGCTGAGGACAGCTAGGTAGCACAACGGATTGGGCACCAGCCTTGGAGTCAAGGAAACCTGAGTTCAAATTCAACCTCATACACTTCCTAGCTGTGTGACCCTGGGCAAATCCCTTCACTCTGTTTACCTCAATTTCCTCATCTGTAAAATGAGCTGGAAAAGGAAATGGCAAACCACTCCAGTATCTTTGCCAAGACCACCCCAAATGGGATCATGAAGAGTCAGATCTGACTGAAAAACAACTGAACAGCAATACAACTAAACCAGAAATTGTTCTATCACTACCCTTAGCTAAATTCTCCAGGTTATTATGTGACTGTCTTAATAAACTGGTGGCAACACTCAAATTCTCTTACTACAAAGGTCCATCAGAGAACCTTTAGTTCAAATGCCTTATTTTGCAGATAAGGAAACTGAGGCTCAGGAAAGGGAAACCATTTCCCCAGAGTCAAAGAGATTGTGTGGCTTGCCAGTGTCAGAGTTGGGACTTGAACCCAGGCCCTCTGAGTCCAAATCCAGAGCTTTCCCACAATGCCAACCTTTCCATCTTGACTTCCTTTCTGTAGTAGGTAACCCTTCCCTGTCCATAGACTCTGGAGCCATCTTTTCCCTTACAGTGTTCAGAATGGTGTAGCAGAACCAGCACTGGAACTGGAGTCACAAAGCCAAAGCTGATTATCTATCAATTGGGCAACCTTAGGCAGGTTCCTTCTCTCTGGGCTTCAGTTTCCACATGTATAAAAGAACAAGGTGGACCTAAATGTTCATTCTAGCTCTAAATTCTAAGATCCATGAAAGATTTTTCTACTTCTTCTCCACTAGCAAGCTCAGGGGAAGTAAGTCAGGAACCTGCTGAACCAGCTCATGTTGGGCACTCACACCCATTACAGTATTTGCATCATCTGTTTCTTTTCTAGTCAGAATACCAGGTAAAAAGGACATACTCATGAGCTCGAGCCCAGCTGGCTACTTTGCACAATTCTTTGCACACAACTGTTGTTGTTGTTCTCTTTGTCCTTCCCACTTGAGGAGGACATACAAGTGAATTGGATTTAAGTGAATAAGGACTGTGCAAAATCACCAGCCTCACTTTCTCCTCCAGAGCCATCTGGGTCCATCCAGATATGGATCAGGACAACTGGAGCGGGAGACCTTGGTCTTTTTAAGCTAAGGTCTTTAATAGGTCTCAGTTTGACTCAGGCAACACCCACTTAGGGATAAAGGTTAGGTAAGAAATAAAGCAGAATACTAGTAAAAAAAAAAAAATCAATCTGGGAGGGGAAGATCCTTAGGATTTTCAGCCAGAACAGAAACAATTGCTATTTATTTTTACTCTGAGCCAATCAGAGCCAAAAAAGACCAGGTGAAGCTGGGATCAATCACTGAGAGCCAGGATGATTTGCATTTAAGGTTGGTTTTTAAGAAAAAAAATCTAGCCCATAAATTCCAAAATATCTTGCAAGGTTTCAGGATCAAAATTTACATTCCTTTGTGCTTAATAAATGCTTGTTAAATTTAATTGAATTAAGCAGCATCACTCAGTCAGACTTTTAGTGACGATCACAGGAAGATTGTCTCAGTTCTGGACCTTTTCATTTCTAACTTAGCTTAGCTCTTTACTATTCTATATTTGGACTACTGTACCCCCAGCCCTAGGGCTTTTCCCTCCCCTCTCTGACTGAAGAGGGTTGAGGATAGACCTAGGAAAGATCCTCCTAGCCTCCTTATTTAAGGAGTAGGCTCAGGGCTGCCACCTCATTTCTCACCTGGCTGCTCTCTTTACCTGAAATACCATTCTCACAAATACTAGACCCTTAGTTTTCTCCTAATCTAAATCTATCCAATAATTAATGCCCAGACCTATGAAACCTTTTCTAGTCATCCAATCTGGAAGGAATCACTTCCTCTTCTGAACTCCCATAGAATTTATCTTTTAGACTACTCATTTGCCACTTATTGATTTTTTTTTTAAAGCCAAAGAAAACAAAGTTTATTAAAGATTCGCCTAATTGGGTTGCCTCTTAAGGAACCTAAGCATTTGTAACGCTTGTATTCACAAGTGGGCCAGATAGAATCCCAGCTAGACAGAGTCTGAGCTGGATTGCATCTGGGCGCCTTCATGGAGGCAGGATGGAACTTAAATACAGAAAAGAGTATAGGAGGGGTCTGGGGTGGGCGGTGGTCTGGTAGTTCAAGGTGATGGGAGGAGGGGTTTAGGAAGGGTCAGGAGGAGAAGTCCAAGGAGGGTCAAAGGCTGGAAACACCTGGTGGCTATCACGAGACAGACTAGGAGGCAGACTAGGGGGCGCCTAGGTGGGCAGCAGGTGGGGCAATCCAGAGATCTTGATAGGGGCAGTATGGAAATAGATACAGATCTTGATGGGAGTGGTTGGCAGCCTGGGGCATGGGGTTTTGATGGGATCAAAGGTAATGAAAAACCCATGGGCTTCCTGAGACTGTCGGAACAAATGGTAACATTAGATTTGAGTAAGAAAGGCCAGATTAAGTGGTGTTGACCTGAAAACTTGTTAAGAAAAGGCAACAGGCTAAATGCATACATTTTATGATTTAATTAATTAATTAATCAATTCCCCATAAAGAAAACGGTTTCATAGCACTATGGAGCCAGGATCAGAACTGGCTGACTTAGTACAGAAATCGACTGTCTTAAGTACATTTTGCCATGAGAAAGGAATTCTCTTAGATTGACACATTGTAAACAAAAGTGGCGTCAGTTGGGTTTTATGATCCCAAGCTATGGGCATCTTCATTCTGTAGCATATCTCTGTGATTTAAGATAAGGAAAAGGTCCCATCACCCAGATAACAGACATCCTGTCCTAAACAGGCCTTTGAATTTGGTATCTTAACAGAGTTTGACAAAAGCTGAAGTTACAACCCAAGGTATCTGTGTTTTTCCTCTAAACAAAGGAGACTATTAGGTCCAGACTCTTCTTAATTCAAACTTTGGCCCTTATTAAAGTCTAAAATTTATATTAAATATTAACAGTGGGAAGATTCAAGGGGAGCTCAAGGAGGCTCCCAGAGTCTGAACCCCATCATTCCCCCCTCAAACAGATTGAACCCAAATTCTTTTGGGGTAAAGGGCGAAGGTCTCAGCTTCTGAAACTTCTTCCTGCTCACAAGGGGTGTAGAGCTGTCCCTGCATTGATGGGTCCTGTTCAAGGGGTCAGACTTCAGAACCTGGGTGGTTCCAGGTCCAGTGGGCTGGAGACATTGGATTCAGACAGAGGTTGGTGTATAGCATGGGCTGTCATCTGGAAGTTAATGGCTTGCACTCTAGAAAAGACAAACCTAGCAAGGAGGTTAGGCAAACACACACCAAGAAGGTACAAAAGGAGTATAAAGAAAAGACAATTTCCCTGGCATAAAAGATAATTTCTCTGGAGAGAATTAAAGATGACTGTGGCAAGGCCAAAACATAGAAGGGCATGTTTGATAGGGGAGTTTTTTGCTGTCAGATATCCCCTTTCTTTCCAGATTGCTCCATGGGCATGTAGAACAAGGAAAGCATATTTTGAGTAAATAAAAACATCAACTGGCCTGGGGTCAGGTCCTAAGAAATGCGTTAAGACTCCCAAAGCCTGTCCTCTCCTTTCATCGACATACAGAGTGAAAAGTTTTCCCATATTGGGTAGGTCTAGTGATGAGGTGGTGATCAAATTAGTTTTCAGAGTCTCAAAAACTTTAGCCTGGTCTGAGTAAGGGCCCGGAGCAGGGTCATAAAGGGGTTTAGCAATAACATCAAAATTAGCAATCCAGAGTCTACAAAATCCAGTCATTTCTAAAAACACTCGAACTTGTTTCTTAGTGGCTGGAACAGGGATAGACAGGATTGTCCTTTTTCTCTCAGAGGCTAAGGAGAGAGAGATGGGCTTGAGTTCATGGCCCAGACAGTTTATGGACTGGCATGCTATCTGGACTTTGTTCAAAGAGACCCTATAGCCTCGAATGCTGAAGAAATTAAGGGCTTCTGTGGCAGCAGCCAAAGAACCTGCCTGGGTGGGGCTACAAATAAGAATATCATGCATATGCTGAATTAAGCTACCGTCTGCTAGTTTCAGGTGCCTTAAATCCCTTCCCAAAGCCTGGCCAAATACAAGAGGGTTAGCTCGAAAGTTTTGGGGCAAAACTGTCTGCGTTAACTGATATGGACTTGATTCTCCAGGAAAAGTACATTCAAAAGCAAAAATTAATTGTGAATATTCTCTATTAGGCTTTTTTGCAGGAAGGGTTGCAGTGTTGCATGGACATAAACAAGGGACAAATATTCTATACTTAAGGAATTTTTCAATTAAAGGTTGTAGTCCTTCCCAGGTCTCAGTCTTAATCAGATACTGGCTGAGATGGGGGAACACTTTAGGGTCTGGGAGGCTAACAACAGCTGGGGTGGCAGAAGTAGCTCTCTCTGGAATTCCAGGGTCCCAAATATTTAGCCTGACTGTCTCCCACACTCTCAAGCAAACCGGGGAAGATGTAGTGAACAGAGGCAAAAGGGAGATGGGAGGTTTAACTAGAGAAAATTGGCTCCCCAATTTCACCATCAGGTCCCTTCCCAACCAGGGGGCAGGGTCAGAGGAGGGCATAAGGAAGGAGTGTTTAAACAACAGATTCTCAAGCAGGCTGGGGAGGGGGTATGTCTGGAGACATTCCTTAGTTTCCCCTTCAATGCCTATGACCCAAGTGATGAAGGGACGGGTAGGGCCAGAGTAACTGGTTAAAGCAGAGAACTTAGCCAAGTTAAAGGGGGTAACCTTACCTTCAGCCTTTGTTTTTGCCCAGGGCTTGGCAAGAGAGGTAGAGAAAGTGGGAGCACTGCCAGCACCCAGGCTTTCCCGTCGTTCCAAGTCTTTAGAAGACTGGAGAACAGGGTATTGGGGGACGGCTCCACCACTTTTCCAACCTTGGGGATAATCCTTCCTTCAATGTCCCTTCTGGTCACATGGGCACAGTTCCACAGGCATTGGTTCCTGGGGCTCCCTCTGGCGGGGCGCCCTGGAGGAGCACTCCTTGGACCAGTGACCCTCCTTGTGGCAACGAAAGCAGGTTTCCCCACTGCCCAAGTAGCCAGCCTTCCTCCAAGGGGGCACCCTGGAGGGGTGCTCCCTGGGTCTTTTCCTGGCCAAGGCAGCAGCCAAGAGTCAAGCATGCTCCCTGGCCCTGGCCCTTCTCCTTCGTCCTCTTTCCTCTGCTGCAACTAGACCTCTGTTGTTAAAGACTCCAAAGGCCATCTCCAGTAACTGGGCCTGAGGTGTTTGGGGTCCCATTGCCAATTTCTGCAGTTTCCTCCGAATATCTGGGACAGACTGATTAATAAAATACATGCTAAGGATTGCTGCCCCTTCTATGGAGTCAGGATCCAAATTTGTATGCTTTTTAATAGCTTCTACTAGCCAGTTTTGAAAAAGGGCAGGGTTTTCCTTTTCTCCATGAGTAATTTCCCTAATTTTTTGAAAATTTACTTGTTTTTGAAATGCAGTTTTTAGGTCTTCTAACAGGCAAATTACCATAAAGACTCTCTTTTCCCTGTCCTCACTCTTTTGATAGTCCCATCTGGGGTCACTCATGGGAACAGCAGCTGCTCCTGGGGGGTATTTTATGGGATTATTGCTAGCCATATGATCCCCAAACTTTTGGGCATGTTCCCAAATTCTCCCCTTCTCCTCAATGGTACAACAGACGGAGAAAAGAATATGCAGATCCTTCCAGGAAAGTTCAAATTGTAGGGATATGTCCTGTTGACCTGAAAACTTGGTTAAAGAAAAGGCAACAGGCTAAATGCATACATTTTATAATTTAATTAATCAATTCCCTATTAAAGATAACAGTAACATAATGCATTATGGAGCCAGAAATGTTCTGGCTACCCAGTGCAGAAATCTTCTGGCTTATATACATTTTGCTGTGAGAAAGGAACTCTCCTAGTTGAACAAATCATAAATTCAGTAAGACAAGACAATTAACAAAGTAATGTTGGTTGGGCCTTGCGATTCCAGGCTGTGTAAACATATGTCTCGGTGACAAGGAAAGAAATCCCACCACTAGTGAGTGGCAGGCTTCCTGCCCCAAACAGATAACTGACATAGGAAAGGGTAAACAAAGTTCAATAGAAATTACAACCTAAGATGTCTATATTTTCTTTACCATTAATATGCCATAACACAGTATGTGTCTATAGATAACAAGATATAAAGGAAAGTCCCATTATTCAAGATAGTGTCCCAGGTTAAAGGTCTCCTAAGGAATGTAGAGCCAGCCTTGGCTGGCTTTTGCTGACATAGGAAGAGGCATTCTCTGAGTTTGCTTCAGAGAGAACAAAGAGATTATTCCAAAATTTTATATTAAACATTTATCAGTCCCTAAAACCCTCAGTAAACCTAGTGGGGTCTTCCGAGTATCTCCCCAGTTTCTCTTTAATCTGCGTGAGATCCCAAAGAGAGAGCAGAACATGCACCCTGGTTGTCCCACTGGGTGGGGTAGGCACTTATCTCAAGGGAAACAGCCCTGACCGCCCAGTTGGGACAGGGGCTTGTGGAGGAAGATAGGAAGTCCCACTTCTTGTGAGGGAGGGGCTGGGGAATGCTTGCTGAACTGGATTAGGCTGCAGGGCCAGGGGATCTGGCTCGCAAGGGGAAAGATCCACTGGTACCTGAGGAAGAGTAGAGATCAAAGGGGGAGATGCCCCAGAGAATGCCACGGGAGCGGGGCCTAAGGCCTGAGTGAATATTGTCCCAGCGAGAGGAGCTGCAGAGGGAGGCACCCCAGCAAGGCCCGTAGTTGGGGCCTGAGGTAAAGTCCCCAAGGAGGGGTGGGTTACAGGCAGTAATACTGTACAGACTGCCGTGGGGGTGAGGCCTGAGGTCTGAGTGAATGTTGCCCCAGTGAGAGGGGCTGCAGAGGGAGGCACCTCAGCAAGCCTAGTGGCTGGGAATTGATCGGGGGTTACGGTGGGGGGGGAGGGGGAGAAGCACAGGAGGAGATACAGGATAGGCAAATGAGGCAGGAATTGAGGGGGGTTGGGGTAAAGGAAAGGTTGGGGTACAGGTGGCTGAGGGGGAGGTGGAAGGACTCAGGGGAGGAAGGGGAGCAGTAGGAGGTTGGGGAGCTGGAGGAGGGCTCAGGAAGGATTGGGGAGGGGGAGGGGGTTGGGATGGTGGTAATGGAGGTAGAGAAGGAGGTGAGGTCGAGACCCTAGGAGCCATAAACAGGGGGTCATCCAAAACATCCAATTCACTCCCATTTCCCTTTTGCGGGGCGACTCTAGCTATAAGCATCTTACAATCTGTTCTGAGAATGGGGTCCTGAGAGAGTTTGACAAAGGCCCTTATGTAAGGTATTTCTATCCATTTTTCCTTTTGGAGGCAATATAATTGTAATTGTAAAAGGATATTACATTGTAAGATCCCAAATATGGGCCATACTTCGTTGTCCTCCAGATGATACTGAAACCAAAGTGTGTTGCAAAAGAATATCAACTTTTTCTTTTTAAGGTCTTTAGAGAAGTTAAATTTTTTCCAATTTTGTAAAAGACAGCCCAAAGGCGAATTCCTTGGAACTGATGAATTTTGACCCATATTCTTGGTGTGGGACTGGAAGTCCCCCCCTCCTTAAAGGAGGACGTGGAAGTAAGCCTTGAGAAAAAAACATGAGGACAAAAATAATCGTTCTCCCTGATTTCCTTGTGTCCAGGAAATCCAGAGAATTGGGCACCCACTTAACTGACGTTTCTCTAATCTTCTAGCACCCAGAAAGTTCAGAGAATTGTGCTTTGGAGGGTATGCCCAGGTCCACGGCCTCAAATACAGCCACTGGACAGACAACCTGAGTCTCTAACTCTCTAGCGCCCAGAAAGTTCAGAGACTTAGGACACACTAAAAAGTAATTGAGTTTTCCCTGATTTCCTTGAGCCCAGGAAATCCAGAGAATTGGGTACCCACTGTATGCCCAGGTCCACTGCCTAACCAATGGACCAACAACATGAGTCTCTAACTCTCTAGCGCCCAGAAAGTTCAGAGACTTTGCCTGATACTGGGACCTGAAGCCAGGTCCGAAAATTCGCTTCCAAGGTGCTTGGAGAGCAAGTAGAAGACAGGGAGAGGGGAGGCTTACATACCTTCCAGTTTGAGCAGAGATTAGCAGCTTTTCTGGATCAGGGAACCATAATTGAAGAGGCTGAGGGGTGATGGGGACCCCAAAATACCAATAGTCCGGGTAGTGCTTGAATGAATTCGACTCAAGCCTTCTTAAAGCCAAACAGTTTATTAAAGATTCGCCTAATTGAGTTGCTTCTTAAGGAGCCTAAGCATTTGTAATGCTTGTATTCACAAGCCAGCCAGATAGAATCCCAGCTAGATAGAATCTGAGCTGGATTGAATCTGAGCCACTTATTGATTTTTTGTGTTGTTCTTTACCCATCAACAAGACTGCAGGCTCTTTGGGGGCAGGAATTGTATCATGTATTTCTCTAATTTAAAAAAATATATATTTTAACTAAATACTAAATAAAAACACAAATATTTAAAGACATTAAGAATAAGACCAAAAAAATTTAAATGATTGATATGTGAAATTCTAAACTTCTGAAATTTAGAATATATTTCCTTAGATTTCTTTGTAACCTTTGCATTTCTTTAAACAATGTCTTATACCCAGTAGGCATAGAAGGAGCTGAAAAATTTGGGGACTAATTTCCATGTTGGTTACCACTGCTCACTCTCACAGAATATGGAAGGGCTATAGACACTGATTCCTACAACTGAAGGTTAGAAGGGACCTTGGAGATCATCTAGTCCTGCCCCCTACTCACTCTAACATGAGATAGGGAAAGGTCGAAAAAATCTTAGTAGGTGGAGCAATTTTTGCAGTTCCTGCATCATTAAAGTATTTTAAAGTCCTCTTGAGGAGTTGTGCAATTAATTGAATCACAAAGTCTTAGAGGTTTGTTTTTTTTAAGGTTTCTAGAAGGCCAGATCTTCAAGGTGGAAGGGAACTTAGAATGCAGAATGTTAGCGCTGGGAGAAACCTTAGAAAATAGAATATTCCAAGACCTTAGAAAATAGACCTAGGAGGAATCAAAAAACAAAGGATTTTAAAACTGGAAAGGACCTTAGAAACTAAGAGTTTTAGAATTACAAAGGATCTTAGATCATAGAATATTCGACTGGAAGAAGTTTTATAAAATATAATATTCAAGCTACAAAAGATCTAGAGAATTTAGAACTGGAAGAACTCTTAGAGGAGAGAACATGAGAATGGTTCCTCAGAACATAGAATGTTAGAGTTGTAAGGGACCTTGGAAAGTAGAACGTTAGACTGGAAGTACCCCTATACTACAGAATGTTAGGAGCTGGAAAGGATCTTAGACTCTAGAATTTAGAACTGGAAAGAATCTTAGGATATAAAATATGAGAGTTAGAAGAAATATCAGAACATAAAATGTTAGCACTTGGAATGGCCCTGTTGGTCTACATCAGGGGTGAGGATCCTGCAGCCTCAAGGCCACGTGTGGCCCTCTAGGTTCTTAAGTATAGCTCTTTGACTGAATCCAAAATTCACAAAACAAATCTGCTCTACACCCATGATTTCATCTATATTGAAGCTCCCCATAAGGATATTTCTTCCACCAACGAGATGGGTAACTAGCTTATCTGTAACTTAGAGGTCATCAGGGGACACTGAGAGAAGAAGCGATTTGTTCTTGGTCAAATACATAGTATGTGTTAAAAGCAGGGCATGAACTCACGTCTTCCTGATTCTAAGGCTGACTCTCTAGACACCACACAATAATGCCCTTCAAAATGGCCCTTAGGATACCTACTATGAAAGCTAGAAGATACCTTAGAACACAGATTATAAATTAATCCATAAAGTATTTATTAAATGTCTACTACGTGCTCATCGCTGTGCTAAGTAATAAAAGGGGCCTTTGAGGTCATTTTTGTCCGATCCCCTCATTTGACAGATGAGGAAACTGAGACCCAGAAGGGGGGAAATGATTTGCTTAATGCAAGTTTGTAGCAGCTAATTTGTAGCAGAATTGGGATGAGAACCCAGTCTTCTGACTACTCACTTCACATAACTGAAATCAATGAAGAAACAAATGATGAGCAAAGAAAAACAATATATCATGAATGCCTATGAAATTCATGGGATGGTCGTTGTTACAAATGCAACATTGAGCAAGTGAAATGTGTTTCTTTTAGTTATTACTAATTGGATGGCAAGAAAGAAACCACCAAGAAGATTTGGGGAAAGATGTAAAGAGATGAGAGAATAATTTGGATAAAAATTATAAAATAAAAGTGTCTTTTGATTTAACTCATAGGGATAACTAACACTTTTAAGAAAACCACAGACTCAGCTGTAGGCTTAACCAAAAAACCAATATAGAAAGCCAGAAACCATTAAGGAGTGGCTCTGACTGGAGCTCTGGAACATTAAAAGAGTTGACATTTATAAGGTGTTGGGTTTTTTTTTAATGGGCTTTAGGTCCATAATCTTATTTTAATCAGCATGATAATTCTGTAAAACAATTAATTAGTTGTAATGTCCTATGTATAGAGGGGAAGCCTAAGTTCAGATAACGGTCATGATTTGCCTATGGTCACAGAGGCAGAACTGAATCCAGGTCTCTTCAAGGAGGGGCAGAATGCTATCTATGGTAGAAAGAAGAGTGGTGTTTGATTCAGCAGACCTGTATTTGCACTCTATCTTTGACAATCACTACCTATGTGACCTTGGGCAAATCATTGAATCTTTGAGGTGCTCAGCTTCCTTATTAGTCAAATGAGGGGGTTAGTTAGACTTGAAAGTGCCTGTGATTCCATTGCACTCTAAAGTCTCTGAAGCCTCATAGTTTTTTTCCATTGGGACATCATGGAACTTTACACTGAGACTATAGTTGGAAGGGGAGGAGTAGAGTTAGCTACTGGTGTTCTTTTATGGAAGATGGAGTACACATCTAAAAAAAGGGAGATGGGAAGTGAAATATTTAAGGAAGGTACTATTCAGAAGTAAGAAGTGACTGAAAGAGGAAGATAAAACTCTGTTGAGAGAAAAGAGGAAGGGATGTGGTGCATCTTTACAAAGTTTCAGAAGCGGTATCTCTTACCACTAAACATCTACAGGCAGGACTTTTATATTAATGGGGCACCAGAAATTGGTCTGGTGCACGCAAAAATGTAAATGATGGATAAGTCGGGTCATTGACTTCTAGGACCTGGGAGTACTGGGCAGGGCAAATGCCCCTACCTGGTTTGGGGCCTGATCATGGTCAAAAAGAAATGAGTGCCAAAGAATAATCACTGTCTCACATGCTAGTGAGCTTTTCTTTCTACTTGTACAAAGGCTTCCTTAATCAAAAAGTTTAGGAGGTATGGGAATCCTAGAAGATTATAGGGAGCTCTCCATACCCAGTTACGTGCAGGTGTCTGTCCTCTATGCTGGACACCATAGAAGATGTTATCCATATTCATGTCCATTGTGTCTATAAATGCTACATTATTTATACAGTGACCATGTCACTACCTGCTCCTGAAGTGTCAGTAACTTTCTGGAACCACAGAGTATATTGAGTTTCGGATTCAAATCCCAGCTTAACCATCTGTGTGATCTTGGGCAAGTCACTCAAATTTTATGACCTCATGTAAAATGGAAGTTACGACTGATGACCTTTAAGCTCCAAGATTCTGACTTTTAAAGTCTCTCCCAGGATGGTCCACATTAACTTTCCTGTCTTATTTCATTTTCCCCCTCATGTTTGTTATATTTCAGTGAAACAAGCTATCTAGCTGATCCTGAGCCTTGGCATCCCATTTTTGTCTCTGGGCTTTTATTCAGTCTGCTCCCTCTTTATGTTTCATTTCTGGAATGTACTCCCTTCTCACATCCACCTCTTAGAATCTTACCATCTCCCCCAAAATTCAGTTGAGGCCTCACCTATCTCCTATGGGAGACCCTTCCTGATGCTCCAGTTTTCCCAGTAGCATTAGTCCCATGAAGTTCATGTCCAAAGACAGCACTGCTACCAGATTCTGCTGGGCTGGAGGCCCATACCTGTGTCCCTCCGGGCTTTGATGATGAGATAACTACAACACTCAGCTTGGATTTCTGGCCTCTTGGATCCCCATAGCTTATGCTCCTGGCCCAGACTGACACCAACATTGGAAAAGAGTGAATAAAAAGTTTAAGGACTCAAATCCATTTCTTGAGGCCTAAGTAAGTACCATGTTTATTACTCTCTAGCCAGAAGGCAATAATCAAAGAGCCACCTTACTTCCTCAGATTGAGATGCAGCAAAAATTACAATCAGTGTTGATTTAGGCCCTTTTAAAACCAAGGACAGTTCTGGCTTTGTAGCCAGTGGAAGAATCCTCTTTCCAATCATGTGGTACGTCAGTCAACTGGAACCAATAATGGAATGTTCATATGTGTTCTAGTCCTCATGACTCTCTTGGAAGCAGCTCCCCTCATTTCTTCCATATGGATGACACCATCCTAGCAAACTGATGCAATCTGTACTTGTACCCATCTTCCTTTAGAAAATAGAAACATTCCTCTTCTATAAAATGAAGAGGTTGGATTCTATTCCATGACTTCCATGATTTTTTCTAACTTTTAACCTATGATCCTATGTACAGATTAAAATAATAAAAGATTCATTGATAAAAGACAGACTAGAAACTGTGCTTAATAATAATTGCTCACATGTAGAGAGCACTCTGCTTTCAAAGTACTTCATGTACCTCATTTCGTTCTATCCTCACAACCACTCTAGGAGGTTGGTGTCATTATTATCTCCAGTTTCTGGATGAGGAAAATGAGGATCAGAGAAGTTAAATGATTTGCCCACAGATACAGTGTTCTCATTCCATTTCTCATTTTATTTCAATCATCATTCCTATTCTCAATCCATTCTCATGGATTTGCATTCTCATTATGAGTATAGAACAACATATAAAAAAGGTAGACATAATCTCCAATAGTGCTTACCAGTGTCATGGAGGAGGGCTTGAAAATGTTCAAATGGAAGAGGGTAAAGATTTTAGGGTGTCCCCATTCATGGATGACAGTTCTCTAATTGCTTTGAGTCCTAGAATATTTCAGAGCCATCTCTCAGAGAACCACAGCCATGCAAAAGAGGTAGGCCTAACAATCTATGAAGAAAAACTAAGATGATGAAAAATGTATATTGTCCAGCTGACTCTTTGCAGTCCAAGTGATAGTTCATTGGTTTCACAGTGAATTGGGGGAGGAGAGGTGACTGGATTGCATTAGAAAATTGCTGATTGCTCTCAATGATCTCAAGCTGCAAGCTCTCCAAAAACCCCATCTTTTTAATGTAGTAGGCATGATTAAAGAAAAAGGGTCCACAGCATCATTTTCCATAACAGTTCCAATAGTTTCCATCATTTTCCAAGATAGTAATGAGCATTCCTCATCTATTAATAGAGGCTGAGCTAATCTTTGGAAAGAGATAAGGTTTCTGAGAGGCCTAGATCAGAAGGGAGTCCACCACCCTAACTCAGGCCCTCATCACCTCTATCCTGGACTACAGAAATAGCTTCCTTATTGGCCTCCCTGTCTTGAGTGTCTCTTCACTGCAAACTATCCTTTACATTGTTGCCAGAGTGACTTTCCTACAGCACAGGTCTGAACCACATCACTCCGCTTGTAGGAGGCTCCTTTTTGCCTCCAGGATGAAATACATTCTTCTGCTTGGTCCCAACCTACTTTTCCAGACTTCTTACACAGTCCCCAACTGGAATCCAGTCAAACTGGCCTTTTCGTCATCCCTTAAATATGGAGCTCTCTTTCTTGTCTCTGTGTCTTTTCATTGTTGACCATCTATGCCTGGTCATCTTAGAATCCTTGCTTATCTCACCTCTTAGAATCACACCATCATTTCCCTCAAGACAGTTCAAAAACTACATTTCACAAGAAGTCTTTCCTAATCCCCTAGTTCGTATTGCTACCCCTCCAATAAACTTTTATCCATTTGTGTATATATACTTATGTATGTACATGTTGTCCCTTCTGATAGAGGGTAAGCTCCTAGATACCAGGGCCTGTTCTTTTTTACCTTTGTTTCAGTGTGCCTAGTCCCTGGCACTTAAGCACTTAGTAAATCCTCATTGATTGTTTGATTGATGAAAGATGCTTTGTGAGAATGCATGGAGATGAAATATGGCATGTCCACTTGAATCATGATGATGAATGACAATAATAATTGGTAGCATTTATACAGCAATTTAAGCTTTACAAAGCTCTTTACCTATGTTATCTCATTTGGTCCTCAGAGTAGCCCTGCAAAAAAGGTGCTATTATTATGCCCATTTTACAGTTGAGGAAACTGAGGCAGACTGATGCTAAGTGACTTGCCCAGGGTCACACAGATATATTAAGTATCTGAAGCCAAATTTCAGCTCGTCTTCATGACTCCAGGCCCAGTACTCTAGCCATTGCATCACCTAGCTGCCTAGGTGATAACAGCCTGAACTAAGGTGATTGGGTGAGTAGAGAGAATGAGAGAGATGTGAGAAATCTGGCAAAGATAAATCAACAGGATTTGACAAGGAGGGAATGAAGGAGAGGGTAAGAGTTGAAAATGTTTCAGAGGCTCTGAACTCCAGTGAGTAGGAAAACCATAGTACCCTCAACAGAAAAAAGAAAGTTTGAAGGACCAGTGGGTTTCTTGGAAAAAATAGTGGTTTCTGCTTGGGACATGTGGAACTTGAAATGCCTGTGGACATCTAGGCAGAGATATCTAGCAGGCAGCTAAAGATGTGGAACTGATGTTGAGAGGAAAGATTAGGGATAAATATGTAGATTTAGGAGTTTCTACAGAGACCATAAAAAGATTCAAAATCCTAGGAACACAGACTTAGTGCTGGAAAGGTCCTGCCTAGTTTCACGCCCTCATTGTAGAGATAAGGAAATTTACTTGCCCAATAAATATAATTAGTAGCAAAACAATTAGTAGCAAATGGGAGAAGATTTGGGCTTAAGCTAGGGAAAAACTTAACAATCAGAATGATACAGAAGCAGAATGTGCTGCCTCAGGAAGAATTAAATACTCTCACTAGAGGTCTTCAGGCCAAAGCTTGAACCTATCAATCATCTTCCTCTTTTGTGGGAAGGAAATGTTCTCTCTGTAGATACTTTAGGGGTGACAGACCTTCTGTTTTCTTTATGTTGTAGAGTTCAGATACTTTTTAGATTATCCTAGTCCATTTTATAGGCCCAAAGTTGTATGTTAAGATATAGGTATTAATCACTTTAAGTTTATTCTTCATTATTCTTCATATTCATTCAACTCCTATGAAGATGTGGTTGGTCATCCCCACCAACTGCCAACCAGCTGGCACACACAAGGCAGATGTGCCAGCCTACCTGAAGCAGTAGGGTATCCTGAGGGAGAGACAGGAGGCAGTATGTGCCAGACAAGTCAAAGCTCCACCACCTTGACAACCATCTCCCCTCATACCCGCTGGATACAGTGTAGGACCCTGAACCCAAGAGCCTTAGGAAAAGGAATACTTCCATCCCAGTGCCCTCAGCCACCATCTTAGGAAGCCACCACTGTGGAGATGCAGCTAGATACTGCTCTTGCAGGTGATACAGCCACAGCTACTAAAGACCCAAGAAAGAAAACTCCTGCCATCAGAGTCCTTGGCATTGTCAAATGGTTCAACATCAGAAACAGATACAATTTTATAAGGGGAAATGATATTGAAGAAGAGATTATTAACATCTGTTTGCTGCTACATTCTAAGGATCATGAGACTTTTCCATCTGACTTCCTGCTAGAACCCTCTAAATGTATTCTTCTGTTTGTATTCTCAGTAGTTAGCAAGTGTTTTGCACATAGTGAGTGTTTAATAAATGCATTATTCATCCTTATTCAGCTATGATTTCACATTTCTGATTAATATATTAGAAACTAAATAAGGAACATCACTAACTGCTTTATTGTTTCAGTCAAGGTACCCTAGGGTCTTTCGATCTGATTTATTCCTTTTTGACTTTTTTTAACTTGATGTTTCTTGCCTTTAGGAGACCAAGGTATTTGTAAGTATTACTTTCATATATTGGTTTGACATGACCTCCAGATTCAAACTTGAAACCTTTGGTCTCTAGCTTTCCTTGGTATACATTAAGAATTTTATAACTAATGAGTCCAAATGATATTTTGATATAACTGGAGAAAGATTTCACAAGATAAAGAAGTTGTTTAATGTATTTTGGTAGAATAATATAATAATGCCATTCTTATACATCATCATTAATAAGTTTTGATTCAACTGATAAATGAATGAGTGAAAAGTATTTATTAAGTACTTATAATATGCAAAGGACTGTGCTAACCTCTGGAGATGTAATTGGTAAAGGAAAATAGTCTTTGATCTCAAGAAATTAACATTCTAATTGTGGAGGAGGGAAGCAAGACAGATCCTAATTTCAAGAAACTCACCTGTTAATTGTGGGAGATGACTCATATAGGAAGTTTCAGCTGCAAGTCAGATGGAAGAGCCCTGAAGTACCTTGACTGCAACAACAAGGCACTTGGTGATTTAGTAGCATTTCAACCTCAGAGTTGTTTTAATTTTCATTTTGCTAATCAATAATGATTTAGACCACTTTTTCATATGACTATAGATATCTTTGATCATTTCATCCGAAACTATCTGTTCATATCTTTTGACCATTTATCCACTGAGGAATGAGTGGTCTTCAAATATAAATTTGACTCATTTCTCTAGATATTTGAGAACTGATGCCTTTATCAGAGATACTTGCTGTAAAAATTGTTTCTCAGTTTTCTGCTTTCCTTATAATCTTGGTTTGGTTTATGCAAAACAACTTTAATTTAATATAATCAAAATTATCCATTTTGCATCTCAAATTGCTTTCTGTTTCTTGTTTGGTCATAAAGTCTTCTCTTCTCCGTGGATCTGACAGGTAATCTATTCCTTGCACTCTTAATTTTCTTATTAAAGGTGAAAATGTTCACCCATTACGTCTGAATTACGTACCCATTTTGACTTCATCTTGGTATACAGTGTAAGATGTTGGTCTATACTTAGTTTCTGTCATACTGTTTAAGGATTACTACACTAGTTGAAAGCCATGATTTAAAAAATATATATCATATTTTAAGAAATTATCAAGAAAAACTGTCCTGATATTTCAGATCCAGAGGACAAAATAAAAATTGGAAAAATCCACCAATCACCTCCTTAAAGAGATCCCAAAGTGAAAACTCCCAACACTATTATAGCCAAATTCCAGGAGAAAATATTACAAGTAGCCAGAAAGAAACAATTCAAACATCAGGAAGCTATAGTCAAGATCACACAAGATTCATCAGCTTCTGCACTAAAGGGTCAGAGGGCTTGGGATATGCTATTCTGGAAGGCAAACGAGCTAAGATTTCAATCAATAACAACCGATCCAGCAAAACTGAGTGTAATCCCTCAAGGGAGAAAAATTGATATTTAATAGAACAGAGAACTTTTGAGCATTCTTGATGAAAATACCAGAACTGAACAGAAAGTCTGACATTCAAACACAAAACTCAAAAGAAGTAGAAAAAGGTAAACATGAAAGAGTATTCATAAGGGACTCAACAAAGCAAAACTGTTTACATTCCTTATAGGAAAGTGATACATGTAAGTCCTAAGAACTTTATTGCTATTAGGGCAGTTAAAAGGAGTCTACAAGGACAGAAGGCATGAGTGTGAGTTGATTATGTTGGGATGATCTAAAAAAATGAAGGGATGAAAAAGAGGGTTAAGGAGAAAGGAAGAGATAGAATGGGGAAAATTTTCTCACATAAGAGGCATGCAAGGAAGAGCTTTAATAGTGGAAGGTAAAATTGGGGTGGGAATGGTGGACAATGCTTGAGCCTCACTCTCATCACAATCAGCTCAAGATGGACGAATATATATACATGCTCAATTGGGTATAGAAATTTCTCTTACCCAATCGGAAAATAGGAGGGGAAGGGCATAAAAGATATGGGGGAGAGTAAACAAAAGGAAGGGTGGATTAAAGGAGGCAGTAGTCAGAAGCAAAACAGACTTTAAGTAGGGACAGGAGAGAGACAGAGAGACAGAGAAAGAATAGAATGGAGAGAAATACACAGTAATCATAACTGTGAATGGGATGGTCTCACCCACAAAATGGAAGTGGATAGCAAAATGGATTAGAAACCAGATTCCAACAATATGTTCTTTACAAGAGACACAATTGATTCAGAAACACACAAAGTTAAAATAAATAACTGTAGCAAAAAAAAATCTATTATATTTTTCAGCTGAAGTAAAAAAAGAGACACAAATAGCAATTATGATCTTCAATGCAAGAGCAAAAATAGACCTAATTAAAAGAGATAAAAATCGACCTAATTAAAAGGGATAAAATTTTTAAAAGGAGAGAAACTACATTTTGTTAAAAGGTATCAGACAATGAAGTAATACAAAAAATTTTATAGCATATTTCTCTAATAATGGTCTCATTTCTAAAATATATAAAGAATTCTGTCAAACTTACAAAAAAATATAAAGTCATTCTTCAATTGATAAAAGGTCAAAGGATATGAACAGGCAGTTTTCAGAAGAAGAAATCAGATATCTATAGTTGCATTTTAAAATGCTCTAAATCACTATTGACTAGAGAAATGCAAGTTAAAACTACTCTGAGGTACTACCTCATACCTATCAGAATTGACAAATGCTGGAGGAAATAGTGAGAAAATAGGTACATTAATGAACTTTACAGTGGTAAACTGCTCCAACAATCTGGAGAACATTTTGGAACTATGTTCAAACGGCTATATAACTGTGCATACTCTTTGACCCAGCAATACCACTACTAGGTCTGTATCCCCAAGACATCAGACAAAAAGGAAAAGAACCTATATGTACAAAAATATTTATAGCAGCCCTTTTCTGTGGTGGCAAAGAATTGGAAATTGAGAGAATGCTCATCAATTAGTGAAAGGCTGAACCACTACTGTATTTATGAGAAATGACCAGGGTGGTGGTTTCAGAAAAAACATGGCAAGACCTATATGAAATGATGCAAAGTGAAGTGAGAATTACGAGGAGATCGTTTTGCATAGTAACAGTAATGTTGTAATGATGACCAACTGTGAAAGACTTGACTACTGTAATCAATTCAATGATCCAAGATAATTCTAAAAGAGTCATGATGAAAATAAGCTATCCACCTCCAGAGAGAGAACTAATGAAATCTGAGGGCAAATTGAAGTATAATTTTCTCAGTTTCTTTTTCTTTTTTTTTCAATATGGCTAATATGGAAATATGTTTTGCATGATCTCACAAGTGTAACTGTCATCATATTACTTATCTTTTCCTTGGGTTGGGAGGGTTAAGAGGGAGGGAGAGAATTTGGAACTCAAAATTTAAAATAAATAAAATTTTAAATAAATAATTTAAATTTAAATAAATAATCATTTTTTAAAATAAAGAAACACCAATGATCTTACCAAATACAGGCCAATTATGAATACAACTCTGCTTCTGCCCAACCCTGGGAGATGGTTTTGCAGATTTGTGCTGCATTCATGTAAGGAGATGTGACTTCTGATTAGAGGAAAGAAGGCTGAGAGTATCTGCATAAGGGACTTTAGAGCTCAGTTTTCTCAAAGAGAGATATATAGTTTCAGAGATTCTTTGAAAAAGCCACAAGGGGAGAGAGAGGCTGCATCCATTTAGGGAAAATTCAGGATATAACATGTTCACTTTCAACTTTGCCTCCCTAGAGACTTCTAGAATGGACCTTTTTGTGTGAGACTAGTATCTCTCTTTTGATTTGAGCTGAAATATGATCTTACTCCCAGCTGAAGAGTTCATTCTCTCTTGTTACTTTTTATATATTCTAACCTTCAATACTCCTCCATTTTTATTTGCTCTTTTCCTTGGATAAATGTGCTTACTAGCTATTCTCCATTTGTGATGGTCCCTGACATTGCAAGTGTCTACAATAATCCTGAGTGCAACTAGATTAAAATGTAATTGGGAAAAATGTAACAAAATAAACATAAATACAGTAAAACACAGATAATATTAATATGTAGTTTTCTAAGCCAATATACAGGCCACAAGGATTCTTATGTATGGTTTAGTGACCCCTGTTTCTATCTGAGTTTGACACAGTTTTACATCACCAAAGTTTGATGGAAAGGTGCTAAGCTTGAAAGTAAGCTAAGGGCTACCCTACCCTCTGAGAGTGACCAGCATATTGGCTTTCCTTCTGAATTCCTAATCATCTTACCCTTATACCAAAGCCATTTAAGGGATGGGACAGATATATGTCATTTTAACCCAATACCCCTCTCAGGGACTTTAGAAAAGATCACCCAGCCTTGCAATATTCTTGACGCTACCTGCTACTCCCCACTGTACTAACTACTATGGGCATGACTCTTGGTTGTCTTACTGCCCATTGAGTTGAACCAAGCAATATCTACACATTTACACCACCCATGGAAGCATACGTCTCACATGGGCATCCCTATGTTACATATATTTGTGTACTTTCTACAAAGCATTCACAACTTGTATAGTAAAAACAAACCTATAAACACTTTCAAAAAAACAGTCTACTGGCTTCTCAAAGCAGAAAAGACAGTCAAAAATCCCAGAGGCATTAAGAATAACTTTTTATTGATTCAGTTATTATTTGACCTTGACCCAAGGACCACTTATTTTCTGAACCCTATTGAATAAGATGAGGAGATAATCATATCAATAACAAAACAGACAAAACTGTTGCCCACAATCCCCAGATAGAACTTCAATTTATAAAAATTTATGAACACTTTTAACCAATAATTATAATCTCCAAGTTACATTAACTGACAAGCTTTCAAAATAGGAGACATCATAGAAGAAATTAAAGTCATGTAGGACCATGAGAAAGCATCCACTATCTTTTATTTGCTATCAGAGACATTCCAAAGGAGTTTTCAAGGAGCCTAGAGATGAGTTTGCTTCATGGCACCATTAGTCAATTTAGAGGGAAAAGAAAGAAATCAGGCATTTTATCCACCTGTGCAATAACTCAAAGAACATAAAACATAAGATAATAATAGCAGGATGGTGAGCTGTTCCAGGACCATTTCTACCTGAACTCCATCCCATGAATGAACAGAGGAAGTGAAAATAATCACAATGACAGCAATAAGATTCAGAAAAAGAAACACAGAAGCAAAAGAGATCAAAAGCCAATGGGATATTTTTGTTCCTAGGACTTGGAGCTAGAAGTTCTAATTCAATCATTTTAAAGATATGGAAACAAACCCTCAGAGAGCTCAAGATAACATCACTGGTAAATGGCAAAGGCAGGATACAAACCAGGGTCCCACGCCTCTATATGTTAATGCTTTCTCACCTATACTATACTATTATGTGATGACAATGTATATACCATTCAATAAACAAACTATAAATAATAAATCAAAGAGGCAGCAATGTAGTGAAAAAAGGGCTGGGCTGGGAGTCAGGAAGGTCTAGGTTATAATGAGAGCTCTGACAAATTCTAGCTGGGTGACTTAAGTCATCTAAATTTATGTGCTTCAGACAATTCCCTAAGACCTCTTCTGTAAGGCAATAGATGAGCTGTATCTAGGTTGGCAGAGAGAGTAAGAGTTACCCAGTTTGATCCTTCTTGTATTAACTATTTGGATATTATTTTAAAATTGTACTTTACTTGAAAGTCTTTGTTGATGGCTACTCAATATAGCATTTTTTAATCTGAGAAAACAAAACAAATTATTTATTTGAATGTCTCTGTTGATGATTAATTCAATGGAGTATTTTTTAAATTTGAAACCAGAAAAAAATGATTATTTGAATGTCTTCATTGACAGTTACTCAATGTAGTACTTTGAAAATATGCAAAAGTAAAAAAAGAAAAGTTGGTTTCTTTCCCTTTCCACTGTTAGGTGTTTACCCTTATTGGCTGACGGATATCAGTTCCCTATCTTTGGACAAAATCTTTAACTTTTTTTTTCCAAAATCAGAGATAAAATTCTTTATCTCCTTTTCATTTCCTTGTTTGTTCTTAACTTGAGGGAGGACTTTGTGAGCCATTTCCTGGACCATGGAGTTATCTGCTAAACCTGAGCCATCTTGACTGAAGAAATCTGTTCCAATATAGATAAGATGTGGCTTTTGGTAGTGGTAGGGTTGAGGCACATGTGTATTTGCACATGTGTGTGCATGTGTCTCGATTGGGGAGAGTTGAACTATGTGTGTGTTTGTGTGTGTACGTGTATGTGAGAAAGTATGTGTGTGTTTGTGTGTGTGTGTGTCCAGAACAAAGCAACTAAGCTCCCAAAGAAACTAAGTCCAAGTTCCTTGATGAATCACTTATTCATTTTTTTTTATGGTGGAAGCAGATATTGCTCCCTTCGTAAGAATAATGAAGGCCCGTAGGTCCTGAACTTTATTTTCAACAAAATAAAAGAATGTTTAAAATCCTAGAACTTAATGCTAAATTTTGTTAACTAGGTCAAAGGAAGCATGTGAACCAAAAAAACCACAGATACCTACCTCCCTCCCATTGTAAAACTAAGGATTTTAGTCCATTTGGTTTTTAGGTGGCAAGAATTTATCTTGGCTGAAAGTAAATGTATCTCTACTTTTCTAAGAGAATCAGTGAAGAGGCAAAGAAGGACATAAAAGTATGATTTTGGGAGTAAGGCAGACTTGGGTTTACATCCTGTACCTGACACTAGCTGTGAGTTTATGAGCAAGTCACTTAATGTCTCTTAAACTCAGTTTCTTTATGTCTGAAATGAGGGGGTTGGACCAGATAGTTTGTAAGGTCCCTTCCAGCTCTAACACTATGATTCTAACCATGGGTGGCTGACTCACTCACAAGAACTAAGACTACCAGTCTGTCGGTGGAGTTGTAAACTGATCCAACCACTCTGGAGAGCATTTTAGAATTATGCCCGAGCGATGCATACCTTTTGACTTAGCAATACTACTGCTAGGTCTATATCCCAAAAGATATTTTTTTAAAAAGACCTCTGTGTACAAAAATATTCACAGCAGTTCTCTTCTGGTGGCAAAGAATTGGAAATTAAGGGGATGCCCATCAGTTGGGCAATGGCTGAACAAATTGTGGTATGTGATTATGAGGAATACTATTGTGCTATATAGAACAATGAGCAGGATGTTCTCAGAAAAACCTGGAAAGACTTACATGAGCTGATAAAGTGAAAGGTACTATGTACAAAGTAACAGGAATATTTTAAGATGAGCAGTTGTGAATGACTTAGCTATTCTCTGCAATACAATGATCCAAGACAATTCTGAAGACCTTATGATGAAAAACGCCTCCATCCCCAGAGAAAGAACGGATGTTATCTGAATACAGATTGAAGCATACTTTTAAAAACTTTCTTATTATTCTTGAGGTTTTCTTTTTTTGGTCTATGGGTTCTTTCACAACATGACTAATATGGAAATATTTTACATGACTATACATGTACAACGTATTGAATTGCTTGCCTTCTCAATGGCAGTCGGGGGTCGGAAAGGAGGATGGAAGGGAATTTGAAACTCAAAGTTTTAAAAATAAATGTTAAAAATTGTTTTTACGTTGAGGGAAGGGGAAATAACTGGGGAAAAATAAAATAGATTCTTAAAAAATCAAAGTACAACACTCCTTTCTTCCCATACCTGACTCTAATCTTTTCTCACCATGGCACAATTTCTGTACTGTATTTCTTGGCAGAGAATAGATCCCAGGTCAGTAAAGAGTCATGGAAGTATCTAGGAGAACACAGCTAATTTCACTGTTGGAGTTTTTAGCTCTGCCACTGATAGTCTGAAGTCTCCCTCTTCTTTTGTTGTTTCTCCAGTCAGTCACTTAAAACATTTATTAACTGCTTACTATTTGCCAGGCCACCTGTAAAATAAGGCTTTTAAGGGTAACCTACAAAATTTGTGTTTTGACTCTTCCTTTGGGATTCATTAGCCAAGCATTCTTTCTTTTTTAGGCTTGTGTTGAGACTGTGTCTCCTTATCTCACCCAAATGCAAGTGAACTTTTACTTTAGATGCATCCCTAGGGATCATTGGTATCATTTGCTGCAGGCCTTTGGGCAAAGGAGCTTTGTGGGACCCCGAACCATATAATAGGGTGTGCCTAACTCAAATCAAGGATTGCGAAACAAGATTTCAACAGATATAGTCTATTTGAGTGCAAAAACAAGGAGAAGAAGAACTATGATACTTCAGTTTGGAGAGAGGGGAGAGAAGTTTGGTCAATTCTATACTATATACACGTGTTTAGTATATCCCCGCCCTTTTTTTTTTGCAGGAAATGTTATTTCCTACTTTTGCACACCAATCTAGTGATTGTCACAACAAAGTCTATGAGGAGGTTAAAACTTTTGTGCCTTGTGGAGAAAACTGTCAATTGGTGAGTTGTGGATTTTTTTCTTATGATTATTTTACTCATTTGCTACCATGACTTGTTTCTCTAAAAGGGAGTTAGAAGGGAGGTTATTACAAGCATCCTGTGCATTGTGCATTTACATTTGGGGGCATTTAGCTCTGAAAATAACCAGCCAGAGGAGGGGAAATGTTCTTCCCTGAACTATTGGTTATTTATTGCTAGATCATTTTGTGAGGCACAGTTGCAAATGGATCATAGGACTTTGAGCTGGAAGTCATCTGAGAGATCATCTATTTCAATACCTTCATTTTCCAGAGGAGTAAACTGAGGCCCAGAGAGTGACATGACAAACCAAAGTCACACAGGTGCCCGTGCCAGGATTCAAACCTAGGTTCCTCTGACCATAAACTCAGGCTTCAAGAAAAGGGCACATGGAAATTCCCCAAAGGGGTTAAGTGAGAGAGAAGAGATTTTTGCTGAAAAAAAACATAAAGGGGCCTGAAATTTAGCCCCAAATTAAGCAGAGTTAACTTACCTCCTTCCTCTCCTTGCTCCTTCTCCATACCATCCAGCTTCTCTCTCCTCTATCTCAGGGAAGGAGGAGATGAATTAATGCCATGTACTAAAAATGTCCATTGTGGAAGGAAATCTCCTTTTCCTGCTAATATTCTACATATGTAACAGTACAAACACCTGACTCATTATGTTTCTTCTGTCAGGGATTCTTCTTTAGAAGTAGACTGGACTAGATGGCTTCTGAAATCCTGTGATTCATTCATCTCCTGAAAGACATTGTTGGAAGGTGAGAGTTTTTTCATTTAAGGTAGTATTTAAGTCTCATATGGCATTCTTGTATATCTGCCTACTCCAGTGCAAACTGCATTGAAAACTTCCTTTTCTGCAAGAACTTACTTCTTGCATGGCTTTTGATCAGGGGTTCTTAACCTGGTATGGGGTCCCTGGATAGGTTTCAGGCAGTCCATGAATTTGGATGGAAAAATATTTTGATAACTATATTTCAATATAATTTGTTGCCTTACAAGCCTATGTCTTTCATTTTATGCATTTAAAAACATTCTGAGAAGGGATCTAAAAGCTTCCACTGACTGCCCAAAGGATTTGTGCCACAAAAAAGTATAAGAATCCTTACTTTATATTATGGTATAGAAGTAAGAGTCTGAGGTTATGATTTCATTTGCCTCAGGAACTTCTGAATAAGGAAATTGTTTCTATCAATGCAGAGCTCACTTTCCAGAAGTTTGAGGATTTAAGTGACTTGCCCAGGGTCTCAAGGTCAATATGCATCAAAGAAAGGACTTGAACTCAGGTCTTCTTCATGCTATGATTAATATAAAAATAGCTTGTGGCTGGACCTAGAGGAAATCACAATTGTCCCTCTGATTCAGGTAATTATTTCAGTTGTTTATACTAAAAGCATTAGGTCATATAGAAAAACAAGTCAATTCACCTCTCTGGAGCCTCAGTTTCCCTAGAGACAGGCTGGACTCCAAGGTCCTTTCTATTTCTAAATCTATGGTGTACTGATCCTTTGACCTGAAGGCTTTGAGATGTTAAAAATAATTTGTAGAAAAATATGGGGGAATATTGGTTTGTTTTTGCTGCTGTTACTGATCTGTATGTAACTCTTTGCAAAGATACTGCCATATTCTTCTCCAGCTCATTTAACAGATGAGGAAATGGAGGTAAACAGGGTTTACTGACTTGCCCAAGGTCACACAACTAGGAAGTGTCTGAGGCCAGATTTGAACTCAGAAGGATAGTCTTCCTGACTCCAGGTCCAGAAGTCTTTGCATTGTGCTACTTAGTTGCCCTCCTGAATAATTAAGGATAATTTGCACCATACCAGATACCTACAACCTTTCTTAAAGCCATAGCTTGACCTGAGTTAAAGTTTTGCCTCTGGCACACACTGTATCAGACATACTGTGACTGTGGGACCCTGGGCAAGTCACTTCAACTCTTAAGGTTCTACAAAGTGAGTTTTGCATTGATAGAAGGAATTTTCATTCAGAAGTTCTCCAGGCCAATGAAACCATAGTTCCATACATGATTTCTACCAGCTTTACAAGAGCCAATGGGGCTTAGTGGAGAAAGAGATGGCCTTGGAGTCTGAAAGATTTGTGTTCAAGCCCTGCCTTTAATGCATATTAGCTGCGTGACTCTAGCAAGTCACTTTAACTTCCCAGTGCCCCCCTTCCAAAAAAAATTTTAAATTAAAGAGGAGATGTTGATGTGTACCAGTGGAAGGCATTTTCTTATTGGGAGTCCCTTCCCTGATGAAATCCCAAGTTCGACTCTCCCCTCTCCCATCAAAAATAATGAGCTTTTACCTAATGCAACACAGGAAGTACTATCCACTCCACTAATTCAGTTAGTCCAATTCATCTCTGCCTACCTCTCCCACCCTATACCCTCAACAGGTTCTGCTATCTCCACTGTATATAATTCTAAAGGGAAAGTGAAATTCTCCACCAACTTAAAAAAAAATAAGGAACACCCCACTCTAGTTGTGATCTCAATGGTCTTTCTGGAGTACCCCAAAGCCAAGGAAGAATGCCATAACAAGGGGAAGGGTGTCTCTATGTTAATGCCCCTAAGATGTTCTCTTGGGCATCCAGTGTCTTGGTTCACTCTTGACCCTTTGGCTACAATACAGCCTACAGACTTGATTATCTGATGCAGCCAACATGTGCCCACAGATATACACGTATAAAGGCTACAGACCAAAAACCATAAGTGCCTTCAATAGGGAAGAATCATTAGCAAATCCATGGATTTTGCATTTGTTTGCCCTTCTATTCACTTAGGTAAATATTTAATGTCTGGTTTCCTGCCTTCAACAGAGGTAAAGTTAGGAAGGACTTTGGATGTGATCTAGACTAACACCCTCATTTTACAAGTGAGTAAACTCTGTCCTGGCCCCAGACACTTTCTAGTTGTTTAACCTGAGGCAAATCATTTGTTTCCCTCAGCTTCCTCAACTATAAATGAGCTGGAGAAGGAAATGGCAAACCACTCTAGTAGCTTTGCCAAGAAAACCCCAAATGGGGTCACAAAGACTCACATACAACTGAAAGCAACTCAGCAGCAACAAACTTTGTCCTAGAAATGTACAGTGATTTCCTTAAAATAATATATTTGCAAGTGGCAGATCTGGAACTGAAGCCCTGCCCTCTGATTCCCCAATACAATGTGCTTTCTATTATACCATATAGATAAAAGAATCTGCTGAAAATGATTACCATATGTGAAATTTAATATTTGTGAAATCTGCATATGGTCAAAAGAGGAATGGAATGGAAAACTCTTGGGGGAGAGGGAGAATGCCTAAAAGAGCATGTTCCAATGATCACTAGAAGCATCTGGATGACACTGTGCTGAACTGGGAGTCAGGAGACCTGAGTTTGAATCTGTCACACTGATGTGCCGCATCTGTGAAATAGGGACTAGAAAGAGGACCTCCCTTATAGGGTCATTGTGATGACCAGATCTGATCACTTGCATATTCTGTTTTATAAACCTTAAAGCAACTCTATCAATGCTAGAGTCTAGACAATGGGTTAGAAGCATCCTCCCCATATATGCAGAACACCAGCCTCAGTGCTATCATCATTATGTACCAATAGATGTACAGTGTCTATCATGTAATAAACACTTAATAGATGATGTTGGTTGGTTGATAGATTGATTTTATGCATCTCTCATAGACTACTTGAGAGGCAGCTCACTCTAGTGGAAAATGCAATAAATTTGAAGTCAGGAGATCTGGGTTCAAATTATGCCCAAGTCACAACATTGAGCAAGTAACTTAACCTTTCAGATCACATATTCCTCATCTATAAAACAGGGGCGTTGGACCAGACAACCTCCAATAACCCCAATCTTGTGATTTCTGGTGATACTGTACTGAAGGAACAGTATATTTTTTTCCTCATTCACAGGACAAATCAAAATGGATGAGTCAACCACCTCACCATTCTACTATGATTTTAAAGTTCCCTGCCAAAACTTTGATGTAAAACACACAGCATCATGGCTCCTCCCTCCACTCTACTCCCTGGTGTTCATTTTTGGCTTTGTGGGCAATGCTCTAGTTTTTCTCATCTTGATAAGATGCAAAAAGCTGAAAAGCATGACTGACATCTATCTGCTCAATCTGGCCATCTCTGATTTACTTTTCATCATCACCCTCCCATTTTGGGCTCACTATGCTGCAGACCAGTGGATCTTTGGAGATGTCCTGTGTAAGGTGCTGACAGGATTCTATCACATGGGTTTCTTTGGAGGAGTCTTCTTCATCATCCTCCTGACCATTGATCGGTACCTGGCCATCGTCCATGCTGTGTTTGCTCTGAAAGCTAGGACTGTCACCTTTGGCATTTTGACAAGTGTCATCACCTGGGTGGTGGCTGTCTTTGCCTCTCTCCCAGCAGTCATCTTCACCAAATCTCAAAAGGAAGACATGCAACACACCTGCAGCTCTCATTTCCCATCAGATCAGTCCACTGTCTGGAAGAACTTCCAAACTTTAAAGATGAATCTATTGGGGTTAGTGTTACCCCTCCTTGTCATGATCATCTGCTACTCGGGAATCATAAACACATTGCTGAGGTGTCGGAATGAGAAGAAGAAACACAAGGCGCTGAGGTTAATCTTTGTGATTATGATTGTTTATTTCCTCTTCTGGGCCCCCTATAACATCGTGCTTCTCTTAAATACATTTCAAGTTTTCTTTGGTCTAGACAATTGTGAGAGCTCCAAGAACCTTGGTCGAGCCATGCAACTGACAGAGACACTTGGAATGACTCACTGCTGTATCAACCCAGTGATTTATGCCTTTGTTGGGGAAAAGTTTAGGAGGTACCTCTCTACTTTCTTCCGCAAATACATTGTCCGGCGTTTCTGCAAACACTGCCCCATTTTCCATGGGGAGACACTTGACCGAGTGAGCTCAACATACACTCCATCTACTGGGGAGCAAGAAGTTTCTGCTGGTTTGTAAAAAGGATCATTAAAAAAATGGCTTGGGGTGGGGGGCTGACGTCCTACAAGTCTTAAAAGGAATTGAAAATCTTAGAGACTCAAGAATAGAGATCCCTAAAAGGCAAGGAAATGCAAGGATATTCCGACTCCAGGTACAGAACTGAACTTAATATCACCACTTCTCAATAAATATATTATCCTATAGCACCAGAAGACTCCTTGAGTATCAAGTGACTTCTGAGTTACAACAGATGGCCTGGACCTTTGTATGTCTCTCCTATTTGGTCTAATCAATCCTCAAGCCTACTTCCATATACATACATACATACATATATGGATGTGTAGACATATATCTATATATATATGTGTGTATAAACATACACAGATATAGAAATAGATAGGTAGGTAAGATAGATAGATAGATAAGATAGATAGAGTAGCTGAGTTAAACATTGTCTATCTTAGCATGTCTTCAGAAAGATTCTAGAATCTGGATCATTAGAGCTGGGGCAAATAGAACAATGAACACTGGATGTTGAAGTTTATGAATTCTTTTATATCATGGATGATATGTCATGAGATATGCATATATATGTGTGTGTTGTGTATATACATATATACACATATATAATGTATATATGTGTGTGTATGTACATATATATGCATACATACACACATACACACACACACATACACACACACACACATAAAATCCAAAGATTCCTGCTATAGCTTTTGTGCTTAAAAAGAAATGTAAGTCTGAAACCAAAACTTTTTGGAATAAGAAAAAATATATATATAGTATATCAATAAGCATTTATTATGCACTTTCTGTATACTAGCTATTGGGGATGCAGATATACAAGTGAAATCATCCTTACCTCCATGCTCCCATAGAGTTTCCATTCTATTCTTTTGTTTTTTTAAAGAAGGGTAAGGAGATAGGCTTGGGGCAGCATGGAAATGGGATGCAATGGACTGGTGAGAAGGCGAATGGCAAGGGCCTAGGCAAAGACACAGGATGACAGGAGGAGTAACTGATGACTTAAAAGTTCAGGGTAGTGATGGGCACAGGTCATAGACCAGACTGTGGTCATTGTCACAAACTGAGAGCCTTAGAATATCAAGTTCAAACCTCCCATTTCCCAGTTGAAGATAATGAGGTCCAAAGGGGGGGAGGGGTATGCTCTTAAACCCTCAAGGCTGATGACACCTAGACTAAGTTGGATGATTCAACTTCCCAGATTCAATATATTAGTCTATTCGTGTTGTTTGCTTCCTTTTAAAAAAGTATCTGTCATCCATTCCATCAGATCATTCTGTACACCAATGCAGACAATGTCCTGGATATGGAGCCTTCAGCTTTGTCTTGGAGTGATTATTAAATGATAATGTTTGTTTTCCCCCTAAAGCATCTCAGGATGTGACTTAGAGAAACTAGGTCAGCCCAGATGGCCAAAGATGACATTATTGTTAGCGTCACTCAAAAGATAGACTCTCTGATTTGCTTTCTAGCACTTTGTTTTTATCTAGATATGTCTTTATTTAGAAAATAAAATCTTCCTAATGTTACTATCTGTCTTTCTAAAGGGGTACAACTGACCTCAGGTTGGACCTGAAAACACAAGATCTTAAGGATACATTTATACAAGCTGTACCAAAAGTCTTAGTGCAACTGTACATTGCTTTAAAAGTAATTTTACATAAGATATATATTTGTGAAGTGTCTTATTATCTAGAGGCCATCCAAACCATCTTGTAGACATGGAACTGAGGCCCAGAGAAATGAAGTGCCTGGACCAAGGTCAGAGAAATATAGTAGCAACAAACAATAATAATAGTTGACGTTCATTGTAACATCTTAGGTTTTACGAAGAATTCCACACATGTTATTGCATTAAAGCCCCATTAAAAAAACTCATGAGGTGGGAGCTGCAAGAATTATCCCCATTTTCCAGATGAGAAAACTGAAGCTTATTGAGGTCAAGTGCTTTGCTTATGGTCATATAGTTACCTAGTGTAAAAATTGGGGTAGCAGAGCAAGGAGATCCTATCAACAACCCTTGCAGTCCAAGAATCGTCCATGTTTTGCAGCAAAAGAAACGGAGACATGGTGAGGATAGGGCTTACCCAAGGTTACTAGAACTGGAACCCAGACCTGGTCCCTATCTCCTATTGGATTTTGTTTGCTACTACACCAGGATGCCTTCCTACATCAGCATCCTGTGAAATGATTGTCTCCCACAAGTTAATTAACTAAAATTTAAAACCAGAATCCATGCCAGAAGCACCTAGGGGGAAGAACAGGAAATAAGTGCACAAGATGATCTAAATAATAGTGTGTTTGGAAGATAAAGTTGAATGAAGGAACCTGGACAATGAACATTGTTTTTTTTCACCTTACAGATTAAGTGTTACTTAAGGGTAAGCAAATAATGGCAATCTCTTCTATTTTGTCAAAATAATTACAGCTATAATTTATAGAGTTTTTTAAAGTTGACAAGGTCCTTCACAAATATCTCATTTGATCCTTACCACAACCCTCAAGGTGGATGTTATTGTTATTCCCATTTTACAGATGAAGAAACTGAGGCAGACAGTGGTCAATTGATTTGCCTAGGGTCATACAGCTACTAAATATCTAAGCTATATTTTAACTGAAGTCTTCCTCACTTCAGGCCCAGCACTACTGTGCATGATGGTGTCCCCTTGCTGCCTATAAGGCTGAGATTAGTCTTTTCTAAAACCCTGGTATGGAATATTACTAGTAGAATGTGAGAATGAAAGGCATGTAATGACCACTTCAAATATAATTTTGGAAAACATGTTTTTCTTTAACAGATATTCTGTTAAATAGGTACCTCGCCAAGAGGTAACCAAAAACAAAGCTACTTAAATGAGCTGAAGTTCATGTAAAACTAAAGAAGGAGTTTTTCCATATTGCCTGAATGTAGATTTTGTGGACAAACCACTCAGAAATAACGGGAGATACGGAGAACTGAAAATGAAACTTACCTCTCTCCATTCAGGAGACAGATGGGGGTCTCTAGGTGCAGAATAGGGCATAGGATAGGTTGTTAGATGCATTGGTTTCATTTACCTATTTGTTTGGGGTTTTATTGCTGTTATTATAAGGGAGGGGTCAGTGGTGGAGAGGAATATATAGGAAATGACTGTAATGCAAAAACAAAGGGAAATCAATAAAACTTTAAAAGATAAGGGAGGAAGGAAGGAGAAAGGGAGAAAATATATATGGCTCATGAGACAACAACTCGTGAAAAAAATCTAGTTAATATTCAAGCTGTCTTTTGCAGTTCCTTCTACCTCCCTCCTTGCCCTTCTTTCTCTTTGCTTTGCTCAAAATCTTTTCTGATTCAGTCTCTGAGCTAGGGCATGACATTCAATTTGAAAACTACAAAATTTAGAACTCTAAGCATATAAGCACAGGACAAGATAAACTTTTCTTATAATAAAAGCCCATGTACTGTAAAGGAAATAATTCTGAATTTAGAATTAGAAACCCTCAGTTTATCTTGACTCCAGAAAACTGACAACAAGATATAGTTCAACTCTCCTGGGAGAGAGGTTTGGGGTATAAAAATGTGTCATAAGTTGGGAGAGGAAGCTTATGAGTCAGTTGTTTTCTCTCACCATTGTTTTCTTTTTTGTTGATGTCACAATAGAGGTTTCCACTGGTTAGAGGGGTATGGAAGTGGGGAAGGAGGCGGTTATTAGGAAATTACTATAGTGTATTCAAAAAGCATCAAATACATATGTATGTGTGTATGTATATATACATACACCTATACGAATAAACAAATGTATACACATATATACAAATAAAGAAGATCTGCATTCTAGTACTAGGCTGAATAAACTTACACATGATCTTGGGTAAATTACATCACTCTCATCACCTTCCAGCCTCAGTTTCCCTATCTTAAAAATGAGGATGATAATGCTTGAACTATGTACTGCAAAAAACAATGGGAGAATCACATGAGATAATGTATGGAAAAACATATTATAAAAATTTTAAGTGCTTTATAACTGGAAGCTCACATCATTATTATTCAAAGCTGATTAAAATACTGCTTCCAAATAGTATAACACTGTCCTGAGTTATAGAAAGTTTTCCTTTACAAATGTCTCTTCTACTGTAACAGAACAACTTGACTTTCCCAGAATCTTTAACCCAAACTCTTCCTCCAGACGAATTAATGCCCCTGGTTGCCATAGGTGCCTTACTGCAAAATTGTGTATCATGAGTCAGAATCATGCATCATGGGTTGGATGTTGTACTAAAGAAGTATTACCCAAAGCTTGGCACTCTCCTAATAAATCAGTTTATCTTATCTATTTTGATCATGATTTAAAAAAATAAATTTTGCTCAAAAATATTTGAAATGTTCAATTGTGTTGTTATCTTATATAAAATGGACTCACTTTCTTTTTATTGTGTTATGCATTTGAAAGAATAAATAAATATAGACTATGGCACTAAGCCCCGAGGGTACAAATACACAGCAAAGACAAATTCCTGCCTTCAAGTACCCTTAAAGGGGGAGACAATTATATATATATATATATATATATATTTGCAGGGGTGGATGAGTGGAGTCATAGGGAATAGATTGACATACATTTCCAATTCACAATGAGCAAACAAATGAATGAATAAAGTATTTATTAACCATGTTCTATGGGCAAAGCACTGTGCTCAGTTCTGAGGATGCAGATAGAAAAGTTGGACAGTCCCCCCACTCTGGGAGCTCACATTCCAACGGGGGGAGGGGGGAAGTGAGAAAAAAAAACACATAGATTTCAATTGCAAATCAGATGGAAAGGTCCCATGGTCCTCAAACAAATGGTCATGCCTCTTCTCTATTGTCATTACCACAGATTAAATCAGATCTGTTGATTTCACATCTGGCAGTTCTTGGGTCTTCAGTTGCTATGGCTATAAAACCTGGGGGTCAAGGAGGTGGTGGCAGTTTGACCTGCCCTATACATGCTGCCTCCTGTCTCCCCCACAGGGTGCCTAGCAATGGAATTATTGATTTGATCATGGTTTCAGAACCAGAAAGTTAGGGGGAGAGGAGTTGGCATGTATGTAGATGCTGGAGACACAAAAACAACTGGCAAGGAGATGTCCAGGAAATAAAGTGGAGCATGTCTAGAGCTAGACAGATGGTAGCTCCCAGGTGAGGCACTCACTCATCAGGACCTTGAGCACCCAGAGTGAGAATTGGGAGATGAACAGTTCAGTCCTCCAGAACCCTGGTCTCTGGGTGTAGGGAATAAGCATTTATTCGGTACCTACTATGTACCAGGAACTGTACTATGTGCTGGAGATAAAAAAAAAAAAAAAAGACTCTAGAGTCTCTCCAGCCTAGTAAAACCACTTAAATGAAAGGACAGAGGAGTTGAAGAATCAGGATCTAATTCTTTCCAAACAACATTTGATTACAGGTGGAAATGGAATGAAACCTTTCGTGTTACAGGGCAAATCGGAGATGGTTTCCATTTACCTGAGATCGGTTTGAGAAAGCCTTTCCAGGGCTTTTTGTGATTCTGCCAGTCAGGTAGATTCCACCAAAATGAAAGGGCAGGGGTATGGATCCCCAGCACTTGGTACAGTGACTGGCACACTATAATGAGCACTGCCTCATCTTCCTTATGGCAAACTATGCTATAAATCTGAAGCTAGTTTGGCTAAAACATCTGGGTCCCACGGGGATTAGTGAGAACTGCCAATAGAATGGGGATCTGTGCTGGGTTGTACCAAAGTTATCTGTGTGCTTTTAAAGGAATCCATGCCTTAAGGAAGACTTCAGGGGTCTGGGATGGACACTCCCTCCACTGACATATATCAAAGCTGCTCCATGACTTAATAAACAATGGCTGAATTTACACAGCACTTTAAGGTTTGCAAACTGCTTTGTAAATGTCATGTCATTTTATCCTCACAACAGTCTCAGGAGCTGTCAAGTTAACAAGTTAGGGACTATTATTATTTCCATTTTATGGAGACTCAGATGTCACCAGACCCCACTTTGAGAACTGATGGGACTTGAACTCATGTCTTCTTCATTCCAAGACCAACTCTTTAGCCACTCTGCTATGATTGCTTTGATAATAATTATTTAATTACATCAAGGACATGGGAAATCTTAGATGTTCATACAGAACTGAAGTCTGTTGGTAAGAAAATCAGAAGGTATGCAATCCAACTTGTACCTGAATAGCAATTCCTCTGGCAACCTCCTACTACTGGAATATGCATCATAAAAAAAAAGTAGAAGGGAGGCTTGTCAAGAAAAATATGTTATTGATAAAGATCTAAGAAATAATTTCACATTGTTTTGTGAAAAGTTAGCTAGATTTCATGGTATCTGCTCAATGTCTGAAGGAATATTTTAGATAGATAGATGAGATAGATAGATAGACAGATGGATGGATGGATGGATGGATGGATAGACTATTTATTAAATTTTAGCATGTGCTAAGTGCTAAGGATGCAAATATAAGTAAAAAACCATGCACTTTCTGCCCTCAAGAAAGATAACATATATAGAGAAGCTAGAAAGTGTGGGCATGGGTACCCATGTGAGAATAAGACATCAGGAAAAAAAGAACAAGAAATCTAGTGACTGAGTCCAGGCATGAGTGAGATGAAGTGTGACTGAGGTTTTTCTTGAAATGATGGCCTCAAGGAGGGAGATCTTAATCTGGAAAGTAGGGTCTCAGAGCAGAGATGGCAAAGCAACAGGCAAAGAGAAGGAGAAATCTGGATACTGGGTCTAGATGTGGGTGAGGTCAAATATGACTGGGGTCCTTCCTAAAATGGTGGTCCCTAGGAGACAGTCATCAATCAAGAGATCAGATGTCACCAAAATATTTGCAATCAAGGAATCCTTAGAGGTCATCAAGTCCAACCTCTGACCCAGTCTGACTCACTTCTTGGAAATAACCCTTTCAAATGGAATTTGCATAAATCACACTAGTGATAAGGAGCTCACAACTTCATGAGGTGGCTCCTTCTAGTATTAGTTCAAACTGGTAGAAAGTGCTTCCTTACACTGAGCTAAAAATATTCCTCTTAATCTTAGTTCTGCCCTCTGGAGCTCTTTGAAATAAATCCAATCCCTCTTTCACATGATATTTGATGACAGCCATAATATTTCTTTTAAAGTTTACCTTTTCTAAGTAAAACATGCCTGGTTCCTTCAGCTTTTCTCATTTAATATTTCCAGACACTTCAGCCATAACTGTCCTCTGGAAATGCCCTCTAACAACACTCTAGGTGAGGTCTGAGCATCATAGAATGTCATGGGACAATGACTTGCTTCTGATACGACCATTATACACCCATTAATGCAGACTAAGGTAGCATGACCTATTTTGGTAGTGTAATGATACCGTTCATTGATTTGTAACTGAGCTTGTCAAATAAAACCCCAGAACTATTGCTGACCTAGGTTTCTTCTATCCTGTATTACCACTGCATTTGCCTTTTTTTAAACATTAAGAATAGGATTTTGCATTTTCCCTGCTCATTCACTCTATTCTTTCAGACTTAAGATCCTTTTCAATCTTGATTCTGTCACCAGTGTATTAGAGAAGGCTTTCAGCTACTCAAAAAATTGAATAAATAAGTTTTATGGCATAGGAAGGGAAAGATCTGGGGGAAGAGAAATATAGTAGAACAAGTCACTGTGTTTGAACCCAATTCCCCCACATCACTGCAAAAAGAGCAGGAAATGTATCAATGCAGAAGAACAAACAAATGAAACCAAAAACCTTCCAGAGGGAATATGTCCACATTGAAAGGGGGAAAAGTCAACTTATGAAATAAGTAAACAAAGGAAAAGGGAAGAGGGACTCAACATAATGAATAGTTGGGGGGTGAAAGAAACTAAAGAAATGAAAAAAAATCCCAGAATCAAAAATGGATCTATCACATGACTCTTCAGAAAAGCTAAGGAAGAAATTAATGGAAAAAGAAGAAAAATGAAGAAATCAGTGAATGAAAAGTAAAGAGTAAGGACATTCAACAGTTTAAAAATATTGGTAGAGAGTCTTAGTAAGATGTTAGAATCTCTGAAGAATTTGATGGTTCTAGTGGAAATTAAAAAAATATTTAGAAAGAGTCTTAATGAAATATTTCAGAATATTATTTTTAAAAATAGCTAGAAAAAACAGGAAAGAGTAAAGGCCAACAGAAAATGTAGGATGTCAATACATAGGAATCACAAATTGGGCTCACCTAGAAATGCAATCTTCAAAATACAGAGTTTCAACCACAATGAGAAGATTTGTGCAAGCAGCATGGAAGAAATAAACCACATATTTAAAAAGCACCATTCTTTCCATTCAGAACAAGAAAAGAAAGGTCATATATCAAAAAGCAAAACAAATCAACCAAATGCAATTGGCCAGTCTAATACTGACATGCTCCTATGAATGGATGTTCCATAAAAAACCCTAAGAGTAGTTACTGTGTTTATGTTGCCTTTCAGGGTTCTTTTGTCTATGTTCTCAGTGTTATCCTGAGTGTATGACTGGTTTTTCTGCTTGCTGCCAGGACCTGACATAACATAATCTGGGATCTGTAGCAGCAAGCAACTCAGGGCACTGGTTCTCAATTCTTATCATCTAATTTGTATATAATGAGTATATATAGTTACAGAAGCACTAAGGAAAAGGCTCTACCATAACATATCTGGTGCCATAATTAAGGATATAGCTCAGTCTTCTAAGAAACATTCTTCAAGTTTTGTTGCAATTTACTAAAGGTCTTTTAGACTACATTCTTGATGAGGACAAGCTTAGCTCAAGCCTTTAACATATGCAAACCATAAATAAATATTTTCAAATTACAAATGTTCTACATATGTAAACTTCATTAAGCAAGTATTTATCAGGCACTCACTATGTGCCAGGAACTATGCCAAGTGCTGGAGATACAATACAAAACAGAAATAGACTTTGCTCTCAAGGAGTCTATTCAAGCAGAAGAAACAAGATAAATACGTAGAAAATAAATATAAATTGGGGAGGGTAGAACCCTTCCAGATCAGGAATCAGGAAAACTTCTTGTATATAAGTTAAACAGAGTTTTGAAAGAAACAAGAGATGCTAAGAGGTAGAGGTGAAGTAGAAATATGTCCTAGTCACAGGGAAGGCACATAGGAAATGAAGTATTTTGTGTAAAGAACAACAACATAGACCAATTTCATTGTATGATGAAGTAGGGGAAGAGGCAAAACGTATAATAAAATTGGAGAGGTATATTGGAACCAGGTTGTGAAGAGCTATACTTTGAGAATGGTAGCAACATGAAGTCACTGCAGTTTACTAAACAGGGAAGTGACACAGTAAGACTTGCTTTTTAGGGAAATCACTTTGACAATGGTGTGGAGTATGGATTGGAGAGGGTAGAGACTGAAGGGAGGGAGATTCATTAGAAGGTTATTGAAAAAGTTTAGGTGAGAGGTAATAAGGTCTGAGTGAAGAGAAGGAAACAAATGAGAAAGATGTTGCAGAGCTGTAAACGGCAAGATTTAGCAACTTATTTAATATATTGGGTGAGGAGGAAGGAGGACTCAAGGAAAATGCTAAGGTTGCAATCCTGGATGACTAGAAAGATGATGCCCACAATAGTAATAGGGAAGTTTGAGAGGAAGGTATGTTTTCAGAGGAAGAAAATTAGTTCCGTTTTCACATGTTGAATCTGAGTTACCAATAGGATTATCTAGTTTGAAATATTTAATGGGGGAGTGAATCCAAGATGGCTGAGAAAAGGCAGGGACTCAATTGAATTCTCCCAAATTCCCCTCAAACAACTCTAAATAATGCTTCAAAACAAATTCTGGAGTGGCAGAACCCACAAAAGGATAAGGTGAAACAATTTTCCAATACAAGACAACGTAAAAGGTTGGCGGGAAGGTCTATCACACCATGGTGAGAGTGAGCATAGGCCACACTGCAGCAAACCAGCAGCAGGCCTTGGGGCTGCTCTGAAAATAGCTCCACAAAAATCCTGAAGCCTGGGATAGTGATTCCTATATCACAGGAGCAGAGCCAAACTTTAACACAAAGTTAAAAGTCAAGAAATAAACTGGGAAAATGAGCAAACAAAAAAAAAAGACCTGACCATAGAAACCTACTAGGGTCAGAGGGAAGATCAAAATACAAAATCATAAGAAGACAACAAAGTCAAAACTGCCACATCTAAAGCCTCAAAGAAAAATAATTGCTCTTAAATCCAAAAAGAATTCCTGGAAAAGCCCCAAAAGGATTTAAAAAATCAAATAAGAGAAGTAGAGGAAAAACTGAGAAAATAAATGAGAGTGATGCAAGAAAATCATGAAAAAAGAATGAACAGTTTGGTAAAGGAGATAAAAAAATTACTGAAGAAAAAACACCTTTGAAAACAGAATAGGCCAAATGGTAAAAAGAGACACAAAAATTCACTGAAGAGAAAAACTCATCAAAAAGTAGAACTGGCCAAATGGAAAGGGAGGTGCAAATGCTCCCTGAAGAAAATAATTCCTTAAAAATTAGAATTGGGCAAATGAGAGATAATGACTCCATAAAGATCAAGAAAGAATAAAATCAAACCAAAAAAATGAAAAAAATGAGAAATATCTCATTGGAAAAATAATTGACCTGGAAAATAGATCCAAGAGAGATAAATTAAGAACTTTTGGACTACCTGAAAATCATAATGAAAAAAAGAGTCTAGACATCATCTTTCAAGAAATTATCAAGGAAAACTGCTCTGATATTCTAGAACCAGAGGGTAAAATAGAAATGGAAAGAATCCACTGATCACCTCCCAAAAGAGATACCAAAATGAAAACTTCCAGGAATATTACAGCCAAATTCCAGAGCTTCCAATCAAGGAGAAAATATTGCAAACAGTCAGAAAGAAACAATTGGACTACTGCGAAACCACAGTCAGAATAACATGAAATTTAGCATCTTCTACATTAAAGGATTGGAGGGGTTGGAATATGATATTCCAGAGGGCAAAGGAGCTGGGATTACAACCAAGAACCACCTACCCAGAAAAACTGATTATAATAATCCTTCAGGGGAAAAAATGGATATGCAATGAAACAGAGGACTTTCAAGCATTCTTGATGAAAAGACTAGAATCTGAATAGAAAAATCTGACTTTCAAATACAAGACTCAAGAGAAGCACAAAAAAGCTAAACAGGAAAGAGAAATCATAAAGAATTCAATAGGGTTAAACTGTTTACAATCCTACATGGTAAGATGATACTTGTAACTCCTAAGAACTTTAATTAGGGCTATTAGAAGGAGTATACATAGCAGAGGACATAGGTGTGAGTTGAATATGATGAGATGATTATCCAAAAAAAATCCCAAAACATTAAGGGCTAAGAAAAAGGAATTCACTAGGAAAAGGAGAAAGGGAAAGATAGAATGGGGTAAATTATTTCATGTAACAGAGTCACAAAAGAGTTTTCACAGTGAATAGAAAGATGAAGAGCAATGCACAAACCTTACTCTCACTGGAAATGGCTCAAAGAGGGAATAACATATACACCCAGTTGGGTATAGAAATCTATTTTACCCTGCAGGAAAGTAAGAGAGGAAGAGGATAGGAGAAAGAGGGCACTAATAAAAGGGAGAGCAGACTGGGGGAGGCAGTAGTCAGAAGCAAAAACACTTTTGAGGATGGATGGACTGAAAGGAGAGAGAGTAGGATAAATAGGAGAAATAGAATGGAAGGAAATACACAGTAATCATAACTGAAAAAATTTACTGCAAGTTTCTCTGATAAAGGTCTCATTTCTCAAATATATAGAGAACTGAGTCAAATTATAAAAATAAGAGCCATTCTCCAATTGATAAATGGTCAAAGGATATAAACAGGTAGTTTTCAGACAAAGTAATCAAAGCTATCTATAGCCATATAGGACTAGTCATATAGTCATATGAAAAATGCTCCAAATGACTATTGATTAGAGAAATGTAAATTAAAACAACTCTGAGGTACCACCCCACACCTATCAGTTTAACTAATATGTTGTTTCTTTGAGGTTTTCTTCTTGAGAGAATTAATTATCTCTCTCATATTAATAGCCAATTTTTAAAATTGGGGAGACTCCAGCTTTTTTCCCTCTGTCCTATTTCCTTATCTGATCTCTCAAGGACAGAGCTGATGGAAGATAAGGTTAACATTCTCCTCTTCCTGAGTACTGCCACTCTACCCAACTAGATCATACTTCTAATCTAAGGGAAAACTCCCTTCTACTCAGGCTTGTCTAGACTGCCCAAGTCTGGGGGTATTCTGGGTATAAGAGTCCAAGAGTGACATGATGCCACTCTTAGCCCCTCATTGGAGTGAGCTCACTTCTCTTTGTAAAGTCTACTTCTCATTAATTGTTAACCAATAGGAGTTGATTTTCATGCTCAGGAAAACCCCTCTTCTAAGGGCGTATAAATTGTGAAAGTGCCACTGACCCGTTATTAAAAATGTTGGCATTAGTAACAAAATGACTAATTACCAAGAAAATATATGTCTCAAACTTTTTGAACATCACAGTCTTTCAATAGGTACATGGAGTCACAGTGACTAAAAACTGATGGCAAATCCTATAAATAGAATCAAAAAGAAACACAAGGCCTTGAGGAAGGGAGAGGCAGGAAGGGATTGTCATACTTTGATGACAGGTGCCATAGATAATATCCAAGTGATGGGAGGATCAAGATGGAAAGGGGTAAATAACCTTCAAATCATATTCAAAAAGCTAATCTCAACCAAAACTAAGGCCCAAGAAGGAATCATTCAGCAGACTCCAAAAAAAAAAAAAAATAGAAATTGTATAAGTGATATCTGACAAAATGGAAAATGGTACAGATTCACCATAACTATACAATTATTAAAAATTCATATCTTACATGATATCTCTAAAACTGATGATTGTCAGATTTACTTATCCAGTCCTAAACTGTCTCTGACTACTAGTCACATCTCCAAAAGCCTATTAAACATATCAAACCAGATATCCCATAGACACCTTAGACACAACATGTGTGAAATTGAACTCTCCCACTCTCCCTTGACACTGAGACCGTCTTGGTACAAGGCTACATCATCTCACATCTGAACTACTGCAGTAGTTTCCTAGTTGGCCAAGTCTCTCCCCATTGTAGTTCAATAACCATTTAGTTGTCAAGCATAGGTCTGACCACATCACATACAGCCCTCCCATTTATTCAACCTCTAGGATTAAATATACAATTCTCTACTTGGTTTTTAAAGCCCTTTGTAGCCAGGGTCCCTTCTTACCTTTCCAGCGCTCCCCTTCTCATATCCTGTTCTTTAGTGACACTGGTCTCCTTGGTCTTCCCCCAAAAAATCACATCTCCTGATTCTGGGCATTTTTATTTGTTGTCTCCCATGCCTGAAATTCTCTTGCTCCTCATACTGCCCTGCTGGCTTCCTTGCCTTCCTTCAAGTCCCAAATCTTACCTTCTGCAGGAAGTCTTTCCCAGTCTCACTTCATGCTGGTACATTCTTTCTATGGTTTATCTCCAATTTAATCTGTATACCTCTTGTTTGTACATAGCTGTTTACAGGTTGATTCCCCCATTAGATTGTGAGCTTGAGAGCAGGGACTGGGTTTTGTGTGTGTGTGTGTGTGTGTGTGTGTGTGTGTGTGTGTGTGCCTTTCTTTCTATCTCTAGTAATTAACACAGTACCTGGCACACAGATGGTACTTAATAAATGCTGGCTAATTATGGCCACAAGGCTAAAAAGAGAAACTAAAGGGGAAAGCACTGGGCAAGAAGAGATTAAAACACCTTTCTATTCAAATAATATAATGGTTTGCTTAAAAAAATTAACAACAACAAAAAATTAATCACATACTTTAACAAAGTAAATGCACAAAATCACCAGCATTGTTTCCATATCTTATTTTTACAAGGAAAAAGGACAAAAAGAGAAATGCTATTTAAAATCACAACAAAATGTATCAAATACTTGAGAGTGAATTGTCCAAAACACAAATAGATTACCATGCTACTCAAGCTAATCAACACGTTTAACTCTATATCAATAAAAATATCAATGAATACTTTATGAAATTAGACAAACTAATAGCAAAATTCATATGTGGCAATTTATAGGTCAAGAACATCAAGATAAATATTGACAAAAAGTAAGAAAGAAAGAAGGACACTTTCTGGTCTAAAATTATTCTATAAATCAATGCTTATCAAAAGAATGTTGTACCTTATTTTAGAAAAAGATCAGTTGAATACGTTAGATAAACAAGAAATAGAACGAATGCATATGGCAGGCTGACATTTGATAAACCCAAGAACACAGATTACGGAGAAAGACACTCATTATTCAACAAAAACTACTGGAGAACTGAAGAACAGTTTGGCAAAAAAAAAAAAAATGGAATTACTCTAATATCTAGCATGATATACAGCCATAAATTCCCAAGAGCTTCATGATCTAAGTTTAAAATGTCACAAGAGGGAAGGGAAGCTGGGTGAGAGGGTGGGGGAAGGGCAGAGAAGAATGTTTCTGTTACTAAGTCAGAAACTCCTGGTGAGGAAACTCCCCCTACTGATATAAATTGGAAACTCTTCTGCAACTTAGTTGCCTGGGTGTATGTATTCCCAGGTTACGTGACCTGACCAGTCATTTAACAGACAGTAGATAAATAGATATTATGTCTCAAAGGTGGGACTTGAGCTCAGATCCTGATCTATAATACACCAAGAGCATATGATTTTATGGATGTAGGAACTCCCTCATTCCACATGAATGACAACCTATGACTTAGTCGATGGGCCTTTGAACATTATAGCAGACTTGCCCATAATCACACAGCTAATAAGTAAGAGTAATAAGTCAGAGTAAAAATATGAACCCAGGTATTCCTGATTCCAAGTCTAGCAATCTATCTACTAAGCCACAGGGCCTGTCTAAGAGAATTAATGAAAGACAAAATAGATCTATTTTTAATTACTTAAACATTTTAAAAATATTTGAGCATGTAGAGATAATGCATTTAGAGGTAAAGAAAGAAATAGACAAGGAAATCTGCTTGCATGCAATTTCTCTGATGTCCAAAATCTACAGTGGATTGGTATACTTTTTTTTTAAAGAATTAGTAGTTCTCTAGTGAGTCGTGAAGTATTGGAACAAATAATTCTAAAGAGAAATAGTACGAACAATCAACAACTATTTTAAAAAATGTTCAAAATCCAAGACCTCAAACTCTTTCATAAAGCAGTCATCAAAATCAAGTAGTATTGGCCAAAAAGGCTTCACCAAATACGCTGAAAATTGTCAAAGAAAACAAAAAATGGGAATCACCAATACCAGGGGGCTTGTGAGAAGATAGGCACTTTGGTACATTGTTGGTAGAGCTGTGAATCAGTACTGCCATTTTGAAAAGCACCAGCCAAGAATTAGGAACAAAGTAGATCTCCATCAATTTGAGAATGGCAAACTGTATTTTAATATGTGAACTTCACAGAATATTGCTGTGCTGTAAGAAATGATAAATATGATGCTTTGCACACTGCCTGGCACATTAGTAGGCACTTGATAAATGGTTATTTACTGACTAAGGAATACAGAGAAACATGGAAAGATCTATATGAATTGATGAAGAATAAAACAGAACCAAGAAAATAATATATCCAATGACTACAACAGTGCAAGTGAAAAGAACACCACAAAAAATCAAAAGTGGATGTTACAAAATTACAAAGAATAAGCATGGCTCAAAAAAAAAAAAAAGAAATATGAGAAGACATCCCCACCCCAACCCTTTGCAATGAGCCACATTTGTGATACTTTCAGATTTTTTCAATGTATTGATTAATTTTGCTGACTTTTTTCTCATTTTTTTTATGTTGCTCAGTCATAATTAGGGAGGGCAGTTATTTACTTTTTTGTAGCATCATGATGTTTTAAGCAGCCCTTGAGGTATACAAGGCTATCTGTCCTTACCCTAAGTAGTCCTTTTCTACTTCAGTTTTTTAATTCTATCCCTTCCTTGTCAAATTTTCACCTGTCACTTGGAGAAAATAGGAAAATGAAAGCAGAAATGGGACATCTATTCAGGATGGATGAGATACTAATTAGAAATAACAGAAGGAAGAAATGCCTAACTATTATTTTCCCTCTATTTTCTCTGCCAAAGAGAATAATCTTTGGATTGGAAAGGACAGAAGGACAATGGCTGATAGGAAATTGAAACCTGAGATAAGAAAGTAGATAATAAAAGACCACCTAACTTTCCTTGTTGAGTTTAAGAAATCAGTCCCACACAAACTACCTAACACCATATTGCAATAGGTAGCAGGTGTGACCGATTGAGCCTTTGTTAGCCATCTTTGAAAGATCATGGAAAAAAGGACGAGAATTATGTATCCAAAGAAAGTCAAATGTTGGTCCAACGGTTAGTAGCTAGATTGGTAGAACAGGAGTATGATTTTTGTAAAGCACTCACTCATACTGTCTTTGTGGACAAGATGGAATGATATGAATGGGTGGTTTTAGAACTCATCTTTGACCAAAGCCAAATATTTGTTAATATTTTATCATCCACTTACAGGGAAGTGTTCAGTGAAATGACCCAGGCTTAGCTCTGTGTTCAAATTTTAAGCAATGGCTTAGATAAACACTCAGAGAACATATTTATCAAATTTTACGATTATGTAAAGCTAGAAGGGATACTTAATAAAGACATCAAAATCGGGGTTCAAAAAGATCTTAAGAGGTGAAAATGTTGCTGTACATCAGATGAAATTTATTTTCTTTCTTTTTAAAAGTTTTTAAAAATTTATATTTTGTTACATTTTAAGTTCCAAACTATCTCCCTTCCTCCCTCCCCACCTGGCACTAGAGGAGGCCACCATTTGACACAAATTTACAAATATACATAAAACCATGTTATACATTTATTTATCATTTTTTTCTTCTGGAGGTGGAGAGCATTTTCCCTCATAGGCCTTTGATAGATGATTTGAATATTTATAATATGCTGAATAACTTGGTCATTTATAGTTGTTCTTCAGACAAACTTGCTATAACTGTATACAAGGTTCTTTTAGCTCTGCTCACTTTTCATTATTTCTTGCAAGCATTTACATGCTTTTCTAAAATTAACAAACTCATTATTTCTTATAGCACAGTAATGTTCCATCACTGTCATATATCACAATATGCTTAGCCATTACCCAGTTGATGGGCATCCCCTCAATTTCCTGTTCTTTGCTACCACAAAGATCTGGGATCTTTGGTGTTAAATCAACATCACAATATGGGAGCCAAAAAAACCCAAGCTAACATGACCTAAGTCTGCATTAAAAGATGCAGAGCTTCTAAAAATAAAGAGGCAATGATTCCACTGTGGTCTACCCTCATCTCATTCCATTTGGGTTACTGTTTTCAGTTCTGGGCACCAGAATTTAAGAAGTTGGACAGGATCCAGAGGAAGCCCACCATGATGGTGAAGGATCCTGAGTTCAAGTCACATGAGGACTGGCTGAAGGAAATGGGAATGTTTAAGACTGGAGAAGATATGACTTAGGGAAGATACAGCTGCTGTCTTCAAGTGTCTGAAATAATGACGTGGAGGAAGAACCAGGCTTCACATGATATTCCTGACTCCAGGCATTTTCCCTGGTTGTCCCCCATGCCTGGAATGCCCTCCTTCATCTCTGCCTCCTGACTTCCCTGACTTCTTTCAAGTCCCAGATAAAATTCCACCTCTACAGGAAAACGTTCCTGATGATTCACCTTAATTCTAAGTCCTCTTCTCTTTTGATCATTTCCAGTTTATCCCACACATAGTTTGTTTTATGTAATTGTTTTCACATTGACTACAGTCTCCATGTGGAAGTGGCTAGAGTCTGCTTCTCGAGATGCCTGATGACACAGAATGGAGGAATCCTAGCCCCGAGTCTGGAGTCTTTGCTGACATTCTGTAACTCATTTCCATCTGCTAGCCATGTGATAAAGAGATGGATTGTTGATTGGCTGTGTAGCCAGAATGGGGGAACATTCAGAGGATACTAAGTAGATGAAGTGAGGAGGTCCTCATGCTGGCCTGGCTATGTTCAAGTGAAGAGGAAAGGACTAAGCCTTCCATGGGGAAAGCCATGTGACCCATGAGCATATGGTCCTGCTGTTGCTTCTCTCTCTTTTGTGTTCATTTTTTCCTGCTTTTAGGTTAAAGGAACTGGAGATGGACTTTTCCAGTTCATTTTATAGATGAGGAAGCCGAGGCAAAGAGGATTAACTGACTTGCCCAGAGTCGTACAGCTAGTAAGTATTGAAGCCAGATTTGAGCCTTGGGAGCTTTGGAAGGTCAGGACAGTAAATCACTAGAAGTTGGGGAGTTAGAGTCCATGCTGGGATTTTTCCAAAGCCAGAGGGGAGTAAAGTATTAAGCAACCTATTTTGACTCAGCCTGAGTCCCAGTGGAGATATGGTGTACTCATCCAGTGACTATACCACATTTGAAAGTGAACTTGGGGATCAGATTCTATGTAAAACCTGAATTAAAATTGGGATCCCTCTCTCCAGAGACAGAGGAGGTGTAGAAGAGTATGCCCCCAGAGATTGGAAAGAAATGTTTGCAACTTCTGTTCTGGCTATATATTAGCAATAAGCATGTTTTTGTAAAAGCTATTTGGTACAAATTGGTGGACACTAGTCATTGGTAGTTAACAGTGTGGAAAATACACTAGAATGGGAGTGTGAGCTGATACTCTTAGCCCCTCAGGGGTACCCGAAATATAGCAATCTTTACCCTAGAAGTGTAAGTTCATTGTTTTGCCACATGAGGGGAGGGGGAAAGGAAACCTCTTAACAATTATAGCCAACGAGAAATAAAATAGGTGACTTGGAAAGGGAAGGAATAGGTTGCTCCATTCCTAAGCTAGAAGAACACTTGTAATAGGTGTTCTTGGTCTGGTACAGATTGGACTAGATTGGACACTGGGGTCTCTTCTCATTTTGTGATTCTCTTTGCTGCTTGGGGTGGTACCAATGCTAAGCCACCTAAGTCAGTTAATCCTCTTTGCCTCGGCTTCCTCATCTATAAAATGAACTGGAAAAGTCCATCTCCAGTTCCTTTAACCTAAAAGCAGGAAAAAATGAACACAAAAGAGAGAGAAGCAACAGCAGGACCATATGCTCATGGGTCACATGGCTTTCCCCATGGAGGGCTCAGTCCTTGCTCTTCACTTGAACATAGCCAGGCCAGCATGAGGACCTCCTCACTTCGTCTACTTAGTGTCCTCTGAACGTTCCCCCATTCTGGCTACACAGACAATCAACAATCCATCTCTTTATCACATGGCTAGCAGATGGAAATGAGTTACAGAAGGTCTGACATTCCTAATCTGCTGCAGCCTCTGAAAGCAGATAACTGACTTTCTGAGAAGTTTATATAAAATAAGAGTGGGTGGGGAAGGATCTTAATAAAATATATGTTCTTAATGCAGAGACCTTGTGGTAGCTCTTTTGGCTAGTCAGAGGCCTTTTTTTTTTTTTGGTTCACATCTGAATTATTCTGGAAACATAGAATTCTAAAGTTAGAAAATACCTTAAATCTCATTCATCTCCCACCTCCAGGCCTTTTCACAGGTTACCTCCAGTGCCTGGAATGTATTCTTTTCTCACCTCCATCTCACTTCATAGCTCAGCTCAAGGGCTACCTCTTACAAGAAGCCGCTTCAAATCATGCCAGTTGCCAGTGCCCTCTCCCCAGAAATCATTTTATTTCCTGCTTTGTATTTACTTGTATGTTCATATTTTGTCTTCCTCATAAATTGTAATCTTTTTCTTTTTTTTAACCGTTGCATCCCTACTGCCCAACAGAGTGCCTAGCACAGAGCAAGTGCTTCATAAATTACTGTTGTTATAGTCTAACCTCTTCATTTTAGAGATGAGAAAATTAAAACCTGCTGTGATTCACTAATTTCCCAGGGTCAAACTGATAATTGGTGGCAAAGTTAAACCTAAAACCCATAACCCCACCATGACAGTTCTGTCTTTTTTCTTCTATAATCATGAAACTCATAGAATTTCAAAATTGGAATGTATCACAGATATTATCTAGTCCAACAAATACCTAAAGAATTCCCTCTACAAACCATTAACTTTGGGTCATCTAGTGTCACATGAAGATCTCCAGCAAGGGGGAACTCCTTACCTCACTCCCTATTGCACCATGCTATCTTCTCAGCTGTGTTTCAGGTAGTTCTGGGTTCATTCAGATATCCAGATTATTGGCTATCAGATAAGTGAGGTGTTGCAGTATGAAACATTTCCTATACTTTTCTGTTTTGTCAATAATAGTAAGGACCGGCATTCACATAGCACTTCAAGGTTTGTGAAAGCACTTTATTTTCTCTCATTTGATCCTCACAACAATTATGTGATACATTCCTATCTTTACTATTGATAATAAAATTAATAATATTAATAATAGCTAGCCTTTATAAAGTGCTCTAAGGTTTGCAAGGGGCTTTATAAATATTAACACATTTGGTCTCTACAAACCCCCTTTGGAGGCAGGTGCTATAATTAGCCCCATCTTAACTGAGGCAAACAGAAGTTAAATGACTTGCCCAAGGTCACATAGCTAATCAGTGTCTGAGAGAAGATTTGAACTCAGCCCTTCCCAATTCCAATTCCAGTGCTCTATCTAACCCTTCCCTTATCAATTATAAATATTTCCTAATAGTTGTTTTATATGGATTATTTTATTTTAGTAACTAAGATTACAAGCTACTTAAAGGGAGGGACTATGTTTATTACTTCTCTGGTGTCCTTTAAAACATGCTGCACAACATGGATCATCATGAGAACACTGATAGATCAGAAGGCCGGGATTGTGGTAATAACTAACCCACTGATAAGTCACCAAGTGCTTTCCTCATAACAATCTTATGAGGAGGAAAGGGTAACTATTCCCCATTTTACAAATAAAGAAAATGATTTCTCAAAAACATCAGCTACTAGTTTCATGTGCTCTCCATTCCTCTAGAAGGCAGTGAAACCTTTTAAAGTGACACCTCTATGCCCTTTCCTTCTATTCTTGCTCACAGATGAGGCTCTGAAATTCACTCCTGGGAAAATTTCACTGTAACAAGATCATGGGTCTACATGCAACCCAAATCAACTGTAGTCACAAAGTTATTAAAGGCTCATTCCAGACACTGATATCACACAACCAGCGGAAAAGTTAAAAAAAATAAAGTCAGACAATGAACCAATCAATCACTTGGACTACACATTAGCAAAAACAAACAAACAAAAACCCCACAAACTACAAAACAAAAAACTGAGTTGGGGACCAAGTTGCCTGAACCAACTGTTTACTCTGCCACCTTGTGGAAGACAAAATTTAAGAAAGTTCCACGGAGACTCTTGACTTCCCTTTATGATTGTAAGAATGAAGCTACAACCATTAGTGCTTGGGCAGAACAAGTTAACTGGAAGCAAAGGAACTGGGTGTTTCACAAGATGGATCATGTGCCCTTTTATACTGGATGATGTCCTATTTATAAAAAGAAGAACTTTTTTGCCTTCTATCTAGAACCCCCTCCCCCCCCAAAATAATAACACCTCCCTCTTAGGCAGGAAATAGCATTTCCTACTAGGGAGTATATTGTCTACACATAATTTATTTTCACAATTCACTTGGCCAGAACGGAGGTTCCCCTCATAGGAACTCTACAGGTAAGTCACTTTTCAATTCTTCTACTTATTAATTACCAATGCTGCTCAGGTGAATCAAGTGAAATTTAAAGGGAATAATACAGAATAACTCAAGGGGAGGAAATGTGTTTGACAATATGCCTTGATGGTGGCAACATTATCTTTTATCATTATCATCATCATCAAGATAGGGAAAAGAAAGAATTTGGGATCCATTCTAGCCTATGACTACATTAGAGTAAGGGGAAAATTGTAACGAATGGTAAGTGTTGTAGAACTCTATGCTGACTGGGAAAAAGAAAGTCAGTCAAATGACAAATTTCAAATTTAATCTCTAGTCAAAGAGAAGAGACTTTGCTGAAGCCTTGTTAGGAGATTCTCTTGTGTAAGGGGGAATTTAAACTGCAGCTCTGTCTTAGTGACTGGGTCCTGTTTCTCCAAAGGGAAAGAAACCCATAACAAAGTAAAAACTGACAACAAGTTACTCACAAGTTTCAGTCTTACTGATAGAGCCTCTGTCAAATGTAGGGTAAGGTCAACTGCAAATGAGAGGTGGTATGGTCCACTAGAAAGAACACTGGCCTTAGAACCAGGGGACCTGGGTTCAAATTCTGCTTTGGACATCTACTGCTGGGTTGACTTTGGGCAAGTCATTTAGTCCTCATAGTCCTCAGTTTCCTCACCTGTAGGATGAGAGGGTTGAACAAAGTGGCCTCTAGGGTCCCTTCCAGTGCTATATATATGACCCTAGGAGCCTATGTCAATAGAATAAAGATCTGGATTCATAGCCCAACTCAGTCACTTCCTACTTGTGTCACCTTGGACAAGTCATTAATTTTTCTTACCTGTAAAATTATTTGGATAAGAGGGCCTTGATGGTCGTTCTAGTTCCAGGATCTCCTATGATCCAATTCCCACCTCTGACACCAGACAACCTTGCAAAAGTCTTTTAATCCCCATGGACCTTGGCTGCCTCCTCTTCTACAGGAAGAGTAAGTTGAACTCTATAGCCTCTGGAGTTCTTTCTAGATCCATAACTCACAACTTTGTGAAGAGTCATACTTCATTCTGCGTGGCATATGTTCCTTTCAGTGGCCTCATCTGGATAAAGAGAGGGGTCTACACTCCTCAGTAAGGACTAGAGAGAGTCTAGGAATATGCTACTCCCTAGATTGTATGTACGCTGAGGTCAGGCTTCTGGTTAAAGAAGATGTGAAATATTTATTGGAAACCCAACAAGTAACTATGTGAGGCCTACGGCATGCTTTCCACTTCACCATTATATGTATGAGTGACAATCCCTAAATATGGTTAAACAAAGTGGAAAAGAATGAGAAACCATCAAAATTGGTAAATTTGGGAGAACTTTAGTTATTCCCTTGGATAAAAGGGTTGTGGCATGTGGAGGTCATGTTCTAGATTCTTTCTCCTCTTTAAATTGTAGAGACCCCCAAGCCAGTCCAATTTGAGTCCCCAGTCTTCCATTCACAACACACTACTGAAATGAATGTTCTCCTAAGATGATATGTGCAGGGGAAGTGGGGGAGGGAGGTCTCTCTCAACCTGAAACTGTTAAAGTTTCACTCCCAATCACTGTGCAAACCAGTATATTTCTATTGGTGGAACATTCTTCCTTACTTTGTTAAAATGACAGCAAACCCTCACCTAATCTTGAAACATCAGAAGCTGGAAAAAAGTCTAGGAGGCAATTAGTTTAACCTCCTCATTTTTCAGATTAGGAAACTGAGGCCTAGAAAAGTGAAACAACTTGGCCATGGCCTTAATGGCTAGTAGCGGTGGGATATGAGTCCTCTGGATCTATTTCCCTGTAAATACTCAATGATTTTCCATTCATTTATTCACTCATTCATTATTAAGCATGTAACAATGTGGAGCTGTGGATACAAAGAGTTTCTTGCCTTAAGGACCTGACATTCTATTTGGGTGAAGCAATATACACAGAGCTATGTAAATACCTACGTGTAAAATATACACAAAGAAAAGTTCATGTATGGACATGTGTCATATATGTATATATATATATATATCTTAACTGTAATATTTAGGGTAGTTTGTATTTAAAGGGATATCACAGGTAAACCTTCTGTTTTTAAAAGGAGCATCTCTTCCTTTATTGATAGGACAAAGCAAGATGGACATTGAGACAACCTCACTATACTTCTACCCAGATTTTGAAGAACCCTGTCAGAAAATTGATGTAAAACACACAGCATCACGACTCCTCCCCCCACTCTACTCCCTGGTGTTCATTTTTGGCTTTGTGGGCAATGCTCTAGTTTTTCTCGTCTTGATAAGATGCAAAAAGCTGAAAAGCATGACTGACATCTATCTGCTCAATCTGGCCATCTCTGATTTACTTTTCATCATCACCCTCCCATTTTGGGCTCACTATGCTGCAGACCAGTGGATCTTTGGTGATGACCTGTGTAAGGCGCTGACAGGAATCTATCACATAGGTTTCTTTGGAGGAATCTTCTTCATCATCCTCCTGACCATCGATAGGTACCTGGCCATCGTCCATGCTGTGTTTGCTCTGAAAGCTAGGACTGTCACCTTTGGCATTTTGACAAGTGTCATCACCTGGGTGGTGGCTGTCTTTGCCTCTCTCCCAGAATTCATCTTCACCAAATCTCAAAAGGAAGGCATGCAACACACCTGCAGCCCTCATTTCCCTGTAGAGCAATTTTCTGCCTGGAAGAACTTCCAAACTTTAAAGATGAATCTTTTGGGGTTAGTGTTACCCCTCCTTGTCATGATCATCTGCTACTCAAGAATCATAAACAGATTGCTGAGGTGTCGGAATGAGAAGAAGAAACACAAGGCAGTGAGGTTAATCTTTGTGATTATGATTATTTACTTCCTCTTCTGGGCCCCCTATAACATCGTGCTTCTCTTGAGTACATTTCAAGCTTTCTTTGGTCTGGACAATTGTGATGGCTCCAAGAGGCTGGACCGAGCCATGCAAATAACAGAGACGCTTGGAATGACTCACTGCTGTATCAACCCAGTGATTTATGCCTTTGTTGGGGAAAAGTTTAGGAGGTACCTCTCTACTTTCTTCCGCAAATACATTGTCCGGCGTTTCTGCAAACACTGCCCCATTTTCCATGGGGAGACACTTGACCGAGTGAGCTCAACATATACCCGATCTACTGGGGAGCAGGACGTTTCTACTGGTCTGTAAAGTGGATTTATTACTGTGTGTATAAGGTTTTCTTTAAGTTAATAGGTAATTATATAAAGGTTTTAAAATAAGTTCTCATTTTAAAAAAATAAGTCCTCATGGTTAGATTCTTTTAAAAAGCAATTTTCAGTCATAGTGATTGAAACGATTCATTCACTCATGATGTCTACAGTCTTTTTTTTAGCAGTCATTATATGCTTTGTACCAGACAATTTCAAATCCATGAAATCAAATTCCTGACAAAACTCAATGAAACTTGTTGGTGGAGTGTGACCTCTGAGTTTTGTGTTGTGTCACCTAAAAATCAAACCATCAATAATACTGACTGTCTCTCCTGCCCTTAACACCATGAAGGATACAAAGAATTATGAGACATAGTCTCTACTTTCAAGGGTTTTATTATCTAGTTGAGAAAACAAGGCAAGCAGTCAAAAAACAACAAATACAAATTACTCTTCGCTATACCTATACAAGAGAAAGAATAATGCAGGCAGAACATAACTGATTACCCCAAGAAGGATATGGACTCGGGGTTTTGGACTTTTTTATGTCACTGATCCCTTTGGCAGTACCTGTTGAAGCTCAAAGACTCCTTCTAATAACAGTTTTTAAATGAAAAGAATAAAATGTATAGTATTGCAAAGGAAATCAATTATACTAAAATAATGTTATCAAAATATTTAAAAATGAATTCATGGACTCCTAAAATCTGTCCACAGATCCCTTGGGGGTTGACAGGATCTAGGTGAAGTGCCCTAATCCAGGCCTCGAATGCTAGAGAAGACTATTCAAAAGCTAATTGGAGGGATTTAGGGAAGATCACATTAAACAGATCCCAGATTTGCCTTGAAAGAGAATTGGATAGGTGGAGAGAGGGGTATTTTAAATAGGAAAACAAACAAAAAATATACAAAATACATATACAAAAAAATACAAAAAATAAACAAAAAGTGTAAAAGCACGAAAGAGATGTGTTTAGATAATAGCAAGGACAGTTTGGCAGAAGGGCAAACAGACAAGGTCCTAATAAGCTAGCACCCTCCCCTAGACACCCATAGTTTCTGATCTCACCTGTATTACTGCTGTGTCTCTGTTATGCCAGCTCCATGCATCTTAATTCTCTCATACCTTTTCTTGCTCCCCTAAAACCACTGCTCACTTAACCATTTCTTTTGCTTCCCATCTCTACTAACCTCCTAGTACAACCAAAACTGCTCTGTGGTGAAGGCAAGACACAAAGAGCATAGGAATGAACCCTAAAACATTCCAAAGTGGAATACTTCAGTACAGACAGTATAGACAAAGCTCAAAGAAGAATCAAGGGAAAAAAAGATAGGCGTGAGCATCAGAGCAAGAGAGTTCGTACTGGAAAGGACCCTAGAAATCAATCAATCCAACCCTCTCACCTTACACAAGAGGGAAAAATTATGGGCCAAGGAGATTAAATAAGTACTGAGAACAGAAGACAGAGATCTGTGAAAGGGAAAGAAAGAAAAGAAAAAAGAAAGAGAGAAAGAAAGTGAGAGAGAGAAAGAAGGAAGGAGAGAGAGAAAGGAAGGAAGAAAGAAAGAAGGAAAGGAAAGAATGAAGGAAGGAAAGGAAGGAAAGAAGGAGGGAAGGAAAGAAGATGCAGTTATGGAAATAGGGAGCAGGTATTAAGGGAATGAGAAAAAAAGAAAAGTCTGTGAAATAATTTTAGATTGTCTTTCATCTCCAGATTCTTCTTTCTGGTTTTTCTTGTGTCTATGATTTAATTTCTTTCAAGACCAGATGAACTAATGTTCACATATTTGAAATAAACATTTCATCCCCAACTGTACTGTGGTTTGAAAATGAATTTGCTCCACGATTACTTGATAAAAGCACAATTGTCTTTTCAAAAAATATTCTCAGATGGAAATAAATACAATTAGTAAGGAAAAAATGGTGACCCAAGGCTTTTGTTTTCCTGTGATGTCAAATAAATGAGAAGTAGCCAAGGCCCACACATCTGCCTGATAAAGTCCATGTTTCACTGCTCCAGAAGTGCAATTGACCAGTCTAATACTGACATGCTCCTATGGATGGATGTTCCATGAGAAACCCTGAGAGTAGTTATTGTGCTTTTGCCGCCTCTCAGAGTTCTTTTGCCTATGTTCTCAGTGCTGTACTGGGTGTATCTGACTGGTTTTTCTGCTTGCTGACAGGACCTGACATAACATAATCTGGGATCCAGAGCAGCAAGCAGCTCAGGGCACTGGTTCTCAATTCCTTTCTCCTAACTTGTCTATAATGAATATATATAGTTACAGAAGCACTAAGGAAAAGGCTCTACCATGACATATCTGGTGCCATAATTAAGAGTATAGATCGGTCCTTTAAGAAACGTTCTTCAAGGGACATGTGATCCACATAAAATTTCAGGGCGAATTTTTTATGAAAGATTACATTAGTCAATTATGGTACAAAACAATAAGATAGCTAAAAGAAATCAGTTCACTACCTTAAACAAAAGTGCCTCTGAAAATACACATTTTCTGGTGTTCCTTGCTATATAGAACAATATCCAGAACTGCAGCCACCAGTTAGCTAGGTGGACCGTTGGATAGAGAGGGGAAGATCTGAATTCAAATCCAGCCTCCAAAATTACTAGCTGTGTGACCCTGGGCAAGTCTGCCTGGGCTCCATCAGCTATCAAGTGGGGATCCCAACAACATCCCCTCTGGGGTTGTTCAAAAGAGGTCATATTTACAAAACAGGGAGCACAACGGCTGGCTCATAGTAGGTGCTTAATAAATCCTTCAGCGAAATCCACAGCCATTCGAAAGAGATGGGTTAGTAATCCGAGTGGATGAAGAATCCGCACTGGCCAGGTGGCCAGGTGACCACGTGTATGGGAAGGACTTTGGGGTGCTCTCGGTGGCCCGCAGTGGCCCACGGGGGCCGCATGGGGGCGCAGCCCGCAGTCTGGAGGTTCGTAGAAGGAGGAGGAGGAGACGTTGCTGGAGGAGGCGCTGCTGCTCCTTCGGCGGGTCCGGGCCGGCTTTGGGGGGCTCTCCGCGCCCTGTCCGGGGCCCCGGTCAAAGTCGGTAGGGGCCGGCAGGTGCGGGGCCGGGCAGCGAGGCGGCAGCCCCGGGGCCACTCTCCGAAGTTCCTCTGTCCGTGCCCGGCAGCCGCCGGACGCTCCGCTGGCTGACCAAGAGCCACTCGTGGGCTCTTCTGGCTTCTTAGATTCTCTTGGAGGAGAAGCTGGGGTTCCTAAAGACGAGTGAGGCTGATGGCCGGGGAGTCCCTTATCCTTTGTCTGACCACTTTAGGGTCAAACGCAGACCTTAAAAAGGCTTTGACAGACTTGTGATTCTGCTAGGTCTGCTGTTTGGGTTCTACACTCCCTCAGTACTTCTGGTGCAAGCTGCCAGTGTAGAATTATTGGTGCGTATGCCACAAAAGCAGGTGGAGCTGATGCTGCAGATAAAACCGCTGGGAGGAAGGATCCGCAGCATTTACAAGAGAGAGTCTGGAAATAATACTCAGTACATGGGGAGCTGTTACTAAGTAGCGCAATTGAAAATGATGATGGATGACTTTGATACTTGGGAGGGTGAAGGTGTTAGCAACTGGCCTATTCCACGGGGATTGATGGAATGCTGGACGCTTGACCTTCCTCACGTGGCTCCAATTAGAAAAAGGTGCTTGATAGCCTTGAATGAAGAGGAAGAGGACGAGGACGGTGTGAACTGGAAAGTAGGACCCAAACCCTTTAGATTTGGGAGCCTTTCAAAAAGCATACATAGCAAAGTCAAGAATTCTGCTTCAGTAAAGATGCTTACATCTAAGACTTCAAAAATCTTTTCCCCGACGACAATTAAGCAGTGGATGCCATACAGTGACAAAAACCATACCTGACCCTGGCATTTCAATGGCTGTGAATTCACAGCCACCCTGTGGAACTGGAAGTGCAAAAAATGGTGAAACACATAGGTCCCTGGCAAAGGCTTCCCTCTCAGAAAAGACCCCTATTCCCACTGGCTCCTCTGTGTACACCTTCTCAGCTGTCTTCTCCAGAGACAAAACAAACCAACCCATAGCTACTCTGATCATGTATATCTGATATCGTTTAGTTTGCCTTCTCAGTGGGGCCAAAAGAAGGGAGAGAATTTGAAACTCAAATTTTAAAAAGAAGAGAATGTTAAAAATAATAAATTAGCCCTGTATTTCACAGTTAATCATCATTACAACATTGCTGTAATACATAATTGTGCACAATGATCGCCCAGTTTTTCTCAGAGTCATGTTGCATCAGTTTATATAGATCTTGCCATGTTTTTTCCTGATCATTTCTTATATGACAATTGTATTCCGTTGCAATCATATGTCATAACTTGTTCAATCGTTCCCCAACTGAGGAGCATCCCCTCAATTTCCAATTCTTTGCCACTACAAAAAGAGTAGCAAATAATTTGTACATGTAAATCCTTTTCTTTTGATATCTTTGGGATATAGACCTAGTAGTGGTATTGGTAGATCAAAAGGTATGCACAGTTTTATAGTCCTTTGGGCATAGTTCCAAATTATTCTACAGAATAATTGGACCAGTTATTAGTCTAGTTTTTTAGTCTACCTATTTTTCCCCCATCTTCTCCAGCTTCTGTCATTTCTGATAGGTATGAGGTGGCACTTCAAAGTTGTTTTCATTTGCATTTCTCTAATCAATAGTGAGAGCCCTTTTCATATGACTATAGACAGCTTTGATTTCCTTTTCTGAAAACTGCTTGCTCTTAGCTTTTGACTATTAATTGGAGAATGCAGCTTATTTCTATAAATTTGACTCAGCTCCCTCTATATTTGACAAATGTGACCTTGATCAGAGAAACTTGCTCTATAGGCTTTTTATTACTTCATTGTCTATGGTATCTTTTAGCAAAATGTAGTTTCCCTGATTAGTTCCTTTAATGAGGTCTCTTTTTGCTTTTGCTTTGTCTGAGATCATGATTGTTTCCCCTGCCTTTTTACTTGAAGTTCAATATATTCTGTTCCAGCCCTGACTCGATTTAAAAAAAAAAAGTGTTAAAAATGTTTCACATGTAATTGGAAAAAATAAAATATTTGAAAAATTTATGTTCATATCACCTGCTTCATCCAATAGTTGTAAGGAAATGCTATGTAATAGCAAAAACATGTGCTGGCACATACTTGCTTAATAAATGCTGGTTTACTGCCCTTTCACTCACTGGCTATGATTTCATAGGATCACTGATTCTTAACATTGGCAGAGACCCTAAAAGTCATCCAGTTCAACCTGCCTCTGAATGCAGGCATCATTTTATAGTATTTCTGACGTGGTCATCCAGTCATTACTTAAATACTACCGATGATAGAGAACTCACTACTTTCCATGGCAGTCCACTCAATCCTTGAACACACAGCTCACTTCTTCACAAGGGAGCTCATTTTATTTTAACAGCTCTCATTGTTGAAAAGTTATTTCTTCTATTGAACTGAAGTCTGCCTCCTTATATCTTCTACTATTTCTTCTTCTACTTCTACTTCTTCTAGTTCTTTTCCCTACAGCAGATAAATCTACTTTCTCTTTCCTATTCCAGCTTTTCAAATATTTGAAGACAGTTATGCCTCCCCCTTCAATATCTTTTCTAAACTAAAGATCAGAAATCCTTTGACTGTGCCTCATGAGATGGTTTCCATGCCCTCCCAAGTCTACATACCTGATGCTGGGCATCATTTCAATTTGCCAGTATTTCTTTTTAAAATATAGTAGCCAGAATTGGGGGATAAGATACTGCAAGAAAATTAGTTGATGTCAAAACAAAAGACATCAATAAATATTCCTTTTTTAAAAAAAAATAGAGTGTTCTGAATTGTATGAAACGTTCCAGATACTGCCCGAGGAGTACAGAAGGCAGTGAGATGATTCCTTCCATTCTTCCAGACATTCTCCCTCCATTCAGACAGGAAGCTGACATCAGCCTTGAGAATAATTTTTGCAAATGACTTTTATAACAGCCTGCTTTGCTCTGATTTCAGTTTCACTCTGACTTTCCATCTCTCTCATTAAGAAAACAGACACACATGTCCCGTGACTGCCAAGAAGAATGTGTCAGTGTTGGGCTGGTGACCTGGGAAGCCACTGAGCTGGAGCCACTGAGTCTGAGGCTGGATTGCGTCATCATTCTAATACACAGAGCTGAAATTTCCTAGTATGCCTTATAGAAAAGGAAGGGTCCTGGGGTAGTGAGTAATCCTCTGGGAAGGAATGGTTCAGCTATGAAGAAAGGAGCTCCCTAAGTCAGCCTTCAGCAGGTAGGGAAGGGGACTATGTGGGTCATTAGGGTGGTTGGAATCTTCCGATGTGCTGCTGTGCTCTCTTGGTACACTGGGAAGGAGACTAATGGAGGGAGGTGGAAGGTATTGTGGAGTTTCTGTCCCTACCATGCAGAATATCTTGGGAAATGACACTGTGCTTAATACCCACACCAGAGTAGGGTATTAATTTACCAGAAGGTAAAGATATATAAATTTAGGTACCACCTTGCCTGCCCATCTGATTTGTTTTTTTTAATAGTTATTGATGTCTTTTGTTTTTATACCGCCTTTATTTTATAGTGGGAAAAGTACTCCTTCTGGAGTCAGAAGACCTGGGTTCCAATCCTGACTCTGACACTGACTACCTGTCTAACCTTGGGCAAGTCACTTAACTTACCTGTTTCTCAATTTCCACATCTGTAAAAATAAGGGGGTTGCACCATCCGGCCACTGAGGTTCCCTCCAGTTTGAAATCTTCGATGCTATTTCTGAACACATCCTTCCTGTTTCCTTTACTCAGAAAGCTATCCTTTTCAACGTAGAATAAAAAAGAAAGAGGGGGTGGGGAAGCAGCTCAGGAAAACTAGTATTGATTGCTTCTGATAGCATATGGATTGTTCCACACTCATAGCCCCGATCTCTACAAAAACAAAGGGCAATATATTTTCTCATCATTCCCTTTGGGCCAAGCTTAGTCATTAGAATTACATAGCATTAAGTTACTTTCTTTTCTCAGTCCTTTTTTTATTGTTTTTTTTTTTAATATTGTATTCTTCGTTCTCTCTATTCAAGTCACAACAATTATTATTAAACTCCTACTGTATGCCAGGCACTGTGCTAAGTACAGAGAATAGAAAAAAAAAAGCCTAAATAACCCACCCTGCCCTCAAGAAGAGGACAATCTAATAGCAGGGACAATTAAGATATATACAAGATAAGATGGAGATCATCTCAGACTAGAGGCATTAGCATTAAGGCAGACCAGGAAAAGGTTCTTGCAGAAAGGGGGATTGTAGCTGAGACTTAAAGGTTAGTTAGGGTAGTCAAAAGGCAGACGTGAAGAAAGATTATTATTTAATATTACATTATTACTATTTTATTATATTATAATATTATTAATAATATTTTATAGATCATTCTCCTGGTTCTGTTCACATCATTTTGCATCAGTCTTTCCAGGTTTCTCTGAAACCATCCCCATTCAATCATTTCTTATAGCACAATAGTGGTCCATCACATTCACATACCATTTATTTCTTCAGCCATTCACAAGTTGGTGGGTAATCCCTCAGATTTCAGTTCTTTACCACCACAGAAAGAGCTGCTATAAATGTTTTTTGTACATGAGTACTTTTCCTCTTTCTCAGATTGCTTTGCAGTATGAACCCCTCCCTACCATCCAGTGATATCACTGAGTTTTGGAGCATAGATTCAAATTGCTTTCCAAAATGACTGGACCAGTTCACAGCCTCAACAGTGTATTAATATGTCTGTTTTCCCATGGTCCCTGAAGCATGTGTCTCTCTTTGTTAATTTTGCCAAGTTGTTTTAATTTGCATTCCTCTCATTTTTAGTGATTTGAGGCACTTCTCCATAAAGTTATGGATAGTTTGGATTTCTTCCTCTGAAAAGCCCTTGTTCATACCCTTTGACCATCAGTTGAGGAGTGTCTCAAAAATATAAATTTTTCATTAGTTTTCCTCCATACCTTAGAAACAAGATCTTTATCAGAGAAACTTGCCAAATGAAGACTTTTCCCCCAATTACCTGGTTCTCTTATAATTTTAGGTGCTTTGGTTTTCAAACAGAAGATTTTATATTTGATCCTACAGGTAATAGGGAGCTATGGAATTTATTGAGTAGAGAGGTGACATGGTCAGACCTGCACTTTAGGAAGATCCCTTTGACAGATGAGTGGAAGATGGCCCAAAGAGGAGAGAGAGAATGCAGGAAAACCAACTAAAAGGCTATTGCAGTAGTCCAGTCATGAGGTGATAATGGCTCATGCACAGATGGCAGCAGTATCAAAGGAGAGAATGGGGAGGATAGGAGAGATCTTGTGCAGGCAGAATCAACAGGTCTTGGCAACAGATTGGATATGGGAAGGAGGTGAGAGAGGAAGTGAGGAGTCAAAGATGATCCCCTAAGTTCCAAGCCTGAGTGACTGGAAGGATATGGAACCTGTGATATAGTAACTAAGTTAGGGAAAGGTGTTGACCTGAAAACTTAATTTAAGAAAAGGCAACTGGCTAAAAATGCATACATTTTATGATTTAATTAATTAATTGATCAATTCCCTATTAAAGACAACAGTAACATAATGCATTATGGAGCCAGAAATGTTCTGGCTACCCAGTGCAGAAATCTTCTGGCTTATATACATTTTGCTGTGAGAAAGGAACTCTCCTAGTTGAACAAATCATAAATTTAGTAAGACAAGATAATTAACAAAGTAATGTTGGTCAGGCCTTGCAATTCCAGCTGGGTAAACATATGTCTCGGTGACGAGAAAGGAAATCCCACCACTAGTGAGTGGCAGGCTTCCTGCCCTAAACAGATAACTGACATAGGAAAAGGCTAAACAAAGTTCAATAGAAATTACGACCTAAGATGTCTATTTTTCTTTACCATTAATATGCCATAACATAGTATATGTCTATAGATAATAAGATACAAAGGAAAGCCTCATTATTCAAGATATAGTGTCTTAGGTTAAAGGTCTCCTTAAGGAGTGTAGAGTCGGCCTTGGCTGGCTTTTGCTGACATAGGAAGAGGCACTCTCTGAGTTTGCTTCAGAGAGAACAAAGAGATTATTCTAAAATTTTATATTAGACATTATCAAAGCGGAGGATTTTGGGGAAAAGATAATGAGTTCAGTTTTGAATATGCTGAGTTTAACATGTCTACAGGATAACCAGTTACTTGAGATGTGAAACTAAGGTTCCACAGAGGGGTAAGAAATGCATAAATAGTTCTGAAATAGATCATGTGATTTACTTCAGTTTTGTTGACCTGAAAACTTTGTTAAGAAAAGGCAACAGGCTAAATGCATACATTTTATGATTTAATTAATTAATTGATCAATTCCCTATTAAAGAAAACGGTAACATAATGCATTATGGAGCCAGAAATGTTCTGGCTGACTTAGTACAGAAATTGACTGTCTTAAGTACATTTTGCCATGAGAAAGGAGTTCTCTTAGATAAACACATTGTAAACAAAGTGGCGTCAGTTGGGTTTTATGATCCCAAGCTATGGGCATCTTCATTCTGTAGCATATCTCTGTGATTTAAGATAAGGAAAAGGTCCCATCACCCAGATAACAGATATCTTGTCCTAATCAGGCCTTTGAAACCGTGGTGTCTTAACAGAGTTGACAAAGCTGAAGTTACAACCCTAGGTATTATCACTAAGATGCCAGAAGAAGGGTCTGGTAAGGAAGTCCCATTTCTTTGCTTGACATCAAAAGGTATCCTCTAAGTTAAACAAAGGAGACTATTAGGCCTATGCTTTTCCTAATTCAAACTTTGACCCTTATTAAAGTCTAAAATTTATATTAAACATTATCAGTTTGCATCAGTTCATCTAATTCTTCCCTGGCTGCCTATTTATAAAGGCAATTGATCTAGGATTCTGCTTTATTTCTCTTGAGGTATACTAGAGAGTATCTAAGATGGCTAGAAACAGAGAACCATCTCAGTCCCTTCCCCTGCCACTTTGTAGATACTGGTACTAGAACCATCCATAATATTCTATCTCCTATCTTTGTCTCTTTCCATAGTCCCCACACCTGTAATACCCTTTCTCCATACTTCACCTCTTCCTTCAAAGCTCAGCTGATGTGCCACTTCCAACAGGAAGTCTAATTACTTCCTCAGTTGCTAGTGTACACTCCTCCAAAATTATTTTATCTACTATTTATTTTATATTTTCTTGCCTGTGTACATGCCCCCAACTTCTAATAGAATATAAGTTCCTCCAGGGCAGGCCCTGTTCTGTTTTTGTCCCTGAATTCCTAGTGCCAGGCTCAGTGTTGGTACATGGGTGTTCAATACATGCTTGGTGAGTGAAATAGATGTGGATTCACAGCCTCTGGGTAAACCATGTTGACTTGTCGCCTGTGAATGCTCGGGTGGAGGAGAAGACTATTCTTGGACTTGTGGTTGACCCTCCAGGGTTATCAGCTGCAGCAACTCCATCTCTACCCAAACCAATTACACCACCACCAAACACCCTTTTAAAGGTCAGTCTCGGCTAATGTGAAATAATATTTGTGATGTTTAAAACTTAATCTTGAGCTTGTATGGCTTGAGCAGCTTTAGTGATAGAAAAACTATCAGGGGCTGCTGTCAAGTGGAAAAATCCTCAGATAAAAAAAGAGAATTCTCTCAGGAGCTTTTAGCAAGTTTAGGTGTCTCTTTGTTATTTGAGGTTACTTCTAGGACAAGAAAGAGGCAGTTACTACCATACCAGGCCTCTGACAAGAAGAATGCTCTTCAAAAGTCTGTATAAATGGACTCTACCAACTGATAGTCATCTCTAGCTAGGAGGAGGTATTCCTTGGGTTCAAAACCTCAACTTTGCATAAGCACTATTGAGGAAAAAGGGCTAGTTCTTGAGAAAAAGATCTTGAAGATTTAGCTGACCACAAGCTCAATGAGTCAGAAATACGATCTGACAATCCAAAAAGTTAATATGATCTTTGGCTACATTAAGAGAGGCATAACATGCAAAATAAGGGAGGTCAGAGTCCCATTATATTCTGCCCTGTTTAGATCTCATCTGGGGTATCGAGCTCAGTTCTGGATGCCATATTCTAAGAAGGACACTATCAAAACACATAGTGCTTAGCTGGGAGTGAACAGAATAGTTAAGAGTCTTAAGTCCATGCCACATGAGGATTCTTTTAAGCAACTGGAAATGTTTTAATACGAAGAGAAGACTTAGAGAGAAATATGAGAGTTGACCTCAAGTATTTGAAGGTTTAGGACAGCTAGATGGCTTAGTGGATAGAGCATTAGGCTTGGATTCAGGAAGATTCATCTTTAAGAGTTCAAATCTGGCCTCAGACACTATCTCTGTGACCCTGGGCAAGTCACTACACCCTGTTTGCCTCGTTTCCTCGTCTGTAAAATGAGCTGGAGAAGGAAATGACCAACCCCTTCAGTATCTTTGCCAAGAAAACTTCAAACAAGGTCATGAAGAGTCAGACACAACTGAAACAACTCAACAACAATGAACCTGAAAGGTTATGATGTGGTTACTAAGGATGAGACAGAATATATTAAAGGGACCTCACAGATCATCTAATCTAACTACTTAATTTTTCAGATGAGAAAAGTTAAGGAATTTACATGAAGAACCAAGTTTAAACAGACAATGAGTGACAAACACAGGATTCAAAGCCAGGAGTCATTTTTCATTTGTACCACACTGCCTCTCTTTGTTCTCAAAGAATTGAAGTCAAAACAATGAACAGAAGTTGCAGAGAGGCAGATACTAGGCTTTATGTAAGCAAAATGACCTAACCACAAAAGCTAGCCAAAAGTGAAACGGTGACCTTGGGAGGAAGCAGGTTCCCCATTACCAGAGTTCTTCAAAAAACAAACTAATGTGGAGCACCCATTACTTATGAGGGATTTTTGTAGAGGAGAAGCTTGATAATAGTTAGGCTCAGTGTCCTTTGATGTCCCTTCTGAGTCAGATTCTGCGCTGATAGAAGTATTTTATAAACTCATAGGACCACTTAAAAGAGAATTGGTGTTCTCGTTCATAGTCTCCATGAACATACATTTGAATCACTACATAGAGAACAGGAAGAGGTGGCAGATCTTTGACAAGAAAGACAACAGAATCACACCAGACACGACAGGAAGGCCCCAGGTAATGCAGCTAGGGTCTGCTGGAGTGCAGGATCCTAAAAGAGAGCAGAACTGGACTTGCCATGGACCGTGTGCTGTAATGTTCCTCATCTTTTAATCTGGCACACCACTGACCCAGGAGCAGGACTATAGAAGGCAGCCTTTAGGAAAACATGGAAATTCCAGTCAAGGAGAAACCTCTGTCTCTGAGAATATGGCCAGATCTGGAAAACCATGAGTGTTATTTTTGTGTCCAAGGCTCTGATTGATCACGCAACTAAATGAAGAAACGTTTGCTAAGCATTTACTATGTGTCAGGCATTCTGCTAAGCACTGGGGATATGAATAAAAGACAGAAACAGACCATTGCCTCAAAAAGCTTACATTTGAATTGGGAGACAACATATGTGAATCAGAACATACATGATAAATACAGAGAAGATATAAGAAAACCTTAGAAAATCATCTTAGTAACTGGTTATACTAGTTGCCGGAGGGACCAGAATAGGTCTTCTGAAGGAGAGGAGTTTTAAAGAAAGGCAGGGATTCTAAGAGTCATATTGGGAGGGAGAGGATTCAATGCATGAAAAATAGCCACTGGAAAGACAAGGAGATAGATGGGAGAAAGGGTGGCATGTTTAAGGAACAGCAAATAGGCCACTGTGGCTAGATCACAGAGTGTGAGGAGAGTAGAATGTCATAAGATTGCAAAGGTGGGAAGATGGATTATCTTCCTCATATAGATTTGCCCAAAGTTATACAATAAACGGCAAAGGTGATACTCAGCTCCAGTTCTGACTTCTACTCCATTCCTCTTTCTATTAGGTTACATTGCCTTCAATTATACTCTAATTATTAAAGTCTCCTGCCTTGACACTGTGGCCCCTGAAGGATTCCAACACAGAGCAGGCTGCCCTGTGGTTTGAGGGGAGAATTTTAAAATTTTTGGTCAGAGTGAGTGTTGAACACGATACAAATTGTAGATGATGAGTGATTCATGACAAATGTAAGATCTTTGAGGGTAAAGATCAGCTTTTCTTTGGTCATTTTTTTTTGTTTGTTTATATTCATGAAATCATTGGTTTACAGAATTTCCTCTTCTCAAGCAGATCAACAACTGCTGTGTACAACCAATAGTCTTAGAGAGTCATCCAAAGCACTAAAGGGTTAAGTAGCTTGCCCAGAACACACATCAAGTCCACCTGAATCAGGTTTTCTTGTCTCCAGCACCAGCTCTCCACCCACTATACCACATATATCTAACATGTGGCAACAGTCTTTTAAGTAGTCTTGCCTAAGCATAGTAGTCAAATTCATTTAACAAGTATTTGAGCACCTGCTGAGAGGTATATGAAGGTAACTAAGAATATAGTTCCTTATCTTCAAGGAATTTTCAATCTATTATTAGCAGAATATGATAAGTGCATTATTAAATTAAATTCAACAAATATTTACTAAGTACCTACTACTCATCTGTGGTACTAGGAGACAAAGACTAATCGAAAAATAATCTCCGCTCTCAAGGAGGTAGAGATATGAGATGTAGACAGGTATGTAAATGAAAGTTAATCTCAAAAACAGAGTGGTAAAAAGAAGTGACCAAGAAAGGCTTCCTGTAGAAAGTAGCACCACCAGAGTTCAGTCTTAAGGGAAGCATGTGGGGTAGTTTTTGGAAAGGCAAAGAGGCAAGGGAGGTAATGATGAGTTATGGTAATGGCAGGGAGATCCAATTTGGTTGTAAAGTAGCATGTGTGAAGGGCAATGGAATGTAGTCCATGTATATGAATTCCATCATGTGTATTCAGCAAAAAAGAAAAGAAATTAAGTAGTTCAGGTGACTTTAGCTGTCCTGCCACTCAGTGTGTGAATGACCAAGAGTGTGAGATGAGACCTGCATGTCCTTCTCCTTAGTCTCAGTTCTCTTCATTATATTCAGTCTATTCATTCTGTGAAGGTTGACAGAGCTAATAAGCTAATGACAAGGAGACCCTAAATTTGTCTCCCTGGAATTCCTGGATGCCCCTCAAGGGTACCCTCTGGCACCCTTGTATCTCTGTTGTTGTTTGTGGTGGTGATGGTGGCAGTGGTTGTTTGCTTGTGTCTGACTCTTCATGACTCCACTTGGCATTTTCTTGGAAAAGATACTGGAGTGGTTTGTCATTTCCTTCTCTAGCTCATTTTATAGATGAACAGCTGAGGCAAACGGGGTTAAGTAATTTGCCCAGGGCCACACAGCTAGTATGTGTCTGAGGCTGTGAACTCCCAAAGAGGAGTCTTCCCAACTCCAGGCCTGGCACTCCGTCCACTGCACCATTTAACTGTTCCTGTATCTTCTAACCTCATGGTAAAGCAGGACGAAGAAACAACTGGGGGTATGATCACTCTCTGTAATAATCTTACTTCACTGCAAAGCCCTTTCAAGAGCATTCTCTCCCTAATAATTAGTTTTCCTACCATCTAAGTCTTCACTAGCTTTTTTTTTTTTTTAATATGAGCAAAAGCCCTAACTCCTTCCTGTTTCCTAATCAATAGCTTATTTGGGTATTGTGAAAAATGAAATTTATATTTGCTTTTTTCCCCAACAGTTCAACATTTCAGTGGCATCTGCTCTCTGACTTAGACTGCCTTTTTGTCTCTCTTAAGCCCTTCCCAGGTACATATAACTACTGAAAGAGTTATATTGTATTTTACCTAGGATTTATGAGCTCTCCAGGGGTAATTTTGATTATACACAATTTTTATCTTAAACGCTGACTTCAGAACCTAATTCCTTCCCTGGACTGTACCATGAAATGTCTGGAAAGGTAGACTGGAGGCAGACTCTGAGTGATAGATGGAGCTTATCATCTCTGGCTTGAAGGCACAGTGGGGCAGGGAGATCTGAGAGGGTTTTAAGGAACAGAAAGCATTTGGGGAAGGACTTAGAGGATGGGTAGGATTTCAAGGGTAGAGATGGAAAGGAGGTTATTCCAGGATAAGGAACAGAATGATGTAAGACTCATTCTAAAATAGAAGTGAGCCATCCGAAGCTATAAACCATCCTGTAGAGTAGCCACCTAATATGCTTATCTTGGGTAGCCAGGAGAATTGGCAAGCGGGAAAACTAGAGGTGGCTGTGGGGGAAGGGAGGAAAAGAAAGAAAAACAACAACTTCCTCTGCTTTCACAGAAGCTTCAGAGGTCCTGATGACTTACTAGGAGGGAGTCTCCAGTCTACTTATTTCAGGAAGTTACAAAGGCTGACCCACAGATAAAAAACTAACAGAGAACGTCTTCCTGTTCTTCGGGGCTCAGAACTGGAGCTAAAGTGACAGAAGTCTCACTATTTAGCAAATGCATTCCTTTACATGGCTCTTTTGGTGGTTGCTCAGAAAACAACTGAATTTTCCATGGGAAGATCTTTCTGGTAAGCCATTTTCTTTTAACTAATTGCTGAGTAGCCAATATATGTCATGTTTGCTTCTACAAACTCTTGCTTACATGTTTTTTTAGGATTAAGATAATGAGCCTTATATAACAAACTTTCAGTTGGTGAATAATACACACTTTTAAAAAACTACTACGTTCTCTATATTTCTCTTTTGAAAGTTCATGTTAAGTTGAATTGTGTTAGATAAGTTATGACGCTTCGTTCTTTAGCATTTTATATTGGAATGTATTCTACTATTTGGCAATTATTTCCTGTTTTGTTGTACTCCTCCCCTCTCTCTTCCCTCAATTCCCTCACTGCCCAAATGATTGTGAGCTCCTCAAAAGGTATTTGATATACTTTTTAATTCTTCCATAGCACCTTAGCTATGGAAATGGCTAAATACTTCCTTAACAGAATTCACTGCTTTGGTAAAAGTAAGCTAGTATTAATATACATATGTATATATATATAATATATATATAAATATATGTGTAATATATACATATATAAATAAAAAGTAAAAGTGACTAGTCACGTGAGGGCTAAGCCCACTCTGGTTAACATTATATGGTGGTGGTAGAAGTATTATTACCCTTATTTTTGTAGATGAGGTAACTCAAGCTTTGAGCCCTACATAAAGTATAGTCATTTTTACGTCCAGTAATTAAAAGAGTTCTGTTCTCAAAGAGACTGAGAATGTTTAAGTGACTTGTCTAAGGTCACAGACACAGTAAGTACTAGAGATAGGAGGCTAAACCAGTTCTCTAACTTTAAGGCCAATGATTTTTCCACTACAAAAAACACCAACTCGGTAAAGGGGAAACATGGTTATGTTTACTATTCCTGCTATGCTTTTTCTTTCATTTAGAGCGAAAGAAAAAAAATCCTTCACAAGACAGCCCAAGATGGATGATGACACTTCGACAACCTACTATGATGTTTTCATAGAAGAAGACTTTAGTGGTAATATGACAGAACAGTGCCACAAACATGATGACAAAATCTTCGCAGCACAATTTCTGCCCCCAATTTATTCCTTGGTATTTATCCTTGGCCTGGTAGGCAATGCCCTCCTTGTGCTGACCCTGGTCAGATATAAAGGACTCAAGGGTGTAGTGGATGTCTTTTTCCTAAACATAGCCATTTCTAATTTCCTTTGCTTGGTCACCTACCCTTTCTGGATTCACACTGCAATACACAGCTGGGACCTTGGAAATGCAATGTGTAAAATGGTTTCTGGGTTCTACACAGCAGGCTACTATGGGTATACATGTTTCCTGGTACTTTTGATAATACACAGGTACCTGGCAATTGTCCACATGGGAAGATTTCACTTAGCTGCCAAGAAGACCGGCTGTGGCATCATTGCAAGTGCATGGGGACTAGCTGTGCTAGCTGCTTTACCAGAATTGATGTTTTCTCAAGTTCAAACGGAAGGCAGAGATAACATCTGCCATTTTGTTCAGCCTCATTATCCTCTAGGGGATGAGAAGTTCTGGAAGAATTTTCTGACTTTAAAGATGAACATTTTGGGACTTCTCATCCCACTGTTGGTTGCTGTCTTTTGCTATGGCAGTATTAGAAAAACATCAAGATATAAGGAGAAAAATTATGGACTTTTTAGACTTATTTTTGTCATGACACTTGTTTTTATTGGGTTGTGGACACCTTACAGCCTAGTGCTTTTCCTTACAACTTTTCAAGAGCACTTGAATCTGAGCAATTGTGAGAGCAGCTATCACCTAGACAAAGCAACCCAAGTAACCAAAATTATTGGCGACACTCACTGCTGCATTAATCCTGTGATCTATGGGCTTCTGGATGAGACAGTTCAAAGACGTCTCTACTGCCTTTTTCATCACCAAAATAATACTGACAGTCATCCGAGGGAGGGACCAGAACAGCAATCACCAGCAACAAAAGGACCACTATACCATTCCAGTAGATTTTAAACTATATTCATTGTAGGTTAAAATAAAATTCCCTTAGTTTTATTTATTACTTGGGTTTAGGTAACTGTTTGGTGTAAATCTCTATTATGGACTTACACATACATGTATAGGGGTATGCATGTGTACACACATGGTACTGCCTGATGGTCAAGGCCATCAGTGCAACCATGTATATAGTACATGCCATATCTAACCAATTAAACCATAAGTTCCTTAAATACAGGGGTGAGTTCTGACCATATTTATCTTACCATATTTATTTATCTTACCATCAATCCTCTCAAGGGGCTCCGCTCAACATACTGGGGCTTTCTTTACTCCTCATATGGCACAAATATCAATGGAACAAATGAGGTGTCCATTGGCAATCTCTTGCTCCTACCCCTTTTTCAGTTATACATTTCTCTGATAGTATCCTCTTTTTTTACTTCTCTGGTACAGTTATCACTTGATAATGTGTTGCCAGGACAACTAGGTGGGACAGTGGATAGAGTGCCAGGCCTAGAGTCAGGAAGACTCATCTTCCTGAGTTCAAATCTGGCCTCAGACACTTACTAGCTGTGTGACCCTAGGCAGGTCACCACACCCTGTTTGCCTCAGTTTCCTCATCTGTAAAATGAGCTAGAGAAGGAAATGGCAAACCACTCCAATATCTTCACCAAGAAAACTCCAAAATGGGTCACAAAGAGTTGGTTACAACGGAACAATATATTTATTGCTGCGAATCCACACCCTCTCTGAGCTGCTCCATTGCCTTATGAGTGACTTAAAATTAATTCTTCAAGGACCAAGTGTGGCATGGTGGAAAGAGTGGTGGACTTGGAGTGAGGAAGAGCTGGGTTCAAATCCTTTCTCTGACAATGGCTGGCTGTGTTAATCCCAGCAAATCAATTAACTTCTTTCAGTTTTGTCACATGTAAAATGGAGATAACGTATTAACCTGCTTTGGAAACCTTCAATTATTATATGAATGTCCGTCAGTTGTTTTTATACATAGCATTGCCAGAAGAATATTCTTGTTGAAAGGATAGGCCTTTGTTTTAGGATAACATTGGGGGTCATTAAAAAGTACTGTGTAATTTCCACGTTGCCTAGTTTGATCTCTTCCCTTCTAATCCTGGATCAGCTCACTATTCATCTGCAATATCTGTCAATTCTGTTCAATTCAACTAGCATTTAATAAGTGACTGTGATGTGCCAAACACTGTACGAGGCACTGAACATACAAAGACAAAAAGCAAACATTTCATGCTTTCAAGAATTTAAACTATTGCAGGTAGGGGTAGGGGACGAGAGGGCGACAGAGGACACATATGCACCAATTTCCAGGATACTGAATAGACTCTTAAGGCATTACCTTAGGAGTAGCAATGATACTGTGAATTTGATTATCAATCCCTACCTCTAGTACTGCCTGATGGTCAAGGCTGTCAGTGCAGTTCTTGGAGCAGGATCGTTATAGAGGAGTGAGGTATGTTTGAAGTGCTCACATTCAAATTCTCATCCAAATCAGTTCCTCCTCAAATTATACACTGACTGATTAAAATTTTCATAGAGATGGAAAAGAAGCATGTGGGTTGGTAGTTCTTAGCATTCTCTCAATTGCATTTATTTAACAAGAAGGCACATGGCTTTTTGCTAGTACCTTGAGATTCAATCACTCTCAGTGCAGTCAAAATTGGGCCACCTCTATGATAGATTTCCTCTGTGCAGTCATTTGTGTTTGGTTTAGCCCAGCTTCTCTTCCCATCTTTGTTTCTCATTGCTATTTCTGCAATAATTCCTTATATAACATACTTGGAACTGAAGTGTTAGAGGCCAAAGATGGCGGCTCCACTGGAATTTATGATGAAAAGACATCATAAATAAATTTTTATAGATGTTTTCCATTTTTCATCTACTTTTTTTCCTCCAAGTTTCATCTTCAAAATCTTTCAGGATGACTTTGGTTAGTTTGGTTCTTTACCAATCTTGTGGATTATTTTTTCCCCTTTTCTTTCTGCTGCTTCCTGCTGCTTTATGAGGCAATACTTATAATCTAAGGCCTTCCAAAAGCCTTTAAATCAGTGTTGTCTTGGATTGCCATCTCTCTCTGACAATTAAACTAAGCAATTATGGCGCATAGGATCTTTCTTCTAGTCTCCTTTTTGTGGCAGTTGATTTATAAAGGTCAAACTTTCTTAAGAAATAGTATTATTAGTCCATGTCAATGTCTATTCTTCTATACATTACCCATTTTTTTACATCAAGAGCTTGTTTAAAATGTCTTTTGAAGTTGACTGAGTTGTTAGCCATATCTTCCTCTCTTTTATTGTCTTCCATTTTGATATTGATTTTTATCTTTAACAAATTAGTGGTCTGACTATATATAGATTGTTTATTAAAAAATATCTCTGACATCCATGACAAGTTATTTCCTATCTGTTAAAATGTCATTTTTATGATGTTTCTTGGTCTCTCATACCTGTGGATTCCCTTCTTGAAAAAAGTGTTCATGACATATATGTGTGAGGCTTCTGAATATTCTATAAGCTTTTGAACTCTCTCATGACTTACTCTTTACCCATGTTTTCCAGCTTATTCTTTTTGTAGCTGAGTCATCAAGCCTTATTAAATAATAATAGTTCACATATATATTTCTTTTAGATTTATAAAAGTTTTATGCCATTTGATGCTCACACAAGTCCTGTGACATGGGTAGTATAAATATTATCTCTATTGACAAGTAAGGAAACTAGATTCTATGCATATGCCTGCATATATAGATGTGTGTGTATGTATGTATGTATGTATACGCATATAGCTCACATCCCTTTTCTGAGCTCTAGTCCTCTCATCACCTACTGCCTACTAGACATTTCTACCTGGGTGTCCCATGAGGTTCTCAAACTCAAAATATCAAAAACAGAATGCATTATCTTTTCCCCAAAATCTTCTGAATTTTTATCTTTCTGTTGAGGGTATCACCATCCTTCTAGTCACTCAAAATCACAACCTCAGAGTCATCCCTGATGTCTCTTTCTATCGCATACCCGTAGGCAATCCATATCCAGTTGCCAAGTCTTATCAATTTTACCTCCACAGTATATCTTTCAGTAGTATCATTCTCATTCTCAAAGCAACCACCCTCACCACCTCTTATCCAGGCAATAGCTTTCTAAATGGCTGCCCTGCTTCCAACTTGTCCTTCCTCTATTCCAAATGATATCCCTAAAGCACAGATCTAACTATGACGTTCCTCTAAGGTTCACCAAGTCTTGAAGGATTCTATTGCTTCTAGGATAAATGAAAAACTCCTCCATTTGACGTTTAAAGTCCCTAATAGTTTACCTCCAAACTATCTGTTCAAGGCTAATGTCAAATGACTTCTGCTTCTCTATTTTCCTGCCAAACTGGTCTATGCGTTGCCCTTACTCTCCCATAACACTTCCTGCCTCTCTGGCCCTTTACCTAAATAGAAAGGATCAGAGCTGAGATTTGAATCTAGGACATGGGATTCCACATTTAGTGCTTTGGCTAACTATGCTGAGAGTCATTCACTGAAGAGGATCTCACCCTCCTGCCTAAGCTTCCCACACTATTTTTTAAAAATTATTTTATTTGTTTTCAGTGTTCTACAATCACTTTCATATATCTTAGATTTTTTCCCCTTCCTCCCCCATTTCCTCCCTACCTCCCTCCTCCCTCCCTGAGATGGCATACAGTTTTACATAGGTTCTACATACATTCCTACTAAACACATTTTCACCTTAGTCCTGTTGCATAGAAGAATTAAAATGAATGGGAGAAATCATGAAATAAATAAAAACATAATACAAAAGAAAATAATCTTATTCATTCTGCAATCGAATTCCATAGTTCTTTCCCTGGATATGGAAGACATTTGGTCTTAAGAGACCATTGGGAATTATTTAAGTCCTTGTACTGCAATGAAGTACTAAGTCTACCAGAAAAATTCCTCATACGCTGTGGTTGTTGCTGTGTACAAAATTCTCCTGGTTCTGCTCCTTTCACTCAGCATCAGATCATAGAAGTCCTTCCAGGCCTCTCTGAAGTCTTCCTGTTCATCATTTCTTATAATACAATAGTATTCCATTACATTTATATACCATAGTTTATTCAGCCATTCTCCAATTGATGGGCATCCCCTTGATTTCCAATTTTTAGCCACCACAAAGAGAGCTGCTATAAATATTTTTGTGCATGTAAGTCCCTTTCCCACTTTTATGATCTCTTGGGGATACAGTCCTTGAAGTGATATTGCTGGGTCAAAGGGTATGCACATTTTTGTAACCCTTTGGGCATAGCTCCAAATTGCTCTCCAGAATGGTTGGATCAGCTCACTGCGTCCAGATCTCCCACATCTTCTCCAGCACTTATCATCTTCCTGTTTTGTCATTAGCCAATCTGATAGGTGTGATTCCACACCATTTTTGGACAGCTGTAACAGTCAGGAACTTGTGAGAGGAAAACTTCCATCAGTCTTAGCTCTGCCCCCAGCAAATCAAGCAGAATGACTCTAATTGAAAGGACAAAAAGTAGTTCTTGTATGTGGGAAGATAAACACTAATGCAAAAATCCAAAACAAGATAGGAAAAGGGTGGTGTTTTTTTGTTGTTGTTCAGACACATCTGCTCAGGGTTTTCTTGGCAATGATACTGGAGTAGGCCTGCCATTTCCTTCTCCAGCTCATTGTACAGAGGAGGAAACTGAGGCACACAGGGTGAAGTGACTTGCCCAGGGTCCCACGGCTAGGACGTGTCTGAGGCCAGATTTCAGCTCAGGAAGGTGAGTCTTCCTGACTCCACGTCGAGCATTCCATCTACAGTGCCACCTAGCTATCTCCATCAAATTATCTAGAATTTGACATTTTATCACATCACCTCTTTGTCCTATCACATACACATTTTTTGCATTAAAGTTTCAAATTTTACGTAAAATTCTTACGTTTTAGTGGAGCAATAAATATTACTTTGAGAAAAGCAACAGATTAAGCTATTTTCTCTGGGAACTCAGATACTGACAATATTTCATATACACGGTGGGCTTTAACAAGGGCCCAAGCCTGAACTCATCAATCAGACTGCTTGGCTTTGCTCCACAGACGCCCTTTCCTGCGTCGGCCGTCTCGGGACCTGTTCAGGACAGGATGCCCGCCACCAGACATGGGGTTTTCTCCCTTTCCCGCACGTCACAGACACAGGCTACAGAGAGGAAATTCACACAGCCTGGAAGCAGGAATTGTAACTGACGGCTCTCACCGAGCTTGCCCCTCGTTCAGGTAAACCGCCTTCAAGCCTGCCCCCTCCTGCAGCGAGCCGTCGGGTTCCGGTGCCGGCTCCGCTGCCCCTTCCTGCAGCGAGCAGTCGGGTTCCGGTGCCGGCTCCGCTGCCCCCTCCTGCAGCGAGCCGTCGGGTTCTGGTCCCGGCTCCACGGAACGGTGCCGTTCCTCAAAGGGAACTGGGCCTAAGCGCAGACATGAATGCACGGCCTGTGCCTCCACTCTCACCACCTTCTCAGGGAGGCGCCCCATCGGCTTCCCTACGTTTCTATTAAGAATTACAAAAGCGCAAGCACACATGATGTTCCTTTTTTATTTTATTCTGGAGGTAATTAAGAACAAGACTGGAAAGGCAGAAACAATTATTGGACAGCCTTTAGGTTCCACTGAATATGCCAGTTTTTGGGGGGGTTGGCAGCCTGCCTAGGCCCCAAGGCTGCAGGGCCTGGCTTCATCCTGGGGTGAACCATCCTGGTGCCCTCACCCAGCGCTGGGGGGCCAGGGCCTGTGCCCGTCCCTCCGGGCTCTGAACCCTGCATGTGGGGAGGCTAGCCTCCCTGCTGAGAAGGGGAGGAGAAATCAGCGTCCTCGAGGCCACGTGGGGCCCTCTAGGTCCTCAAGTGCGGCCCTTTGACCGAAGCCAAACTTCAATGAAAAAATGCCACCTCGGACCCTAGCCCTAAATTTGCTCCATGAAATCTGGCTCCCGTCAAGGGGGCTGCACTTGAGGACCCAGAGGGCCCACGTGGCTCCCAGCAGCCCCTGCTTATCGGGCCCTGAGGGGATTTCACGGGAGTGGGGGTGGGGAAGGCCGGAACTGGGATGGGGTCAGGCACCAAGAGGAGGCTTCAACGATGCACGACGGAGATAAAGCCGGGAAGGTTTAGGGGGCTGCCAAATGTCTTTCCAAAAGGAAACGACGCCTGGGGGCTTTCAAAAAAGGGGGGGGAAATTAGCCCAGACACTCTGGGCGGGTTTTGGCTTAAACTCAAAGATACCAAAATAAAATATGAACTTTTCCCAATGAAAGAATGTTCACCACTTTTTTGACTACGGTGTAGCGCCAGGGGTTACGTCACTTCCGCCCGGGTTGGCGGGAAACTCAGGCTGGGCACTGGGCGCTGGAAGCGCGCTTCGCCCCTCCCCCACGGGATCTCTCGCCTCACAAGGGTCTCACCTCAGGTCACGTGCGGGCTGGAGCCTGGAGCCTCGTTTTTGGGACTCCCACGCAGGCGCAGTCTCGTCTCCGCCGCCTTCAGGCGCCTCAGTCTCCTCAGGGCGTCGGCGAGTCAGGGTGGCGAGTGAAGGTAGGGAGTGAGGGAGACACTGGGGGTGGCAGGCGCAGGGGCAGGTGGGCGGGCGCTGCTGTGGGCAGAGGGGCCCTGTCTGGGAGAAGGCCGGAGCTGGCTTCGAGTGCTGCTTCTCCCACACTTAGCTGTGAGGCCCGAGTCCGGGAGGGGCCGGCTTTTGTGGGAGGTGACACGGGGGGAGGGGGGCGCGGGGGAGGGAGGGGGGGGGGTCCCGAGGCCACGTGGATGCCTCCAGTTCTGTAGCGGGGGGGTTGCAGGTTGGGGGCGCCCGGCCCTTGAGGCAGTCGAGGCCCTGTCAGGCCCAGGGACCCAGGGCAAGCCCCATGGCGAGGATCCAATGAGATAAGAATGGAAGACCCCTCAGCACCCAGCCTGGCCACCAGGGGCCTCCACTTCCTCCCCTTCCCTCCCTGCCGGCCGGGGGCGGGGCCAGATAGGCCGGGTGGGGCGGGGCCTCCAGCGACAAGCTCCTCCCACTCTGGAAAGTGGGCCTGGCGACCCCGCCCACCTCCCAAGAGGTCCCGAGGTCCCATTGTCAAGTGCTGAGCACGTAGTAGGCACGTGACAACTGTTAGCTGGTGCCTTGATTCTCATTAGCTCTATTATTGTTACTTTTACTATTATTCTTATTCTTAAGGTCAAGGAAAGCCAGGGAGCCTCCGTGACCTGCTGAGGACACGCAAGTACCAGCAAAGGAAGGGTTTGAACCCTTGCCAGTAAGTGATCTTTCCTTGCTTCTAGCGTCCCAGTTCTGACCTTTCTGTTGCGGTGGTATGTCACAGATGTAGGTATTTAAAATATCTTAAGCAGTAGAAGTGGCATCAGAACCAGGAAGACCCAAGTTCAAATCCTGCCTCTGGTGCATACAGATGTGACCTTGGACAAGTCACTGAACTTCTCTCAGGGCTCTAGACAACTCTCTAAGGCTGAGCTGTAGAGAAAGTGCCAAACTGTACTTTTATCTGACAGTAGCCTATACCGGTGAAATTGCAGATCCATGTCCATTCTTGTTGCTGTCTGAAGTAGTACATTTTAAAATGATTGTTTGTGGCCACAGTTTTTATTTTTTCTTTTGGTTTGGTTTTTAGGTCAAAAAATGTCTAGAAAAGAGAGAAATCCATGTGTAAAGTTTCTGAAGGCCCAGGGAAACTCTGAACTTTTTTTTGCAGTTTTTGGGGTAAGTGTAATTGGCCATTTGTATTGCCTGGAGTTGTGAATTCATTTTCCTTTTTAAGTTTTGGTAACTTTGGTTTATCAAGATATTTGCTATCTAGTAAAACTGGATTTGTAACTAAAATGTTGTATTTCCACAGTTATACTGTACATTCACGTTGCATGTTGCATATTGCAGAGTTTAACTTGTATTTTCATGTGCAGCCCTTGGAAGAACAAGGCACTCAGTACTAGAACTCGATAATCTTCTGATGTTTGATGTAGTCTACTAGAATAGCACTTTGTATTTTTGGAAAATGATTTTTGAACAGAGTTTTTGATTCATTGTTAAAAACCGAGATTCATTAAGTGTAGTGTAACCTTTTGGGTTCCTTTTCTTTCTCTTACCCAATTATTTAGCTTATAGAAGTGTGAATAATTAAAAATATACTTTCATTTCACTTTTTGCTACAGTATATGAAAGAATATCTGTCAGAAGAATATCTTCAAGTTCTTGCAGAAGAACAGGCATTGAATATAAAAGAGAATGACAAATCAATTTATATCTGTGAACCATTTAGTGGCATGGCCTTTGATCATCTCCAAAAGGTTTGTCAACTATTTTGTATTTTACTTAGGATTTTCTGGTCCTTGTTCCAGTAGCTATTATTTTAGGCTGATCAGGTTTAGAGAAAATGCAAATTATAAATAGAGGTAGGCGACAAGGTGATAAATTTTCCAGCCACAACAACTCTCAAAGACTCTCTGCTAAGTTATAACATAGTGATATGTGTTGATGAGAGAGTACTTACACTGATGTAACTACATATTTTTGAAGAACAGGTGTGAATACTACAGCTTGAAGTTAAAAAGGTATGTAAAGAGAAAACTCATCTTTTTTTCCTACTTAAATGATGTTAACTTTTCCTTTTCTGTAGCTTGGCTGTAGAATTGTTAGCCCACAAGTACTTGTATTTTGCATACAGCACCATCAGTGTATCCCAAAATCAGAGTACCCAGTTTACAACATGATTATGGCAGATATAATTGTTTCTTGTACAACCCTTGACAGAGAAACAAAGGTAAGATGGTTTAGTAGAATTTTAACATACTTCTTATATGGAATTTTTTTGTTGGTTAAGCTATACCTCAGAATGTTTTGAATTTTATACTATATGCTACAAAGTAAAGGGCTGCAGCTTAGCAATATGATAGGCAAAACATTGATTAGCAGATTGAGTTGTACCCCATACAAATTGTCCTAACCAGTGGCATTTCATAATAATGTTCATGCAGTATAACTAAACCTCCGCATATTTACATCATGAAACCTACTTGTAACGTTACAGTTGGTCCAATCACAGGACTGTGATTTCACATTCCATATTGTCTTATCTCTGATACACACCTTACCATTTCCTTTCAGATAATAGGTGCCTACAATTGCCCCAGCCACTAGATCAAAATGACTACCAGCCCTGCCCCAGAACCATTGTTCCTCCTTTTATAATATTGTCCTGATGATATTAAGTGCTTGATTTGGGTAGCTATGCTTATAAATCAAAATGTAGAGACAGGATTTTTTTTTCTTATTTTAAATTGTTTTTATTTTAGACTTAAAGACTAAGACAAATACACAATAAGGAAAAGAAAAAGAAACTTATTATAAATTTAAATATTGAAACTTAAATACAAAAGAAAAGAAAAGAAGTATATCGTGTACAGCAGAACATGAGAGGATTCAAAATAAATACCAATAAATTTCCATTTCAAGAAAACCTATATAATAATGCAATACGTTGAAAACTGTCCATCTTTGCTTCCTTGTAAGTTTTCTTTTGTTATCTGCTGTGCACTTTTTACTTTGTTATTTTTCCCCCTTTCTCCCCTCCTCCCCCAAGAAGGCTACAATTAAACACAGATATATTTAGAAATAGACATATACATACACTTACATAGATGAACATACATACATATATGGATATATACTTTCCCTAACAAATTGTACACCGGATCTTTGTTTCTGTGTATCTCTTATTTCCTGTCCATCTCTTATTTCCTGTCCATCTTGACTTCTCTACTTTACTTCTACCTACTACCTTGCCCTCCTATTACTTAACCAACCCTACTCCAAGGATCTCTCCCTTTTTCTCCCATTCCCATAAATCTAAACACCCTTTTATATCCCCTTTTGATCTGTTTCCTCACCCTCCCCTCTAAAGATCCTTCCATAATAAGAAAAGAAAGAAAACATATTATAAAACTTAAGTACAAAATAAGAAAGGAAAAAAATGTCATGTGTATAGCAGAACATAAGAGGTTTCAAAATATATAGCAATTAATTTCCATTTCAAAAAAGTTTATGTGATCAATACTACTCATGTTGAAAACTGTCCATCTTTGCTTCCTTGTAAGTTCTCTTTTGCTCTCTGCTGTGCACTTTTTACTTTGTTCTTTTATTCCTCTTCCTGTTCCCCCCCCCCCAGGATACAGTTAAGTATGGATATATTTATATAGAGAGATATATGCAATGCATATATATACACATAAATACATATATAGATACATACACATATAAACATATACTTTCCCTAACAGATTCTACTCATCTTTGTTTTATGTTTGTGCATATCTGTTTCCTATCCCTCCTGACTCTTCTACTGCACTTCTACCCTCTACCTTGCCTTCTTATTACTTAACATACCTTCCCCTCCAAAGATCCCTCCCCTATCCTCCCATTCCCTTTAAATACCCTTCTATACTGCCCTTAGTTTGTTCCCTCACCCCAACCCGAGATTTGTCCCATATCCTCTCCCTCTTCCCTATCTCCTTAGCATTTTTTTCTTTCTGAATTTAGAAGACTTTTATTACTCTTTTAGGTATATATGTATTATTCCCTCTTGAACCCATTCCTAATGAAAATAGGTTTCCAGAACTAACAGCTCTCCTCTAATCTAATTCCTCTGTGTTGGTTCTTCCTCTTTCACCTCATTTGTATAAGATAATTACTCATTTTAGCTGTTCCTAAACAATTTGATTTTTTGAAGTCATATACTCAAGTCTACCCCATTCTTTCTTACGAATTACTCAGCTACTAATAATAATCTTGGACATATGTTTTACATTTTACATACGTAAAAGGTAAGCAATCTGTCCTTATAAAGTCCCTTATAATAGTCCTTGTTACATACCTTATATTTCTCTTGGCTCTTGTACGTCAAATCTTCTATTAAGTTCATGTCTCTTTTGAACAGAGTCCTCAAATTGTGACAATTTATTAAATGTCCTTTTTTTTTCATTTCAGGATTATGCTTAGCAGAGATAGAATTTTAAATCAAAATAGTGATTTAGTGAAATATGCTTTTAGTTCCTTTTTGAAAAGACCCATTGACCCATTAGAAGACTTCCATTTTTCTTTACAAATCAGCTGTCTTAATAATCCATTTTAATATAACTTTAGTGTTTGGATACATATTATTTTGTTGTAGACTTGGAATAATAGATGCTAGAAAAAATAACATTGATTATTGTTTAACATATTTCCTATCTCTTCTTTTGGAACTCCAGAATGAAATTCATAAATATGTACAAATGATGGGTGGACGATTTTTCAGAGATTTTAATATGTCAGTAACTCATCTTATTGCTGGAGAAGTTGGCAGCAAAAAATATTTAATGGCTGCAAGCCTAGGGAAACCTATTATGCTTCCTTCTTGGATAAAAGAGCTATGGAAGAAGTCACGAGAGAAGTAAGTTGTTTATTGGTCTTAAGGAATGATGCATGAGGTCAAATTAATTCTAATCCTTAGGGTCCCCTGAAGAAAGTTTTGTGTCCTCTCTCCTTAATCACTCAGTGACCTTAACAGAAGGGTGAAAGTTTCTTAGGCACAGAATGATGATATGTGCCCATGGTAGACAGTGTGATGTGGAAAGAGTATTGAGTTTGGGATCAGAGCACCTCTGTTAGTTGGAATGTGTCTGAGTGTTGGCCTTGTCAGTTCACCCCTCTGGGACTCCCATTTCCTCATCTGTAAAATGAAGAGGTTGTTTTAGATGAGCTCTGAGGTCCCTGCCACCTCCCTATTTAGTCTGCTATGAATTAGTCTGTCCCCAGAATTGCCCACATATATATCAGATTCAAAGGGAAGGTGACTTGGTATATGTTGCAATTCTTACTTGAGCGGTTATGATTATAAACCTAAAACATGAGAAAAGAAAAACTGGTTCTAACATAAGTAAAATATTTACTAACTCAACTTTGGAGCAAATATTTTTTTTTTAATTTTAATTATTTTTTAATGTTTAACGATCACTGCCATACAATTGAGATTTTATCCCCCCCACACCTACCCCCCACTACCCCCTTCCCTCCCCATGACTGCATACAGTTCTGTATAGGTTCTACATATACTTTCCTATTGAGTACATTTTCACTATAGTCATGCTATGTAGTCAGACTAAAATAAATGGAAGAAATCATATAACAAATCAAAACATGATACACAAAAACACACACATACACAAACATGATCTGCTACATTCTGGGAATGACTTCCATATTTCTTTCTCTGAGTGTGGAAGGCATTTTGCCTTAGAGAACCACCATTGGGATTTTATTATTTTTTTTTTTTAAGAAGTTCTTGCGTTATTACAAAATTCCAAGTCTACCAGAAAAAACTCTCGCACACTGCGGTCGTTGCTGTGCACAAAGTTCTCCTGGTTCTGGAGCAAATATTTTTGTTTAATTTTTACAGTACAGTAAATGTTTTCCTTTCACTGTTTTATTTTTTAATTTTTCAGCCCTATGACCCTATGTAAAGAAATAAATATGGAAACTTTCAAGTGCCCTTTATTTTTTGGCTGTACCATTTGTGTGAGTGGTTTATGTATCCTGGAAAGAAGAGCAATTCAACAACTTACAACTGAGCATGGAGGTCACTATATGGGACGTCTGCAAATGAATGGATGCACACACCTCATTGTTCCAGAACCAAAAGGTAAAAATGATACCCCCAAAAGTAAACCACAGCCATAAATAGTTGTTGCTATTGATAGCTGTTAATGTTTTGGTTTGACTTCCCTTGATAAAATAGGATATGTGGGTAGGCAGAGCCAAGATTGCAGTTTAGCAAGAAATACAAATAGCTTACCCCTTCCCAGCCACCCCTAAAAAAACAGAACAGACCTAGAAAATGTACTGGATCAAATATTGATGGGAAAATAGGGAAAAAAAGCCAAAGGAAACCCAGGTCATCATAGGGATACAGACATTAAGGATAGAGACTGGCCAGAAGTATGCCATGTGGAGCCCTACAGCTTTCAGGGCCTGTGACCAGGGTCAAGGGGAGGACCCAGAACCACCAGTGCATGGTTAGCTCCTGCAGAGAGTAGGAACAGGTATCAACTGGGAGCTCTGTCCCTCACTACCCCAGTTCCTGGTCACAGATCCAGGGCAGATGGTTGAGGGTACTTGCCCCTATGGGTGGCATTCCAAGGTAAGCATTGGTCCTGGCCCAGGGCTGCAGCTTCTAACCCAGTGGAATCCTACTGAGGAATAACAAGAGTGTTGTACCAGACCAAGGGGAAGCTTAGAACTGTGAGTCTGAGTCAGCTAGGTTTGCCACCTAGCTGATGTTGCCCAAATACAACAGCAGTTTACTATTGCTTAGAACCAGACCCAGCTTTAGGAACTTTGTAGAGCTCAGCCCAAACTTTGTCCTGGATTATACTGCTTTGGAAGCATCAAACGCTTTGCAGGTACTTGGAATAACATAACAATAGCCATGATGATGGTGACGATACCTAGCATTTCTATAGCACCTAGTATGTGTCAGACATGGTACTGATATCCTTACAACAACCCTGGGAGGTCAGTGCTGTTATCACCCCTGTTTTGCAGATGAGGAAATTGAGGCAAACATTTTTTTAAGAGACTTGCCCAAAGTCACATAGCTATGAAGTGTCTGGAACTAGATTTGAAGTCATCCTCCTGACTCCAGGCTCGGTGCTCAATGCACTGAAGGATCTCAGTGACAAGAAAGCAGCAGTCAGATCAGCCTAGACCTTCCCAGAGGTGCCCTGAGCCTGACCCTAACATCAAGTCCAAAGTCAGGAAGTAGACTGGAAGAATGAGCAAACAAAAAAAAGATCCCGACACAAAAACGTGTTATGATGCCATGGATGCTCCAATCCATCTGGAAAGAAGAGAATGATTCTACAGTGTCTAAAGGAAAGCCTAAAAGTGAAATTCTACTTGGATACAAATTTTAACTAAAATTCCTAGAGGAGTTGAAGCAAGCATTTAAAAAGTTTAAAAAAACTTTTTAATGAAATGAGAGCACCAGATGAAAAAAAAGGGTAAAAGAAATGAAGTTATGGAAGAAAGTATTTGAAAGGTAATTCAGCTTATTAACTCAAGAGATATAAAACCTTGCCCAAGCAACAAACTAAAAATTAGAATGGGCAAAAAAGAAGCCATTGACTCCATGAGACAATGAGAAATAGTAAAACAAAATCAAAAGTAGTAAAGTAGAAGAAAATGTGAGGCTGTCACATAGGAAAAACAAATGATGTGGAAAACAGATCACTGAGAAAAAGTTTAGGAATTACTAGAATACCTGAAAGCAAGGACCAAAAATGGAACCTAGAATCATATTTCAAGAAATACTAAAAGAAAACTCCCAGGACCTCTTAGAATCATAGAGTAAAGTGGAAATAGGAGGAATCCATTTATCATCTTCTGAAAGAAACCCCAAAATGAAAACTCCCAGAACATTAGAACCAAAAGCCAGAGCTTCCAGGTCAAAGAAAAGTTACTGCGAGCAATGAGAAGGAAAAAATTCAGGTACCAAGAAGCCACAGTTGGGATCACAGGAGAATAAGTACCATTACTATAAAGCAATGAAAAATTTAGAATATTATTCTAGAAGGTAAAGAATCTAGGACTATAGAGCTTGGGAGAAACAGAGAGAGATTGAATCTTAATCCACTCTGCAAAATGCTTTTAAGAATGTTATTTCACTTGATCCTCACAACAACCCTGTGAGGCAGGTGATACTTTTATTCTGTTTATAGTTGAAGAAACTGAGCCAAAGAAGTTAAGTGATTTTGCCCAGGCTCATATAGCTAGTAAGTTCTTGAAGTCACTTTTGAACTCGAATCTTACTGACTCTTAAGTCCAGCCCTCTGTCCACTGGATGTAGCTCCTCTCTCCACCTTCACAGAAAAGGACTTTTAATTGAATAGAGGATTGGCAGGTATTCCTGATAAAAAAAAAAATTGTATAGAAACTTCAAAGCTCAAACATAGGAATTAAAAGAAACAAAATATAAAGGGGATGGTTTCAGAGAAAACTAGGAAGATTTGTAAGAGCTGATGAAGAGTGAAGCGAACTGAACTAGGAGGATGATTCATATGCAAGACACCAATATTGCAAAGACTGTCAGACCTAAAAACAATCATCATAATCAGCGACCAAGATTCCAAGGTACTAATGATGAAGTGTGCTACTCACCTCTTGATAGATAATTCTTTGCAAAACGAGACAAAATGTGTATCTGTTGTTTTTTCATTTAGGCATGGCTGAGGCAGAAATTTTTCTTACTTGGCTGTGCATGTTTGTAGGGGGGTTTGTTTTTCTTAGTTCTCAGTTTGCGGGGAAAAAAGGGTTAGAGGGCATATTTCTGCTTATTGAAAAAGTAGCAATGATAATAAAGGACACGAGGAAGGGTCTTATGCCTTTCAGTTACCAAAAGAACAGCTCAAAAATATGTATTTCCTTGTTTGTTGTCATACCACATGTTAAGCTAAAAGCCATTAGAGGTAGCATTTTTAATATTTCACTAAATCTTATGTTTCTCTGGGAGTTTTTTGTAGCTGTTTTTCATACAAGTGCCAACTATTTGGGGAAAAGGGTTGGAGAGAAACCAAAAATTTAAGAGCTACAGTAATTATTAGGTTGCTCTATCTACATAGACAAATAGATGAAATATTTTGATTAAATTGAAAAATTTTCTGTTATTCCTGGAAATTGGTTGACTAAATTGGGTAATCAGTCCTTGTTCTGCTTTAAGAGTCAGTCCAGTCACTGAATAATTGGGTAGGCTATTGGTTTTGTATGCAGGGTACTTTACAAGAATGATGAGAATCTGAAAAAATGTGATGAGATAACTTGGGCTCTCTAGTGTTTTGCTAAAAGAGTAATAGGTTCTCATTTTCATATCAGAGTTGACAAAGCTTTTTCCTCACCATGATAGTCCTACCAGGTGGATAGTGTAAGTATTCTTATCCACATTTTAGAAATGAGAAAGCTGAGGTTCAGAAAAGTTAAATGACTTGCCTGGGGTCAGCATCGAGAGTGAGGGTCACAGATCCTGAATCCACATTCATGTTTTATGTTTTATGACTCCTAGTCTGTGTTGTTTTCTCTCCCTGTCCTACTTTTCACTAAGATAAAGACCTGTATGTGGAATTCCAGTAAATGTCTTCGAAGCTCTTCAGTCTCTGTACAAATGGACTTGAGAGGGACTTTCTGCTGTGCTTCCTTTTTATTATCTTTGCTCGTGTTTGTCGAACTGCCTTGGTGGAAGAGAGGTGCTCATTCAGGACCATGAATGTAAAGCTAAGTCTGAAATGAGTCCAATATTAATATTCTAATTAGATGATTATTCAGTTTGCTGGTGCTGTAGGACATTGAAGAACTCCTGGTTTTCAAGGATATCAGGCACAGAATTCTAATTTGGTTGTTTCTTCCACCTGATTCTGTTTTCTCTGCAGCAGTGGTGTCAAGTGCAGCATAATGAAATACTTGGAGAACAGAACAATTATGTGTAGAATTGATTGCAATTTGAATCAGCTTGATGTTTGAATAGTTTTGCTTCTTAAAATACTGGCTTTATTACATTTGTGCTTTGACATACATATATACATTCTCTAAATGTATAAATGAACATATGTATACATTATATGTTTAACATTGAAAAAGATCTGTGTATGCTTATTGAGTGGGGGCAGCTAGGTGGTGCAGTGGATAGCATGCTGGGCTTGAAGCTGGCAGGCTCATTTCCCCTAGTTCAAATCTGGCCTCACACACATACTAGCTGTGTGTCACCCTGGGAAAGTCACTTTACTCTTGTTTGCCTTAGTTTTCTCATCTGTAAAAATGAACTAGAGAAGGAATTGACAAACCCCTCCAGTATCTGCCAAGAAAACCATAAGTGGAGTCACATGTCAGACATGACTGAACAACAACATCCTTGTTTAGAAAGATGTTACTGATGAGGATGAATTGATAACTAAATTATGAAATTGTGAAATGGGGGCAGGCATGCCAAGTTCTTTAGGTACTCACCAAGAAAAGCATCGGCAGTGGGAAAGTGGGTGGCAGTCACACTTTAATTAGGCACAGAGGGTACAGAGACACATAGTGAAAGGGATAAAGAGGTAAATAGCATGGGAACAAGGGACAGAATCATGAAGGAAGGCAGGTGACATAGGAAGTGGGTTAGGGAGGGGTAGAGGAAAAGAGTATCTCTCATAGATTAGAGTTGGGAGCACTCAGCAGCACGGATCTAATAGAGAAGCAAGGGAGCTCAATGGGGCAGGAGTTTGAGGTCTCATTTTTATACGTTTTTTGGGAGGATAGATTAACTTATCTCTTCTACCTTGAAGTTAATTCATTAACATATCCAGTGTTATGGCTATTTATAGACTTAGGATATTGACTATAATAGGGGTAAGGATATTGCTCAGGGATACCAGAAAAAAGATAGAATTTTAACATAGGACTATAGCTTATATTCACTGCAGTGGAATATTTAACAGTATTGTGATTTTATTTAGATTTTTTTCACCTGAATTTGAGAATTTAATTTTGTAAAAGAATTCATAAGATAATAATTTTTCTCTTTCTACACATGGTAGGTCAGAAATATGAATATGCCAAAAGAAGGAATATACACTGTGTGACAGTTGAGTGGTTTTATCACAGTATTGAAAAAGGCTTCTGTCAAGATGAAGCCATGTATAAGACAGAGTCTGTGTTACAAACAAAGAGTGAGCCTTGTGTTTCAACTGCTTTGGGCCAGAACTGTGAAGCTAGTGGTAAGTCCCTCATTATAATTGTCATTTTTTTAGTTTTGGTTTGTTTATGGCAATGAGAGTTGTTTTATTAATGGGGTCATCAGATGTTTTGTATTAGAAAATTGGATTTATCATTGTTTTTTTTCTGCTTATAAGTTGAACAGTAGAAAAATGTCTTATAACTGTTCATAGTTTTTAGTTCATTTTATGTAATATGTTGCAGTTATGTTTAAGAGATTTAGTTTTATTTATCTCATATTTTTTCTTTTGGCAAAAATTCTGAATCTTATCTTTGAAATATAATTATATTCAGTTGAAAACTAAAGTTCATTGAGGGGAAACAATCCTGGAGTACCTGGCTTATTTATCATCATTTTTGAATTCTTGTCTTCATTACATTTTGGTATGTAGGTTATCCTCTTTCAGGTGTCTGCTGCATTTCTAACATCCATTCAGGTTATATTAATGAAGCTACACGTGATTCAGTTATGAACAATAACTTGGCATCTCTACTTGAGAATATGCAAAATCTGAATATCAGTGCATTTCAAGCACCTATGGATTTACTACACGGCTGTCGGGTATGTCTATAAATGAATGATCTCTATAATAATTTTTGGTACTCGTTAGCATTGTAATTATGACCTTTTATGGTAAGGGCCCTGCTTATCTTCAAACCTCATCTTCTGCTACTCTCTTACATGAAATTTCCTGTCAGTCAAATTGGTCTGCTCACTACTATTCCAGTTATACTTTTTGTCTCTTCCCTGTCTAAATTTGCTCATTCTGTCCCCACTACTTGGAATATTCTTCTCTTCCTAACCAAAATCTGCCTGATTTATAAGGCCTAGCTGGATTCTGAACTTCATGAAGTCTTTCCTATCTTTCTAGTCCATTTTGATTACCCTTCTCTGATTCTTTCTCTACCACTCATTTGGTTTTCATGATCTTTCTTATATTGTTGTTTTAACTCCTACCTTATTTCCCATTTTCTTTTAGCCTTGTTTTTCCAAATGTACTCTGGGCTCTTTAAGAAAAGAGAGTGTGTTATGCTATATTTTATCTCCTCTAGTGCCTATTGTATGTTGCTTTGCATATAAAAGGAAAGTCATAAATATGAATTGATTCATATTTTCACAATGTCCTTCAATGAAATAAAAAGGGGATATGTAATTATTCCCATTTTATAATGAGCACAAGATTGAAATTATAAGATATTTAAATTTATTCAAATAATATTCAGGATTCTGTTATGCTGTATTGATAGAGAATAAAACATTTAATGGAATGCAGCATTTACTTATTCTTGTCCCTTAAATCCAGCAAATGTGAGTCTCGTCTTATAAAAGAAAATTTACACTTCTAGCAGTCAAGGTGTCCCGATTTACTATGGGACATAGAGGTGATAAAGTTCTTGTTTAAAAGCATGCCACTGTCTTTCACTCAGTCACTTAACAAGGGTTTGTGAAGGACCTATTATGTGCCAGCTGAGGGGTGGGGAACCTGTGGCTTTGGAGCCACATGTGGCCCTGTTGGGTGCTGTCTTTTGAATCAGTCCAAGTTTTACAGAATAAATAAATAAGGGGATTTATTCTGTAAAGGTTGGATTCAGTCAAAGGGCCACACTTGAGGGCCTAGAGGGGCACATGTGGCCTCAAAGCCACAGGATCCCAACCCCTGTGCCATGTACTCTGATACTATAATCTTCTAATGTATTAAATTGTATAGAACAGACAGTTACAGAACAGTACAACATTCAACAAGCATTTATTAAACACTTGCTACATGCCAAGCACTGGGTTAGGTCCTGGAGTTACAGATTAAAAACAAAACAGTCTCTGACCTCAGGAAGCCTACATTTATATTTTGTTCTAGAGGTATTAGGGAACCACTGATGCTTCTTGAGGAGTGGAGCAAAAAAACCCTATGCTGTAGGAATATTGTGAACATTGGTTTGGAGCGGGCAGGGCCTAGAGGAAAGGAGACCAGTTAGGTGGTGGGAGTAGTCAAGGCAGTCTGTGATAAAAAGACATGGAATAGGATTGTGGTCATATCAGCAAAGACAGAACAACAAATAAATGAATGTTGTGGTGGCAGAATTAACAGGATGTGTTATTGATGGATATGGAGGAGAGGGAGAGTAGAGTCAAAGATGACTCCCGGGGTTCAAAAGTAGGTGAGTGGAAGGGTGGGTGTCAGGGCCTCAGTAGGGAAAGGGAGTTAGAGTTAGCAGGAGGGGTAGAAATTCCATTGTGAATATGTTGATTATATAACAAAGTCTTAGTAGTGTGGTATCTCCAAAATATATGAGAAAAAGAAGCAATCACCATAAATCAGTGTTCCTGGGAAGGGGCTCAGATGGTGTTGGGGGGTTGGGACTTGAGCTGAATCTCAGAAGATGGACAGGATGAGCTTACTGAGGAGAGAAGTGGGGTGGGCATTGCAGGCAAACGATATGACCAACAACGAGGAGGAAGGAATGGGCACGGCATGGGCTAGAGGACATTTCTTTTTTGCTACAAAAGATAGAAAGACCTAGTGCAACTTTAAATTAGCAAGAATATCAAGTTCTCTAAGAGAAACAGAGAATTCAACAAATAGCTTTGGCTTAAGAGGCAACTTAGTGTAATGGAAAGGGTAGTAGAAGACTTGTGAGAGTAATGGATCTGACACTTAAAACTTTGTCATTCTACACAAGCTACTTAACCTCCTGTTTCCTCAGCTATAAAATGAGGATTATATCAGTCCTTGTACAAACCTTCCCCACAGAATTATTGTGGGGAAAATGCTTTGTGTATGTTGAAGTTCTGTGTAAGCGTAAGCTGTTTCCATGTAGGTCGAACTGGGAAAATCTTAACATGATTGCCCTGGTTTTCCCTGTTCAAAAGCAGGGATATGGTCATAATGTGAGACATATTTGGGAGGTTGCTGGCAAGTTACATAATTAATTTACAATCTACTTTAGTCTAAACCAAGTATTTTGCTATTCTTTCTTTACAGATATATCTTTGTGGGTTTCGTGACAGAAAAGTGGATGAGGATAAACTAAGAAGATTTATTAATTGTGGTGGTGGAATTTGCTTTAATCAGCTCAATGAAGATGTGACCCATGTTATTATTGGAGATCATGATGATGAGTTAAAACAATTTTGGACTAAATCAACACACAGGTTGTGACCATTTTTACTTTAAAAGTGATTTCCACAGTGATAGTGATTTTTCTTTTCTTGTAAATTATAAAAGTGATTATGAAGCAGAGACTTACTTTGTAGAAACTCTGTAAAAGAGTCAAGTAAGCAAAGAATGGTCCTCCTACCTCAAACTAATATGTCATGACTGTATTACTGTTTCCATAGGCCTCATGTAGTAGAAGCAAAATGGTTGCTGGAGTGTTTTAGTAAAGGTTATCTGCTTTCTGAGGAACAGTACATCCAATTGAATTACCAGCCTGTCCAGATATCCATAGCAGAACAACAAGGAAGGAAAAGGAAAAACTATTTTTCTGAGCTAGAATTTGCAGATGCTGAGAAGCATCAGCAAGCTCAAAATGACAACGATGCCATGATAGTAGGTAAGAACTATTTAAGTCAAGTTTATTTTTTGAGAAGAACTGACTTTTTCTTAAAACTGTTTCCAAAATTGTGTTTTGATAATATCAGCTTCTACTTTCATTTAGCTTATTTGTCCTTAAAACATCCCTGTGAGGTAGAGGCAGGTGTCTTTATCTCTTAGCAGGTATCTTTATCTCTTCCTTTGCAAATTGTGAAACTTAGACACTGAGTTGTTTTTTTTTTTTTTGAAAGTTTACCTCCTTGATAGCTAAGCTACAATTAAAATCCAAGTCTCGTTCCCAGATCCATTAGTACTCTTATTTTCCTAACATCTCAGTGTATTTTAGTGTAAGATTAAAATTTCAGGTACTGTGGGTTGTTGCTTTGGTTTCTAAACTGAAAGATACTATTATATTGGGGTTTTTTTTAACAACTTTTGAAGACTTTAAGAATTCTGTTCACTGTAATGAGAAGCCACCATGCATAGGTTTCTAATTCTAACTACAATTGCTTCTTGAAAGTCCAATCAGTAAACAGCCCTATTGGTGAACTCACCATCCCTCTGAATCCCCAACTAATCAACAAGTATTTTTAAAAATTACTTTTTTCTCTCCCTCCCACCTCCCCCCAATTAAACAAAGCCCTTGTAACAAATATATATAGTCAAGCAAGACAAACTCGTGCCATCAACAAGAATTTTTCCAGCATCTGCTGTTTGTCAAGTGCTGGGGTAAAAAGACAAAAGCTAAACAGAATCCACTGTCTAGAAGCTTAGATTCTAAAGGAAGAGGAAGATACCATGCACATGTATAGGTGTACACCAAACAGATTGAAAAATAACTGTGTGGGGAAACAGTTTTGGTCTCATGCAGAAGTTGCCACTTAGTCTAAGTCTTTTAGGAAACTGGACAGCTGGAACATAGCCATGGGAGGTGGAGGTGGAGCATTATATGTGAGAAACACAAGAAGATTAGTTTTGCTTGATCATAAGTACATGGGGGGAAGAAGGAGAATGAGACCAGCTTGGAAAGAGCTTTAAATGCCAAACAGAAGTTTTATAGCTAATCCTAGAGGTGATAGGGAATCACTGAAATTTATTGAGTAGGATGGTGAACACAGTCTGATTTGTGCTGTAGGAAAAGGACTTTGGCAGCTGTGTAGAGCATGAATTTGAGTAGGGAGAGACTTGAGGGAAAAAATGTCTCTTTTCCTGGGCTCTGTCCCCCTAAATCTTTTGCCTCTCCCAACTAAAATATAAATTCCTTGAGAGGAGGGCCTATCTCACTTTTGTATTTGCATCCCCATCATTTAGCACAGTACTCAAAGCAAGCATGTAATATGTGGTTCTGCATTCATTCAGGTGGTGGCTGTGAGTAGACAGAAGGGGATGGATGCAAGAGATGTGATGAAAGTGGAAATGACAAGTCTTGGCCTGATTAGATATATGGAGTTGAGGATGACTCCAGGCTTGCAAACCTGAATGATTGGAAGGGCAGTGATGTCCTCAACAGAAATAGAGAAGTTGGGAAGAAAGGGTGGGTTTGGGAAAAGTGATGAGTTCTATGTTGGACACATGGAGTTGGAGATGCCTCAAGGACATCCATCCACTTTGACATGTGGGACTGGGAGGGTCCAGCTAGAGACTGGGTGTGGATATACAATTTGGGAGCCCTCCTCATAGAGAGAAAAATGATCATTATTACTCATTAGCAAAGTTTGAAGGGCATATTTTGAAGATGCCTTATAAGTGATAAGTATTTAAGTACCTTCTCTGACCCAGAAGTGTGCTAAATCCTGGTAAGGATATGAAAGAGGAATGGTTCCTGTCTGAGGAGCTTGCAGGCTGACTAGAATCTCTTAAAATGTTTTTCTTCCTACAGTTTTTGTAACTTGTTGCTTTCATGGATGTTGTGATTTAATTAGGAATTTGATGCTTGTGTTCACCATTGTTGCTAAGTGCAATTTGGAGAATATATGCTTATTTTGTAAGCTATGTAGTCTATGGTCATTTGCCATTGGTCCAGTTAACCAATTATCGGCTCAGCCTTACTCTAAAGAGTGACCCTTTTGAGAATCCTTGACACTGTTACTTGCATCAGTACTATGTTTAGAGATTCCAGTGTCATTGTGAAACAAGGAGGAATTTCACCAGTATTGCAGTTTATTTTGTTTGTGGTTCAGACCTGTGATTTCACTGGTATAAAGAATTCCTGTTGTGGAAACTCTATGCTTACTAAAGTTGAGTCATTGTGCAAGGTCACACAATCCAGTAAGATTCAGAGGTGGGACTTGAACCCAGCTCTTTCTGATTCCAAGGCTGGTTCTCTCTCTACCATGCCATGTTGAAGGAATGGATAATTTCAGGAGTATATTTTTTTACCCTGTAGTTTATCTAGCCATGACCTGATAAGTTCTTTACATACACATATATACTGCAATAGTGATGTACTTGTAATCTTTGTTAAGTAGGCAGTGCAGAGTATATCTCAGTATATCTCAACTATATGAATTGCTATCCATGTTCTATAAATCTTTTATAGTAAATCCACCTAATTTTTGGATACTTTTCTCTAAATTTTTTAAATATTTCATGCTAATATAACAAATTAGCAAAGATAGCTAAGGATGAGAATTGTCTGGCCCTAAAGAAGAAATATGAAAAAATAACTTCAACTGCTTCTATACAAAATTGGAGAAGCCATCAGAATACAGTATTTGATGTCAGCCTTTTTTGGTTCATTAATTAATTTTCTAAACTTTTTTCTTTCTTCCTCTTTATTCTGTATTATAAAGGATGGCCCTCTGGGAAGGGGTTGGAAGGGATACAGTGGGGATTGTAAGTACTGTAATAAAAACAATCTGTTAATAAACATTTGTGTTTTTTTTAAAATTCCATAGGTTATGATTTGGGCTGACCATCAGTTATCCCTCCTTTTCCAATCATATCTTTCTCAGATGATATCTTTTATGCTACATCTTACATGAAAGTCATCATTGGTAATAGTCTACATTTCTCTATTGCCCTTTGAATCACGATTATATTGAATGGTTTGTAGCCACATGGAAATTACTAGGGGAATATTAGTGTTAGAAAGATTGGTTTTTGTGTTGGGAAATATCTTGGAATTGTTGAAAGTGTTAGGTTATCATACATACACTCTAGTCTTACCTCTTCTTTCTGTTTCATTCTGGGGCCAGCTCACTGTCCATGAAATGCATAGTAATAGACCATATCTAACTGTATACCATAGTCTGAACAATAGACATTCTTCATCTATTTGTTTCTTTCCTGTTGTAGACTGTTGATCTCTTTTGAGTGTTCCTGGATCTTATTAACAAAGCCTGAAAAGCAAGTGAGGTATAGCAAAAAAGAATACTGTATTTGGAGTCAGAGGGCCTGACTCCAAGCAGCCCTGCTGCTTTTGATTAGTGTGATTTTAGGCAAGTCACATAACCTCCTGGGCCTTAATTTTCTTCTTTATAAAGGTGGTTGGAGTGGATATTTTCTAAGGACCATCCAGCTCTAAATATCATTCTTTGTAGTATTCAGATATCTGATGTGTTCAGCACATCTGCAGACAGGAACATCTAGATACTTACTGTTTATAAAGAGTTCCTATTTTGTTTGAACTCCATTTGGTCTTCTCTGTTGCCATTTTAGGGAGTAATACTACAGTTTGTGACTTTTTTTCAACATCTTCCCTTCTTTAGGATATCTCGAAAATCAGTCCCTTGGTTCCTTCAAAATCATGTCACCTCCATTCAGGTTTCTTTTCTGTGTGCTGGATTTGATCTAGCTCCTTCTATCTTCTTCCTCATATACAGATGTGTGTTTGCAGAGGGAAGGGAGACTGGGATCTTTGAGTCCAAAATATTCCACTGTCGCTGGTAATTGGCAAATATACCATTTAAAATTATTTCCTTTTTCCCATCTGAGAGTGCATAATAAAATCTGGTGTACCTGATCAAAAATCACTTTTAAAATGATAAGGAGACCATTTAATTGTCCATATTTTAAAATATCATAATTTTCAGCCAACTGTGGTTTAGGGACTATTGGAAATCTTTTGGGCACTAGCACTCCTTAAGTGAATAGTACTGGTATTCACTGTATATATGGAAGTGAGTGGAAAGAATAAATATATAACTCAAGTTTCCTTCCACACCATGTACATGTGAAGATTGTCCTTTGTTTTGTAATTTCAGCAACAAATTATCTCTGCTCAGAAATTTCACATAATTGGAATATGAATTTTCTTTCATTGAGAAATGTTTTTCCTTTCTTTTCAGATGATGTTGAGATGTCTGGAGCTGGGGTCTGTAATGATCCCTCTCATATTACTGTACAAATGGAGAATCAGTCTTCCTTTGGCCACAACTTACTGCCTGAGACTACTACAACTATTGAAGGTTTATTTAGCCAGAAGAATTTTCTTATTGTTGGTTTTAGCGAAATAGATGAATCTTCCATTGCCAGTGCTATTAAAGAAAATGCTGGAAAAATATTGTCCCTCCAAAGGAGAAGTATTGCTGACTATGTCGTGGTTCCTTTGCTGGTGTGCAAAGTGGAGTCAGCTGTAGGAGAAGTTGTTACAAATACATGGCTGGTAAGAGAAAACTGGTGTATCTTCAAGTAACATTGTTAGAAATAGATAAGGATGAGAATTGTAATTGAAGGATAGCTATGAATACACTGGAGGTGATTTATCATTGCACATGAAGTTCTCTTTTAGGTAAAGTTTGATCTGAGCACTATTGAGATATTAAAATTCACAAACACATCAAATGCTGAAATGGGAAGCAAATGGTTGCAATCTAAGGGCCCATGTGATTCCTGGCATAACAATAAGGAAGTGACGTCAGATGGTCTTGTATTTGCGTAGTTGCTTGCTCATGGGCTTTCCCCTAAAACTTACTCCATGTAACTTTTCAGGCTTTCCATTAAACTGGAAAGAAGAAAAGGCAGAGATCAGCTTAATGCACCCCAGAGGAGAAATTTAATTTTGAAGAAAAGCTCAGTGACCAAAGTCATGGTCAATCTGATGGATTTTAATACTCTTATCTAATGAATTAATTTCAGTTCCTTTATTCCATAAGATTAGAGGGAACTTTTTGTCAGACCTGTGATTTCAGGGCTGTAGGGAACTTTTGATGAGTAAACTCCTTCTACTATTGCAGATTGACACATGCTCCACAACTTGACTTGCCCAAGATCACCCAGGGCAGAATGTGTCAGGGGCAACACTTGAACTGAGGTTTCCTGACTCTAAAACTAGCTCTCTATTATTACATTTTATTGCTTAATGAAAAATGTATTCTTTATTCTGTTTCTTTCATAGGGGAGAGGGCAAAGAGGCATAGAGAGTAAAAATATATTGAGAATAAATTTAAATATCAAGTTTTTACTAATGCACAACTAATGTTTCTCATTTAAACAAAAGGTTTTTGTAACTGAACTGCCATTAATCTCAATACCTTATTCCTGCTTTTGTTTTCTCTCTTGTAAGATTACTTGTATTGAACAACAAAATCTTATTGACCCAAAGTCAAATCCACTTTTCACACCAGTGCCAGTATTGGAAGAAAGTAGTAGTCCTTTAGAAAACTGTGTTCTTTCATTCAGCCAGTTTATTGGAGCAGAGAAAGAGACCTTGGTACAGTTAGCAGTCTTCCTTGGAGCAAGGTGTGTATCCTAATTAGCATATAAACTTGGTGGGCTCTTTTATTTTATCTCATTGAAAAAACATGCAAAATAGAATTAGACTTTGTGTACTATTTATGTCTGTGTAAAAATGGTTTAAAAGGATCTACTACTTGAGAAAGTCACACATGCTATTAATGTATTTCTTGTGGCATGAATCAGTGAAAGGAAAACAAGATTAATGAAATATATCCATTGCTGCTTTCTATACTAGAGATTATGAAATCTCCAGGTTCACAATCATTTGTATCCATTGCTCATACATAATGTCAAATGAACTTGAGTCTTTGCTCAACTGCAGTATAACACATGACCAGTGCTTGATGGATATCTCCATCTGAATATCTTCTGGCATAGCAAAATTGACATATCCAAAACTGAACTTGCATTTCTTTCCCAAACCCGCACCATCTCTAAAACTCCCTTCTTTCTGGTGATGACAGCACTGTTTTCACAAAGACCAAGATTTGAGATAGCAAAGATATCTTCATTCTCTCTTCTACCATAGTTAAATATTTGTCAAACTGCCAAGTTTTCCATCAAAAGAACTACTGCATCTAAACCCAGAAATCCTATCATTTGCCTTGCTGCTCTACTCTGTGTCTTCACCTAGAGCAACACTGTCTAGAGCAGCCTTCCAGAGATTCTGTTCCCCTCTTACAGAGTAGTGAGTCTACTCAGTTTTGAAATCTTGCCCAATGCAAGAGGTATCTTGAGTTGGCAGGCTTGCCACCCCTGTCTGACTTTTCTTGTGATACCAGTAATTCTGGAAAGGCTATCAAAATTGCTGTTAATATCGCCATTCACCCTTATTGGGATTCCATGGAACACAGTTTTGTCTCCCCTGTTAGAATGAAAGATTCTTGAGGGCAGGAACTGTCTCACATTTATATTTATATCCTCATCTCCTAGCATAGTGCTTTTTGTCTATTCTTTTTCTCCAGTCATACTGCTACTATTACCCTAGTTTAGGCCCTGATTACCTACTCTCTTGAACCATTGTAACAGCCCTCAGTTGGCTTCCCTGCCTCCAGGCTCTTCCCTATCCAATCCATTCTTCCCTCAGCTGCAAGAATAATCTCTGAAGCACAGGTCTAACCATGTCACTCATTGGCTCAGAAACCTTCAGTGACTCCCAGTTCCGTCTGTGCTCTAAAATACAAGATCCTTAGCCTGGCATTTAAGGTGCTTCCTGTTCAGCTTCCAAACTTCCTTTTGTAGTCTTAGTTCCTAACACTACTTGTTACACATTCGTCTCTTCTCCCAAGCTAGATGTGCCATTCTGCCACAGTGCACTCCAGCCCAGATGATCTCTGGAAAGTTCTTTCTTACCTTGAGGTATCCTTGAGGATTCTTCTTCAGTATTCAGCTCCCCTCTCCTCCTCTAGGTGTCCTTCCCTGGTTTCTCACACCCACTCTTCATCCTAGTATGCTTTGTCTAGATCTCCTTTGCCTCTCTTTTGTCTGTCCCTACTGTGTTTTTTACTTACCTGTGTCCTTGCCCTATCTGCCCCTCTCTGCCCTTTCCTCAGTAAAACATCAACGTCTTCTTGGGAAGATTTGTACAAAGTGATGCAGAGGTGAAGGAAACAGAACCAGAAAAACAGCACACCCACAATGACTGCAGCCAGAGAAGAAAGAAAGTGAGAGCTTTGCAGTTAGAATGACTTAGCTCTACTCCAGGAAAGAGATGACAACATGCAGCTCCCTTCCTTCTTTGCAGAGTTGGAAGAACTCTTGAGTCTAGAATACTATATACTGCTAGATTGTGGCAACATGAGAGTTTTGAGGAACTGCCTTCCCTCACCCCTGCCCATCTTCTTCTGTCTTCCTTAAAAGGGATTGCTGGGAAGGGATAGAAGAGGGAGCAGGAATATGTTTGGAAAAGAAAGTGATGAGGCAAACAAAAAAATGAGTTACTTTATAAAAGAAAAAACTTCTCAAAAGCAGATAGTATTGATATTTTAGAGAGTAAGAAAATAAGACACAGGGATGGTCTGACCGTGGTTGTACAGTTGCAGTGTGTGGTAGCATTGGGACTTAACATCCAGGCTTTTGCATTTCTTTCTCTAGACTACATTGCCTCTCAGTAAGCTGCTACATGGCTATCAGGCTAATTTCGAAAATTCCTTCAGAATATACTTTTCCCAGGCCCAAATGGGAATTAGAGGAGAAGATGTAGCTTTTTAGGTGCTGTTCACATTTTCTCAGGCAGATAATCTGAACACTCCCACCCAGTGTTCAGTTTCCCATTTCAGAGAGGCACAAAGCAATTTGGGTGTGCTTGTGTTGTACATTCTCTTGTCTGTAAGCTTCCAGGCTTTCTGCACATTTGGGTGTTCTCCCTGACACCCAGCAGAAAGGCATCCTGCTGGTTTGGGTTTTGGTGTCCCATCCCATTCCATTCCTTGAGGGGCAGAGCTGAACAAGTCTGAGGCCTTCCTACTACTTACTCCATTTCCCTTCTCCCCAGTTCTGTCATTTTATCAGTAGGTAAGTCCCTTAGATGTGTCTGCCTCAGTTTTCTCACCTGTAAAATGGTGATATTCTTTCCTACTCAACATCACTGCTCTGTTGTGAAGATCAAATGAGATTTGTATGTGAAAGCTCTTGGGAGAGTTAAAAATATCTTTATGGATAGGAAATATTATTGTTACCTGTTGTGTTCTGCTTTCCTTTCATGTGCCTTTGGGTAGAAGAGTGAAAGTAAGTAGATAAATAGTTATATAGGTTAAAACATTTTCTTTGTTATTACTTGTAGGAATATTTGCATTTTGTATTTTTTTTTAAATAACTGATTATCTCTCATAATGATTTTTGTAGCATTCTGGGGTTTTTTAGTCAGAGGAACTTAACTGTATCTTGTCCAGCAGCATCCCTTATTGTTTGTTTCCAGATAAATTATTGTCAGCTTACTAAATGTCTACATTGACTATTTCAGAGTTCAAGAATTCTTTGTGCGCAAGGGCAGTGAAAAGAAGGACATGCTTGCTAGTACCCATCTCGTAGTGAAACAACCAGATGGTTCTAAATATCAGGCTGCCCAGAAGTGGGGATTACCTGCAGTGTCTATGGATTGGATAATCGAGACTGCTAAATTGGGGAAGAGAGCAGATGAATGCAAGTTCATGATTGGAAATCTACACAAACAAGGTTGCCAATCTGACTTTGTTTTGTTATGCATATTTCTATGACTAGTTGATTCATGGGAATGGTGTTTGATCTTTAGCATTTTAAAGTGATATATTTTCCACTACTTGCTAATTATTTCTTGCATGTCTTGTTCTACTCTCTCCCAGACTTTCTCTCCCCCCATCAAAAAAAAATATGGACTCTATTTGGACTCTGTGATAGATTTTTTTAATTCTCCCACAGCACCTTACACAGAGATAAACACATAGCAGTTACTCAGTAAATACTTGTTGAACTGAATTCTTTGCTTTATTAAAGTACAGACATATTAGGAGAAATTTTCATTCTATAAATCATTGAAAACACTAATTGTGCAAGCCTGTTCTGGTTAACATTATGTAATGAGAAGGAAGGATCTGGGTTCAAAGCCCTTACTCTGCAACTTATTACCTTTATGTCCTTGAGAAAGTTAGTCTACCTCCTTGAGCCTTATTTTCTCAGTTGTAAAATGAGGCAGTTAGATAAGATGACCTTAAAGATATCTTCTATTTCTAGATGGATTTCCATTAATTTAGCAGTCACAAGTGATTTTCTCATAACAACTTGAAGTAGGGAGAAGTACAATCATCCTAATTTTTGCAGATAAGGAAATGCAAGCTGAAAGCTATATCTACCTAAATGCCAATAGTTATTTCATTCAGCATTATTGGAAAAGTGCTGTTCTCCAAAAGAGGCTTATAATGGGTTTCTAAATTAATCCTATGTTTTTTCCCCCAGGGTGATACTACTTTATAAGAAAGAAGAAAAAACCCTTCACAAGACAGCCCAAGATGAGCAATTATACCTTCATCAACCTACTACAGTGCTTTAATAAAAGTTTCTTCTTTTGATGACAGAATAGTTCTATGAAAGTAATGATAAAGTTTGTGCAGCACAATTTATACTACCCCTTCATTGCTCAGGGTTTATACATGGCTTTATAGGCAATCTCTATCTTGTGATCCTGGTGAAATATAAAGGACTATCTATTTCTTAGGATTCACCGTTCCTATTTTGCTTGTTTTTGTTCCTTCTGAATTCATGGCTGGGATATTGGAAATCCAATTTGTATAATTGTTTTAGGATTCTATTTAATAGGCTAATGTGCAAACACATTTTTCAGTCTTGATTTTTGATACTATACAGTTACCTGGTAATTGTCCACATACGAATATTTCTCTCAATTGCCAATATGACACCTGTGGCATTGTTACAAGTCCATGTAGAAGAGTCATGCTAGCCTTTTTTTTCCTAAATGCCTTCTCAAACTCAAGTGGAAGGCAGAGATTACGTCTTTGCTAGGCTTAATTATTCTTTAGGTGATGAAAATTTCTGGAAGCATTTGTTGAACTTTGAAGATGAATCTCTTGGGACTTCATGTCCCACTGTTAATTATTATCTTTTGCTATGGGAGAATGAGAAAACATTAATATAAAAGTAGGCAAAAATGTGGGGGTTTTAAGTTTATCTTTGCTGTGATGCTTGCTTTTATACCTTACAACCCTCATGCCTTTTTTTCCTTCCCACTTTTCAAGAATTCCCCTATTTCCCACTTTCCCACTTGTCTATGAGTGATGGTGAGAGCAAGCAACTGTCACCTGAACAAAGCAATCCCAAGTTACCGAAACTATTGCCACCACTCACTGCTGCATTATTCCTGTGATCTATGGGTTTTCTGATGAGATTTTTGGAAATGTCTCTAATTACCTTTCCCATTCCTGTAGCAATAATGAAATTCATTTCAATGAGGAACCATATCAACAGTTGCCTACAAGAAGCCAGCTGTACCATTCCACTGCATCTTAAACTGTTTTCAAATATGGATTGAATAAAGTTTCATTTAATTTCATTTATTACATTGTTTTAGATAATTATTTTGTGTAAATCCTACATTTAGCTACTAAAGTGATTTTCCTAAAGCAAAGGTTCAATTATGTGTCACTCCCCTACTCCCATTTCTCATTTGCTCTGGGAAGCCCTTTCATTTAAACCTAACCTCCTCCTACCCTTCCAGTTTTCTTAAACATTAGTCTTCTCCATATACTCTGATTCAGTGACACTACCTTGCCAGCAACTGGCCGACTGGAGGCACGGTGGTTATTGAAAAGAAAGAGACAACAGCAGTGGGGGCTAGGCAAGCCTGTACCATCTGTACATGACTAGTTTATTGATCTGAGGGTCAAGGTTTATATACTCTCTTAAGCAAGCAAGCAGGGTTATTCCCATGAGAACATTTTTAGCTTTCTGTGTAACATCCTCGGGGTGCACAGTCAGGGTCAGGACGTTCTCATCCTAGCCAGTTATCCTGAGAATGCTACTACAAGTCCCAAGTAAAACCTGGACAGTATCTTACATTCCAGACTTCATCAGTACTGGTCCCCTACACTGCCTTCCTTATTGTTACTGAAAATTCTACCTCTTGGCTCTAGGCATTTTCTTAGGCTGTTGTTCCATGACCAAAATACTATCCTTCATCTCTGTATTCTGACTTCCTTCAAATCCTAACTAAAATCACATCTTCAGGGAGCCTTTTCCAACCCACACAATTCCAGCGCTTTTAGAATTTCTCTGTTTCTTCTGTATAGCTTATTTATATTTGTTGACTCCATTAGACTGTAAACATTGTTTTTTTCTAGTTTTTTTTAATTGCAAAGCCAATTCATTGGACTGCTGTTTTTCAGTTTTATTAATATAAGCATTTAGAGATATAAATTTTCCTTTTATTACTGCTTGTTAAATATAATTTTTATTGCATTTTGATCTGACAAGGATGCATTTAGTATTTCTCCTTTTCTGCATTCAACTATAAAATTCTTATACCTAAATTGGTGGTCAGCTTTTATAAAGTACCATGTACTGCTGAGAAAAAGGTACATTCCTTTCTATTCTCGTTCAGTTCTTTCTAGATATCTATCGTACTGAGCCTATCTAAGATTCATCTCTGACTTTTTTTTTGTTAGATTTATCTAGTACTGATAGGGGAAGATTGAAGCCCCTCCACTACTAATAGTTTTGCTATTTCCATCTATAATTCATTAAGCTTTTCCTTTAAAATTTTGGATTCTATAGGATTTGTTGTATATAAGTCTAGTATTGATAGTACTTCATTATCTATGGCACCTTTATCACAGTGTAGTTTCCCTGTTAATTCAGTCTCTTTTTCTGAGATAATGGTTGCTACATTTGTTTTTTATTTTTGTATTAGCTAAAGCATAATATATTATATTCCAGCCCTTTTATTTTTACTCCATGTATAGCTCTCATTTTAAAATGTGTTTCTTGTAAACAACAAATTGTCAGCACTTCTGGGTTTTAATCCATTCTACTATCTTGCTATTTTGTGGATGAATCCATCCCATTAACATTCAAAATAATAATTACTAGTTGTACATTTCCAACTATTTTTGTCACCATTTATCGTTCTCTCCTTTTCACTTTATCCCCCCTCAAATGTCTAAATGACCTCTAACCACTGCCTCCCTAATTCATACCCCTTCCTAAGAATCCTTCCCATGTCCTCTCCCCTTGCCATTCTCTTTAAGTTAAGGTTTATCCTGTTATATGTCATTCCCTCTTTAACCCAATTTTGATGAGAATAAGGTTTGAGCACATCAGCCCTCCACCCACTTCTGCCTCCATTATAGAAATACTTCCTCATATAATTGTTCCATTTTATCTCTCCCTACCCAGTTTTATTTTTTAGCATCATCCCATCACACTCAACCTCAAGCCTTCTATGTATACTCTTTCAAATTACCTAAATAATGATAACATTCCTTTTCTTTTAAATTTTAATTTTTGGAGGGTGGATCCAGACAGAGTAAAGGAAGGGACTTGCTTGAGCTCTCCCCTAAACCCTTCCAAATACCTTTTTAAAAAAGACTAAAATTCTAGAGCAGCAGAACCAACAGAATGACAGTAAAACAAATTTCCAGCCTAAGACAACTTGGAAAATTGGCAGGAAAGATCAGAAAAGTGCTGACCTCTCACCAGCACAGCCACAGCCACAGCAAACCAGGAACAGGCCTCAGGAGACTGAATCAACAGCAGCAGCTGCTTCCAGAGCTCTTGACACACAGACAGTAAGGGGGTCAAACTGGTTCGAAGGAGATTTTAGGAGTCTTTGCTAGCATTGAGGCAGAACTCTTGCTTTGCCCATACTTAGATCTGTGTCACAATCCTGGGTGGCAATCCCAGGGGTGAGGAGGAGCACTAACATAGCAGAGCTTGGGACACAGTGGAACGTGGGGGGGTGGAACCCTCCTCACAATTCCAGGGCAGAAAGGAGTTCTTGTGGTCACTCAGAGACTAGAGCACATGCCAGGAGAACACCTCTCCTTAGCTCATACCACCTTGGAAGAACTGAAAACTTACAGGTCCCTAGAAGTATCTCTGAAAACAGCTGCACAAAACCCCTGAAGCTTGTGACAGGGTGCCCTCCACCCTAGGAGTAGAGCCCTACTTTGACAAAATGTTAAACGTCAAGTAACTGGCTGGGAAAATGAGCAAATGAAAAAAATTCTTGACTATAGATAGTTATGATCAAAACACACATTTAGAAGATAACAAAGTCAAAGCTTCTACAACAAAAAACTCCAAGAAAAATATGAATTTGTCTCAGACCATCGAAGAACTCAAAAAAGATTTTGAAAAGAACTCAAAAAAAGATTTTGAAAAGTAATAGGTAGAGGAAAAATTGGGAAAAGAAATGAGAGTGATCCAAAAAATCATGAAAAACAAGTCAACAGGAGACACAAAAAACTATCCTGAAGAACCAGAGGGTAAAATAGCAATTGAAAGAATCCACTGATCACCTCCTGAAAGAGATCCCAAAATGAAAGCTGCTAGGAATATTATAGCCAAATTCCAGAGCTTCCAGGTCAAGGAGAGAATACAGCAAGAAAGAAACAATTCAAGTATGGTGGAGCCATAGTAAGCATAAAAAGATTTAGCAGCTTCTACATTAAAGGATCAGAGAGCTTGAAATATATTCAGGAGGTCAAAGGAGCTAGAATTATAACCCAAGAATCACCTACCCAGAAAAACCAAATATAATCTTTCTGGGGAAAAAGTGAATATTCAGTGAAATAGAGAACTTTCAACCATTCTTGATGAAAAGACCAGAGATGAACAGAAAATTTGACTTTCAAATACAAGACTCAAGTAGTAACCATGAAAAAAAAAATCTGAAGCAAGTTCCTCTGATAAAGACCTCATTTCTCATACATAGAGAGGACTGAGTCAAATTTATAAAAATAAGAGCCATTCCCCAACTGATAAAAGATGAAAAAATATGATCAGTTTTCAGATGAAGTAATCAGTCATTTATAGCCATATGAAAAATACTCTTAACACTATTGGAGAAATGCAAATTAAAACAATTCTGAGGTACTATCTCGTATCTATTAGATTGGCTAATAGGACGGAAAAGATAAATGACAAACGTTGGAAGGAATGTGGAAAAAATGATATATTAATGCACTGTTGGTAGAATTGTGAACTGATTCAACCGTTCTGAAGAGCAATTTCGAACTATGCCCAAAGGGCTATACCTTTTGACTTAGCAATACCACTACTAAGTCTGTATCCCTAAAAGGGAAAAACAAAAAAGACCCATATGTACAAAAATATTTATGGCAGCTCTTTTCTGGGGACAAGGAATTGAGGGGATGCTCATCAATTGGGAAATAGCTGAACAAATTGCGGTATGTGATTATGACAGAATACTATCATACTATAAGAAATGATGATCAGGATGCTCTCAGAAAAACCTGGACTTTCGTGGGCTGATGGAAAGTGAAATGTACTGTGTACAAAATAACAGATCAATTGTGAATGACTTAGCTATTCTCAGAAATACAAGGATCCAAGACAACTCTGAAGGGCTTATGATGAAAAATGTTATCCATCCCCAGAGAAAGAATTGATGGGTGTCTGAATACAAATTGAAACATACTTTTTTTTGGAGTTTTTTTTGGTCTATGTTTTCTTTCACCACATGACTATTATGGATGCATTTTGCATGACTACACATGTACAACCTATACTAAACTGTTTGCCTTCTCAATGGGGGAGCAGAGTGGGAAGGAAGAAAGACAATTTGGAACTCAAGAATTTTGAAGATGAATGTTAAAAAAATTGTTTCTATATATAACTGGGGAAAGATAAAAATAAGATACTAAAAGGAAGGAAGAAAAAGAAAAAACAAAGAGAAACATCATCCCCTCTACATAAGTCACTGCAAAAAAAATTTAAAAATTTTAAAAAATATTTGTTGCAGTATAGGTGGGAATGCTGGTCTACTTTATATTTTGTGAAATTATTTTATCTGCAATAAATCTTTGCAAGTGAAAAAAATACTTTATTTCCCCCCAGTTACATGTAAAGACAATTTTTAACATTTTTTTAAAATTTTGAATTCCTATGCGCAAAGGGCTACAAAAATGCGCATACCCTTTGACCCAGCAATATCAATTCTAGGGCTGTTTCCCAAAGGGGTCATAAAATGGGAAAAGGTCCCACATGTACAAAAATACGTATAGCAGCTCTTTTTGTGGTGGTCACAAACTGAAAATCAATTGGGGAATGGCTAAACAAGCTGTGGTACATGAATGTAATGGAATACTATTGTGCTATAAGAAATGATGAACAGTTGGACTTCAGAAAAACCTGGAAAGACTTAACATGAACTGCTGCTGAGGGAAATGAGCAGAACCAGGAGAACATTATACACAGTAATGGCCATAGTGTGCAAGGGCTGTCTCTGATAGACTAAGCCCTACACAGCAATACAAGGACCTAAAACATTCCCAAAGGACCCCTGAGGCAAAATGCCATTCACATCCAGAGAAAGAACTATAGAATCAGAAAGCAGAATGAAGCAGACTGTTTTCTCTTGTGTTGTTTTGTTTCTCAGGCTTCTCTCACTCATTTTTAATTCTTCTATGCAACATGACTTGTAAAGGGGCTAGGAACTCTCGGACGCCATTGTAGGACCGCACCCAAGGTGCCTGGAACTAAAAGTCTGAGGCAGGACCGCCACCCTTGTTTTTCTCCTGAAGTTTGGGGAAAGTGGGTAATCACGAGCTGGACACGAGGAGAATGCGGAGCAGGGGTTGGAGGAGTAGATTTGACCTTCAAAGGGATTGGTTGAAGGGCATAATTCCCGAGGCTATTATGTTATAAATAATGCTGCTTTACTGATAATAAATGGAGTTGCCTTACACCCTGCCTCCCGCCCATTCATTGCATCCTGAGAACGGGATAGGGTCTTGCTGGTTAAGACCCCCAACACAAAGAGGAAGGCCACAATGACTAATGTGAAAATGTGTTTAATAAGAATGTATGTGTAGAATTCATATAAGATTGCAAGCTGTCTTGGGGAGGGAGCAGAGAGGGAGGTGGAAAAATTTAAGATATATGGAAATGATTGCTGAAAACTGAAAACAAATAAATTAAAAAAAAATATTTTGAGTTCCAAATTTTCTCCCTCCCTCCTTCAACTTCCCCCTCCCTGAAACAGTAATTTGTTATGTTAGGTATGTTCAATTGTGCAAAACATAATTACCATATTAGTTATGGTGTCAAAGAAGACACAGAACCAAAGTGGAGAAAAAAATTCACAAAAAATACAGAAAGTGAAAGACAGTATGCTTCAATCTGCATTCATACTGCATCTTTTTTTTCCTCTGGAAGTGAACAGCATTTTTCATCATGAGTTGCTTTGAAGTGTTTTGTATTGCTGAGAATAGCTAAGTCATTCATAGTTGATCATCCTATAGTATTGCTGTTACTGTGTACAACATTCTCCTAGTTCTGGTTACTTCACTTTGCATCATTTCATGTAAGTCTTTCCAGGTTTTTCTGAAATCTTTCTATTCAAATGATAACATTCTTAGAGTACCAGTTAATGTTTTCCTATATAAAAGGTAAAGATTTTGACCTTATTAAGTCCCTTAGAATTGGTCTTTAATGTTTACCTTCTTATCTTTCTCCTGAATCTAGTAGGTTACATTTTCTATTTAGTTCTGATCTTTTCTTCACAAATACCTGAAAGCCCTTGTGTTCATTAAATGTCTATTATTTTTTCCATTCAGGATAACACAGCTTTGCTGGTAAGTTATTCTTGGTTGTAAGCCCAGCTCCTCTGCTCTTCAGAATATATTGCTCCATTACCTTCAGTCATTTAGAAGTTGCTGCTAAGTCTTGTGTTATCCTGACTGTAGCTCCACAATATTTAGCTTTTTTCCTAGTTGTTTGTAGTATTTTCTTCTTGACCTGGGAGTTTTATAACTTAACTGATATTCCTATGAGTTTTCATCTTGGGATCTTTCCAGTGATGATTGGTGGAATTTTTGTTTCTATTTTACCCTCTCATTTTAAAACTTCAGGGCAATTTTCCTTAGCCTCTTAAGGTATAGTATCTAGATTCATTTCTGATCATAAATTTCAGACAGTACAATAATTTTATATTACCTCTCTTTGATCTGTTCTCTAGGTCAGTTGTTTTTCAAATGAGATGTTTTACATTCTCTTCTATTTTTTCATTCTTTTGATTTTATTATTTCTTGGTGTCTTATGAAGTCATTAGCTTCCCCTTGCCCAATTATAATTTTTAAGGAGTTATTTTCTTCTGTAAAGTTTTGGATCTCTTTTTCCAATTGATTGAATTTCTTTTCATACTTTTCTTGCATTACTCTTATTTTTTCCCTAATTTTTCCTCAACTTCTTATTTGACTTTTAAAATCCTTTTTAAGCTCTTTCAAAAATGTTTTTTGGCTTGTGACCATTTTGCTTTTTTCTTTGAAATAGAAGTAGCTGTTCTAACTTCACTATCTTCTTCTGAATTTGAAACTAGACATTCTCTATCACCATAACAGCTATGTATGGTTGGGTTCTTTCTCTTTCACTGTGTGGGATGGCTCAGGTCCCTACATAAATCAATTACTCAGAGGCCTCTCAAAGTGATGACAGAAAAGTGATTTATTCGATTCTGGAGAAGCGGGGCTCACCTGTAGGAGTAGGAAAGCCCAAGACAAAGAACAGGACAGTGATTTATATAGACCCTAACGCAAGTCCCTCCTCCCCCCACTGACCATTATCCTCATTAGCTGAGAATATGGTCTTACATTCTAGACACGAAATCTAACCAATCCCTTTTGAAATGAAGACATTGAGGAATTATGTAAGTTTTGTCCAATCATTGAGACCCTAATACACTACACAGCTTTATATCCTTATATGGAACTATTCTATTCTAAAAATATTGTAACCTTGAGCCTTTAGGCCTTACCTCACCCCTGGGAGAAAAATTACAGTCTGAGGAGTCTGTCTCACTCATTCACTTACACATTATTTTATATTTGTTAGTGGCTTATTTCTTGCTGTTAATTTTGTGTTAAAACTGGGTTCTAGTCCCAAGGTGTACGGGATAATATCTCAGGCTTCAGGGTTTTTGTGTTTTTTTCTGAGCTCTATCCAGGGCCCTAACTTCAGGTATTCCTCTCAGCCCCTGAGCCACAATCAGGTGCCCCTGAAATCCCTGTGGTTCCTCTTGCAGCTCAGCTTCAGCTCACCCCTCTGCACTGAAACCGAAATCAGGGATTCCATTAAGTGCCCACAGCCAACTGGGCCCTTGCCCTCTGTGACCACACTCACCCAGAATGTACTCATTCTTCCTCACCCCACAGTCACAGCCCTAAAATGTATCAGATCAGTGCACCTGTGCCTGGCATCCAGAACCAGCAGAGGGCCCTGAAATCTTCCCTGGGCCCAACGCCCAATCCCAACTACAGTCTGTGGGGTGAAAGCTCCTGAAGCTGAGGATGACTACCAGAACACAGTTGCCCCCACAGCTGGTTGTTTGTTGATTCAGCAATACTTGCCTGGAGGCATCTGCACTACAAAGAGGTCAAAGACCCCAGGACATGGGGTATTTCCTCACAGTCCTCAGAAGTTGTCTTAGGTAGATAACTGCTTTACCTGGCTTTAAATTATTTCTGCCACTCAAAAGTTCACTCTGATGCACTATTTTATATTGTTTGTAGAGAGATTTAGAAGAGCCAGGTAATTTGCTGTTATTCTGCCATCCTCCTAGAATCCCCCTTTTTGGTTTTTAAAATAAATTTTGAGCTCCTTAACATTTGCTTCAATTCTTCTAGGAATTTTGACATGTAGCCCACCTGCATTTTCTTTTAAGGCTTTGCTTTTAAATGTTCTGGAGTCATTCTCTCCTGTGTTTGTATCTCAAGTTTACCCGTCACCATAATTGGACTTTTTTTTATTTGTTTGCTCATTCTTCCAGCCTACTTCTTTACTCTAGACCTTATATTAGTGTTGAACTCTGCATACTTGTGGGGAAAGCATGAATTTCTGTTCTCTTACATCCTTCTGCTGATTTCACAGTTCCAGCTGGGGGCCTACAAGTTTGCAATGCCCCCATAGTGGTGTGATCCAGGGGTTGATCTGTTCACTGCCCTCTGTATCTAAGCTCTGCAAAGTCCTGACTCAGGTTTGTGGTTTACTGTCTTGTTTTTGGTTGAGATCTTCAGTAGCCTTTCACTTAACTCAGGCACTACTGGCCTGCTGGGAAGCTCTGAGGTTCAGAGAAACTAGAGCCCATGCTCACAACTGTTTCTCTCTACCCTACATCTGTGACCCTGAACTGGGTAGAGAATGACAGTTCAACCAGTGTTTGTTAAGGGATCTGCTGGCATCTTTTTTGCTCCAGTGCTTCCTGCCCCAGTGCCCTGTGTTACCCTCTTTCAGTCCCTACCTGTTGGAATGCTCCTTTATGCATGCTTATGGCAGACTTTGTCCTCAGTATTCAGAAATCTGTATCCCAGAGCTACTTTGGACTAGAAAAATGACTGAGTATGACTTTCTTTGCTTTCTTGATCAGAATCAGGTGTGGTGAGTATTTTAGATCTTTGTCAAGGAAGTGTGGTGGGCAAGCTATACTCTAAAGCTTGCTCTCAACTATATTACTGATAATAATAGCATTCATATAGTGCTTTACATATGTTACATGTAGTTACATCAGATCCACAACAACCCTTGTTAAGTAGATCCTCTTGTTTTCTTCCCCCTTTTACAGAGGAGGAAATTTGGGTACACAGAGGTTAAGTGACTTGCAACCCAATGTCTCAGGCAAGGCTGTAATTCATCTTCTTGATTCCAAGTCCTGTGCTCTATCCCCTGTACCACTCAGCTAAAACCCAGGGCACACCTCTTTAAATTTTAAGTCCTGGCCCCCCACTCTACTGTAGGTTTCCTTCATTGTAAATCTTCAGCTTTCTTTTTATCTGGCTCCAGCATGACCGTTTAATTTTACAAGGAAAATCTGCTGGAGTTTTTCTTAGAGTATGGAATTAGCTGAGACTGAATAATTTAATTCAAGACAATTCACTGGGTAGAGATAAAAAGATTTTCTGGCTCAGTTTTAAGATCATCGTTGCTACTTGTAACTTCCAAACCAGTCTCAGTACTTGCTGAATGATTTACAACTCGAATTGAAGTCACTCTCCTTTTGTCATCTTTTGCCATACAATCCTCCTTCCTCTTCTTACAGTATCTTTGGTTAAATATCTTACACTAGCTCTGTGTAAAGCTTGCGTAGTTAGAAATGATACATCTTTCTTTCCCTTTCCAGCATCTGTAAATTCTAACTGCTTCTTTTTTCTTGGATGCAACTAGAACCTCTGCAAGTCTAAAGAAGTTTCACCTGGCCGTGGAGAGTCATGGAGGGCCCTCGGAGCCGGGCCCGTCACAAGTCTGGTTTACGGCCTGCATCTGCACGCTGCTGCTCTGGGGTACTTTCCTATCATTTCCAGGCCTCTCCCCACATGCTGCTGGATTCCGAGTAGGTATGCACCCCTTCAGCTCCTACTCACACATATTAACGGGTGCCCCCTAGGGCGCACGGTTCCGGGTTCCACTTATTAGCGGGGGCCCGGGAGTCCGGGGGCCCGAGGGCAGGAGGGAGGAGCTCCCGGAAGCAGGCGCCGCCTCTGCTCCGGCCGAGCTCCAGGCCCGGTCTTTGGTCCACAGGGAGAGCGGCCCAGAGGGGAAAGTCGCCGGGGGTGGCTCCGGATCCCTGGACGGCGTCTCTGCAAAGCCCTCCGCGGCCCTTCCAGACTCGGTGACTACCATGGCTGCTTCCTACACTCCGGGCTAGGCCAGGGTCCGGAGTAGAAGCCCAAGGTGGAAGAGGAACCCAAGAAAGAGGCCAAGGCCGGATCCTTTCCCCTTCCCGGAAGCTGTCAATCGCATCGCTTCCGCCCGGTGCGGAAGGCTACGGATGGACAACTAGATCCAGCCGCGACAGGAAGTGTCTCCTCCCCTTCCGCACGGCCCCGCGGCGTCACTTCCGCCCCGTGGCGGAAGGGGAAGCCCTCGGGTTGGCGCGAAACTTGGTGGTGCGGCTCCGAGCCCGCTCGACCCCCTCCCCCTCCCCTCCCCCCCTCCCGCCCCCGGCGCGCGCTCGGCCTTTCCTCACGCCGCGTCGGCCGCCTCACTCCCGACGCTCGCCCCGGACTGCAGCCGCCGCCGCCTCAGAACGTCGGAGCCCCGGGGCGGTGAGTGAGGGCGACGGGCGGCGTTGGGGGCGACCGTTGTGTGGCCGCCCCGGGCCGCGGCGGCGGGGGGGGGGGGAAGGGGGGGGGTCCTGTCAGCCGGGCAGCCGAGCCGGGTTCGAGGCCGAATGCCCTGAGGCGCCTGCGGGGCCCGCGCTGCGGGTCGGGGGCCGGGGCGGCCCCGCCCCCTCCCCTCCGGAGCTCCGGGCCCGCCCTCGGGCCTGCTGCCGCTCGGCCTCCGGGCCCGCGGCCCCGTGCTGACGGCGCCTTCTGGTCTTAGGTCGACATGTCGGAAAGTGACCGAGAGCCGTACTACGTGAAGTTTGTGAAGGCGCCCGGGAACTCGGAGGGTTTCTTTACCGCGCTTGGGGTGAGTGGATGGGCCGTGGGGGGGCGGGCGGACCCCAACGTCTCCGCCGCGTAGAAGCGGGTTTGTGAGCGGCGCGGGCCCCGGCCCCGGCTCCGGCTCCGGCTCCGGCTCGGCCCGGTTCGGCTCCGGCTCGGCCCGGCCCGGCTCGGCCCGGCTCCGTGCTCCTGGGCAGCATTTCTGGTCCGCTGCCGAAACGTTCCCGAAGCGCAGCGCGGCCTGCTTGGGGCCTTCCTCTGAATGATTGACGTGCGCTCTCGCTTCGCCTTTCAAACAGTCTATGAAGGAATTCCAGTCGGAAGAGTATCTCCAGACCGTGGCCGAGGAGGAGGCCTTGAGCGTGACGGAGAAGGACCGATCGCTGTACATCTGCGACCCCTTCAGCGGCGCCGTGTTCGAGCACCTCAAAAAGGTGCGTTAAGTGACCGCGTCTGGGTGTGATGCACGAGGAAACGGGAGGGCCGCGGGATCCCCGGGAATGACAGATCTGCGGTGTGTCCTAGTGCATGGATGCTCACGCTGCTGGAAGAACTGGCCTTGGAGAAATAGGCACGAAGGCTGGTGAAGTGGTTGGCAGAAGGGAAGACAAGTGAAGGAAAATCGTCTTTGTTTCGCTACTCAAACAACATAAACCTTGTGTTTTCTGTTCTGTAGCTTGGCTGTAGAATTGTCGGCCCACAAGTAGTCATATTTTGTATGCAGCACCAACGATGTGTTCCAAAAGCAGAGTATCCAGTCTATAATATGATTATGGCAGACGTAACTATTTCTTGTACAAGCCTTGACAAAGAAACAAGGGTAAGATGTTTTAGTAGGATGATAACATCGATATGTATGTTTTATATGAATTTTTTTTGTTGGTTAAGCTGTACTGTGAAATGTTTCGAATTTTATTTCACATGAGAGCAGATGTTTTCCTTTGGCTATTTTGTGTGACACAGTTAACAGATATAGTAGAGGGTTAGGACCTAGCAGTATAAGAGGTGATCTTCAAATTGAGTTGTACCTAGCACAAGTCATCCTAACCAATGATGTTTCATAATAATGTTATAAATGCAATATAACCAAAGCCCTACATATTAATATCATGCAGACAATTTGTAACCTCAGCTGCTCTAGCCACAGGACTGCAGTTTCATGCTCCATAATTTCTGATACCTGCTTCATCCTTCTTCAGATCATAGATGCCCTGGTCTTGTCCCAGTCACTGTAACAAAATGACTATGAGTCCTCATTCCAGAACATTGTTTCTCTCCTTGTTATGTTGTTCTAAGTGCTCTCTATAAAGTTGGTTAGCGTTAGGGTTTTAAATGAAAAAAAAAACAACTTAGTGAATTGTGCTTTTAGTGTCTTTCAGTAGAGCCATTAACCATTTGAAGATCTTCGTATTTCTTTGTAAATTGTTCATCTTAATTGTTGCATCATTGTGCATTTATATATTCATATATAAATAAATCATAAACATAGCACAGCTGTAGTGATTAAATGAATATGAATTTGTTGTGGACATAATGTAGTGAATGCTTTAGAAAACGGGTAACAATGATTATAGATTAACATATTTCTTACCTCTTCCTTTTTCACTCCAGAAAGAAGTTCATAAATATGTACAAATGATGGGCGGACGAGTTTGCAGAGACTTAAGTATATCAGTAACTCATCTTATTGCTGGTGAAGTCGGCAGCAAAAAATATTTAGTGGCTGCAAATCTAGGGAAACCTATTATGCTTCCTTCTTGGGTAAAAGAGCTATGGAAGCAGTCACAAGAGAAGTAAGTTGTTTATTATGACTTAAAAGTTATGTGTAAGATCATGTAAGCCAATCTCATGGGTCCCCTGAAGAAAGTTTTGCAAGTGTCTTCTCTCCTTAATCACTCAGTGACCTAAACAGATTCAGCACCATTCTCTTTCCCAAACCCAGAAGGGTGAAAGTTTCTTAGGCACAGAATGATAATGAGTGCCCGTGGTAGGCAGTGTGATGTGGAAAGAGTATTGGGTTTGGGATCAGAGCACCTCTGGTAGTGGAAATGTGCCTTGAGTGTTGGGCTCCTCAGTTCACCCCTCTGGAAATTCCATTTCCTCATCTGTAAAATGAAGTTGTAACAGATGAGTTGTGAGGTCCCTACCACCTCCCCATTTAGTTTCCTAGAATTAGTTTGTCCCCAGAATTGCCCACATGTACATCAGATTCGAAGAGAAAGTAGACTTGTGTTAAGCATAAATTGCCATTCAGAATTAGCCATAGTGTTCCTAATAGAATAATTGTTTGCAAAGTAGCAATCAAATGGGAGGTGCTTGAGGGTAATTTCAAGCTTTTAAGTTGAAGCCTATGACTTAAAACTTTGGATAAAAACTCTTGTGTTGAGGTTTGGAATTTTTGAATCTGTTTAGAGATAGGCTGTAGAGCATAACAGTCATTTTTTTTTTCCTAAGAAAATTTGGATTCAGACTTTTTGAATCAGTTCACTTTTATGATGAGTTTGAATGTGTTGCAGTAAACCTAAAATATGAGAAAAGAAAATGATAAATAAAATATAAGCTGCTTCTGGCAAAAGTAAAATTTATCATAACTCAGATTTTGAGGGGTGTTTTTGTCTAATTTTTATTGTACAGCCAATGTTTTCCTTCTGCTATTTTGATTTTCCCCAGATGTATGACACAGTTAACAGATATAAATATGGAAGATTTCAAATGCCCTTTATTTTTTGGCTGTACCATCTGTGTGACTGGTTTATGTAGCTTGGATAGAAAGGCAGTTCAGCGACTCACTGTTGAGAACGGAGGTCGATATATGGGACAACTAAAAATGAATGAATGCACACACCTCATTGTTCACGAACCAAAAGGTAAAAATGTTTCCAAGAAATTAAACCCTATAACTGTTGTTACTCATGTCTATGGAGGGCAGTTAGATGGTGCAGTAAATAAAGTCCTGGGCCTGAAGTCAGGAATACCAGAGTTGAAAACCACCTATACTTTGTGAGCGGCTAGGTGGCACAACGGATAGACTCATCTTCCTGAGTTCAAATCAGGCCCCAGACACTTGCTAGCTTTGTGACCCTGGGCAATTAACTTAACCCTTTTTGCCTGTAGTTCCTTGTCTGTAGAATGAGCTGGAGAAGAAAATGTTAAACCATTCCAGTATCTTTGCCAAGAAAATCCCAAAAGGGGTCTCAGATTCAGCCATGAGTGAAAAACTACTAGACAACAACTGATGTCTCTTAATGGTTGTTTTTTTGTTACGATACCATATGGTTTGCTTGGAAGTTTCCATTATGATATCAATCAATGATATCTGAATAGGAATCAACAATACTGAAAACCATTAGGTAGCATTTTCAATCCTTTACCAAATATTGTAGTCCTCTATGTTACTAGATAAAAAGTTATTTTTTTTTCTTTAAACTAAACTGGCTAAATTTCTATTATTCTAGGACCCTGGTTACTTTACTAAATTGGACAATTAATCCTTGTTCTGCTTTAAGGGTCAATCCAGTCACTGAATGATTGGGTAGGCTACTTGTTTTGTATAAATGGGTTCTTCTCAAGAACAGTGAGTCAGGGACCAGAGGAAGTTTGTGGAGGATTGTTAGCAAAGAATCTGAAAAAATGTGATGAGATAACTTGGGCTCTTTAATATTTTGCTAAATAGGTTCTCATTTCCATGTTAGAGTTGACAAAGCTTTTTCCTCATCATGCAATCTTTCCAGGTGAATAGTGTACGTGTTCTTATCCATGTTTTAGAGATGAGAAAGCTGAGGTTCAGAAAAGTTAAATGATTTGCCTGGGGTCAGCACCAAGAATGAGGGTCACACATCCTGAATCTACATCCCGTGTCTTATGACTCCTAGTCTCTGCTCTTTTCTTTCCCTGTGCTACTTCTCACTAAAATAAACCACCTGTATGTGGAATTCTAGTAAGTGTCTTCTAAGCTCTTCAGTATCTGTACAAATGGACTTGAGAGGGGCTCTCTGCCGTACTTCCTCTTTATTTGCCTGTGTTTGCTGAACTACTTCCATAGAAGAGATGTGCTAATTCAGGACCATGAGTCTGAAAGCTAAATTTGACATGAGTGCAATATGAAGTCTGTAATTAGACGATTATTCAGTTTGCTAATGCTATTCAAAAACTCTTGGTTTTTAAGAATACCAGAAGTGAAATTCTAATTTAGTCACTTCATGCTTCCGCTTGATCCAATTTTTTCTGCATCCATGGTATCAAGTTCACTGAATAAATAAAGAATTAAAATACTTGGAGAAAAGAAGTTATGTGTAGAATTGATCATAATTTGAATCAGCTTGATATTAGAATAGTTTTGCTTTTTGAAATACTGGATTTTGTTACTTTTGCACTTTGACATAAATATGCTTCTCATGCATATTAATGTTTGTACGTTATAAAGTTATAATTCAAACCAAACATGGCTGAAAAAGTTACTTATCAGTGTTACAGGTTGTCTCTAGGTCATAGTATTTTTTACTATTGTGATTTTAATTCAGATTTTTATCCTCATTCTTGAGAACTTAAAAGAATTTCGTAAAGGGAATTTTTAACAAACTAATTTTTTTTCTTATTGCACATGGTAGGTCAGAAATATGAATGTGCCAAGAGATGGAATGTACACTGTGTGACAGTCCAGTGGTTTTTTCATAGTATTGAGAAAGGCTTCTGTCAAGATGAAGCCAAGTACAAGACAGAGCCTAGATCAGAAGCAAAGAGTGTACCAGGTACTTCTACTCCTACTGGCCAGAGCAGTGAAGCTAGTGGTAAGTTCCGAACTACAACTTAGTGAAGTGATTTTTTTTTCTGTATTAATTAGTTTACTTTAATGGAAGGGTTTGTTTTCATTAGTATTTGTTGAGATGTTTCTTATTAGAAAATTGGATATATTCTTTCATTTATAATTGGACAATGGAAAAATGTCTTAGAATTATTTAGGTCTTAGTTCTTTTTGTGATGTATGACAGCTGCGTTTGTTATACAACTATTGATGTATAGGAAGGCTGAGGAAATCAACTTGAGCAACTGACAAAAATAAACAGTGAATTCTTTAAAAACTCAAAATCAAAAACTCAAATGAAGTTCATGTTTGATTTTCTTTATGTTGCTATACAGTTTCTGTGATCTTCATGTTTATTGATATTATATTTAAAAGTTGTGTTTAATAGAGTGCCATATCTTAAAAGTTGGAATTTTTTAAATTCCAAAATATTCTAAGCCCTTAAACCTGGCACTTGCAGATTTACCTTTGGGGATGTGGGGGGGAAGGAATTAGTTCTATTATAGAGCATGAGAGAATTCTAAATAATGTCTTAGCTTTCTGTAGTATAACCCATTTAGTTTTTTTCTTTTCATATTTTGTCTTCTAGCTAAAATGCTGAATCTTATTGAAAAGTAGAAATCCTTTTCGATTGCAAAATCAAGTTCAGTGGGGGAAAACATAATCATTGAGGACCTGATTTATTTATCTTCATTTATGAATGCTTGTCTTCATTACATTTTGATATGTAGGTCGTACTCTTTCAGATGTCAGTCACATATCTAACATCAATTCAAGTTGCATTAATGAGTCTACACATAACTCAATTATGAACAGCAAATTGGGGTCTCTACTTGAAAATCTACAAAATCTGGATATCAGCGCATTTCAAGCCCCTGATGATTTACTAGATGGCTGTCGGGTATGTCTGCAAATTAATTGACTTTTATGATATTTAATGTATTTTAATATTCATTAGCCTTATATTTGTGGTCAGCCAGTATGTAGTAATCACTTACTATGTGGCATGCACTACACTAAATGCTAGGGATACAAAGGAAGACAAAACCATAGCTTCTGCACCTAAGGAAACTCACAGTCTAATGGGGGAGAAAACATGCAAATAATACTTACAAGCAATATGTATGTGTAAGTGGGAGGTAATTTCAGAGGCAAGGTTTAGCAGAGGGTCAGGATTGGGACAGGAAAGGTTGCTTGCAGAACATGGGATTTGAAATAAATGTTGAGCCTGGGAGTTAGAGGTGATGAGGGAGAACATTCCAGGTACGTTACCCCAGTGAAAAAGCAGTCAGGATATGACAATGTCCTGTGTGAGAAACAGCAAAAAAAAAAAAAAAATATGGTGATGCTTGGTGCTAGAATACATGGTGGAGAATAAAATGTAAGAAAACTGGAAAAATGGGAACAGAATAGGTTGTAAATGGCTTTAAAAGTCAAACAGAGGGTTTGATATTTAATCCTGGAGTTAATAGGAAGCAATTTCAGTATATCAAGTAGGACCATGATGTGGGCAAACCTGTGTTTTAGGAAGATCATTTTGGCAGCCAAGCAGAAGATGGATGGGAATGGTTAGAGGCTCGAGATAAAATGATGAACCAGCAAACTTGCTGCTCTGCCCAAGGGTGTCATATGTCAGCTATGTGAGTACAGAGAGGAGGAAGGAAGTTAGAGATGGGAGGGGTGAAACATACAGGACTTGGCACCAAGTTGGTTATGTGGAATGAATTCAAATGAGAAGCCTAAGTGACAGGGAAGATGGTGGGATCATTCATAGTAATAGGCAAGTTTGAATGAGGATGGTGTTGGGGAAACAATACTGTTGTGGACTAGACATGCATAGTTTAAGTTTAGACATGTAGAGTTTAAGTACTCTAGGCAGCATCTAGTTCAAGGTGTTTAATAAGCAGTTGGTGATTCTAACCTGGAAGTTAGGAGAGAAGTTAGGGCTGAATGAATAGTTCTGAAAAAGATTATAATCAAGTGAATGAGAAATAATGACATGACCAAGGGGAAAAGTCTAGAGGGAGAAAAGGGCCCAGGACAGAGATTTAGAGAATAATACCTGTGGATAGTAGGCATAACCTGAGTGAAGAGCCAGCAAAGGAGATGAAAAGGTAGTCATATGAGTAGAAGAAAACTAAGGGAGTGAGCAGTGTATTTTCTTACTGCAGAAGATAAGGTATCCAGGAAAAGAAGAGGGTGGTCAGCAATGACTGGCGACAGAGAGGCAGAAATCAAGAGATCATTGGTATCTTTTGAGAGATTAGTTTCTGTTGAATCATGTTCAAAAGCCAGACTACAGAAGGAAGAAGAATGGAAAAAGGAGAAGGTGGGGGAAGTGAGTGAGGTGAGGGGTAAAAAGTGGGAGTTTTCTTAAGTGAATAATTTCATTGTTTTTGTTGAAAGCAAGATCCTCGGCTGATAGTATTGGGGGTGAGGTACCATGTGAGGTATGAGAAGGAATGAAAAGGTTTAGAATGCTAAGGTCCTTGAGTTGATGAAGGCCAAAATCAGTGGCCTTTTTTTAGTATCAGTCTCCTTGACCTCTCTCTAGCCTTTGTCACTTTTGGTCACCCTCTTGTTGATACTGTTTTTTTCTAGTTTTTCAGGACACCACCCTCTCTTGGTTTTCCTACCTGTCTCAACTCCTCAGTCTCCTTTGCTGTATCTTTTTCCATATCACTCCCTCCAACTGTAGATGTTCCTAAGATACTTGCTGGTCTCTCTTCTCTCTTCTCCCTCTCTACTACTTCACTTGGTGATCTCATCAGTTCCCATTGATTTAATTATCACCTTTATAGTGAAGAGTCTTAAATCTACCCATTCTGCCCCAGTTTCTCTGCTGACCTGTCTTGCATCTCCCAACAGATTTTGAGATGTCTTGAAATGGATATCCAGTAAACATCTTTTTTTTGTTGTTTGTTTGTTTGAAAGCAGTAATTTTATTGGTAGTCTTTTTTTCTGCCTGATCCCAGGACTTTGGCCTCTCCCTGACCATGGCTCCTCTCATTTTTGAAAGCTAGAATACCTATAGAATGCCAACTTCTGGTTGTGCCCCACTCCTCCATTTCAACAAATCTACTTGGAAGCAACTTCTCGGAACCCCTTCCTTATAGATCGGAGGAGAAATAGGGAGGGAAAGTAAGACTTTAACAGGAACAAAAAGGGTAGTAAAACTTGCCTGAGAGTTCAATTCCAAGTTTCTTCAAAAACCAATACAAAACCTCCAAAATAAGTTCAGTAACACCACGGATGTGCATTTGCTTCATGAATTGTTTTGAAAGTGTGCACAATCTCATAGACTCAGCTCAGGTCTTCTCAATCCAAGAGAAAGCCCTTGTTCTCTAGTCCCTATTCCTCTGACCCATTACAATAGTAATAAATAACCATGGGGCCGTGGGCAACACTGTTGTCCTACCTGCCCCTTTGCCCACTAATACCACTGGAGTCAGTCCAGTCTCATGACCCTCTGTCTTCATGTCATTGAACTCCAGCTCCTTCTTCTGATCAAATGTGCGTTTATAGCACTCGACTTTCATCTCTGGGTCATTCTCTGGGGCATACACATTCTGGAAGTAGCTGTTTCCTGCTGGATCATCCAGAATGAAGTGAGCATTCATTTTGTCTTCTATAATCTAGTCCATCTTATAGCTAAACTCCTCCAACTTTTCTATGCAATCAAGGTCGGAGCTGTCGCCCAGTGTAAAGGGGTTCCTGGTCACCAGATCACAGATGTCTTTCAGCAGTCCCTCCAAGGTGGTAAACTTGCCCCTGAGGGCACCATGGCCAGCTCAAACTCCAGTTCTGGGATTTCCACACTGCATGTCTCAGACTTCAGTATATCCCTGGTCATGTCTGAGGGATCCGTGATATGAAGGGTGATCCTGGTGCCCAAAGGTTCCACTGCTCCTCCTGACTTTACCTCATTAGTTCAGTGCCCATAGTTCTCACAATTGGTCACCATAATGATAACCTCTTTAAAGTGGGGGATTTACACTAATTTCATGTTGGTGATGGCAGGAGCATTGCACTCAGGGCAATTTGTGTTGAACTGTAAAACTTCATTCCTGAGATCTTCCACAGGGTCAGTGGACTTCTCTTCAGGCTCCAGTCTTGAGACCCAGCATGTCCCCTTGCTGGGGAGTCCTGGTATATGTGTGATCACCAGAGAATCATCTTTCCAAGGAGCATACGGATTTTCCACAAAACTTCCCCGAAGGATCATCAATGATAAAAGTGAATGGGGAGTCCACCCGCTTCAGCTGCTTCAGCTTGGCAATAAACTCATCAATTTTTCTAGCCATGGTTTCCCCTTTTGCCCTGTGAGCTGGTTGGTCCTATTCCAAACCAGAGATGGCATGATTAATTAATCCTTTGACAGTGGTCAGAGCTCCTTTTTTGCTGAAACCAGGAATCTCAAAGTCTAACTCTGGGAACCTTGCTGTGGCACGATCTGTTTTCACTACTTCTAGTTCATGTCCTCACAAACCCTAACAGACAAGGTATAGCGCATACTCTGTTCCTGGATCCTGCCTGCAGACTGAATCTCTTGTGCTGGACCAGCCACAATGTTCACAGGAGAAAAGGAATCTTGGTTAGCAGAAGGCAAGTCATCTCCTTGCCATAACAGTTCGTGCACAGGGACTCCGTAGGCCCCAATGGGGGATGGAACAGATTCCCAGAAGCGAGGGTGGGGCCCCCAGCCTAACCCCAGGATCCAATGCGCAGAGATCCCACATGACCATCACATTGGTCCCAGCTGCCTCCACTCCCAGTAAACATCTTATATGCAACATGTCCAAAACTGAACATATTATCTTTTCCTCCTTATTCCCTCCCTTCAGTGCTCTCCTACCTTCCCTATTACTACAGAAGGCAACACTCTTCTCCTAGTCTCAGGCTCCTCACTATTTCTTCTCTCCCTCCCCACCCCCCACCTCAACATTCAATCTGTTGTTAGGCCTGTCCATTTTACCTTTGCTTCATCTCTCAAATATGCCTCTCTTCTTGGCACTACCACTCTCCTGGTGCAGACCCTCATCACTTCATGCCTGGACTATTGCAATAGCTGGTGGTGGGTTCGCCTGCTCTGAGTCTCTGCCTAACCCTAAATGCACTCTGCCCATTCTAAACTATGCTACATTCAGCTACCAGAGTGATTTTCTTAAATCATAAATCCTACCATGTTGCCTCCCTACTCAATAAACTGCAATAACTCCTTATTACACCATTCCTGTATCATATACTAAATCCTTTATTTGGTGTTGAAAACCCTTAATAACCTAAATCCCTCCTAACTTTGCAGTCTTACTATATCTTACATCATATCTTTTATAGAGCTTATTTGTACATACATGTTTTCTTGCTGTCTACTCCATTAGATTGTGATCTCCTCAAGGATGAGGACTGTCTTTTAATTTCTTTTAGTATCCTCAATACTTAGCACAGTGCCTGGCACATAGTATGCATTTAATAAATGTTTCTTGACTGACTATTAAACATCTTGGATATACCATAGATATTTTAAGCTCAGCATGCCCAAAACTGGACTTAATCTGTTCTTTCCCATTTGTTACCCCCTTCCTAATTTCCTTTTTACTACTGTCAAGGATACTACAATTGTTCCAGGCTTTACAACCTTGATTACTTACTGTCAGTCATTTCCCCATATCCATTCTCCTGCCAAATCCTATCATTTCTTCCTTTGTAACATCTCCTGTATACTCCCCTGCATTGACACTGCCATTACTCTAGGGCAAGACTATATCTCCTCATAACTGGACTATTACAAGAACCTACTGGTTGATCTCCTTGCCTTACTCTACCCCTTTCCCCATTCAATAAATTCTAGTGACTCACTTGTATCTAGGATTAAATAAAAAGTTCTCTTGCTAAGTCTTCTCCCTTCCACTTACTCTGTGATCCAGTGACATTGGTCTCCTTGCTATTCCTTTTAGTTTGTTTGTACGTAGTTCTTTCATGGAGTTTTCTCCATTAGAATATGAACGTTTTGAGAAGAGGGACTGCAAGCAAGTGTTTAGCATAGTGCCTAGAATTTTAATAAATGTTACGTGATTTGATTTCACTTACAATGAAAAATGTTCATTTTTGGAGAACTTAAAATGTTCATATTTGGAATAGGTGAAAAAACAAAAAGGAGTTTATGTTTTGTTCTAGAGGTATTAGGGAACCACTGATGCTTCTTGAGGAGTGGAGCAAAAAAACCCTATGCTGTAGGAATATCAGTTTGGCAGCCTTGTAAACTTTGGTTTGGAGAGGACAAGGCCTAGAGGAAAGGAAACCAATTAAGTGGTGGGAGTAGTCAAGGTCATCTGGGATAAAGACCTGGACTGGGATTCTGTCAGTAAAGACAGAAAAACAAAGAAATGAACATTGTGATGGCAGAATTGACAAGATATGGCAGTTGATAGATATTGAGAAGGAGAGTAGAGTCAAAGATGACTCCCAGAGTTCAAACCTAAGTGAGTGGAAGGGTGGGTGATGGGGAAAAGTAGGAAAAGGGTGCTAGTAAGAGGGTTGGATCGGGGACAGAATGAATTTCATTGTGAATATGTTGACTACATAACAAGGTCTTAGTAGTGTTGGACAGACAAAAGGCATGAGAAAGAGAGGCAATCACCATAAATCAGTGTTCCTGGGAAGGCTCAGATGGGGTTGGGGGACTGGGACTTGAGCTGAATCTCAGAAGATGGACAGTATGAGCTTACTGAGGAGAGAAGTGGGGTGGGCATTGCAGGCAAGCGATATGACCAACAATGAGGAGGAAGGAATGGGCATAGTATGGGCTGGGGAACATTTCTTTTTTGTTAAAAAGATAGAATTTTAAAGACCTAGTGCAACTTTAAATTAGCAAGAATATCAAGTTTTCTAAGAGAACCAGAGAGTTCAGCAAATAGCTTTGGCTTAAGAAGCAGCTTAGTGTAGTGGAAAGAGTAGTAGAAGACTTGTGAGAGTAATGGATCTAACGCTTAAAACTTTGTCATTCTACACAAGTTAATTAACCTGTTTCCTCAACTATAAAATGAGGATATTATATCAGTCCTTCTGGAAACCTTTCCCCTTGTAATTATTGTGAGGAAAATGCTTTGTATATCTTAAAGTTCTATGTAAATGTGAGCGATTATCATATCATACTGTGGGTCAAACTGGGGTAGATTTTGCCAATCCAACAACAAGGGTATGGTCATAATACGAGACATATATTTGGGACTATATGGGAGTTGAATTGTGAGTGTACCGCATACTCTAGTCTGACACAAGTATTTTTCTATTCTTTGGTTGCAGATATACCTTTGTGGTTTTAGTGGCAGAAAGCTAGATAAACTGAGAAGACTTATTAATTGTGGTGGTGGAGTTCGCTTTAATCAGCTCAATGAAGATGTGACCCATGTTATTGTTGGAGATTATGATGATGAGTTAAAACAATTTTGGACTAAATCGACACACAGGTTCTGACTATTTATATTTTGAAGCAATTTTCATGTTGCAAATAATTTTATTGTAAATTATAGATAGTGACTGTAGGAAGCAAAGAATGGACTAAATGCTTCAAATGTTAGATCATGACTGTATTTACTGTTTTCATAGGCCTCATGTAGTGGGACCAAAATGGCTGCTGGAGTGTTTTAGTAAAGGTTATCTGCTTTCTGAGGAGCCATACATCCACTTGAGTTACCAGCCAGTGGAGATAACTGTTTCAGATCAACCAGGAATGAAAGCAACACTGTCCAAAAGAAATAACAGTTTTTCTAAGAAAGAATTCGTGGACACGGAAAAACATCAGCAAGCTGATGAAGACTTACTCTCCCAGTACATAAATGATCACATGGGTAAGAACTGTATAAGTCAAATTGATTTTATGAGAATAAGGACTTTTTTTAATAGTTTTATTTATTTTTAGATTTTGACATTCATTTCCACAAAAATTTAAGTTCCAATTTTTCTGCCTATCTCTCCTCTCCCCCCACCCCATAACACCTTACATTCTGATTACCCCTTCCCTCAATGTGCCCTCCCTTCTGTCACACTCCAGCCTTCCCTTATCTCCATCTTCTCTCTTTTCTTGTAGGGCAAGATAAATTTCTATACCCCATTACCTGTATTTCTTATTTCCCAGTTATATGTAATAACAATTCTCGACATTCATTTCTAATTCTTTGAATTCCAACTTCTCTCCCTTCCTCCCTCCACACCTATCCCCACTGAGAAGGCAAGCAATTCAATACAGGCTACATATGTGTCGTTTTGCAAAAGACTTCTGTAATAGTCGTGTTGTGTAAGACTAACTATATTGCCCTCCATCCTACCCTGTCCCCCCTTTCTTTTTTCTATTCTCTCATTTGACCCTGTCCCTTTCCAAAAGTGTTTACTTCTAGTTACTCCCTTTTCCCATTTGCCCTCGTTTCTATCATCCCCCTCGCCCCACTTGTCCCCTTCTCCCCTATGTTCCTGTAGTGTAAGATAGATTTTCATACCAAATTTAGTGAGCATATTATTCCCTCCTTAAGCCGTATGTGAAAAGAGTAAGCTTCACTTTTCCCATCTCACCTCCTCCCTTTCCTCCTCCATTGAAAAAGATTTTTCTTACTCTTTTATGAGTGATAGTCTGCTCCATTCCATTTCTCCCTTTCTCCTCCCAATATTTTCCTCTGTCACCCCTTAATTTTATTTTTTTATGGATATGATCTTTTCTGATTCAACTCAACCTGTACTCTCTGTGTGTGTGTGTGTGTGTGTGTGTGTGTATAATCCCTCTACCTACCCAAATACTGAGAAAAGTCTCAAGAGTTACAAATATTATCTTTCCATGTAGGAATATGAACAGTTCAGCTTTAGAAAGTCCTTTATGATTTCTCTTTCTTGTTTACCTTTTCATGCTTCTCTTGATTCTTGTGTTTGAAAGTCAGATTTTCTGTTCAGTTCTGATCTTTTCTTCATGAATGCTTGAAAGTCCTCTATATCATTGAATGACCATTTTTTCCCTTGAAGTATTATACTCAGTTTTGCTGGGTAACTGATCCTTGGTTTTAATCCCAATTTCTTTGACTTCTGGAATATCCTATTCCAAGCCCTTTGATCCCTTTTAATGTAGAAGCTGCCAGATCCTGTGTTATCCTGATTGTATTTCCACAATACTCAAGTTGTTTCTTTCTAGTTGCTTACAATATTTTCTCCTTGACCTGGGAACTCTGAAATTTGGCCACAATGTTCCCAGGAGTTTCGTTTTTTGGGTCTCTTTCAGGAAGTGATAGGTGAATTTATTTATTTTCAATGTTTATTTTGTCCTCTGGTTCTAGAATATCAGAGCACTTTTCCTTGATAATTTCATGAAAGATAATGTCTGGGGCTCTTTTTTTGATCATGACTTTCAGGTAGTCCCATAATTTTTAAATTCTCTGTCCTGGATCTGTTTTCCAGGTCAGCTGTTTTTCCAGTGAGATGTTTCACATTATCTTCTATTTTTTCAATGTTTTGGTTTTGTTTTGTAACTTCTTGGTTTATCGTATAGTTATTAGGTTCCCTGAACTCCACTCCCATTTTTAAAGACCTATTTTGTTCAGTGAGCTTTTGAACCTCCTTTTCCAGTGGGGTAATTCTGCTTTTTAAACCCTTCTCCCCATTGTTTTTTTGGACCTCTTTTTCCAGTTGAGTTAGCCTATTTTTAAAGGTGTTATTTTCCTCAGCATTTTCTTGGTTCTCCTTTAGCAAGTTACTGACTCGCTTTTCAAGCTCTTCTATGGCCTGAGCCCATTTCATACTCATTTTGGAGGTACTGGAAGTACTTCCTCATCAGAAAGGATGGAAGGAGATACCTGTTCACCAAGAAAGTAAACTTCTATGGGGGCAGCTAGGTGGTGTAGTGGATAGAGCACCAATGCAGGAGTCAGGAGGACCTGAGTTCAAATCTCAGACACTTGACATTCACTAGCTGTGTGACCTTGAGCAAGTCCCTTAACCTCAATTGTTTACAGCAAACAGATTAAAAAATAACTGTGTGGGGAAACATTTATGGTCTCGTGCAGAAGTTGTCACTTAGTCTAAGTCTTTTAGGAAACTGGACAGCTGGAACATAGCCATGGGAGGTGGAGGTGGAGCATTATATGTGAGAAACACAAGAAGATTAGTTTTGCTTGATCATAAGTACATGGGGGGAAGAAGGAGAATGAGACCAGCTTGGAAAGAGCTTTAAATGCCAAACAGAAGTTTTATAGCTAATCCTAGAGGTGATAGGGAATCACTGAAATTTATTGAGTAGGATGGTGAACACAGTCTGATTTGTGCTGTAGGAAAAGGACTTTGGCAGCTGTGTAGAGCATGAATTTGAGTAGGGAGAGACTTGAGGGAAAAAATGTCTCTTTTCCTGGGCTCTGTCCCCCTAAATCTTTTGCCTCTCCCAACTAAAATATAAATTCCTTGAGAGGAGGGCCTATCTCACTTTTGTATTTGCATCCCCATCATTTAGCACAGTACTCAAAGCAAGCATGTAATATGTGGTTCTGCATTCATTCAGGTGGTGGCTGTGAGTAGACAGAAGGGGATGGATGCAAGAGATGTGATGAAAGTGGAAATGACAAGTCTTGGCCTGATTAGATATATGGAGTTGAGGATGACTCCAGGCTTGCAAACCTGAATGATTGGAAGGGCAGTGATGTCCTCAACAGAAATAGAGAAGTTGGGAAGAAAGGGTGGGTTTGGGAAAAGTGATGAGTTCTATGTTGGACACATGGAGTTGGAGATGCCTCAAGGACATCCATCCACTTTGACATGTGGGACTGGGAGGGTCCAGCTAGAGACTGGGTGTGGATATACAATTTGGGAGCCCTCCTCATAGAGAGAAAAATGATCATTATTACTCATTAGCAAAGTTTGAAGGGCATATTTTGAAGATGCCTTATAAGTGATAAGTATTTAAGTACCTTCTCTGACCCAGAAGTGTGCTAAATCCTGGTAAGGATATGAAAGAGGAATGGTTCCTGTCTGAGGAGCTTGCAGGCTGACTAGAATCTCTTAAAATGTTTTTCTTCCTACAGTTTTTGTAACTTGTTGCTTTCATGGATGTTGTGATTTAATTAGGAATTTGATGCTTTTGTTCACCATTGTTGCTAAGTGCAATTTGGAGAATATATGCTTATTTTGTAAGCTATGTAGTCTATGGTCATTTGCCATTGGTCCAGTTAACCAATTATCAGCTCAGCCTTACTCTAAAGAGTGACCCTTTTGAGAATCCTTGACACTGTTACTTGCATCAGTACTATGTTTAGAGATTCCAGTGTCATTGTGAAACAAGGAGGAATTTCACCAGTATTGCAGTTTATTTTGTTTGTGGTTCAGACCTGTGATTTCACTGGTATAAAGAATTCCTGTTGTGGAAACTCTATTCTTACTAAAGTTGAGTCATTGTGCAAGGTCACACAATCCAGTAAGATTCAGAGGTGGGACTTGAACCCAGCTCTTTCTGATTCCATGACTAGTTGGTTCTCCCTCTACCATGCCATGTTGATTCTCTTGAGATTTATAAGGAACGGATAATTTCAGGAGTTGTTTTCATCTTAAGTTTATGTAGTTATCACCCTCTTAAGTTCTTTGACACACACAAGTATATGGCAATACTTTGATGTATTTTTAATCTCATAATGTAGGTACTCCATCCTAATGTATGCTACTCATGCCTTCTTATCTTGTGATTGTTATCCAGGTCTTATAACTCTTCTGTAGGAAATTCTTTTAATATTTTGGAAACGTCTCTCTAAATCTTTTAACATTCCATGCTAATACAGCATGATAAAAAATGATTAAAGATGGGAATTGTCCATTTCGGAAAGATTGTGGAAAGATGGACACACTAAGGCATCATTGGTGGAACCATAAATTGGAAATCAGTTTTGAATAATGCAAAAAGAGTGACTGGACCCTTTGGCCCAGAGTACCCTTTACTATGAATATTCCCCAAGGAGTTTAATGACTAAAGGAAAGGCTCCACGAACACAAAAATATTAATGAAGGCAAGCAATCCATCAATACATTCCTATTAAATACATTTTCACTTTAGTCATGTTGAATAGAAGAATTAAAATGAATGGGAGAAACCTCAAAACAGAACATAATACCAAAGAAAATGGTATTTTGCTTTCCACTTCCATAGTTCTTTCCCTGGATGTGGAAGGTGTTTTGCCTTAAAAGTCCATTGGGAATTTTTTAGGTCTTTGCATTGCTATGAAGGGCTAAGTCTACCAGAAAAATTCCTCTCATACTGAAGTTGTTGCTGTGTACAAAGTTCTCCTGGTTCTGTTCCTTTCACTCAGCATCAGTTCATATAAGTTCTTTAAGGCCTCGCTGAAGTCTTCCTGTGCATCATTTCTTATAGCACAATAGTATTCCATTCCAGAGAATGTTAAGTGTTAAAAAACTTGGAAAAGACATTGGAATTGTTGAAAGTACTAGACAGTTTTCAGTATGCTAATTAGTCTGACTTCTTACCCTTTTTATCCCAGGGCCAATTTACTATTCATCTTCAGTTCCTGTCCTGTATATGCACATATATACAGTATAAACATATTAAGATACATCTGCCTATCATAGTCTGGACCATAGACATTCTTCATCTATTATTTCCTGTGTAGATTATTGATATTTTTTGAAGGTTCATGTATCTTTCTGAGAAGGTCCTCAGAAGTTGGGTGTGATTTAGTAAAAAGAGTATACAGAATTTGGAGTCAAAGTGTCTGAGTTCAGGTCTCCCAACATTGCTTCTTTCTGTTGGTATTTTTTAAACAAATCATTTAAGTTCTGGGCCTCACTTTATCCCTTTATAAAAATGAGCATCCACTTCTAGGAGTTCTGATTTCATCTTGATTTGTCAGTTGCTATGGGGGGTGGGCAGGTTGGAGCATAATGCTATAATCTGGCTTTCCCCCTGGTTGTTCAGTATTTTCCCTTCTTTAGGATATCTTAAAAATCAGTCCCTCAAGTTTTTTCAAAATCATATGACTTCCATGGTAGATTTCTTGATGTGAGCTTGACTTGATCCAGCTCTTCTTCATCTCTGTGGCCATTTCTTCTGAGAGAGAGGGTAGGGCATGGGGTAGGTGCGTATTGAGGATTGAGATGTCCAAAAGTAATGTGATTCTATTGTCATTCATTGGCAAATGTGCTGTTTAAATTTATTTTCTTTTTTTCTTTGATACTGTCACTCCTTAAGTGAGTATTACTGGCCTTCAGAGCACATGTGAGAGTGCCTGAAAAAACAAGTTATGTGACACATGGTCCTAACTTCAGCAACAGACTATAGTTGGAATCTGAATTTGCTCCCATTGAGAAAATTGTTTTGCTTTCTCTTTTCAGATGGTGAAAAGTCGGAAACTGGAATCTTTAATGATTCCACTCTTTCTACTACACGAGGGGATAACCAGTCTTTCCTCAGCCACAATTCACTGCCTGAGAGTTCTACAATTATTGAAGGTTTGTTTAGCCGGAAGAAGTTCCTTGTTATGGGTTTTAGTGAAGAAGATGAATCTTGCTTTGTCGACGTTATTAAAGAAAATGCTGGAAAAATTCTGCCCCTCCAAAGCAGAACTATTGCTGACTATGCTGTGGTTCCTTTACTGGGGTGTGAAGTGGAGTCAACTGTAGGAGAAGTTGTTACAAATACATGGCTGGTAAGAAGAAACTAGCAGTTGAAACATCAGCAAGTAACATTGTTAGAAATAGACTGATCAGAATTTGTGATTAAAGGATAGCTATGAATACATAGGTTGTTGTTGATTGTTATTGCATATATAGTTCTACTGAGCACTCTGGTTAGAATTCGGAAACAAAGCAACTGTTGTAATTTAAGAAGTAATTGATTTAAAAAGTGACTGTTCCATGGGGGAGAGCGAGGTACGGAGAGATGCAATTGTGAAGTATGGTTTGGTGACCTAAGAGGAAGGCCAATCTGATGGATATTAACATTCTCATCTAATGAACTAGGTTTAATAAATCTTCTTTATTCTGTGTGCTGGAGGGATTTTTTTTATCAGACCTGTCATTTCATTGCTCTAGTGAACCGCTGATGAGGAAACTCCCTTTATTAACACCTAAGAGTCTGAGAAGTTAAGTGATTGACCCAGGGTCACCCATGAAGTAGGTATCAGAGGCAGGACTTGAACCCAGGTCTTTCTGACTCCAAGGCCAGCTCTCTGTCTACTATGCTTGTTTACTTCTTAATTGAAAGTTTTTTCCCTGTTTATTCTCAGTAAAGGTGTGTGTAGATATACATGTATAAATACGTATATATTAAAATTATATTGAGAATAAGCACAGTCAGATTTTGTACTGAGATATAATTAATGGTTCCCATCTAGACAAGAGTTTTTATAACTGAACTTATGTTACTCTATGGTACCTTATTCCTGTTTTTGTTTTCTCTCTTGTAAGATTACTTGTGTTGAACAACAAAATCTTTTTGACCCGGAATCAAATCCACTCTTCACACCAATACCAGTATTGGAAGGAAGTGGTACTCCTTTAGAAAATTGTGTTCTTTCACTCAGTCAGTTTACTGGAGCAGAGAAAGATTCCTTGGTATATTTAGCAAGCCTGCTTGGAGCAAGGTATGCTTTTTCATTAGCATGTAATCTTGGTGTACTATAAAACATGCAAAACAGAATTTGTCTTTGTTCCTATATACAATATATATGTGTAAAGTAACGAACAAGCCACACATACTGTGATGTGAATCACCGAAATCAACCTGTGCCTCTGCTCCATTCCAAGGCATATCTCCTGAGCCTTATGTTTCTCCACTTGAATGAGTGTCTTGTTGGTACCTCAAATTTGACATGTCCAAAACTAAATGGAAATTAGGGTTAACCAACCTCAACCCTGCCCCACCTCTAAAACTGCCCTGTTTAATGTTGGTGGCTCCATGATTTTCCCAGGCACCAAGATTTGAAACTCCAAAGGCATCTTCTCCCTCATCTCCCTATATCATTCACCAGACTTGTAGCTTTTGCCTCTGTCCCCTTCATATTCGTCTCTCCTCAGAAATATTGTCATTTACACTGCTCCTCCACACTCCTCACCTTTGGAACCCCACTCAGGACAATTACTTTCCTGATTGGTGCGAATGAGAGCAAACCTATCTAACTCACTCTCTAGCTACTTCAAGACTTTACTTTTCTTCCATCTACCTTGAATACTGTGCCAGCTGTATGTCAGTCCTGTGCTGGTACTAGGAATTCTGGAAGGGCCTGGACAGCAGAGACTGGTTCTGGTGAAGGCTCCACTCACCCTTCTTGGGATTCCCTAGAATCCCCAAAATCTCCCCTATTAGAATGGGAGCTTCTTGAGGGCAAGAACTGTCTCACATTTGTATTTATATCCTCATCTCCTAGCATAGTGCTTTTTATACCCATTCTTTTTCTCCAGTCATACTGCTACTACTACCCTAGTTTAGGCCCTGATTACCTGCTGTCTTGAACTATTGTAACAGCCCTTAGTTGGCTTCCCTGCCTCCAGGCTCTTCCCTCTCCAATCCATCCTTCATGCAGCTGCAAGAATAATCTGAAGCACAGGTGTAGCCTTGTCACTCATTGGCTCAGAAACCTTCAGTGACTCCCAATTCCCTCTGTGCTATAAAATACAAGATCCTTAGCCTGGCATTTAAGGTGCTTCCTGTTCAGCTTCCAAACTTCCTTTTGTAGTCTTAGTTTTTTTTTTTTTTCAAGGAAAACAACCTACAGTGTTTATTGCCAGTGACAAAATTTCAACTCTCAAGCAAAAGTGAGAATTTTGGAAAAGTTAAATCCACCACCATGAGCTTGGCAACTCCCCAATACTTAAAGATTTTTCTGATGAGATCCATGGAAATATTAACAAATATGATTTTTAATATTGTAAAATTGAATGAAAGACCTGCAAAACTTAATGAATCAACACTTTCCAAATGATCAGTGCATGAATTTTAAAAATTTAAAAAATCATTCATGGATAAAAGATTCATTCAATATACAAGATAGATCAATGTATTTTAATGTAACAGATTATGAAAAGTTCATTGATATAGTTTCAGATTCCACACTGCAAATCACCTTTAAGAAAATACTACTTGTCAAATGTTGGTATAGTATCAAAGAAAAATATTCACAATGACCTGAAAAATCTATGAAAATTCCCCTATACTTATCTCTGTGAGACCATATTTTCTACATACACTTCAACTAAAACAGCATATCACAACAGAGAAAATGAATAAGCAGTTGGAAGAATCTAGCTGTCTTCTAATAAGCCAGATTTAAAGGGATGTTCAAAAACAGGTAAAACAATGCTACTTTTTTCACTATTTTTGTTTTGGAAAATAGTTTTTATTTTTTATTTTTTTTTGGTTTCAACTTTTTTTTTATTATTATTTTTAATGTTTTACAATCACTGCCATAAAATTAAGATTTTATCCCTCCCACACCTACCCCCCACTACCCCCCTCCCCCCACGACCGCATACAATTCTGTATAGGTTCTACATATACTTTCCTATTGAGTACATTTTCACTATAGTCATGCTATGTAGTCGAACTAAAATAAATGGAAGAAATCATATAACAAATCAAAACATGATACACAAAAACACGCATACACACAAACTGCGAAAGAAATATGGAAGTCATTCACAGTTTGTGTGTGTGCGTGTTTTTGTGTAGTCTTAGTTCTTAACACTCCTTGTAACACATTTGTCTCTTCTCCCAGACTGGATGTACCATTCTGCCACAGTGCACTCCAGCCCAGGTGATCTCTAGGAAGTCCTTTTTTACCTTGAGGTGTCCTTGAGGATTCTTCTTCTTCAGTATTCAGCTCCCCTCTCCTCCTCTAGGTGTCCTTCCCTGGTTTCTCACACCCACTCTTCATCCTAGTATGCATCCTAGATCTCCTTTGCCTCTCTTTTGTCTGTCCCTACTGTGTCCTTGCCCTATCTGCCCCTCTCTGCCCTTTCCTCAGTAAAACATCAACGTCTTCTTGGGAAGATTTGTACAAAGTGATGCAGAGGTGAAGGAAACAGAACCAGAAAAACAGCGCCCCCACAATGACTGCAGCCAGAGAAGAAAGAAAGTGAGAGCTTTGTAGTTAGAATGACTTAGCTCTACTCCAGGAAAGAGATGACAACATGCAGCTCCCTTCCTTCTTTGCAGAGTTGGAAGAACTCTTGAGTCTAGAATACTATATATTGCTAGATTGTGGCAACATGAGAGTTTTGAGGAACTGCCTTCCCTTACCCCTGCCCATCTTCTTCTGTCTTCCTTAAAAGGGATTGCTAGGAAGGGATAGAAGAGGGAGCAGGAATATGTTTGGAAAAGAAAGTGATGAGGCAAACAAAAAAAATGAGTTACTTTATAAAAGAAAAAACTTCTCAAAAGCAGATAGTATTGACATTTTAGAGAGAAAGAAAACAAGACACAGGGATGGTCTGACCGTGGTTGTACAGTTGCAGTGTGTGGTAGCATTGGGACTTAACATCCAGGCTTTTGCATTTCTTTCTCTAGACTACATTGCCTCTCAGTAAGCTGCTACATGGCTATCAGGCTAATTTCGAAAATTCCTTCAGAATATACTTTTCCCAAGCCCAAATGGGAATTAGAGGAGAAGATGTAGCTTTTTAGGTGCTGTTCACATTTTCTCAGGCAGATAATCTGAACACTCCCACCCAGTGTTCAGTTTCCCATTTCAGAGAGGCACAAAGCAATTTGGGTGTGCTTGTGTTGTACATTCTCTTGTCTGTAAGCTTCCAGGCTTTCTGCACATTTGGGTGTTCTCCCTGACACCCAGCAGAAAGGCATCCTGCTGGTTTGGGTTTTGGTGTCCCATCCCATTCCATTCCTTGAGGGGCAGAGCTGAACAAGTCTGGGGCCTTACTACTACTTACTCCATTTCCCTTCTCCCCAGTTCTGTCATTTTATCAGTAGGTAAGTCCCTTAGATGTGTCTGCCTCAGTTTTCTCACCTGTAAAATGGTGATATATTCTTTCCTACTCAACATCACTGCTCTGTTGTGAAGATCAAATGAGATTTGTATGTGAAAGCTCTTGGGAGAGTTAAAAATATCTTTATGGATAGGAAATATTATTGTTACCTGTTGTGTTCTGCTTTCCTTTCATGTGCCTTTGGGTAGAAGAGTGAAAGTAAGTAGATAAATAGTTATATAGGTTAAAACGTTTTCTTTGTTATTACTTGTAGGAATATTTGCATTTTGTATTTTTTTTTAAATAACTGATTATCTCTCATAATGATTTTTGTAGCATTCTAAGTTTTTTTGGTCAGAGAAACTTAACTGTATCTTGTCCAGCAGCATCCCTTATTGTTTGCTTCCAGATAAATTATTGTCAGCTTACTAAATGTCTTCATTAATAATTTCAGAGTTCAAGAATTCTTTGTGCGCAAGGACAGTGAAAAGAAGGACATGCTTGCTAGTACCCATCTCGTAGTGAAACAACCAGATGGTTCTAAATATCAGGCTGCCCAGAAGTGGGGATTACCTGCAGTGTCTATGGATTGGATAATCGAGACTGCTAAATTGGGGAAGAGAGCAGATGAATGCAAGTTCATGATTGGAAATCTACACAAACAAGGTTGCCAATCTGACTTTGTTTTGTTATCCATATTTCTGTGACTAGTTGATTCATGGGATCATAGATGTCCTAGTTCAAACCCTCTTATTTTACAAATGAAATTCACTCAAAGCTCTATTGATTTATCAAATCACTGATGTGTGAGGTACTCAAAAACAAAAATGGAAACAACCCCTGTTCATATAGAGAACAAAACAAGCTGGTGGGAGGGGTACTAAATTATATTGGGGCTTTGTCCTAGGAAAGAGCTTTGATTTTTGCTTTTGCTATTTGGGCACTTGTATTTTAAAGTTCAGTTAAAGTCTAATAATAGGTTACTCTTTTAAATTGTCTTTGGAGATGGAAATATAGCACATATAATTTTCGTTATCTGTAACTCCCAAGATATACAGCAACTTAAGGATGTTTCCATAATTCTCTCAAAGAAATTTTTTAAATGGCTGAATTAGAACAAGAGCAAGTGGTAAAAATGGAAGGTCTCGGTTCTATTTAGTGCTGCCACCTTGCAATTAAACTAGAAGGGGAACCTTCTCTGTTAGGAGTCCTTTACCTCTTAGTGTCATGGTCATCTGTTATGTCTTTGGTTATCTGCTGATGGCCCATGGTCTATGGACATACCATTCTCAGAATAATATTTTTAAATGCTCAAAGTAAAAGACATGGGATTATTTGGGAAAACAATTTATTGAAATAGAAGAAAATTTATTTTTAAGTTCACAGACCCCAGGTTAAGAACCATTGCTCTGTTACATCTCTTCCTTGTTGTCATTTCAGAATAAACTGTTGAAAAGTCAGAGTTAGAGAAAATAGCTAGAATAGCTCTCCGAACAGGGGTCATTTTCCAAGATAGTTGGAAAATTCAACAAATATGACATGAAGACCTCCTAACCTTGATCAAATTATTACGCTTATATTGTTTCTCCAAAAACATAAGCAAACTGTGTTTTCATTCTTTGTAGTTATAAATATGCACCAACTTTCGTTATATATTTGATTCTGCCAGTGGCTTGCAGACATTTAACATCTACCTTACCGGTAGGCATGAGACATCTTGTGAGTATCATTCAGGCATAATAATAATGAAAGGAGACCATGTTATATTGTGGACTTGAGTTTTCTCACAGGAAGATTTATAAATTACATTAATTATATTCACTTTAAGCTGTATTTTAAAAATACAAATTGCTAAAGAATGTTTTTGACAGAGCACTCTCTTTTTTTCCCCTAGAGATGAATTGAGCCAACACAATTTTCAGAATAACTATTTTCAGTGATGTAGATGTGAGCCTGTTCCAATACACATTCATTTACTGCAAGCTACCCCATTATTGTAAGGTGTAATAAGTGCAGCGTACCTCCTTCCTTTCCATGGAAAGGTGTTGGTCACTGTGGGTGTGGAACATTGCATTCGCTGTCAGGTCTTGTCACTGAGTTTGGCTTAACTGTTAAAAAGAGGCAGATGAGGCTGTTATATCCAGAAATAATGTATATAAAAACAAAAGATGTCAAGGAAAAAAGAAAATAGATGGACCATACTCAATGTTGAAGTTGATGTGTTTGATAAAACTTTAGGTTTTAGACTTGGGGGTTGGGGGTTGAGGCCATTATTTGTTTATATTTGTATTATTTCTTTTAATCTTGCAGAAGAAAATTTTGAAACTCAGATGGCAGTAGACAAGACTTATTCAGATGCTTCAGATAATTTTAACATGGTCGTGGAGCCTGAAAGAAGACTAGCTGTTACACCTTTAGATGTAAACAGGTTCCGGAGTAAAACTTTTCATACTGTAATCTCACAACATAACAGAAAGTCTTCATCTCCTCCTGTTGAAGTACAGCCACTTCAGAAGGAGCCTTCACTTCACCTTGACACACCATCTAAATTTCTATCCAAAGACAAACTCTTCAAACCTTCTTTTGATGTAAAGGTAAGAATTCGGTTAATATTGTCAGCCTTGTAATTTGAATGGTTGACACCAAATGCTCCATGGCCCCTTATCATATGGTGCCATGGATTTTCCCAAATGTGTTAGCAAGCTATTATTGACACTATCTGAACAAAACAAGGGAAACTAAAAATGTTGTTGATTTAACTTGTAGTACATTATAGGTTTTAGGCAGTTCCTACTACATTATAGCTTTAAAGGTAGCAGACTTTCAGAATGGTAGCAGTAAGGAGTAGTTGTGATAGATAACTGAAAACAATATCAGTCAGGAGACCTGGGTTCTAGTCCCAACTCTTCTGTGTGGTCTTAGAAGCAGATCATTTCACTTCTAAATCCATTTCCTTATCTATAAGATGAAGAAATTGGACCAGATGATTACTAAGGTCAGTTCCAGCCCTGATTCTGAATTCTGGCTCCACTGCTGAAGGCTGTGTTATTAGGCAAGAGCTGTCTGTTCATACAGTACACAATTGAGGTGTCTTATCAAATGAGTGAACATATATACAAAGTGTTTTGCAAATTTTAAAGTACCACGTAAAGGTAAGGTGTCATGAATACTCATGGCCATTTTATGAAGGTACAAGTGGGTATTCCTGGGCATAAATCCCTCCCTCGCTCCCTCTCTCCCTCCTTTTCTCTCTCTCTCTCTCTCTCTCTCTCTCTCTCTCTCTCTCTCTCTCTCTCTCTCTCTCCCTCTTCCTCTCTCCCTCTCTCTCCCCCCTTGCCCCCATCCTATCTTGAAGGTAGGACTCTAATGAAGACTTTTAAGGGCAGTGTATTGAGGTGTGTATAATTCTTATGTTTCACTAATGCAAAATTATTATTTCTTTTGTGTTAGTGACTTCTTTCTGCTATTATCACTAGATCTTTGCAGCTCTTACCTCTCTTCTGTTTTGTCTTTTTTCCCATCCTTTAGTATAAAAAACCTGTGTTTTTGAACATATACCAACATCTGTTCAGTAAACCAAGTCTGCGTACAAAATATGTAAATTTTATTTATAGTAACAATATATTTTATAATTTATTTTTATTTACAATATAATTATAGCAAATTATAATCTATAATTATATAATGTTATAATTTATAATAATGATAAAAATATAAAATCTTTGCATCGTTTCTTTGTTCAGCTACTTCTAGTTTGAGAGCAGTTCTAGATGTGTAGGGGTTCCAGATGACTAGCCAATCTCAAGATGATAGACATCATACTTAATTTTAAAAATTATTTACTATATATTTTGAATAGAATTTTATATTTTAAACTCCTTCAATTTTTAAGCGAGTGAAACATTTAACATTTCTCATTAGAAATGGCAAAAAGAAACCAAATTAAAATTGCTTTTTACTTATGTTCCAGAGTATTCTTTTCCTTGCTTTTGATTGAAGAAAGTTCTCTTCTCCAGCCATGGACCCAAGAACTTTATTTTAAAAAAAAATAGGATAAAGTTATAAGAAATAGTACTATGGGAAAATCAGAATTTTAATTAAAAATTGAAATGATGACCTACCTATACCATACATAATATGGAATCATACAGTTTTGGAGTTGTAAGGGACCTTAGATATTATCTAGTCCAGTCATCTAGTCTAATGAACTTCTACCGTATCTCTGATGTGTCATCCTCCAGCTACTTTTTGTACACTTCCAGTAGTGGGGAGTGTGCCACTTCACAAGGTACATTCCATTGTTGGACAAAGGAGGTTTTCCTTTATTCTGAGCCATTATCTACCTTACAACAGCTTCTACCCATTTTTCATTGTACTGCCTTATAGAAAGGCAGCATAGGGGAATAGGCCATTGAACTTGAAGTAAAGATATTTTTGTTTAAATCCTGCCTTAGACTCTTACTAGCTGTTGTTGTCATAGAAGCTCAAGTGTTTAATCTCCTTTCATGTCCTTAGTTTCTTCATTTATGATAGAGATCATAAAACCTATCTGATAGTATGGAGTTTTGTGAGGAGAGCACTTTATTAATGTATGTTATTAACTAAAGCAATGTATATAAAACATATATGCCCTGTGGTATGACAGGTCTTTTGAGTATTTGAGGACAGCTCTAGGCTTCTTTTAAGTTTTTACTTTTCTCGACTTATATCCTCACTTCTTTTTACCTTTGTAAATAGGATTTCATTTCCAAATTCTGTTGTCTTCCTCTGGGGTCCCTCTAGCTTAATTTGATGTTTTGAATTTGTGAATTCCAGAGTGTCAGTATTCTACACCATTCAGATTACAATCTTTCTATGCCTTCTCATTCTATGCAATTCCTGTCCTTGTGGAAGAACTACCCTGTATACTCAAGGTCTTTCTTTTTTTTTTTTGAAGCTCAGTTTTAGAAATTTTTTAAGTATTTTATTTTCCCCAGTTACATGTAAAAATAATTTTTAATATGCATTTTTAAAATTTCTAAGTTTCAAATTCTCTCCACTCCTCTCTCCCCACCCCCCTTCTTTGAGAAGGCAAGCAGTTCAGTATAGGTTATACATGTGTAATCATGCAAAACCACTTCCATAATAGTCATGTTGTGAAAGAAAGCATAGTCTTTATTAGAGCCTTTCCCCCCCACACCTTTATATTATTCTCTCTTTCCTTTCATCCTGCTCCTCCTCAAAAGTGTATTGCTTCTGACTTCTCCTGTTTCCCCAATCTGCCCTCCCCTTCTCTTATCCCCTTCTCCCCTACTTTCCTGTAGGGTAGGATAAACTTCTGTACTCAATTGGGTGGATATGTTACTCCATCTTTGAGCCAGTTCTGATGAGAGTAAGGTTCACTCATTCCCCTTCACCTCCCCCCTCTTCCCTTCTACTGTAAAAGCATTTTCTTGCATTTTTTATGTAATGTAATTTATCCCATTCTACCTCTCCCTTTCTCCTTCTCCAGGTACATTCCTCTCTCTCACCCCTTAATTTTATTTTTTAGGTATCATCCCTTTATATTCAAGTCATACCTTTGCCCTCTCTATCTATCTTACATTCCTTTTAACTACTCTAATAATGAGAAGGGACATATAGATTACTGTTCCTAAAGATGTCAAAATAATTAGCTTTTTGGGGGGTAGCATTAAGAAGAGCACAAGGAGTGCTTGTCTTTTTAAAAACAAATTGTAAATGTCAAAAAACTCCATTCTCCGTAGTCCATCAGCATTTATTTTAGAAGTCAACTCACGTGCTGGAATGATGGCCTAAAGCTTCCAGTGGACTATCATACATGACGGCCACAATTTCCAAACCTGACAACCTAGAGCACACTAGTGCCTTGTCCTGGCATGTATATTTGAACAGTTAGTTAATTCCATAGTCAACCCCTATGCCTAAGACCAAGAAGGGAGAGAGATCCAACCCTTGTTATTGGAATTTCTAATGAATTCTAAATGTATTTACCTAAAAAATTACTATTGCACATGGTGGTTAGGTTCTCCACTGTTAATATACTTCAGAAATAGTAATGTGTTAAAAAGACTTTGAGAGGATTGATTTAGGACCCTAGCCACTATTTTAAAATAAAATATATTTTATATTATTATTATATTTTATTATATATTATATATTATAATATTTTATTATATATTAGTTTTCAACATTGGAATTTGGAGTGCTTTTTCCTATCAAAATAAGTAATCAAATCAATATAAATACCTATGGAATATTTCCTAGTTGGAGATGGCCTATATTCCCAACCAGTCTGAAAAGTATTTTAAGAGATTTTTAAGTGCCTTGCTGAAATTAAGAAATCCTTCATCTGCGATTTCTCCCAATCTATATATAGTCCAGGGACACTAAACAAAAAGGAAATTCATTTTGGTATGACCTGTTTGAAGTGAGCTTGTGCTTGTGCTTTGTGAAGACCTCTTATCTGTTTCATATCACCTTTGGAATGACATCAGGCATATTTATCTAGATTTTAAATGTGCTGTTTTCTTCCTTTTTGGGTCTTGGAATTATTCTCCTTTCCTCCAAGATTTAATAGAGATGACCAGTAGGAGTTCTGTGGTCACATCTGCAAATCCTCTCAGTCAATTAGCCCCTGTTAGAGCCTTCTCTGTGCTGCTGTGCTACACAAGTGGGCAACAGTGTGGGCAACTGGCTCCTAGACTGACCTGACATTGGAAGGGGGAGGTCTCATATTTTCTTGCCACCTCAGTTTCTCATTAGTTCTCTCTGTACTGCACTTGTTCCGCACAGTAGGAAAATTATTCTCTTGATGAAGAAAACAGGGACAAAACAGGAGTCATTCTACCTCCTTTCTGTTATTTGTTTTAAACTATGCCATCTTTCCCACTTTACTTACCTTTTTCATCATATTTTAAAAGTAAAAGTGTTTGAATATGTAGCATTTTTCACAAGCCTCAGCTCATATTAGATATCCTTATGTTAAATAACAGTGAAAAGAGTGTTGGACTTGGGTTTAGGATACCAGGGTTTGAATCCCAGCTCTCCTTCTTACTCTGAGACCATAGACCAAGGGACTTAATATCTCTGAGCCTCAGTTTCCTCATCTGTAAAATGGAGATAATAATACCTATGCAACCAATTTTTTAAAATTTATTTTTAGTTTTCAGCATTTACTTCCACAAGATTCTGAGTTCCAAAATTTCTCCTTACCCCAAGACAGCATGTATTCTGATTACCCCTTCCTCCAGTCTGCCCTCCCTCTATCTCCCCCACCCCTTTCTCTTGTCCCTTCCCTTTCCTGTAGAGTAAGATAGATTTCTCTACTCAATTGCCTTATACAACCAATTCTTTTTTTAAACCTTTAAACACAGTCTAAACATGAGTTGTGGTTATTCTTATTGTATTCATCCTTCCATTTTTTATATGTATTCTTTCTTAATGTGTTAAAAAGCAGGCAACTTGATGCATTATAGCACCTGAGACCAGAGTTTGAAAAGGCTAAAATATCTGCTAACAGTGAGGCCATGTGTAAGTCATTTGACTTTTCTGAGCTTGTTTCAGCTAAAATGGGGATATTACTGCTCTACTGCAAAGATGGTTATGATGACGATATGTTGTGAACTGCACAGTGCTGAAGAGAGCTCTTACAGTTCTTTTGGCTAATGGGATTTATGTTCATTTATTCTAAAAGTAAATGGTGATTATATATTTCCTATTTCAGTTACTTCATTCTGGGACCCTGATGAATAAATATAGCAGAGCCTAATAAAATTTTTGCAAACTTAATTTTTCTTTTTTAGGAGTTAAAAAAAATTTTTTTAAGCATGTTTGGTTTTTAAACAATCTGCTATAGTACTTCAAACAAGACTGCCATAAAATCTGTATTTTTTCCTCTTTCTCATATATGAAATATCTATTTATTTCAGGCCAAGTAAAAAATTTGGGATGTAAAATCGCCAGGTAATGATAAAGCCAAATTCATCTGTTTCCTTTAATAGGATGCACTGGCAGCCTTGGAAACTCCATTAGGTCCCAGTCAACATCGCAGAAGAATGAGTACCCCACTTTCTGAAGTCATTGGCAAGAACTTGAAACTTGCTCTGGCAAATAGCACTCGCCCCACAGTAGGTCCTACTGCTAGCCCTGTGCTGAAAGATGTCCAAGCAGAAAAGGTAGATTTGGGTTACTTAACAGTAGAAGAGATGTTACACAATAATGTGATTTGAAACATTATTTATGGTTGATCTGTTTTTTTTCTATGTACAGGAGGAAGACCCCAAACCACTTCACAATGTAGTTATATGTGTTAGTAAAAAACTCAGTAAGAAACAGAGTGAACTCAATACTATCGCAGCATCCCTCGGGGCGGATTACAGGTTTGTGTTTATTTAATAATAAGGCAGGCATCCCCTGCCTCCTTTCACAGATTGTATCCTCAGTCACCTCTCCTTATTCTCTAGTCCTTAACATCTCCCTATTATCTTCTTTCTTCCCTACTGTCTTCAAATATGCTCAATTCTCCTCCACCCTTAGAAGACCTTCGCTGGACCCTGTTACTTCCCTCCAGCTGTCATGCTTCACTTGCTCTCCTTACTCCTTACCCTTTTGCATTCAGCTTCTGACTTCATCCAAGTGACTCGTGATCTCTTCATTGCCAGATCTGATGGCCTTTTCTCAATTGTAACCCTTCTTGCTGTATCTGCTTCATTTTATACTCTTGTTCACTGTTGTTTGCTCAATGTCCCATGACATTGCTCTCTTGGAGTTCACCTTCAGTCTCCTCAGCTGATTCATCATCCAGACCTTGCTCCCTAACTGTAGGTGTTCCCCTTTTCCTGTTCTCTCATCTCTTCTCATCTCCTTCTGCTCTGTTTCTCTTATCAATCCCATGGGTTTAATGGTCATCTCTTTATACACAACTCCAGGTCTTTCCCCTGAGTTTCAGTCTGATATTGCCAGTTGCCTTTTGGACATATCAAGCTGGATGTCCAAAGGACATCTTAAACTTAAGATATCCAAGGCTGAACTGATTATTTTTTCCCCATAAGTCTCCCATTTTCCTGTTTCTCTTTAAGAGACACCACCATTATTCCATTTTCCTGGGTTAGCAAGATGAGCGTTATCCAGGAGGACTTCTCATTCTCTCTCACCCTGCTATCCAACCAGCTGCCAATTCTTATTTCTACTTCCCTAGGATGTTATTGGAAGTTTAAGATTTTGGCAGTGACATTCCTGGGAATTTTCATATCAGGAGTTTTCATTTCAAAGTTTCTTTCAAGTAATTATTGGATTCTTTCCCTTTTTACATTGCCCCCTTGTTTTAATATTTCTGGTCAATTTTCTTTAAAAATTTGTTAAAATATAACATCCTGGTTCTTTTATGTCATATTATTTGGGTATTCCTGTGATTCTTAAGTTCTTCTTGATCAGTTTTCCAGATCAATTGTTTTAGATAAGAGAGATCTACCATTTCCTTGTTTCCTCTTTCTTTTGATTTTGGTTTAACAGTTTTTGTTGTCTCCTGATGTCATTAATTTCCTTTTGGACTGTTTTGATTTTTAGGGAATTTGTCACTAAGATAAGGTTTTTTACGAACTCTTGTATTAGGCTGTTGATCCTTTACCAATTAAATTCCTTCATTAATTCCCCGAAAACTTAAATTGTTTTTGTGAGTACACTTATTTTCTTTTCTTTGAGATTCTGAGTATAGGTATTTTTGAGATATTATCCTCTTCCAGGTTTATGTTTCAGTCATTTCTTTAATGGCTCAAAAACATAAATTGGTTGGTGCCATCAACAGAAATAAGAAAATTTGGGAAAGGGAAGAATTAATGGAAAAGATGAAGTGAGGAGAAAAGATAAAAGTTTTATTAAGGAGTTGTGTCGTAAGAATCACTCTGAATGTACACACAGGCAACCTACAAGAGACTACAAAATTTCCTCTAAATTGCCTCATTTTTCATACCTGTGATCAAATAACTGACTTCTTTTCTTTGCCAAATATTGTTCCCACAAATTATTTTCCCTTATGACAGCCTTCTGTTATACACAAATTTAATCCTTCATCTGGTGTTAAAAAAAAATCCTTTCTTTACTCATTTTTGTGCTTATTATGCCTTAGAATTTGAGTTCTAGGTCTCCCCTACACTGAGGATCAAATGAAGTTGAGGACTTTTCCCTCCCTTGTGGTCCTTAGGGTTTTTTTCTTCCTCATAAATACTTCTCTACTGTCATTAGTTTTAGTTGAAATCTGTTCCTTTGGATGAGGAGAAAGAGGAAAGAGAGGCTTTTTCTTTAATTTTTAAAGCCAAGGATGCCATCTTGTCTTATGGGAAAGGCCTAGTAGAGATCTTTTTCTGGAGGAGGAAAGAAGTTGAGGTCCTTTTCTTTCATAATCTTTCTTTTTTAATTATCAGCTGGAACAGAAGTTTGGTTTGGGATTTGTTTTTTTTTCCTACACTGAAGTGGGTTTTTTCCTTAGTGCCTAGGTTTGGGGGTTTTGTTTGTTTTCATTTTAGCCCTGAAGTCTGTTGGTTTCAATTTAAGCATTTCTTCCTTTTGAGACCAGTGAGGAATAGCTTTACTTTCACTTTTATGTTGAGTCTGAAACCTTTCACTTTCATCCCCAAAGGGATCTAGATCTTATTTCCCGATTATCTAAGGGATGAGTTGTTTGGTAATCTTCTTGTTTAATGGTGGGACAGCTGATCTGTACTATTTCCTTTTCCATTCCACCATCTTGGTCCCCTGTTTTCCTGAAGTAGTTTTTGTCATACTTAGTATCATGTTTTTCCTTATCCTTAGAAATATCGAAATACAAAGGGTTAAAAGAGCCCTTAAGTTGATTATGAATTCCCAAAATAGGCAGTTTACTGACTTAGAAGAGTCAGAATTGTTTCTGTTTCTCTATCTATCCCTACCTCTCCAACATTCTGTAGTATTTAATGTTTTAGAAGCATAGATTTGAGAGGGCTTTAAGAGATGATCTTCCCTTGCTTTGAGGCAAGGGAATGTTTGAACTACTCAGTCAAATCTACAGGTATTTATTAAGTGTCTTGAAATGTGCTACTAAGCTTCCAAATGCAAAGAATGAAATAGTTTCCACTTGCAAGGAGCTTAGATTCTAGGGGAGGAAACAAGAGCTACATATTAAAATATATAAAGCATAAATATGAAGTTAATAAATACAAATATATACAAAGTAGTTAAATTCAAGGTAGTTTGAAAATGAGAACATTAGTGGTTGGGAACCAGGAAAGGGCTTTGTAAAGAAGCTGTTGAGTGAACTGTTTCCGAAAGGCTGAGCAGAGGTAAGGAAGGTGCGCATTCCAAGCATGTGGGACAGTTGGACTTGGTTGGGAAAGTAATCTCTACTTTAAAACAGATTCCACAGCCTTTTCATTGCAGCGGTAGAGTAAGGAATTGAGGGAAATTTTACAGACAGTTACACAACACAAATTCTATCCTTTTGCTTTGGTTACTTATGTGACCAATTTAAATTTGCTTTTTCACCTTAATAGTAAAGACCTTGCTAATGTACAGATAACTTATAATGGAAGTTACTTTTAAGGAAAAAACAGCTATTTAAATGTATAGCCCCTAAAGCTAAGGGAAATGAAGGAAATTAGGCATCCACAAAGAAAAAAAATTGTCGTTTTGAATAATTTTAAATGTTCTTCTCTTTTTTCTTTATGAACTTTTATAAAGAGATCTGCTGTACTTTTCCAAGATTTTTCCTCAGATCAGAAGTTAAAAGGGCATTCATTTAAGTTGTTTAGAGACTTTTTCTTACATACTTCTTAAGTTTTCTTTGTTTCTGGAATGTAAAAATATTCCTATATTCTAAGCAGCAATGACATTAAACTCATTTGTGTGTCTTTTAGTTACATTTCATTTGCCTGTATCATAGATGGAGTTTTGACGAAACGGTGACTCATTTCATCTATCAAGGGCGACCAAATGACACTAATCGAGAGTATAAGGCTGTTAAAGAAAAAGGGGTACACGTTGTTTCGGAACACTGGCTTTTAGAAGTAGGTAACGTTGTTCTCCCTTTCTGTTCAACAAAAATGTAAACACAACTTGTTCCAAAGCAGCAGCAAACTTCAGTTACATGTACACATGTTTGATCATCAGCTTTTATGATTATCATGAATAATTCTTTGATATTATAAAACTCTAGTCCCCCCCAAAACTTCTCTTTCCCCCCAATCCTGTTACCACTGACCATCCAGTGTCCCTTCTCTGTAGCTTTGGTGTTCTCTTTGACTCTTCCCATGCTTTGCCTTCCCTTCCCCCAACAAGCATGTTCTCCTCTACAACATCTCTCAAACCTTTTTCCTCCTTTTTTATTATTGCCCCACCACAGACTTGACCGCTGACCTGAGGTATGATAATAAACTCTAAACTCTTCACAAGTTTTCCTGATTCTTTAGTCCCTCCTTTTTTTCATTGATAAATTCATCTTTATGTGCACAAAAGCCAGGCATTCTCCATTTTCTTCCAAGCAAAGGATAGAAGTTTCACAGAGGCAAATTTAAAGTTTGATGTAAGAAAAAACCTTTCTAACAACTGGGGCTCCCCCAGAAGTCAGTTGGGCTGCTTAAGGAGGTAAAATGGCTTTCCTGTCAGTCATCAATTAACTGCCATGTATTAAATGCCTACTGTGTGCCAGACACTGTGCTTGGAGAATCAAAGAAAGGCAAAAAACAGTTCTTGCTCTAAAGAAACTCAAATTATGGGAGTTTTCCAGTCTTGTGGACGTCTTTAAGCAAAGGCTAAATTACTGGGGGCAAGGAAGAGGGCATTACTGTATGGGGGACGATTCATTAGAATTTGAGTTTTCCCACTCTGAGCGTCTCTGGATTAAATGTGTCCTCTTTTGCCTACATTTAACGTCCCAGCAGTCTGATACTGCCATAGTTTTCTTGCCTGTTCTCATACTCTCTGCTTTTCATTCTGTAGTTTAGCCAGACATGCTGTTTCCCATGTTTGGAGTGAACAACTTCTGCCTCTCTTCCTATTAAATCATTTCTTAACTCCTGAAAGTTAATAATGCTAGAAATGCCTTTCAGAATCTTCCTCCTTGGCATAAGCCTCCCCTGGTACTTATAATATGTCATAGTATTTATGGTAGACTATAAACTCTGTGAAAGCAGGAACCATGTTCTTACCTAAGCTTTGAAGCTCATATAACACTTTAGCACAGCGCTTGGCACACAGTAAATGCTTAATATTAATTGTGGCTATTAATCATAATATTCTTTCATTGAATTGTGTCATAAGCTTAAACCTTATTTCTTAAATCATTCATTCTTCAGTGGTAGATTCCCTTTTACCTGAGGTCCAAGTTTATTCCCTAATAGTTTGTTGAGAATTGGTGCAATATATTACTTTGATATAGAGAAGCACTCTCATGCCAGTAACAGTAATGCAGCAATGGAATTAGATTTTATACTTCAGTGGATACTTTTTCCTTTAAAAAAGAACAGTTAAATTTGCTTTCATCGTGGAAACATTTTCATGTAAGCTTTGAAGACCATAGGCTTGTAGAAGATTTTTGTTCTAATCTTAGACATGAAATATTTAGATTATCCTTAACTTCTGTAACACTGTGAGGCTGTTATAATTTTTCAGCATTGTTAGGAGTGTGTTTGTGTTGCAGAGTGCTCAAGAATACAGACGTCTTCCTGAATCGCTTTATCCACATACTTACAATCCCAAAATGAGCCTGGATATAAGTGCAGTGCCAGACAGCAGATTTTGTACCAGTTGGTCTCCATCAACTGGTAAAATGACAAAAGATGATGAGGTATTTAATGTAGACTACATTTAACACCTAAGAATGTTTAATGCAGTATACATACGATAATGGTCTCTTTTGAGAAATTGCATTTTTTCCCCCAATAGACTCTTCTTCATTTATCTTTGGAAGGAAATGAAGATATGACCATTGATCAGAAGGAAATGGCAAGTACAAACGGAGAAATACCAAGTATTCCCAAAGGAGGTAAAATTTTCATGTTGCCCAACTATAGTTATAACCTGAAGTTTAAGTAGATTACAAAGATATCTTTTTATTTTGTTTTTATGTAAAGAATTACCAGGATGTCTGCCAGATAATGAATTTTTTGGCTGCAGTAGCTTTTAAAAGACTGTCCATGATCTTTGTTGTCAAAGGGGAATACTCAGAAAAACAGAGATCCTTGAAGTATTAGAGCAGTGTGAAGGATGATACAAAATGACTTCTTTCCATGAATACTAAAGGCCATCTCTCCACGTTGCCAAATATATCTGCAGACCTTTGGCCTAATATGTACCAAGTACACAGTTTGAGTACTAGATTCAGGGCTGTAATGAAGTCAGGAGACTGAGGTTCAAATGCTACTTTAAGGAACTAAATTTATTTCCATGGTCAAATTGCTTAACCTCTCAAGGGCTCGTTTTCTTCATCTGTAAAATGGGAATAATACTCCTTCTAATTACCTACGTCACAGGGTTGTTTTGAGGGAAGGGCTTTAAGACAAAAAGTGCTTTTTTAAAATTTGAGTTATTTTGAGAAAGAAACATTTTAGGTGCTTCATTTCTTATGGTACTGTACTAGGCCTACAGATTGAATTATACCACCATCGGCCTGACCCCCCCAAGGATAATGATGAAATGGGAAAAGGGGAAGGAGAGAAAATAAACTTGTTAATTGAAAAAAAAAATGTTTTTAAGTGTTGAGGGGCATACAAAAATTAAATAAAATGTTGTTCATTTGGTGGGAAAAAAGAAATGGAAAAAGTGCTGGATTTAAGGTCAGAGGCCTTGGGTTCAAGTCACTTGGGTTTGGCCAGGTCACGTCACCTCCAGGAGCTTCAGATTCCCCAGTTATGAAGGGGTTTGATAGTAACCTTGAGTCCCTTGCCAGTTCTAAATTCATGATGATCCTTATGCCTTTAATAGGTCTCTCATCACAACATCCTTCCACAACTCTTGATAGAGCAGCTGCCATGCTGGGTGCTAGAGGCAGCATTATTCTTGTCCTCACACAACTGGGGAGATAAAATGTCCCTATTTAACGGAGAAGGGAGAAATGGAATGAGATTTCAGAGGGAGGAGAGCAATCCCTGCACTTTACTGTGTGTTGTGATTATTATACATGTGTTATATGTGTCTTCAAAGGATGTGAAGACCCTGAAAGGCAAGAGTTTCTGCTTTTTTGTATCACAGCATCTAATGCCATACTGTAGTGAACTGAGCATTCCTGGTTTGGGATTCAGTGTGATGGGGAGCCCATCATCGAACGAGCCTCTGCATGTGTAAATGAAGGGACCGGAAGGCTTATCTTCCTGGTTTCATCCAGGCTTAATTCTTTGATACTATGAGATGGATGCTAAAGAAATGCTTAATAAATGAATTTATGCTTAGCCAGAACCTAAATGTAAATATATTCCAAACTCCATTTGAGAAAAAGAAAAAAATGAAATAAAACATAAACCTTAGGTGGTGATTCTCTTGTTGTTATTCTAAGCTCTAACACAGACCCTGGAAATGAGAAAGAGCTTTCAGAAGCAGCTGCAGGAGATAATGTCTGCCACATCAGTAGTAAAACTTCAAGGGCAAAGGAATTCCCTTTCCAGAAATGGTTGTGACAGCTCTTCTTCAACTCCGGATAGCGCCCGCTCTGCACGCAGTGGCCGCAGCCGAGTTCTAGAAGCATTAAGGTATCTGGCTCATGAGGGGAGGCCCCTCAGAGGATGGGGAGAGATCCAGGCACTCTATTTTTCTCATCTGTTTATGTGGTAGCACTTTAAGAAGGCAGCATGGTGTAGTGGATAGAGTTGGGTGATGGTGCTGTCTTTCGTTCTTGAAGACCAAACTGTGGCTGATCAGACCAATATGACCTTGGAACGCTCTACTACAGATCGGGCACAAATAGTCCATGTGAACATTTGGGGTAGATACTCTAAATTTGTGCATCCTGCATTTCCTTTGAGCTGTTTGGATTCTGCTTTGCTCATAGAGCACAGCAACTTCTCTGATGTGGGCATGCCATGCTGAGCGGTCCTGTGCTAGTGTCTCCCATGTCACAGAGTCAAATCCAAAGTTCTTGAGAGAGAACTTGAGAGCATTCTTGTATCGCTTCTTCTGGCCACCATGTGAACACTTGCCCTGTGTGAGTTCTCCATAAAACAGTCTTTTTGGCAAGCATATGTTTTGCGTTCAAACAGCGAGGCCAGCCCATTGGAGTTATGCTCTCTCAAGCAGTTTGAATGCTTGGCAGCCCTGTTCAAGTAAGGACCTCAGTGTGTGATGCCCTATCCTGCCAGGTGATCCATTTGAATTATCTTAGGAAGATTTTAAAGAACATCTGGCAGGATAGAAAGTTGTACTTGGAGTTACAAAGACCTGAATTAGACTACTGCCTCAGACACTAGCTGTGTGACCTTAGGCAAGTCATCTCTCATCTCCAGTTCATCTGTAAAATAAATAATACACGTTAAAAGCTGGCAAGCATCATAGAACTTTAAGACCTTTAAACACAAAGAATTTAAAACACATAAGTATTTACTATTATTAAGTGTTCAACATTATAGTATTTAGAAAAATATTTAATTAACTCTAGTCAGCTTTATCGTTGACTAAGTGATGATGACTGAACTAAATAGAATGAGTCCTTTGCCTGTTCAAAAAGTACTTCTAATACTATTAAATAATGATTCTGCTGGGCTGAGTCAGAATGAATAGCTTCTCAACACTCCTGTGCCTGTGAGATAAACTAAAACTTTAAGAACTCATAAATAGGATGGTAGTTTTCTTAATCTAGGACTCTATAGATGTATTTAGAAAAAATTATACTTACTATGCAACAATTAAAGAGAAAATAAACAACACTTGGTATAGATAGCAATAAAACCACCTTCTAGTACCATAGAGTATATCTTGTTATGAGTAACTTATCTTGGATCCTCAAGGAGCTTTAGCTATTCCCTGTAACAATTTGATTGATAAAGTATTCTCATTACATGAGCTTCTAGACAGCATTATGATAAGTGTTACTCTCCCTCCCCCATTCAATGTACCACCCAAACTGGCCTGGTTGACAGTTTGCCTCATTTTTCTCTTGTACCTGTTTCCCCCCCTGCCTGAAATGCTCTCCCCACCCCACCCCCGGGAGTCCATGGCTCTCTTCAAGGTTCAGCTCAAATAACACTTTTTGAAAGAGACCTTTCCTCATTCCCCAGTTGTTATCAGTGTGACCTCTTCTGTTCTCTTCCCTCCCCTTCCGTGCCCATAAAAATAAATTTACTTTGTATTTATTTATCCACATACAAGTTTTTTCATCTACTAGAATGTAAACTCCTTGAGGAAAGAAAATGCTAGCACAGTGCTTGACACATAGGTCCTTGATAAATGCATGCATTAAATTGTTATTATTCATATAATTTATGTAATAATAAGAATACCATTATTGGTAGACTAATGACTTCAGTTTACTAAAACATTACCTATGGGGAACTTCTAAGACAGACAATATTATGTACATGATGAAATTTCAATATAACTGACAGCTTTTTTTTTTCTTTATTGTTTAGTTGTTTGGAAGGATTTTTTGGTCATAAGAGAGGGTTCTTTCTCCAAGGGGCAGGGAAAGGGGCATTCTTTTCTCACCCCACACCCCCAAAAAAAAGAAACCTGTCAGTCATGTTAAGTCTAAATACCTCAGTAAAATGCTTTTTTTTTTCTTTTAATTACTTGTAGGGTGTATATTAACTTTCCCGAAGACACTGGAACAAATTTTGTTTAATACTGTTACTTGAATAGTATAAGTTCAGGAAATAAAATTTCAACAGGAGCTATTCTTCATGGGACTTAGGAATTTTGACAAGATGGGTTTTGCCGTCACAAAGGTAGTTTGAGCATCACCATCTCCATGTGTTCCTTAGGCAGTCTCGTCAAGCCCTTGCTGATGTCAACACTGAGCCCTCCCAGTGTGAACAGATCATTTGGGATGATCCTACAGCACGGGAGGAGAGAGCGAGGCTGGCCAGCAACTTGCAGTGGCCCAGCTGCCCTACGCAGTATTCTGAACTTTCAACTAATGTGAAGAATTTGGAAGATACTCCCTTCCAAGAAGCTTTGCATGATTCTGCTGAACATGGTAGTGAAAGAGAAATATATTAACTAGTTTAATAAGGGTGGTTTTTGCTTATTAAAAATCTCAAATAGCTTGTGGTAATAATAGGGAATTTAAAAGGAAATGAAGAGCATTGTATGTTTATTCTACAGCTTTAAACTTAGAAATAATTCATAAATTTTGATTTGATCTTTGTCCTTGCCTTTCTTCTCAATATTATATGCCTGTTTAATTTTCTTATTTTTTTACTCTTTTTTTATAGCTGTTAGAACATAAAAGTTAAAAATTAGCTGTAGAGTCCAAATTATGTCATTTTATCTTTTGAAATTGCTCTAAAGTGTATATCATATTTGGAGATAGCCATTAGTTATGTTGCTTGAGTTTAAGCTGCTTCAATAAAGGGTTAAATTTTTGACAGGTAACGTGGAAGAAACACATGTTAATAAGTTTCTGCAGTTACAAGCAGAAAGCCTTATCTAAATCTCAGAGAAACTAGGACTGGAGAATATTGTATTCATCCTTCTTTGCCGAAGAAGACCATGCCATCAGAGAAATGCTGACATGACTTGCACTTGACTTTGTTTTGAGTGAGGGAGGGCTGTGCAAGTCAGCAGCCTCACTTCTCCCAGAACTGGAGAATAGTCCTTACAGTACAGACAAAGTGCCGTTGCCATCTCAAGCTACTGTATCCAAATGCAAATTCAGTTTTGAATTATTACTGAAGCCTCATGAAGTTGGGATTTAGAAAAACATCCCAATTGCCCTCCCTCCCAACATGGTGTCTGATAGGTATCTAGTCCTTCTTGATTCCCTTCCTTCCTAAACTGATAAAAACAATTTGTTTCTTCTTTCAACACTGTCTTTACATGCTTCCTGTCATCTCTACTTTTTCATCATCTCGATTTCAGTTTGTTTCTTTCACTGAGGAGCTTTGCTTGTGTTTTCTTCCTGTAATGCTTTTTTATATCATATATAGTATTTTCCTCTAATAATGTTCTCGCTGCAAATTTCTTTACCTTTTTTCAGACTGGAATTATTCTACAACAATGAAAGACAAATTTAGAGAAAAGAAAAGCTTTTTTAAAACTGATATATTTTTTTAATCTCTGAGACAAGGTGGCAACATCTTTTATGTGTACTTTTAACTCCCTTTGACGTTAAGCTGAGCATATTTTTTAGAATTTATTTTTTATTGTATTCAGCTATCTTATTGCTGCATTTTATTTCTCCTTAGTGGTCTGCAGTCCTAGAGATGTGTGTCTATCTGAGGTCCCAAAACAGCCACTTTGTGAAGACCTGGAAACTACAATGAATGACAGCTATCTCATCCCTACACCAGAAGCCCCCAGCATTGCTTTCCCCCTAGCCAACCCACCTGTGGCTCCTCACCCCAAAGAAAAGGTGAAGCTAAATATGTTCCAGTATGATAATATGGTTTGTTTTAAATATTCAATAAGCTATCAGTCAGTTTTAAAGAAAATGTGCTAAATATTCCTATGCTTAAAATGTGAATATTTTTTAAATCTGAAATTGTTTCATTCCAGACTGTACAGGCAGAGGAGACACATGAAGAATTAGAAAAACAATACCGATTTCAACTATCATCTCTTAATCCTCAGGAGCGAATCGATTATTGTCATCTCATTGAGGAATTAGGTAACAATACTTTTTTGTTAAACCATAAAAGCCTACATAGTAATAGTAGCTTTGTTAGGTAGTTAAATGTTGCTCTTTTTTTGCCAGAAAAACTGGGATGGAAGAGATAATATGTATGCCATATAATGAATCAACATCATAGCTCGGACCAGAATCTGTTTACTAGATGGTGTCAAACTACTAATAATTTAATCTATCAAGGTTTACATTTAAGATTTTTTAACCTTGTTTTTAAGTCTTTCATAAAATTGATGTTGAAGTAGACTTAAACTATAAGTAGAGTAACCTTTTAATTTAACATTACAAAAATAGCCACTTAGCAACCTCAGCTCTGTAGAGAACTTGAAATAACAACTTCAAAGTCATCCTGCTAGTAAAGCTCTGTACTTGGAGGGCTGTTTCTAATATAATTCTTGAACAAGCTTAGTCATTAGGTCTTCCGGACCACATTAGTTTAGAAACTGCGAAGAAAAGCAGGTGATGGGAGGAGGGAATGATAACAAGAGAAATAACAGCTCACAGTCTGGTTTTTGAAGGAGGAGCTGAAAACTGAGTAACGCACAATGGGCCAAGCTGCAGATTAAGAGTAATGGTGTACAGAATGGCCCTCTGGAGTGGGGCAATCTGTGTGTTGGATATAGTGATAAAGATAAAATGCCTTCCAGGAGGTTACATTCAAATGTGTTCACATAAAGTAAAAAAAAAAAGTGGGAGGGCCCTAGTGGCCAGGGGGCAATGGGGAAAGACTTTGTGGAGAAGATGGGGCTTAAGCAGAATTTGAAGGGAGGGATTCCAAGAGGTGGAAGTGAGGGTGTGATGGGACTGTAGTTAAGACTTAGGGAATAGCCACTGTGAAAGTACAGATGTGGGAGATAAAGGACCATTTAAGGAACATAAGGCCCATGTGGCTGGATTCTGAAGTGTAGGAAGGGAAATAATGTAAAACAAGGTAGAAAAGGCCAGATGTAGGCTAGATGTAAAGGAACTTAAAAGCCAGAAGGGCTCCTGTTTGAGTGTGAGTGACCTTGTCAGATGTGCACATTAGGAAAAGAAGAGGAGGAGGTTGTTGTAATAATACGGGCCTGAACTAGGGGGTGGCTGTGTGAGTGAAGAGGAAGGGGAAGAAGGAGACGGGGAGTTGAAATAACAGCATCTGGGCCAATATTGTATAGGAGGGGTGACGGATAGGGAGGCGTCAGAGGGTGGCACCAAAATTGTACATAGCCTAACCTGGCTGATTGCAAGGATATTGTTATCCAGAACAGAAATATGTCCATTCACAGGTGGAGTAGCTTAGATAGGGAGAAGATTAGGAGTCGTTTTGTGACCTACTGAGATGGAGATGGCTACACAGACATCTATTTTGAAATAATCAGGATGCAGCTTTTATATGACTCAGGAGAGAAACCAGGACTTAATGGATAGATTTGGGAATGATTTGCATAGTGATGGTATAATTAAACACAAATAAGACTATATGGAAAGTAAAGAGGAAAAGACTCAGGATGAAACATTGAGTACACTCAGGGGATATCAGGGATATCAGATGAATAAAGAACCTGCAGAGCACTCAGGACAACCAAGACAGAGCAATGTCACAAAAACCCAGAGAGGACACAATATTCAGGAGAGAGGGATCAACACTGGCAAATGCTACTGGGAGTTCATGGAGTACGCAGTTTGAAAAAGAATCCATAAGATCAGGCCATTCATATCAGTCACTTTGGAGAGAACAGTCTCGATTGAGTGATGAGGTTGGGAGTCAGGTTGCAAAGGATGAGAAATGAATGAGAAGAGAAATGTAGGCAACTGGCGCAGATGGCTTTTTCTAGGAGTTGACTGGGAAAAGAAGGATAAAGCTAGTATGGCAGCTTGAAGAGATAAGGGAGACTCGGGTATGTGTGTAGGCAGTAGGAAAGGAACCAATCAAGAGGGAGAAACCGAAGATTAAAATGGAAAGGAGAATGAATGTGGGCAATCCACTGGATAAAATAGGAAGGAAAGGATAGAGGACCATCGATAAACATAGAAGGGTTGACCATGATGAGAAAGCTCATCTCTTCATTAGAGACAGGAGTGAAGGAAGAAAAAATGAGGGGTGGTATCAAGGGGTTTTATAGCTGGGGCAGGGAATAGTGCACTACACTTAAAGAAAAGGTTTGAAACAACCTGTGGGGAAAGTGACATAGAGAATCAATTAAGAGACAGAAATAAAAGGATTGTCTTGAAGTGATAAGGGCCCAGTTGAGTTTTTAAGTCATAAAAAAGTTAAATTATGTTCCATATCCCATGTTGAAGTAGAATACTAAAATGTGGTACATAACGTAGTACATTTTAGGAAGATTTCAACCGAAAGTGCTTAAAGCCAAAAGGATTTGGCATTATGTTTCTTATTTTAATCCCTTTTAAATAGACAACAAAGGTATCATTTAATTACCCTCCCTGAGATGGCTAGCATCAGACACGTGTGTGTGTGTGTGTGTGTGTGTGTGTCCATCCGTCCATGTCCGTGTGTCCTTTCTCTGAATGCAGATAGTAGCTTCCTTCATAGAACCTTTGTAGTTATTTTGGGTGTTTGTAATAGTTGGAATGACTTGGTCATTCACAGTTGTTCTTTAAACAATTCACTGGTTCTTGCATTTAAAAAGACTTTATCAATCTGAAAAATTCATCCAATGCCTCATTGCTCATTGGTACTACATAGCTATTACTATGCTTTTTCCTGACGTATATAATAACCTGTATTTTTGGGGTGACTTTGCCAGTGGAATACAAGCTCTACCAGGTTCTGTCATGTTGGAAAGTCTTTAGGTGTAGTTCTAGCAACAGATGGTATGATTTCTAAGGACAGGAAGACTTCATCACCAGCATTTGGCCAATTGGTAACGAGTTCTTTGGTCGTGGCAACCCACAAAACTAAAAAAATACAAAATGTCCTTCAATCCTATGCAGACCTTTTTCTGCTTCACAGTGTTTTAAAAAGTCAACATTTTGAACCATCTATAAAAACTAACTTAGCTTTCAGCACTTATCCAGAAGACACTCCATGAAGAACTAAACATTTTGTCATTCTCTATAAGTGAAACCAAAGATAAAAGGAATTGAAGTAAATGGAATAATGATTCCCAGATTCTCCTTGGAGAGTCAGATAAAGGAATTGGCTGAATTGGTTTTATTGAGCATCCAAAGGCAACAAAAGATTTCATGGGATATTTAACATCTCAAATTTTAGTGTTCATAAGTATTTGCAACCCTTCCCCCCCCAAAAAAAAGCTGCCCTAAAAATAATTGCATCAGCACCAATTAGAAGAAGATAAGGAGATATAGAATTCTACAAAGAGCTTGTTAAGATGCTCCAGTTAAATCAACTTACATTTCATAATCATTATCATTCAAGGGGGCAGAGAAGAAAATGTTGTGGCAGGGAGGAAGATATTTGAAAATATGGTTATTTTATTTGTTTATTTGAAAACTTGGGAGTTAGGAGTAAGCAAAAGGCTTATAGGCTTCAGTAGAAGCCTCATACCTGTATATCCTGAAAAGAATTAGTAAGTTCCAAATCTGGTGAGTGTGAAATAACATTACAAAAAAAGAGCCTGGTTGCATTTTCATGGGAGTCATGTCTGTGTCCAGCAGATGACCAGTTTTGGATTATAGTTTGAGGCCTGGAGGGACCTTTATCTCAAATGTGCTACTAGAAGAAATGGAAATGCTTCTGAAAGGAAAAAAATATGGGAATGACACCAAAAATACAGAAGAGGGCCACCATGTTTTAAAGCAAAACAATTTCATAGGCACTAGTCATTTCTCAACATACATGAAATTGTGCCATGGCAACGACTTGGAAAAAAAATCTCAGACCTTGTTATTACTGAAAGGAGGATGCAGAACAGCCCATCTACTCACTTTCTCATCTCTACAGAAATGCTGTGAGAATTTTACAGGAGCAGCCTCCTTGATGACAGTATTAGAGAACAAGCAATGTTATACAAAAAGAAAAAAATACATCTTTATCATCACAGAATTGACTGAAAGAGAATAAATCCCTCTATGCTGTTTATTGATTGTAAAAAAAAAAAAAAAAAGAATTTCATTTGGTAGAACAGAATGAATTTGTCAGAATCATACAGGATTCCTTGGAAGATTTAAGACGAGAAGTAAATTGATTCATTTGTCCTCTGCTTACAAGGCATAAAGCAGGGAGATGTATGCTCACTAACAATGTTCATCACTGTCATGGAAGAGGTCTAAATTAGAGGGATTCTCATTCTCTCTACGTCCAGATGCTTTACATTTGTACATGACAAGCTAATTATGTCTAACCTTAGATCATTCAAAAGAGTTAGGACCAAGTAATCACACAGGAAAAATCAAGTGGATAAAGAAAGGTTTACACTGTTGGATAAGCTGTAGAACTGCTCTGTCATACATACATCTTGCACACACCGTGAGTGGACAATCTGGTCCAGAATGGAAGAGGAGGTGAGTAAATTGGATTGTCTTTGGAGAATGGCAAAACTATTTTAATCACCTCAAGCTTCTCACTGAAACAAAGGCCCATTTCTAAATAGTTTGTTCTGTGATGCTGGATAACTGAGTCCTGGAACATCACAGTCTCTGAGGAACTGAAGTTGAGGATCACCCAGAGAGCAACTGAAAAGCTTCACAGAGCCTGCAGACACATTACAAACAAGGAAATTATTCAGAAGTGGTTTCAAGGATGTCATCAGAAAAAAGCAAGAGTGAGGGACGCCAGAATGTAGCTCACAGGCTCCATTGGTATTCAAAGAATGTTAAAGGAATTCAAGGAATGTCTAGCATGTCGGGTTGACTTCCTATAGTGAATTTATTAAAGGATGTAAACCTTAGTTACAGTTATGGAATGGACAGATACGAAGGTTTATATTGTTTCTTTAGAGGAAATAACCACGTTAAGGAAATCACAGATCTATTGGATTATTGCTCAATCATGCAAAATAAATGAGTTGTGACTAGTATGCTTCAAAATTGCCTAATTTTCTTTTGCAAGGTGGGTGTTCCTTTGTATAGAAAGTGTACACTATATTAAATATGTACTGTATTTGTAAGCATCAGGATGAGTAATGGATAACGTACAAAAAACAAATATTAATGCTTCCAAAACTGTTAGGTACAAGAGGGTGAATGCTGTTGTATCACAGGAGATAAATCCTAGAGCTTCCTTCCATACAGAGCACTTCAGGATTGCTGCTCTTGTTTCCTCCAAAGCTCTCCCTAATTCATGAATTGTCTGGATGCTTGAAATACTCAAAACCAAAGGTGTTAGGCAGCAAAACTTCCCAGTGTAACCCAAACCATATTAAATGTAATTAGAAAATGTTGAACAAAAGACATAAAAATACAACATAGATAATGTTAACTTGTGGTTCTCTAAGTCTGTAGGGTCCCAGGAATCTATTTCTATTTGACTTTGATACCACTGCTCAAATAAATTTTGAAGCTTTCCCATATCTGAAGACATTATGAAGTATGCTCAACAGATCTGACACATACATTTTGAAAAATGTCAGTTAGTTTCAGATGAGGTTCCTAAGTGTGTTTGGCATAGAAGGAAACTGTAGTACTTGGTAGTTGGCTAACCTTCCACATTTGTGATCTCCACACAGATTTCTCTTTTCTGACCTGACCAAGTACATATCATTTTATAGGCCTCGCAACTGTCAGGAACTATTTTTGCCATCTTGTGTCCTCCTCCTCCTCCCTTCCTTACCCACCCCCAATTGCACAAAGTGAAATAATTTGTATTCCTAGAAGACTTTGTGGTGTAGTAAAAGGAATGTTGGATTGAGAGTTTGAATACCTAGGTTTGAATCTTGGATCAGCCATTCATTTTGTGATGTATGGGCCAAGCCATGTCTCTGACCTTCAGTTTGCTCATTTGTAACCAAACAGCCTTTAAGGCCTTTTGAAGATCCAATGCTATGAGTCCACTTAGGTAGTGTTTAGTGTATGTTCTATTGAGTGAGGTATAACAAAAGAAAATCTACCATGTTGATACTGGTATTTGAGCTGGTAAGTTTGGAAGACCAGAGTTCAAATCCAGCTTCAGAAGTTCACTGTGTGATTTGGGGCAAATCACTTAAGCACTGCCTCAGTTTCCTCATCTGTAACATGAGGATAATAATAGCACCTAGTTCCCAGGGTAGATGAGGATCAAATGAGATAATAATTAAGTGCTTAGCACATGGTGTTATATAACATTAAGTATTATTATTGTTTTGTCATAAGCTTTTAATGGTTAGTTTGGTATCGTTAAGGTTAAAAAAACAACCTGAGGACTGACCATTAAGCATATTAACACATAAAGCCTAAAAGTGAAGTGGTTTGTATAAGTTAGAGATTTCATTTTTCCTTCTTTTGCAACCGTGCCTAAATTTTTGTCATTCCTTTAACATGTATGTATATGACATGGTATGCTCAGAAAGGTCTAGCCCTTCTGGTGGGAGGGAGGGCCTGCCACCTTTGATGTCCACCCGTCATCCAGCTCTCACCCATGGCTCCAAGAAGCTGTAGCATGCACAGTAGCTACTCCCTGGCAAACTTTTTCAGCAGACAGGCTAACCCAGGTTGAGCGTGAGTTAGGGGGATGGCTGAAGCAGAAACTGTAGAGCACTTAGAGCTTGGTCAGACATCCAAAGACACTAAGGTCATCCACTGCATTCTGGGCTATTTCCAGCTATCTTGACTTTTGTCTTACAACTTGACCTCAGTGACTCTGATTGAGGTTGACCACTTGACACAGTTCTGCCTTACCTAAATCCACTTCACTCGCAAGTTAAGACATCATTCGTGCATTATTTTCTGTACCCTGACCCCCCCTCATGTCATTGCTCTTTTCTCTCAAGCCCATATATAATGGTTTTCCTCACCTTGCTCACCTCTACGGAATTTTTCTGAAACATCAAAAAAGTTCTTTTTTTTATTAGTGACTACATCTGTCTTTCATTATAGGTGATTTCACTATTTTCAGTGTTGCATTTAGTCTGTATAGTGAAACACTTATGAAATAAGTTTCTCTTTTTTACATTGGGTGATTTCTAGTCAATTAAAGAATTTTCTTACTAGGAAAAGTGCCTTGAAATGAATGTTTTAAATGCATATCTAATCTCTCCATTAGGTGGCTTTGTGCTAGATAAACAGTGCTTCGATCCAAGCTGTACACACATCATTGTGGGACATCCCCTTCGGAATGAGAAGTATTTGGCTGCAATGGCTGCAGGAAAGTGGATACTTCATCGCTCATACCTGGAGGCCTGCAGAGCAGCTGGACACTTTGTCCAGGTGTGTATTAATAATCTTTCTTAAGGTAATTATTGGTCATAAGTATGTTAACATTATCCAGAATGGTTAAAGGAGAACTGAAAAGAACACTTAACAATTCACCTAACTAAAGTCACTGAATCACAGCTCATTCCGTGGCACCAAACATGTAAAAATGTTAATAGTTTAACAAAGCAAAGTAATAGTAAAAGTTCTCCCTAGAATTCAACAGAGCTTACTAGTAAAACAACAGATAATTTTTGTTTGAATTTGCTTACCATTTGGAAATGAATATTTCGTTTGCCAGCCTTGAGCTCTCATTGTTATTCTGATATTATTTATGTAGGACATTTAGTTTAATAAGACTTGCTCTTTTATTAAAAGAATTAAAAACCTCTGATAGCAAGGTATTCTTATTCATATTAACTGTCTTTTTTATCATAAAAAGTAGAGGGATTCCTTGTCTACCCTCCAAATTCATGTCAGCATGGGACTGTGAAAGCTTCCTGGCGCTCTTATTTTTTGTAAATAAGAAGAGAACCCTCTTAGGCTTGTGAGAAGTTCATACAAGGTAGCTGTGAGTGCCAAGTTCCTAAGTCTTTATCAAGGTAGTTAGTTTTTGATGATTCTGACTCAGACATTTCTGTAGGCTACAATTGTATTAAAAGCCAGAAAGAGTCTTTACTGAGGCTAAAATTTTCTAGGAAGAAGAATATGAATGGGGAAGTAATTCCATACTTGATGTTTTGACTGGAATCAGTGTACAGCAGAAGAAACTAGCACTTGCCGCAATGAGATGGAGGAAGAGGATTCAGAAAAAACAAGAGGAGGGCATTGTTGAGGTGTGTGTTTGTGTCTGTGTATGTTTAATATGAATAAACCGTTTGTACATATTCATGGATTTAATGGACCTGGGAACAGCTACCTCTGCCAAAGGTTGGGCACTGTTCAGATAGAAGAGGATCATTGCTGACTGCATGATGACGTAAACCACAATCTAACATTATTTTACATTGTACTTTCATTTTGTTAAACATAAGTAATGTCCATTTTATTCATATGTATACGTACCTATGTATGTATAGCATATACATATAAAAGACAGATATTATTAAACTAGTAGAATCTAAACACTTTAAGGGTAGGGATTATTACATTTTCCTCTGGTATTCATGGCACCAAGTTAGTTCTGTCATCTTTCTTTATTTGTATAAAATATTTTCATTTTTATATATTTAAATAAAGTAAATAGAGCTTGGTCTTCTTAGAGTATTTCATGAAATCAGCACAATTGATATTAATGTAAAAAGACAGCAATTCCTGTTGATATCTGCATCAGTCCAAACAACTTCTAGAATGTGGCTAGGTTTTTTTTATTCCACCTAACTTTCCTTAGTGCTCAACTAACCAACCTGTTAACAAACCAGTTGTTCACCTCCGCATCTTTTACTTCAGAACGTGGTTCCATATAGCCCTTAGGCAACAGTTAGGAAAATTCCAAAATGAAACAAGAGGGAGTCTTGCTTTAGAAAGACATGAGGAAATGCTGAACACAGGTCAAGCTGCTTTTCTATTAATAGCCACATTTTAAATTATTTTATTACCAGTGTCAGTTTCTGGGTTTTGAGTTAGGGAAAGATTTTCCTTTCAAATTGACCTAAACACTTGCATTTCTTTTGTTGTAGGGGGCTTTTAGTGGGTGGAAGGTGATTATAAATGTCGATCAGTCCAAGGAAGCAGGATTTCGGCGTCTTCTTCAGTCTGGAGGAGCAAAGGTTTGTATCAAATCACTTTACTGAGATTTTTTACTTGAATTTATTTTAATGAGATGTGATCAGTAAAGGGAGAACACGGAGTTGATCTACTCTGACCAAATGATTGTGATCCTGGCTTGTTTCACTAGGTATTACCTGGTCATTCTGTGCCTCTGTTCAAAGAAGCCACACACCTTTTTGTTGACTTCAGTAAGCTCAAACCAGATGACATCAAAGTTAACATAGCAGAAGCTGCTGCCCACAAAATAAGCTGCTTGAAGCCAGAGTACATTGCGGATTACCTGATGCAGGTTGGTGGGAACTGCAGCGGAAAGCACTAAATCAAAACAGGCATTACCTATATATACTATAGGGCTCAGTAATATCCTGTTCCATAACATCTACCCTTGGGTCTAACACATCTCCGTGTATTTGATGACTTTTTTTCTAAAATAGTTTCATAATATCCTTCACCTCAATCACAACATCTGTTCCATTGTTAAAAATTTAAGAACCTATTTTTCCCTGGAGTTTATATTTGTAATTTTCCTTTTTTCATACTTTCAAATCACATGTACTTTAGGAAGTCACTGTGGCATTTTGAGAGCTGGAAACAGTATTATTTTTTGTTTTACAGGAATCTCTTCCATCATTAGAGAATTATTCTGTACCTGGAGCAGTCCCATTTCTCCAAAACAAGGAAACCGGGTCAGGATTATCACAGAAATTTCTCCAAAATAATAAGGAAACCGGGACAGGATTATCACAGAAGAGAAAAACTCCTACAGAAGTAAATAAATTCAAGCGACCGAGAATATACTAAAACTTGGGTCTGCTCTTTTAGTTAATGTGAAATATTTTGAAAATTAAAACTTGCAATGTTAATTTCATGAGTTTGTGTGATGATTAAAAGAAACCTTGATAAAAACTTCACTTATCTTTGGTGCTGAGTTTCATCAGCAACAGGTATAATCAGAGTCATTCAGCCTACATCTTTATATGCAATCAGGAATCAATTATGTATGACTTAGTTTGTTGTTTGTTTTTTTATAAGTGGTACAGTCTCAGCAAGACTCTTCTAATATTTCTGCATGGAATTTGTTATGTTTTTGTAGCAAAGGCATAAGGATGCAGCATGTTACATTGTAATTAATACACAGGTGCACTATAAGCTTCCAAAAATATCTGCCTCATTTTAGGGAAAAAACCAAGACATCTATATGTAACATGTTTTAAGTCAGGAGTTTTAGAAATGCAGGCAGGAACCAGTAGCAAAGATACAACAGTTCATTCTAGTACAATTATCAGAAATTGCAGTATCACCTTTGAGCTAAGCCACAGCTGAGTACTGTACAAATTAATACATGTAAAACTGCTAAAATCTCCAGGTTTTAATTCAGTCTCATAGTCATTTAACATCTGTAGTACTTATTCAGTGGTTATTGATGTTTGACTAAAATTTTCTCTAAGGTACCGAGCTAGGTAAGTTAATTTAGTACATCATAGTAAGATATTCAACAAAGCTGGTAGAAGTTTACAAAGTTAAAAGACCATATATAGCACACCCCACACCCCCCAAAATAGTTTTGTTACTTTTTCCCCCCCATCTACTACTCTAGGTTGTAAATCATTGAAAGAACTCTTCTATGAGAAACAAGATGTATAGGACATGGTCCCCTCCCTCAAGGAGTACAAGCAGAGAACGCTGCAAAGCAGTATTGGATGAACGTTAGTGGCCTTCAGAAGAATAATTTTTTTTGAGGGTTCCAGGCCAGGGAGGTGGGAAGGAATATAGCTGGTCTTTTTAGGATGGGTTAGATAGGACAGGGAAAAAAGTCATTCCAGAATTAATATTTTTATGTGGTAGAAATATTCTATTTATAGATTTTATAATTTTTACACTGGAGGTGATGCATTTGAACAAAGGACTGCTTAAGAGCCTCTCTCTGTACTCCATTGTGCCACAAGATGGGGCCCTTACCGAGGGGGGAACGTAAAATGCTGTGTCCATTTATCTTTGCTTGTTAACCATTCAGCAGGGTAGTGAGCAGATAAAGGCAGCTTCCAGTGAACCCAGGCCTCCTTACCAAGACCATGATTTCGTCCATTACAAGAGGGGGCATACAGCTTGAACCCAGATCTTCTGGCTCTCTCTACTTACTAGGCAATACTGACTAATAAAAAACAGAATAAGTCCCATTTCCATCCAGAAGCAGTGAAATTCCTACACATCGCAGAGTGTAATTGACTCAAATCACCTTTAATTACATCCTAAGATGTTTCCCTGAATGAATGTAGATTTTTCTAGTGCAGACAGAATATTCTCAACTCCCTGGCCTTAGATCTTCCCTAAAATATTATAAACTCCTTGAGGGTAGGAACCGTAAGCTAAAACTCAGCTTCTTCCTAACAATACCGTGCAGAATTACAAGTAAAGAATGGTAGTTTGAGTTCATTAAATTACCAAGTAGATGGAGGACATAGGTGATAGAAACCACAATAGCTCACTTGTGGGGCCAGGAATTCTCAAGGTAAAAAATAAAACGAAGAGAAATGAAGCACCTAGAAAACAAGGGGAAGTGTAAATTCTTCGGATGTTGTTATCCCCAAACTCAGCATTGGAAGGGACTAGAGAACCCTGAGTGCCCAAGAGCATGGCCAGGAAACTTGGAAATCTCCAGCGAGGATGGAATCCCCGCTCCTCCTCTGTGGGCAGCACATTTCCGACTTTTAGAAAGCATTTACAGCAAGGCTACATTTGCCTCTTCCAGCTTCCTCCTCTTGCTCCCAAAGTAATAGAGAAGTAATGAAGACGCTCGGTGAAGACTTTATAAGTTTAGCCTAATGGTGGGATAAAGTAGGGAGATAGCGCAGTGAATGAAAGAAGCACTTCTGTGTGCCAAGGACAGATACAAAGAGAAAACATTCCTGTTTGAGAATCTCAGGCTCTCGTTGAGGGGAGGGAAACACCCATGAAAGACAGTTCAGTGACAACAGCTGAAGAAAGTCCTGGAGTTCAGATTAGGGGCCTGAAGGACAGAAATGGCTGGCAGGCCTTCATCTCAGGAAGCCAGGGACAGAGGGAAGTGTCTATGAGTGGAAGCAGGTGGGCTTCTATGGGTCGTGAGTAGTTAACAGGCAACAAAGATGTGGGACAGAAGACAGGGCTGAACCTCAAAGAAATGAGTTCATATCTGCCTCAGACACTTGCTAGCTGTGTGACCTTATGCAAGTCACTGAACCTCTGACTCAGTTTCCTCATCTGCAAAATGGAGGTAATAAGAGCACCTCTAATGAGGGAAATGATACCCACCGGGAACCCAAGAGTCAGGAATGTCTTAGCAGGGTTGGTGAACCTGCCACCTCGAGGCCACACGTCACCCCCTACGTCTCAAGTTTGGCCCTTTGAACCCAAATTTCACAGAACAAATTCTTGTTCTATAAAACTTGGACTCAGAGGCAGTACCTGAGGACCTAGAAGGCCACATGTTCCCCACCCCTTTGTGCATGAACAGCCAGGAAGCCAGTGTGGCAAGAAGGGACAAAGGGCAAGAAAATCTGTTAACCTTATACTCTGGCAAAACCACCCAGCATTAAGTGCTTACAGTTTTTTTATGCTTCTTAAATATGGATTTGCACATACACATCCTCTTGGTTCCTTTCCAGATCAGCTAAAAAAGGTTTACTACACTAAAAGGTTGCCAGATTCAATCTAATTACAAATGAAAACAGATGATAAAACAGTAGAGAAATAGGACTTTAAGGATTCAAGATACTAGACTGCACAAAAAGCAAAGAGCTCTATCTGCTGGTTTTCCTCTACTGTAGTGGAAAGGGTCCACTTTCTGTGTGTTGGAGGGGAGGAGGTGGGCCAGCGGGCCAGAGGGGATATTAGGTAATGACTGATGTAAAATACAAAAGGCATCAATAAAAAAGATGATTAAGAAGGATTCTCATGGCATTTATATCTGCTTAGCCTGAGTCATTCCCAAGCCTATGTGGGTGGGAGACAGAGTTGAGAATATCCCCTAGAGACTATCTAGTCCAACCCATACCTGAAAAACCTCCCTCTATTAAGAAACAGTAAGTCCTCATACTATATGTGTGTGAGGGATGAGGGATAAAAGTATCCAATAGTCCTTGCTTTCTCGTGCAGAAATAAATACAATGTACAAGGGGAAGGGAGCTATTGGGAAAGGGCCTCATGGAGGAGTTAATACTTGGGCTGTGTAGAAAAGGAAGCAGGCTAAGGGTTCTAGGAGGTCAATGAAAAGAGGGAGAACAGACCATGACTTCGAATAAGCAACCTTGACTGGAGCAGAGAATTAAGGCTGTTAAATTCAGTGGGAGCCAGAGCTGCAAGATGGAGAAATCTGGACTTTATCCTAGAAGTCAGATGCTGAAGATTTTTAAATAGAGTAGTCATATGTGTTGGGTTTTGGAAATAATCCAACAGCTTTGTGGACGAGGCTGTAAGAACTAGAAGAGGTTATTTGACTAGGAAGTAGAGAGATATAAGCTATTGTAAGAGGGAGAATCACCAAGACTTGACAGCTAACTAGAGATGGCTGAGAGAGGAAAGCATCATGATTATTTCCAAGGTTACGAACCTGAGTGCCCAGAAGGATGGAAAAGGGCTGGGGAATGTAACAAGTTCTGCTTGGAAAACGGGGGTTTGAGGCACCTAAGGGACACTTACATGGAAATGTACAACAGCTGGAAAAGCTCAGACACTTGTAATTGGTCCAACCAATCTGAGAACTCTTGGGCTCACTGAAGAAACAAGCAGGCCCACTGGAAGCCAGATTTCCTGTTAAATACAATGACTTAGCATTTAAAACCTGAACAGAGGGAATATGAACCACGGAATGTGGATACACAGGTGGTCTCTGAAGCTTCCATTCTTAAGTAGGTGAGCTGTGGGATTCCACACCTGCTAAAACTTATCTCCACTGCATTAATTAACCTGGGTCTCTTTTCAGAGTCACCAGGGAAAATTGTAACAACTCTGAGGAAAGCAATAAAACCCTTCGATGCCTTAACTGAGCACCTGAAGAGAAGCCAAATTAGAACCAGCTAAGGCAGATCACCTGACTTGCCCTGTGAACTGTTGGGCAGGTTCTTAGCCCACCAATAAAACTGCCAATAACTATTGGATTTGTCATACTATAAAATCTACAGAATTAAAATTACTAATATGTTTAGACTAAGAGAAGGTAAAGTGGAGGCAGATCAATTCATGGTTCATCAACATGTGTTGCTAATTCATCCTCTTTATGGAATATGAAGCAAGTAAATTTTCAGTATCAATAACCAGTAAGCTATAAATATAAAGTTTCACTTTTAAGTCCAGGAGTTTCAAAAGGGGAAATTTGATCTTTTTTTCTATGAAGCAGTTTCCAAGTAGGACATTTGCAAACTAAAAACTGTAATAGACTTCCATCACTAACACTTCAGAGACACTCACTGAGCAGAGGGTTCATACAAGCAGTAACAAAGTAAATGCTAAGTGATTTTTACGCCTCTGTTTGGCCATAGGGTCATACTTAGAGCTGCAGGGGGCTTTAGGGTCAGCAGCCCCATGAGCTGAATGGACCTAGATCCTGACCCACTACACTCCCTGCCCGGGTCTGCAAAGCCTTCACCTTCCCTGCATACTGTGTCAGCTGACACTCAAGACAAAACTACTTCTTTGGGAGATGGATGATGTGACTCTAAGCATTAACAGATTTCAAACCTTCCAATCCAAGTTCATGGATCTTTCCAGGACAAGTTTTGTTTTTTAATGTAGCATCGCCTAGCTGATGGAACTAATTTTACATGTTCTATCATTTCTAACAGGAAAATTATAAAATGTCTGATTAGAGAATGTTCTTTGGTATAGGTATGAAGGGACCATAAAAATAATAATGCCCATGTCGACAAAGCTTACAAAATATTTTTTAAGCAATATTTTATTTCACTCATGTAATTCAAACACAGAAGAATATGGGGCAAGATATCTAATTCATTAAAAAATCTTTTCCTAAGATTTCAGACTGATAGATACAAGCCATCAGTGCATCAGCATGGACTCTCCCAACCCCCATTTACATCCCTACTGCACAGATGAAGAAAGAATCCCAAACAGGGTCACAGAATGAGATAGAAGTGGGAAGGGCCCATAATGGGGACCAAGTCTGAGAACTAACAGATTGCTACTATTCCAGAGCAAAATGAAGTTCCTAACTTACCTAAAACAAGCTGTTCAAATGCCTGGATGAAGTACGGTTCTGAAGCACCAAATTATTCACATCTTGTCAATTTGGAAGGTATCCAGTGCTGTGTCCTAGAGGTTCATGGGTGACCCTAGGCTATTTGAGTATTCTCATCAATGACTTGGAAAGCAGAGATCACATACTTAATTGATTGCCAGATAACACAAAGGTAATAATACATTGGATTACAGGATTCAAAATGGTCTTGACAGGCTAAAACATTTTGCTGCATCTATTAAGAGAAATGCAAAATCACAAAATTTAGCCCCGGAGGGGACCATCAGGAACCACCCAGTCTGGTCCAAACTCAAAAGGAATGTCCATTAAGATACACCTGAGAGCTGGTCATGAGGAGAGTACACCACTTGAAGTAGCTCATCCCACTTTGGGATCCCTATTAGAAAGTTTTTCCCTGATACAAAGCCTAAATTTTCCTCTTTCATAAACTTGTCCCCATTGTTAATACCCCTTCACACACTTCAGACACAGCTATCATCCCAGCTGTGTCCCTCATTCCTTCCAGTCTTCTTCCTATGACAGGAGTTCAATGACCTTGAGACTGCAGTAATCCACTAGTCCCACCGGAGCTTCCAAGGCAAACTGCTTGTGGATAGTACTTGTGGATGACTTTTTGGACCGAAGTGTAAACTCCACATTTTTCACCACTGAAGTTCATCTTAGCACCCTGTCAAAATCTTGTATTTGGGGGCAAGAACTCACTTTAAAGTTCAATACAAGTGACTAAAATATATATGCCCTTGGAGCCTAATATCACACTACTGTTAGACTTACTTTCAAAAATCAGTAAGCATGATCCCATATACACCAAAATGCTGCTGGTGGAACCCGGCAGGAAAAAAAAAAAATGATGCAGGCACCTACCCACCTTAGTGAATTAAGTGCTGGGTCAGGGACACCTGAATTCAATTCCAACCTTGGATACTTACTAGCTACAAGATCCGGGACAAGTTCACTTGTCTTTTCTTAGCCTGTTCCATCGGTAAAATGAGGTATGTGCAATACCTTGCTCGCTTTAAAGCCCTACGTACATGTCACTTATCTAAACAAAGTTAATGGCAGTCAACTGGCGAATGGATAATGACATATTATAGCTCCAATAAGACATGGATGAGGAATTCAGAAAAGCATGGGGTACATGGATTTATGCAGACCTAAAAACCAGAAACACAATATACACAATGACAACGATATAAAGTGAAATAAACAAAACCATATTATGACAACAAAGCTTCAAACTGAGAAAATCCATCCCTTCATTGGAAATGAAAATGTGGATTTCCTATACTATCATATTCAATTGATTATGTGTTTAGATTTGCTTTTCCTCCAAAATCTTTTAAACAAGAGATGGTTTTCCGGGTTGAGGAATGTGATTCAAAAATCAAAACCAATAAAAATGTGTTTTTTAAAGTAATAGGAAAAAATAAGTGCCCGTGTTAACCTAACCAGCCCTAAAGCAGCAGGCACAAAAAGGTAATAGCAACGACCCATTAATTCAGGGAGGGTCAACCATGGCCCTGTGAATACACACAAGAATGGGTAATAAATGGGGTGAATTTTGCAAGGAGGCAAATTTAACTGCTGCCCCTAAGACTTGATGAAATGAGACTAAGTTCCAATCACTTGTCGAAATAACCTTGGGCCAAGTCACTTAACCTGAGACTTCATCTGTAAAAACAGCACGCAGTTTAATAGGCCAAGTTGTATAATACCTGAAGGCACATGTGGAGTCCCCTCAGCCCCCTCAGCTAAAAGTCTTGATGTGGACATGTGCCCTCAATCAAGTCTGGTTATGAGAGTAAGGACAATATTAACAGAAAAAGCATTACACTTGGTGTCAGGAAGGATCTGGGTTTAAATCTCATTGGAGACACTGTGCAGATCAAAGTCAAGTCAGTCAGTAAAACAATTAGAAACTCCTACCTAGATGACTTACCTCCCAGAGCCTGTGAAGTTCAAAACAACAATGTGCAGAAAGTGCCTTAAGTGCTATGTCAGTTGTTCCAGGATCTGGTTTCCCAGAATGTAAGTACGGTGCAAACCTCAAAGCCCTATGCAAGGGCTGCTATTACTTCGAGCATTTAACGACGTCTTGAGCATGCTGAAATGTCTGGATCCATCAATGCTGTTTTTGCAGTAGCTGCCAGCCACAATGGCTGGGTGAATGGGAAGAAGGCTGCCCAACACTCCCACATCTACTCTTAGTAAAACCCTTTAAAAGTTTCTACCAGGCCAAAGATCAAGAAAGCTAATGAGCAATCTTCCACTCCAGAATTGAACAAAAAGATGTCCTGAGGCTCTGGGTAATAGGAAAGGGGGCCTTCCTCAGTCTAAGGGCTCAAAAGTCCCCAACAGTGTCCTGAGAAACTAGAAGGGACTTAGAAAATCTGAGGGGCCTAACTCTGGGAGGATGAAATCAGCTCAAAAATGGGGGGGGGGGGGGAGGGGGAAGAACCCAGGGCCAGACAAGCAGTCACCACCCAAAAGTGCAGTAAGGGGCAGAAGCTAGCCTCAACACAAAGCCCCAATTCAAGAATTAACGCTAAAAAAGATGATTAAACCAGAGACCTTCCAGCATGAAAATTATCGCAAATCTAACTCTCAACTTCAAGCAAAGAATCAAAGACAAAAAAATGAATTTTCCACAAGGATTACATGAAGAAAATGAAGGTAAAAAAATAAAATCAGTCTTTAAGGGAAAATCTAGGAGAATAGCTTAGAAAAGTGGTCAACTTATCCAAAAAATGACTCCTAGAAAATAAAAACAGGCCCATGAATCCATAAAACAGGAAAGAAATACTAGAATCAAAATTGAAAAATAGAAAAGACAGGATTCAAAAAAATACAAGATCTGGAAATCAGGTCAAAAAAAAATTTTAAGGAATCCCTGAAACTAGTCTGGTTACTTTTTCAAGGAATCAGATGAAAATCACCCAGATTCTGTTAGAACCAAAAGACAGAAGGAATCTACAGATCACCTCCTGAAAGGAACTCCCAAAGCCCAAGGATTGTCAATAGCCAAAATCCAGTCTCCACGTTAAGAAAAAATTACAAACATCCAGAAAGCATAAATATCAAGAAACTGCAGTCAGGATCACAGGAGAGCCAGCAAACTTCTATCACAAATTAAGATCTTGGTTGAAATAGAAAATTCCAAAGGCACAAGAGGCAGAGTATAATCCTACCAAGAGGAAAAAAAAGAGTGACTTTCAAACTTCTTAATGAAAGTAACAGCTGAGTGGGAACTCTGAAATACAAAAACAAATACAGAACAATCTACAAAGGTAGATTTATCTCAACAACCAGACAGGGCTGTGTAATGACATGTTGCTAACATGATAAAAAAGGAAGAAATAAGTGCCTCCTCAGAACCTTCATGCTAACGAAGGCAGTTACACAAGAGGTTCTGGGGAGAACGTTGTGTTGTTCGGAGGATCTGGAGTGGGGAAAATGGAGGGTAAAAGGATCACAATAGTGTAGAAAGAGGGGTGTTGAGAATTTACTTAACTAGGGTGTGAGGAACACCTTTACAGAGGGCAGGTGAGACGAATCAAAAGCTCTCATTTTAAATGGCTGGAGGATGGAATGCATTGCCCATGTATGTACATACGTACACACACAGAAATACGAACTGGGGAGTAAATAATCACAGGAAAAACAAATTTTCAGTCTTGGTATTTAAAACACATGCAAGTAGTCTATGCCTTTTAGTGTATTCAAGTCAAAATAGCTCCACATACTTCAATAGGTCTTGAGGCCATCACACATCCACATGGATTAAGTGATTTATGACAACTTAAGACACCAAGAGCCTGTTGCCTTCAGTATCCTGCTTCAGAATATGTATAGTAGCTACATATAAAACATGTATTACAATAATAGCTGTGGCTTATATATGAACTACCTCTGCAAGTGTGAAAACTGGCAAGAGCATTTGTGTACTTGCCATTTTCTAAATTTAATCTATCATAATTTATTCTAAACGAAGGTCACTATGTACCACTACTTAAGTAAAGATAGATTCAACAGTTACAGTTAAGGCCTCTCATGTTCAAGATATGAATTCTTTATTTACACTGAAGTTTCCTTTTAAAAAACCAAAGTACCCTGTTGGTTTTATTTCAGTTGTTAAATATGGTAGTTTCTGATTATCTTTGAGATGTCAAAAATCTCCAATCTTTAGCCTCAACTATATCAAATAGCATGTTTTTATCCCCTCGTAAGACATAGCAAGAAGAAATTTCTAATTGTGGTAACATGAATTGGAAAAGGGGGAGAAAACTTAACATGTATGGTTAATGCTTTCACTTAAGACCAAAGTCTGTTTTGGAGGTCTCACCTTAAAACTTAATATTCATAATTTGGTGGCTACGCTAAGAAAAACTAAAAAATAACCAGCTTTTATTGAGATCCTTCATCAAAAGTTTCACCACCCCAACCCCCAAGCTTAAACAGTCTTCACAGGAAGATGAGCTTAAGACTTACATAACCAAATATTATAAATGTCATCAATCCCTTTTCAAGGATCACTCCCATTCAACCCCTCCCCCACCAAAAGTTCAGACACATTTGTTTTTAACCAAACTACCATTTAACAAGGATTAAGTCTGAGAATAAAAATCAGGCACAAAGATTCATATACATTTCCATTTTATTGAATTTGTTAATGTTACAGGGTTCTTGCACTGCCAAAACCATGCCTGAGAATTCAAATAATGAAATAAGGTACAATGGACAGTCTCATCTACCCATCATACAGTATATTAAAACTTGATTAATGTGCATTTTGACAATTTCACAATCTCTTAAAAATGTTTTAACAAGAGTTGGGAGTTAAAATCTATTGCAGGTCTTCAAATTTCGAGGACAATATGCCATTAAATAACACTTCCACATAATCATCTCAGTTCATTCCTCAGTAATATAATCCAACAAGACACTGCTGGCAAAGATGCATACTTTTCAGGGAAAACAGATGGCTCAAAGTCCAAGAATTCTATTTAATTCTTTTACTAAGGTTTTTGGTTCCCAAACGAAGTCTTCAGTTTAACCAAGTAAGCCCAGTTCCTCTTCTGAACATCCAACTTGTCCTTGGCTCAGCAACTTGTCCAGGTATACCTTTACAAGAGGACATGGAGCTAGCCTGCCAATTCTTTCTGGTAATGCCAGCAACTATGCCAAGAAGCAGTTGGCAGGGGCTGCCAAAGACATTGTCAGTAACCCTTCTAGGAGTCAGAAGGTGATTTCGGCATCTGAATCCCTAACGAGAATTGGCTGATATCGAATCTGGGAGATTGTTTTACTCACCTACTTGCTTCACTCTTGTCAGTGGCAAGTCTGCAACCCCTGAATTTGGCATTGAAATGTAATAGTGAGAAACCCAGACTCTGCGCATCAAGTGGTCACACACCACTTTGCAATATTTGTACTGAATCAAAGTGACAAAACTAAGAAAGATGAAACAGAATCTGAAGTTAGATGGAATGAAACTTTCATACCATAGGCAATTAACTTTGGGTGCCTTGGTCAGGTCCCACTTAAGGACTAAGTTACTGGATTGTTTAACCTGGAGTTATTAAAAACAGAAGTGCTATATCACCTGTCTTTTGCCCCATTCTTTCCCCCCCATCCCCCACCCACTGAACAGCCAGACACACATCCAACAGAGCTAGTCAAGATAATCACTGCAGCAATAAACATCCTGACCTTGAAAAGGTGGGGTAAGTGTGGCACTTCGGAGTCTTTGTCAAATACCACACAATTGGTCAGTATATGTGAAACATCAGGAAAGCTTCTGCACACACCACCACCAAGCTTCTGATTAAGATTTACTCATATCGATTTGAGTTGAAAAGGAGCAAGACAAGTTTGCTAGAAATAAACTGACAGGTGATTGAATACCTCTACTGTACTCCAAGTAGTAAAAAAGGTTACAATCCCACCTGCAAGATACCAGTACTCCTGTCAAATACATACTGTACAAGTTAAAGACCTGGTGATTAGAGGCTTTAGCAGCACCTGAAGTCAAGCCTTGGCATCCACTGCTCTTTATAAAGGCTATGGAGTTCCATCCCCTTGGGGGTGGAAATCAGGTTATGAAACTTATTTCACAATCCCTCTTCACAGATGTCTCAAGTTACTCAACCAAGCATAAGCATTATGCTCTGTTCAAAGAACTTAGATTCTAAGTCAAAGCAAGGAAGGCCTTGTTGGCAGAAAATACAACACATGTGCTATCCAAATAAAAATGGCTAAAGAAAAAAAATTGGACCATTCAACCCCTACCCCACCCCACCCCCAATCCCACTTTGTACAAAGTGTGGTTAAATTTACTTTCTTGTAACCTCAGAATATGGCTACAGCTAGAGGGTTAAAAAAAAAAAAAGCCAAGACAGCTCTGCATGGGTTTATTTGAACACAGTTCTTTTGAGAATGGTACGGGTCTCAGGAAAAATCGCAGATAGCCATAGCTAGTAGAGAAAGAATTCCTTAAGGATGGGGCCCAGGACAGGTTAATTAAGGTCACTTAAATCTTTGTCATTTATAGCAGATCAGAACCCAAATCGCTGACTTTTGCAGGATTTCTGATAGGAATCCAGTAGAGCTGGTTTCAAGTTTCACATCGCCACTTAATAGCTGTAACCTTCTTTTCCAGAAGTTGTGATCCACATGGTGTCCACAATGAGTGCAGCAAATCTGAGGTAGTCAACCCTTACGAAGGCTCAGTATCTGAACATAAAAAGATTTTGAAATGACCACTGGCTGCAGGTTTTTGGGGGTTTTTTGCAGAATAATTACCAAAGAACACTGGTGAATCTAGTTCAAGCAATTTATAACATTGAGAATTGCCCCACATCCAATGGTATACAACACATTAAGCTTCCACAGGGCAGCAGTTCAGCCGATGCTGATGTCAAACAGTCTGCAGGTGCTGCAGGAGATGCGGCAGATATCACCAGGTGGGTTGTTGTTCATGGCTGTTAGCTGGAGTTTAGTTACCTTAGTAGGAGGGTTATCAAAAAGCCATTCCTTAACAGGTCTGTGTGGGTAGCTTTACTGATCCCCCAGCACAGCATACTGGTTGTCTAGATGCAGTTTAAGTGCCTGGTTTTTGGAAATCTCATCCCTACCTCTATTTCTGTGTCTTACTACTTCAAAGCTCTTCTCCATTTCTTTATCCCTAAGGGAAAAGAAATGGAATCAGTAAACATCTCTCCTTGACTAAGGTAGTTTTGAAAATAATCTTGCTTGAAAAAACCCACCCCAAGAAGAATCCAGGGGGGAAAGATGGATGTCATGAAGTTAATATAGCTCCTTTTAAAAGGGCTTCTCAGCCATTATGAGAAATAGAGTAACCTCCTGATATGAAAATTAAAGGTTTCAACTAAACAAAACACAGAATTATTTTCTAATGAGGCCCTACCTTTGAACACAGTGATCTATCCTGCAGTAGTAACTGCAGATAATTTCAGGACTAGTTTGGAAACAATTTGAAAATTGCTATCTGACATGGCAATTCCTTTCAACTATAAATATATCTATCCTTTTGTAAAAGTCATGCAAATCAAACTAAAAACTTGACTAGACTTCCAGAAATTCTATCTCATAGAAATGAGTAAGATAAAGGAAAAAAAGGGGGGTTGTGGGAGGTTTGGGAAATGGCATATTCAAATACAAGGAAATGGCTTTTTTACAATTAATTTTTAAAACTGCTGTGTTCTTAAAGAATAAAAAAAAAGGAAAGACAACATCCCAGGCTCTGTTTTCAAAGCCACCCACTAGATTCAGAAGCAGCACTAACTTTTGGTGTAAACTAAACAAGTTTCACCACTGTTTTTGTTGGTGGAGAGCAAGGAGACAGTTCCTAAACCAGATCTGAACTGTTTCTTAAGTAATGCATTCCACAAGACATTTTTTAAGTTAACGGCTGAAATACATGTTTATCATATTTATAAATGCCAGGCATTTCTCATTTATGTTCTTGGAACATACAAACCATCCAATGACATTTTTACTTGCTTGTGGACCAGGTAGAAGAAATGAAGCAACTTTTCCAGAACATGAGACCTACTTCCTTCAGATTACACCTGGTAAATGGAGTGTGTTTCCTTTCCTGCTCCCCGACCCTTTCCCTTCCCAGGGCTCATTGCCTTTCTCCTGGACGTTATCTTATGCCCAATTTTTTTCTTAGCAATTAACTACCCAAGCAAAGGTCTTAATGAACTAATAACAATAGACCATTTTCATCCCTCTTCCTTAACTTCTGTCAAGAAGGAAGGAAGAGGCAGCAATAAATGAAAAACTTGTAAATGTCAAACATATTCCAAACTTTCCAAAATTATTTAAGTAGCTACACTTACTTCCGACTTTCTACATGCTTGGCAGTGGACTGCAATGATGGGAACTGTGTATCACTGTATATTTCTGGTGGTCCTTGTGGTGTTTTCCTCGTTGAAGTCACCCTGGCACCAGGAGGCCTGTACACACCACCAGTCGTAACAGGTTCTGGGGTTTCTGTAACTAACAACACAAAATGACTTGGTGGAAAAAACAGTAAAACTTACAGTACAGTAAGATATTTTCGAGTTCTATCTCCCTATCAACTACATGAAATAAGCAATGCCTAACATTATCTAGGTAAGCTCTAAACAGAAATTATCTAATAAGAATCCCATTTTGGGCTACACGTATAATTTAAAACGGGCATAAGCCAGCCTGCCAACCCTAAGAGAAAGGATCCCAAACATACAAAAACTGAGTAGACTGAAAGACCACACAAGTGTGCATGTCATTTACTTTTCTAGATTTCTAGTCAATCCATTCTTAGACAATGTTTTGCTGTTCATGAAAACAAAATTAATCACCGAACCTGTATTGTTAAACAGAAAGCAACTACTACAAGAGAACTAAATATTAATGTTAACAGAACTCAATGCATTAAAATTTACGGAAGGTAAAATGAGTAATAATCTCTTGCTCACACAGTCGACTCAAACAGAAATGAAGGACACTATCCTACTGGCTTCTGCTGGATTAGCAGCAGGTTTGCAGTTTTAAAAGGGATTTCTGATTAAAACAGTTCAGTAGCTAGCTTACTTACAGAATTAAATACATCTTACAGAAATAGAAAAGCATTTAGGGGAGGGGGACTGACTAGTATACCAACATACACCAAGTAAAAAGCACAGAATTCCCACACTACAGGTACGACTTTCATACTAGGCCTTCAGAGTGACACAACAAATGATATTCAAGAGTATTCAAATTCAATATCAATGAATATTCAAGATATTCAAAAGAAAAATCTACACTTAGATAACTGACTTCACACATGTAATTGGGCTTTAACTAGAGAAAAAAATCTATTACCAACACTTGGAGCAGGTGCCTGAACAGGAGCTGTTTTATTCCAAGGCCCGGATGATTTCTCTGTGCCACCGCCACCAGCTTCTTCCCAGCTATCCCCTGGATCTTCTCTCTTTTCATTGTCATCTTCTTCCTTTTCACTATTAGAAATAAAGGTACAGATGATCTAAGGCTAAAAAGAATTATCAGGGAAATTTGAGACTATTTCCAAGTTTAGTTGCTCCAAAAGGTAATTCATTTTCAATTAATACAGTAGGGCTTTTATTCAGGCTTCGGGGAAAAAATCTGAGGTAAGCTTCCAATCAACAGATACAACAGAACCATCTACTAACCAACCCTTTTGTCTTTTTGGGAAATAGCGACCTATCATGGGCTAGTGGGAACAACATACTGGTTTGGGGAAGAAGAGTAGTGTGTGTTTTTGAATAGGAACAAAGGACTTCTAAAAGGTTTTTATCTAAGATAATGGAGAAAAGGGGTGGGGAAAATGACGGAGAAAAAGAGCAGACAAGGAAAAGGGGAAAACTGGAGAGAAACACATTTAATTAGGCTTCATTTGTCAGATAACCCCTAAAATGTCCCTTAGGGAAGTACTATCCTTAGCCTTTTCCAATGCTCCTGAAGCAAAAGACTGACCTTGGAGAAACCTGAATCTGGGGTCTCAGCCGTATCACCAGCTCTAGCTGTGTGTGACTCTTGAGAAGTCTCTAACTAAATACTGTCTCCTCCTATGGAATCTCTGAACCTAAATCCTTCTCTAACACAAATCCACTTAACCTGAGCCTCAGTTTCATATCTAAGGTGAGGATAATATGTATGAGTACCACACAAGATTACTAGGATCAAATGCAATTATATACAGGGGTCTCCCCAAAGTCTCAGTGCTCTTTAACCAACTAAAAGCACACTATACATATATTCTGTATATATAACATGCTTTACAGGCTTTCAAGTGCCACACTTCTTATAAAAGTTTAGCTTAAAAACTTTTCCTTTTTAGTCATTAGCCTACAATAAGGTATATACTCTAGGTTTCAAGTAAAAATTCTAGAAATGACTACAACATTATGTTTTTTACCTTAAAATAAGCAGATCTCAAGTCCCTTTGCCATCCTGAGTGACTTTTAAGCATAGTTTCAATACAAGCATTACTTTATGCAAATAGAAGAAAAGCTAATCTAGAACTTTTCCTTAAATACCTAACCATTAAAGAATACAAAATATTTATATGATATTCAAGCAAAATGTCCACCCATACAATTTAAGAACAAAACTTTGGTAAAACAAAAGAAAATTTTTAGAACTAGAAAGGAACTAATATTTTCATCTTATAGATGAAGAAACTGAGGCCCACAGGTTACCGATCTCCTAAAACCCAAGAAAAAGCCCTCATTTTGGCAACAAATCTAATGCTTTAAAAAAAGATTTCATAATCACAGCCATTTTTATGGTCTCTGCTAAACCACCCCCTCCCCCCCCTCCCCATAAAGCAGGCATATTGGTAAAAACACTGAACTTAAAGTCAGTTTCTAGGTCTAGTTTCAGATCTTTTCCTGGGGATAAAAAGAAGTTCTTTAACATGCCTGTGTCTTTTCTATAAAATGGAGCAACTTACCCTCTTCAAGTCCCTTTGCAGCACTAATGTTCTATGAATAAGTTAAGGATTATACAACAGAACACAAAACTCTTCACTTTAAATACTTCAGTACTTCCCTATCAAGTTACTAACTTGTATATTTACACGAGTTTTTCTAAAATTTGGATTTAGGGCACTTAGCCAATTATACCCATGTTATCAATTGGCAGCACTTAGAGAAGACAGGCAGTAGACAAGGTTTTCCTTGGCTCCCAGCTTGAATCTGGCCCACAGTCCCTCTTTTCTCTTGGCTACAGTCAGTAAACAGGGTTGCTGGCTCAGGAAGCAGGAATGGAGAGGGAAAGGTTAAGCTGAGGATAGAGTGAAAAGAATGGAAGAAAGTAAGAAAAAGGTATGAGAACCTAAGGGGAATCTCTGAGGACTACATCAAAGAGACTGATAGTTTTACAAAAAACAAATTTCTCAAACAATTCTGAGCAATGGCACCACCACACGAATGGAGCATGGTCTTTCTCAAGAGGATTTTGAAGGAAAACACTAATTTGGACAAGTTTTAAATGAGTGTTAACCTTTGTTTAGAAAGTCAATCTCACAACTTTTTTATTCATACTTTGTCCCTAAAATAATAGAAAAGAACAACACAGTTCTCGTGTTTTACAAACTATTATAGGGGAAACTACAAGACCTGTCCGGCAGACAGAAAATCTTGGATTTCCTAGATTCATTATCACTCAGCAATGTGTTCCTGTGGCCGCTATTAAACCAACCCTGTGGGATTTACGAACACTGTGAAACAATGTGAATGATCAAAGGGAAAGAAAAATAAAGCGCAAATAAGGGCCTTAAAACACTGAGGTGCCATGAACTGGGAAATGGCTCAACAAGCACTGATTTTCCATGAATTCCGTGAATACATTACTGTGCTGAAATTGATAACAAACACAAAGCGTAAGACAGACTTAGGTGAACCAATGATAAGCAAAGGAAAGCAAAGCAAGGAAAATACATAGTGACTACATAAATGTAAATGGAAAAGAATCACCACAAAAGATGAAAGTTATCCAGTGGAAGCTTGGCCCTAAGAAGATAAACTTGCCCCAATCCTTGGGGGATAGGTGGAGGAGGGTTGACAGGTGTAGCTCACTGCACATCATATTTGCTTAATTATTTTCTTCTTTAAAAAATTATTATAAGGAATGGCTTTTTAGAAGGGGGAGGATATGGGGGAAAATAAAAGACGTCAAAAATATTTTTAAGAAAATATTTTGGTGCCCAGATGAGATTGCTGGGCTTCCTTGAGCTTTTCTAGCAATAGACTCTACTTCAAAGGTTGCTAGAAAAGGGACCAAGCAAATCCCTAATAATACCAAGTTGGTTCTAAACACATAAAAAAGGGAAACCAAAACTTCTTGGATCAAAGCAGCCCTACTATCTCCACCAATATTCCTCTGAAAGAAGTTAGTTACTCAAATGAAAGTGGATCTCTTCACTCTGGATTGCTACAATATAGCAAGAGCTATATGGACAAGAAATTTAAACAGTATAGCATAAATGTCGCATTACCTGAGTATGACTACGAAAGGCAAAAAACAGTAATAAGTATCAATGCCAACCCACTCTATCAAGTTTTGTATTGTAGTTACATGCTTATAGCAAATGCAACAGTATTTGTGGTTATGTTATTTCTTGAAGTTTGTGTCAGAGTAAGTCAACTATCTCCACTGATGCTATATAACCCACCCTGAGACTATCTTCAGGCACTAATGGCTATGACCAAAATCAAGCCTCCAATCTTAAGGTGACAAGCCTCTCTGTACTGAACACAGCAGATTCTTGAAATGACAAATACATGGATATAGTGTAGGACCAAAGTCTGAGATCTTAGGGGCTACCTCCACATGAGGTGGGGCCAACCAAACGCTTTATACACGTTGTTTCTACACACACCTAAGTACTACTATCTTTTTCTATATTTTTTGAGTAAAACATACTTTAACCTTTTCTTTGTGACTAATTATAATATCATCACAAACATTAGTTCTTGTACCATAATGTAACAGAGGCTACACCCCAAGGCCCCAGACTCTCTGAGTTCTTAGTTTTGATTTGGATAACCTGCTTTCTTCTCTTACTACAACTGCTTGGCTGGTCTCTAGCTCTACTCACTCCCTTCTAATTCTAAATCTAGGAAATCAGACACTTGTTAGAGCTGGGTCTTAAATAAGGAAAAAACCCCACTGCCTATGAAACACACTGCAGATTCATTCACAAAGTTATTTTGATTTCACCCATCCATCTGTGAATGCTGAATGGATGGTTAAGTATATAAACTGACAACAATTTTTCTGCATTTTAAGTTGCTATTACAAGCCATTAAACAGGACTTTTGAAATTTCCATCAAGCTAGACTGTAATTTCCTGAGGGCAGAAGACTTGCCTCCTTTTGTATTCCCAGCACTAACACAGCACCTGGCACATGGCAGAGGCTTGGTCAATATTTATGGAAAGTTCTAAAGGAAGAAAGAGGAATTGAAGTGTGGCGTTAAAGAGTTTCTCAAAGAAAGTAAAGAGCAAGAGCTGTGATACAGACCTCTTTTCCATGATGCTCATTAACCAAAATCTCAAGTGTGACAAACACCTGACTCCAACTGACTATTTACCCATTACAACTTATTGCCTTCCAGTCCTGACCCCACGCAGCACAGCCCTTCTATCCTCCACCATCGGATCAAAAAGTCTGCACTCATGTCTCTTGCTTCCATGACATTATTTATCCATCTCATCCTCTTCATTTTGTCCTCAATCTTTCCCAACATCAGGGTCTTTCCCACTGAGTCTTGTCTTCTCATGTGGCCAAAGTATTTAAGCTTCAGCTTCAACCCATTACAATGCGAAGTATTTAATATTTAGATGAAGGAATTGGAGCTTTAAAGAAACCTTAATACTAAAATAAATTTACCCAATGTCAATTCAACATATCCTATTACCTACTCACATACTTTTTAACATGGTCAAGATAGGTATTCATCCAGGCATTATGTTTCAGGTGTGTAGATTCCCTCTACCAATCCAAGATGAAGCCTCCTTAGCAGTCATCTTTATTCACTGTTCAGCTTTACATAGGTCTAAGGCCACAGGAGCAGTAAAGTGACCAGAAAACCTAGCAATCAAAACTAACCAGCCCAACTAACTCCCCTGCCAGGAATTCAGTTCTAACCAGTCTTCTGAGAAAGAGGCCCAGACAAGCCCCCCCAACCCCTTCCAGAATTCACCAGCCAAAGCCTGAATACACTGCAAGAAGTCAAATGATGGCTAAGAGGACTTACGTGAGCTGTAGAAAGGATTCTTTTAACCCATCTTTTATGCTAAAAATGTCCCTACCCTAGTGATATTGCACAGAATAATTTTCCTTGTCCTACCTCAAGTACTTCGTGGTACTTGGTATACTTATAGTTATTATTGGAAATATACCTCCACTCTACACTTGTGAAGATGCTTTTATATTTCTCCAAGAGCTTACACCTATTATTTTACTTATTCTTTAAAACCCCTTTCAAGACAGAAAGACCAGGCTGTTAATTCTACTTAACAGATGACAATGAGGCTGAGGTTCACATCATAAGGTGCAGTAAAATTTGCAGTAATTTGACAACTATTAAACTATACGACCCATGTCCTTTCAGTGACTTAATATTACAAGTCCCTGGGAGGATTGGGCAATATCAGTCAGCAGATACCAATCACCTACTAGTTAAGGTTAACCAAAGTATCAATCACAAATCTACCAGAGTCGAAAGTGTTATTTTTAAATAGTGTCATCAAATACCTGTCTGGATAAATTGTCAGGCTTGTCAATATTACCTTTCAGTTCGAGCTGTTCAAGATGCAGTACACTCAAAGCTATTGACGTAGACATCCAATTAAATAGATACTCCTATACTCATGGCACAAAAATAACAGAACTAGGAGCTAAATGAGACAGACAATTATTAACCTGCTTTGCTGTTTTTAACCAACATTTATCTTTTGCAGTGTTCCTTCACCAAACTTTTAAGAGGGAACAATGATGAAAAGGCACAAACCAGCATACAAAACTGGACTAACAGTTAAGAATTTAGAACTACACTCTCTCCCCCAACAAAATACTAACTAAATCTAGAAACCTTTGAGGAATGCTATTAAAAAAAAAAAGGCAAAACCTTGTCCCCCAATTCTTCAGTTGCTTCCCTTTCCACCACTCAATGTTCTTTTCTCCCACTTTTTGCTCCCAAGTGGGAAAAAGCATTAGATTCCCATCATGTCTTCCTCAATCTGATGTTCAGTTGCTCTCTATTATATCTCAGTAGGTATGAAACAAATAGCTAGATGAGATTGTTCTATGAAATTCTTAGATTATGCCCCTAACTTGATTTAAGGATCTCAGATTCTAAAGATTCCATTCAACAGTGTCCCTGTTGTACACAATGTGGAACTGAGTTGAGCTCGATTCACCATCCAAAACAGAAACTCCCTCCCCTAAATATAGTGTTAAGCCCCTTCCTGAGGAAAGCAAGTTAGATGGGTAACAACAAAATTTTACTTGAAGGCTCTTATGACTAAATGGAAGATTAAGTCCTCACAGGTTTAAAGGCTTAATAAGGCTGGATTAAGGGCTCCTTGCTTATTGTGTTGGCTAGGAGTAAAATGGTGGAAAATTAAAATGCTGAACCTGAAATCTGTATTTATGGCAGAGCTTGAAGATCTAACCTGCTATGGAAAGATTCACAGTAATAAAAATTGCAGTTCCTGATAAAGGACAAGAATCTGTCCTGATACTGAATCTGGAACTCAGGTTCAATAACCAGAATATTAATACATGATCTTCATGATTCAGTGTCAAGCTAATGGAATTTTTTCCCTTTAATTTAGTGCTCTATCTTCTCTGCAAATAAATATCTTAGCAACAATCATCCTATCAATTGATTCAAAAGAGAAATGGATGATTACAATTACAGGACCACTCAGGTCTTTCCCCAGAATCCTACTGTTAGCAAAGCCCATACAATATGGTCAAGCACTGGTTGATCCTGTCAATTAGAGTCCATCAGCACCCCTCAAACCCAATGTACTGTTTTGAAGAGAACAGCAAAACAATTTGGAGCTTAATCTTATAGGAAAGACTCAAGAATTCAAGATTAGTTTAAAATAGCTGATACTTAAGGCTTGCAAATTATTTTACATGCATGCATCAGAGCTCATTTGGTCCATACAGCAGGTATAAACTGTTCCTGCTACAGATAAAGAAAGAGGTGGTGAGTGATTTAAGCAGAAACACAGAACCAGAATACTTTCACAATTATAGGCCTCTTTATCTACTTAAATACTCAGAGCATCCAACATATCAGAAAGAGTTGAAGATAAAACTTAAGACACAACTTTAGTTAAGTGTTGCTTACCCTTTTATTAAAAAATGACTTTATAGTGTGTAAGGGTATTTTAAAACAAATGACATTTCCCCTATAATTAGATGAAAGCTGTTGCTTTACTTTGGTAAAAGGGAAAAATTCGTGATGAAAGCTTTTTACTCCCAAAAAGTTACATTGAAAAACAAGTTTTTAAGGCCAGTAAACTACCTCCTCTAAGATAAAAACTGGATTTATAGTTAAGGAAACTAACATTACATTTTCAGTGAGGGGCCACAAGTATTCTCAAAGATAGACTTCAAAAGGAAGACAAGTAAACAATATTGTTAATGTCCTTTTACACAGTCACATTGAGGGAATTTCTTCAAATGAAAAATGTCTTGTTTCTACCTAAAGAAACAGAATACTGTAGCTTTCTTTAACTTACTAAGTCATCAAGTATATCTCTAAAATTTGTAACCAGTTATGTAAGTTACCACAACATATAGGTTTTTCTGTCACAATGGACTCTCCCAGATCCCATGTGGGGTTTTCTTACCAGGAGATAATGGAGTGGTTTGCCGTTTCTTTCTCCAGCTCACTTTACAGATTAGGAAACTGAGGCAAACAAGGTTAAGTGACTTACTCGGGATCACATAGCTGGTAAGTGTGGGAGGCCAGATTTGAACTCAGATAGAAGAGTCCTCCCGACTTCCAGGGCAGGTGCCCAGAACTTACTTTAAGTACTCAGTACTCTGTCCAAGCTGATTCAAGAAAAACTACTTCATTCAGCACAAAATACTTTAGATGTCACAAGCAGTGAAGGTCTACTAATAAGTCATTTTATTTTTAATCAATTTATTTCCTGGAATTTCCAATACTTATGAGATTTAAACTAAACTGATAACCAGGGTTTTAAAATTAAGCTAACTTTCCAAAAAACTTCAGAATTTGCTTTTTCCTATTAACACTGATGAAATGCTGAGTAAATGGGAGAGATCTAACTTTGAGATACACAGAATTCATTGCTGCTTTAATATAAGTTTCATCACAAAGCTGCTTTTCTCTAAAAAAAAATTAAAACTTCAATACCTTATCCCTAAAAATAAGCACTTGAAAAAGAAACCCCTACCTTATCTGCATTGCTTGAACTCTGAGCCCGCTGTAATCAATTTCTTTTTGCTCGAATTCTTTCCACTCGTCTTCATCCTGAAAAACACATACCGCTCATTTAAAGAGCCCCGGAGCCATCGGAGCTAGAGATCATCTCGCTCAAGCTCAGAGGAGGCTCCCCAGCTCTTAGGTTCAAAGGCTTCCTCCCTCCAGGCCCAACGACCAACTTTGGGGCCACGTCAACTGCGGCCAACCCCAGGTAGGAGGGTCTCCGAAGGAAATAACGATCCTTAAAAGATTCAGTCCCGCACGTGACACGGCCGTGCTGTGTTCACCAGGACCTGGTCTGGGTAATTTTCGGTCAAACGTGCCCCGCAAACATCGTTACTTCTAAATGCGGCCGGACTTCCCCCGCCAGGGTGCTCCAGACCCTCGGCCGTACAGAGAGGCCAGCCTCCCACCCCGAAGGGCGAGGTCGGGGGCTCCGCCGGCCGCCCCCTCCCGGGGCACAGGCTCGGGGCTTCCGAACGCCAAAGGAAGGACCAAGGCGGGGCGGAGGCGCTTTCCTGGCCTGGGCAGGAAGCCGGCGAGGCCCACGAGGCCTGCGGACACGCGCGTCACGTGGGCGCCCGGTGGCCACGCCGCGGCCCGGGGGAGGCCGGTCCGGGGCCACGCTGCGGGCGCCGCCCCCCGCCCGGGCACATGGTGGGGATGGGGAGGGGGCCCGCGCCCTCCCGCCCAGGCCCCGGCCCCGCGCCCCGGCGCGGCCTAGGGCGGCGTGGCCCGCTCTCACCTTGGTCTTGGCGGCCGCTCCGGGCCCCGCGGCCCCCGCGGCCCCCGCCGCCCCCTCGACCGGCCGGGTGCCCCCGCCGCCGCCCCCGGGCCCGCTGCCGCCTCCGGCCAAGGCGCCCCCGGCGGCCCCGGGCCCCGCGGCCCCGGCTCCCCCGGCGGCGGCGGCCCCAGCGGCCCGGCTGCTCCGCTCCTTCTTCTTCTTCTTGTCCCTCTTGGCGAAAAAGTTGTCGAGGCTGCGCTCCTCGGTCTCGGCCATGGCCGCGGCGGCCGGCGAGCGCTCGGCTCCCCCGGGTCCCGGCTCCCGCCTCCCGCCGGCCTCAGCGCCGGCCCCGGCTCCCTCGGGCCGCAGCGGCAGCGCCCCCGGCGGCGGCCGGCGTCCGCCTCGTCCTCGTCCGACGCCCGGGATCGGCGGCGCGGGCCCCGGCGGTCCCCCCTGCGCGCCGCCCGGCGGTGGTACGGTCCGCTCCGCTCGGGCCCCGCGGGGGCCTAGAGCTCCGTGCGCACGCGGGGGGCAGGCCGGGCGGCTCCGGCGTCGGCTGCTACTTCGGCTGCCGCCGCTGCTCCGACCCCCGCCGCTGCCGCCGCCGCTGCTGCCAGCTCCTCAGCCAAAGGGGAAAAGGAAAGGGCGGGGGGAGGGGGCAGGAGAGAGCCAGACGCTCAACGTGCGGGGCGGGCGCGGGGGAGGGGAGGGGGAGGGCGGTAGAAGCGCGCACGCGCGCCCAGAGAAGGGAAAGGGAATGGGAAGGGGAAGGGAGAGGAGGAGGGAGGGCAAAATAAAAGAGGCGGTACCTGCCCACTTGGCGCCGCCCTCACTTTTGAAAGAGCCGACGGGAGGGAGAGGGGGCAACTCAGGGCTAGGGGAGAAACGACCAATCAGGTGGCAGCGCGAAATGCTTAGAGGACAATCCCCGCCCCGGAGGAGGTGGGCGCGGAGAGGTGGGACTATGCAAATGAGATGGCGCCCTCCCGCGTGCGCTTGAAGGCCCAGAGAGGCTCGAATCCTCTGATTGGCTACACGTTTGGATTTGAGGGAAGAACTTCAATGAAGTAGGGAACCCGGTAGGGAAAAAAAAGTTATTTTCCGCCTACCTGGGCGCATGCGCAGGAGAGCGAATTGCACGTGTGTGTCTGTGTGTCTGTGTGTGTCTGTCTGCGTGTGTGTCTGTGTTTCTGCGTCTGTGTGTGTGTCTGTGTCCGTGTGTGTCTGTGTCTGTGTCTGTGTGTGTGTATCTGTGTCCGTGTGTGTGTCCGTGTGTGTGTCTGTGTCTGTGTCTGTCTGTGTCTTTGTCCATGTGTGTGTTTGTGTGTTAGACGCCCTCTGTTTTATGTGGATGGGTGGTGATGTTCAGAACCTTCCTTTGCCCCTTTGCACCCCGCTTATCACCGTTGGGGGGACACTGAAGGGCACCGTATGGCCCCAGAACTTCGTGTGGTTCCCTCCAATGGTAGCTGGTGACTCGAATAAAAGTTACAAAGGACACGTTTCCACGCTTTGCAGATGGCGCGAGCCTGGGAGGGTGGGCTAGGAAACGGGACAACAGAGCCAGGACCCCACGGGTCTCGGCGGGCCTCGGTCCAAACCCGATGAGACAACGTGAAGGTGACCAGCCCTTCCGCTGGGGTTCAAATCATCAGTCATCGTCACCACAACTGGACACAGGAAGAGGATTGGACAGCATTTTGGGGGGATTCCTTCTGAGTATATCCTGAGCGAGAAGCCCCTTCTGAAATCCAGCGACTCTGAAACGAATCATTGGTTGGATTTCTGATGAGTGTGGGTCATCTCCTGAGATCGCATGGCAGGTCCTAGAGGGCAGGAATGGTCTTTTGTTCTTTGCCAGTAATAGGTGCTTCATGAGTGCTTGCTGACTGACGGTGGACAAAGGAGCCGTGAGTTAGATGGAGCATTTGTTAAGCGCTCATTTCGTGCCGAGCTGTGTGCTGTGCTATAAGAATCCCAATAGGAACCAGTTCTTGCCCCCAACACTCACATTGACTTGGGCATACCTGCACTACTTACCGGGAGCCGCCCTTCAAAGCTGGTGCAAGCAAGCTCTCTTTCTTACCTCTGACCTTAGCCCAGTTTACAGCAGGAAGCCCCAGGGACAAAGTTTAGAATATAAGCTCGGTCTAACTTGATAATAATATATAGTTGAAATGTAAAATACTATCTCCCCCGCCAGCTGATTGTAAACTCCAGGAGAATAAGTTTTAAATCTTTTCTGAATTTTTCTGTTCCTCCCCAGTACCGTGTGGGTATGTAATAAATGTTCGCCATAGAGGATGTTGGACAGTTTTGTCATTTGGGCATGATTTGATTGGTTCAAGGTTACCAAAGAACTGAGCTGAACCTTTTGGATCTATAAAGATCTATAAAGCTAAGATTTAGTCACTTATCCTCTCCTTAATGAGCCACGCATTCTTTAAGTCAAATGAAGTAACGTGTAAAATGCTTAATAAATCTCAAAGCAATTTACAAATGCTAGCTATTATTAGTATTTGAAAGAAATTAGCCTAATACATTTTATGACAACAAATGTGTGGCTTTGTTTTACTTGAGTATGATTTTTTGTTCTGAGGATGTGTTTTTCTTTTTTATTTGGGAGGATGGGGAAAATAAAGGGAAGCGTAGCTAACAGTAGGCTTACAAAAAAGAAGTGTCATTACAGAGATTTTTAATGTATAGAAAAGAGTAAATTCAGAAGGAAATAAATAAGAACCACTTTGAGAACTATGCTGTCTTTATTATATACTTGGAAAAAAGAAAACCGAGCTGAATCTGATAGAAATGTACATTTTCACCACATTATCTTCATGTTCTGTTCTTCGTATATGAAAATGTTCCTTCTTCAGGATTTTACAAATTAAAATTACAATTTGTAAGAGAAATTACAAAAGTGAGATAGCTTTAACAGTCCAAATAGGGAGAACCAAATGCATGAATCATGCCTATTTTCAAAACATGCCATACAGTGGGATGGCAAAGACAATGACTTTTAAGTGTACATAAATATGTACAGACATTGCAGAGGGACAGTGAGTAGGGTTGAGAATTGACTAAAATGAAGGGAACGAGTGGGATGTGAAATTGTGCATTGCTTCTAAAATTTGCTTTCAAGATGCTTCCTGATACAAAGACCCATCTATTCTCAACCTCCTTCCACCATATTTCCGATGATGACCACCTACAAGACATTCCTATAAAGGATATTTTACATTTTACACTGAAGTAATAAATTTACATTATCAGCAAACAGAATGGGAACACATGAGGAAAAATGAGGGATAACACATTGGTAGCCTGATACTACAGAACATAACAAGACATAGAGGAAAGAAGGCCTCCAGAAGTTGTAGTAACTCATCTATGGAAAGATCTATGAGAGAACATGAATTCCACTAGGAAGTTATGAGTGGTGGCTGATTCTCATCCCTGACCTCAAGGAGTTTATATTCTACTTTTTTTTCAGTAGGAGGTCAAATCACCATCTCCTCCCAATCATTTATCACTTCCAGTCACCATGGGTCACTTCCCTTTGTGACACAATCATACCCCCATGATGTTACAAAGCCACCTTGGCCTCCATTCTCCTATTGTCTAAATTATCTTCAATCAGAGAGTTAACCCCCTTATTTGAAAGGTACCACAATAGCAGATAAAAAGAGATAAATAAAAGTTGGACACTGCCCCTTGATCAAGAACTTGAAAGCCCAGAAGGAAAAATAAGACACTGCACAAATAAGAGTGTTTTTCCCCATTATCAATATAATGAAGGTAATTCAATCGTTAGATTCATTCAACAATTCATCTATGAAGTGCCTACTATGTGTCAGGTGCTGGGGATACAGAGCCCCAAACAGTCCTTGACTTCAAGTAACTTGTATTCTATTGGGTGAAAGGACAAGAACACAAATAAGAAAATTCAAAACACAAAATAAATACAAAGCCATTTAGAAGGGGAGGCAGTACCTGGAGGGCTCCTAGAGAAGGTGGCATGCATCTCAGGCATTTTCAGTCTCTCACTTTGCCTGGTTCCTTTTCTGCCTCCAAGCTCTGGTATCCCATTTTTTCTTTAACCCTGTTCTTCCTTGTCTAGCAAATATCCGGATCTCCCTTCTTTTTGCTGCCAAACAGAGGTTCTTCATGGTCTGCATCTTCTGTCTCTCCACTTTCTCTTCCTGTAATTTGACTTCTGCCCCTGCTCCACAGAAGCTACCCTCTGACGGGTTACCGATGGCTTCTCTTTTGCCAAATCCAAAGAATGACTAAACAAATAGTGGTATGTGAGTCGAACAGAATGTTACACTTCAATCTCTGTCTGCCTTGGTTTCCTCAATGTAAAAAAAAAGAAAAGAATAATATCATGTACCCTCCCTCCCAGGGGTGTGGTGAGGATCAAATGAGATGATATTTGTAAGGAATTACATTTATAAAGCACAGCGCCTGACACATAGTAAAAGACTGAATAGCTGCTTATACCTCTTCTCCCACCCCAACACCATTGCTGTGTTATGAGAAATTGTAAGCAGGAAAAATTCAGAGAGGCATGAGAGAACTTATGTGAATGGATACAAGGTGCAGTAAACAGAACTGGGAAAGCAAAAATATACAATGGATACAATGTTATAAACAGGGGAAGAACTAAACAATCCTGAAACTAAGTGTTGTGTCATTTTAATAACCAAGCTGAGTTGAGATGAGTTAAGAAAAATACATAACCCTTCCCTTCTTTGTAGAGGTGGGCAGCGATGGGCATGGAATATCGCAGTGACAAGCAGACCTGGCTGGTGGGTTTATTGGTTTTGCTGACCTGGTTTTTTTTCTCTTAAAAAAATCTTTGTTATGAGGGATGTCTTAAAGGGTAAGGGAGGAAGTGTGTGTGTGTGTGTGTGTGTGTGTGTGTGTGTGTGTGTAGACAATATACATACGTACATAGAGAGAAATGAAAATGATACAAAAAAATCAAGAAAATTAAGATCCAAAAAGAAAAGAAAATCAGAGAGTCATTCCAAAAGAAGAAAGGACTTAGTCACACACTAGATCCAAAGAATGAGGAGAGGAATGAGTTGGAACATCCCTGGGGTGGACCAAGAACAGTAATTCCAATCAGAAAGTGGCATAATTAAGAACATATTTAATTGGGGCTGGTGTTTGTTGGGTACTTTCAGGTCTGCAAAGAGTTGACCTCATTGACTCATTGATAATCAGAATAACCCTGTATTTGTAGGTATTCACATTTATTTTCATTTTACAAATGAGGAAACCAAGTTAAGGGAGATTAACAAACTGACACATGGTAAAGTACCAGAGGCAGGTTTCAGATCTTCCTAATTCTAGGTACAGTCCTCTTCCCACTTACTATTCTGCTTGACCTGTTGGAGGTATGAGGCAGCAGGAAGTCTACAACTATAATAATAGTTAGCATTTAAATAGCAGCTTAAGGTTACAAAGCACTTTACAAATATCCTCTCATTTTGTCCTCACAACCGTTCTGATAGGTAGGTGCTATTATTATCACCATTTTACAGATGAAGACGCTGAGGCAGATAGAGGTTCGATGATTTTGCCCAAGGTTATATAGCTTAGAAAGGGCTGAGGTAGACTCAAGTTAGGTCTTCCTAACTTCCCAACTCCCTGGCAGCTATTTATCCATTTGACTCCGTGCCTATAGAGCAAGGAGAAAATCATGGATCGGAGATATGGATTGTAGTCTCTGTGTTGAGTTGAATTATTCTGATTTTTGGAGTAATTTTAAATATTTCACCTGTATAGTTCTTTCCCTGTCCCCACTGGGAGTAAGGGGTAGGAAAGGCAGTTAGGTAAGTGATTAAAAAATAACATGGTGGGATACACAAGTCATAAAGATGCTCTCCCATGGGTTGGGAATGAACTGAGGACCCAAAGGATGGCACCAATGGGCTGAACCCAGGGAGGCCAGGAGTACCACACCACAAATCAGAAGAGGCTGGCAGTGGGAAGGGAAGAAGCTTGAAAGGAGCTCTGCTCTAGCTCTGGAAGAATCAAGAGCTGAGGCCCCAGGGTCAGAGAGGCCTAAAGGCCTGGACTAGGCCCTGGAATGCTCATAGTTAGGAATGGGATGGAGAAGAGGAAGGATGAATGACTCTCACTAGTTGAAGAAGCAATAGAGCAAGAAGGACATATTGCCACAGAAAACAGCGATGCTCCTAAAGCACAGTCTGGTCCTGCCACTCTCTGACTCAAGAAACTTCAGAGCCTCAGTATTGCCTCTAGAATTAAAAATACACATTTAAAGGTCTTCCCAATTGGCCTCCAGCCTACCTTTCTAAGTATGTTTTGTTTTTTTTTTTTATTCTCCTACATGCACACTACTCTGGAATCAATCTCTGGCTTCCTCCAAAGCTCAGGCCTCAGACCTCCCACTCTGAAAAGCTTTTCCTAATTCCTGCTGTTGGGGCCATCTTCCTTACTCTTAAATTATCTGTGCATAATTGAGGATCTTTTACCTATTACAAGTAAGCTGATACCTTTCTAATAAGAATGGAAGGCCTAAAGAGCAGAGGTTGCCATTTCGGACTCTGTATCCTCAATCAATCAATAAGCATTTACTAAGTGCTTACTAAGTATTTGCTAAGAACTAAATGCCAAACTGCTAGGTGGCTCATGATAAGATCAAGGCAAGTCCAGTGTCTCAGAGCTTACTAGTTTTGTGACCCTGGGCTAGTTACTTAACCTGTTTGCCTCAGTTTCCTCATCTGTAAAATGAGCTGGAGAAGGAAGTGGCACACCACTCCAGTAGCTCTGCCAAGAAAACCCCAGATGGGGTCACAAAGAGGCATACGCAATTGAAAAATGATGACAGCAATGATATAATAATTTATATGATGTAATTTAGGTAATATAATTGAAAAAGGACTGAATAATAACAGTGACAAAGGTCAAGAACCTGTGCTGGACTGTGGTGATACAGGAAGAGGAAATAATTTCTTACTTTAAGAGGACTTTGAGGGAGACAGCATAGGCATCCCTCCAGGTACAAACAGAATATTTTCAAAATTGCTATATGGTGACTGGAGGTGTGGGGGAGAGCACTGGTAGATGGGTGGATGAAACAAGTCTTCCTGTAGAAGGAGGGGCCTGATCTTAGTCTTCAAGGAAAGGAGGAGTTCAGAGGCAGAGGCTAAGAGGGGAAGGCACTCCAGGAAATAAGGATAGACCATACAAAGGCTGGGAGAAGGGAAATAACAGAGCAGATACCAAGGGGAAGGAGTGGAGGACGGAAAAGGAAACAAGCATTTTATTGAGGTCCTACAATGTACCAGGCACTTCATTTACTCCTCACAACAATACTGAGAAGGTAGATATTGTTATTATCCCCATTTTACAGTTGAAGAAACTGAGGCAAAGAGAAGTTAAGTGACTTGTCCAGGGTCACACAGCTAGTAAATTTCTGAGTTCAGACTTGCTCTCAGGTCTTCCTAACTCTAAGCCAAGCACTGTATTTACCTAGATGCTACCTAGCATAAGAATCTTTTTTCACATGGCAAACACTTAATAGATACTTGTTGGATTGGGTTGAATATAAAGAAGGGATGGTCAATGGAAAATGAGAAACATTAAATAATTTCCAAAGAAGAAAGAGCTCTGACTTTACCAATCCTTGATAAGACTGTTGCATCTGGCTTTTGCTGTATAGAACCCATGGACCGAGGGGAAGAAAGAACATCTACTTTGATGAAAAGTGTTTGTAATAACAAACACATCATGATGGTTTCCTAGTAGACTTATTTTGATTCAACACATTTTTTGTTGGCTCTTTTCACAACCCTGTGATTTGCCACTATTTTTAGTTACCCCAGCTACTTGGGGACTCTTTATCCATTTATCTGATCGTCTCTGGCTCCAAATCACTGAAATTTCTGCCAGTGTTTTGGGACGTTGTGCTATTTGTTGGTCCTAGGGAAAGAAATGATTTTATGAGCCTAGGATCCCAAATGAAATTTATTTAAATCAATTTTTATTGGGGGTGAGGAACTATGATGATCATGACTTAAAATAAAATTTTTGCTTTAGCTACAAAAATTTTAGTGACTGATGTTCTAACTCCAATTGGCATGTAGAATAGATAATTCCAGAGAGTCTAATATATATTGGCTTTTTGGCTTACTCTAATACTGACTACTGATGAGTTCTTAGGCAGGAAGTTAAGGAGTCAATAATATCTACTGTGGAATCAAGAGTAGGAAAAGATCCTAGACTAGTCCAGCCCTGTCAGCCTACACATGAGAAACCTAAGGCCCTAGACCAGACAAGCCATTAGTTGCAGAGGTGAGAACAGAATCCAGATTGTCAGATGCTCTCTGTAGGGTTGTATTCACTAGGCCATACTGCCTCTCACATTCTTCCTATCTTCCCAAATACTTCTTTCACCTTATAAGGTTAGTCGAAGGAGAACTTTAGTTAAGATGGCTGAGTGACAGTTCTAAGAAGAGAAGTCCTCCTCTCCCATGTATCCCAGCAGAGATCTAGAAAAGAGAACCCCAGGACAAATAATGACCAAAAAATCCAAAGAGGATAGAAGCAAGCACTGTCTCAGCCTAGGACTGTACAAAAAAGGGAGTCTATAGAGTCCAGGAAAGGGCCATGCCAGCAAAAGCAGCCTGAGTGCAGGTAAACAAGCTAAGAGGCAGGCCAGTGCTTGGAACAGAGATGCTCCACACCTCAAGTCAACAGCATTTTATGCTCCAGGGTCAAAGTGGGGCTGTCATCTCAGAGTGCTTGGTGGAAAAAGCTTCATGGTGAGGGTGGGGTGAGTAGTCAGAAATCCACAATGCTTTGATCCAGGGTCAGAAGTCCAAAGAACTTAGATCTGAGATGCTCCAGAAGGCCCTAAAAACTGTAGTACTCTGAGCTTGGATGGTCTAACTGTGCCTTGAAAACTGCCAGCACTGAAGACATACTGGGAAATGTAGAAGCCAGTATCAGGAACCTAAGAAATTGAAGTCAGGGTCATATAAGAATTCAGGAAGGGGTAGAATCTGGCCCTTCCACAAAGCCCCAAATAAGGAACTCAGGCTAGAGACTCCCATGTACAAAAATATTCATGGCCACACTTTTTGTTGAAGCAAAGAACTAGAAACCAAGGGGGTGACCATCAACTGGGAAATGATAAACAAATGATTTTATGTGAATTAGTGCAAATGATGAAAAGAATGGGGTTAGAAGACACTTGAGACAACTTCTATGAACATTGAGAAGTCAGTAGAATCATGGGAACAGTTTAGGAAATAACAAATACCCACATGTTTTTGCCTTTCTTTGTAGAACAGTAGTAGGCACGCAGTAGGCACGTAATTAATGCTTGATGAACAGTAGCAATAGCAAGAAAAACGAATTGGAGGTACTCAATAATTGACCAATGGAGTCCAACATGACTCCAGAGTGCTGATGGAAGAGCGGTGCATTTCTCTGGACATGGTCAATGTATTGATTTATTTTGTCATAGGTGAAAGGTTTATATTATTATTATTATTATGATAGATAAGCTTGGGAGGAAAGAGAGGAGGTTAATGTCAAAAATAGAAGATATAAAACAAGGATCATTGGTGAATCTTTTTAAAAAATGCTCAGAAGTGAGCAGAGGAGAGTTCAGAGAGAAGTTTAGATAAGCAACAGAGTTTTGATTCATGATATGCTTAAATTGGATTCATGGTATGCTCAAAAATAAGTTATATATATATTTTATATATATATATAAGAGTTATGGTTTCCTATACAATCCTTTTCTTCTTTTTGTAGAAGGATTTATTGGTCTTTGTAACTTTAGAAGAACAAAAAATAATTTTAAAAAATAGTTGAATAGTCTCTCTAGAAATGGCTAGGAGATTCTTCCCAACTGAACCACAGAATGGAAAAATTAAGGTATAACTCATAGAATCATAGTGTAAGAAACAAGCATCTTACCAAGAACTCCTCAAAGCCACCGGGGAGTTAGAAAGGACAGCTTTTTATTCCCTATTCCCCTCCCTTGTTTCCCAGTTGGCCAAGTACCCAGGTTCTCCACCGTTTACGCCTCCCATTACCCTGTTCCCTTCCCCTCATTTTCTTTATAATTTCCAGCTGAGTTGTAAGCACCTGTTCTTGTTTAGCCACTTGACCTTTATGCAGAAGCAACAACTTCCTTTTTCCCATAATAGACGTTGAGCTACAAGGAGCCTTAGAAGCATCCAGTCCAATCTCGTCATTTTACAGACAAGAAGAAATAAATTGATCTAATTCACAACATCTTATATTTCCTTGTGTATGCTAATGGAAAAGTTAGAAGAGAGATGGACTGAAGGAGGTCACTTCAGGTCTGTCAGTTCAAGAAGGATTTGATCTTTTCCTCCGGCCTCAATCTGTCATCTTCAACCCCAGTGACTTGGTAATCCCTTCAAGGTGGACTGCAGAGTGCCTGAGAACAAGGTCAGGAACATTGTGGGGAGCTAGATTGCCTAAAGAATTGAGATTTCTGGAAATCTGGGATCAAGAACAGATTGGAACCTGGCCCTTTACTGCACTGCTCAGGCACCTGGTGATTTGGGGAATTTCCCCTCCTACTCACCTGAAAGGAATGTAATGCCTGTCGACCAAAGCATGCTGGTAAACAGGATGCCTTCAATTAGACATCTAATTTGTACCTCCCTGGGCCTTGATTTCCTCATCTAGAAAATGAGAGGGTTGGACTTAAAGAAAACTAAATCCTTTCCAGCTATAGAACTGAAAGTCGTATAGCCTTAAGGTCCTTCTAGCTCTGAATGGTTATTCAACCAAATTGAAATAAATTAATGTAGTGTAAGTAATGTGTATGAGATATTTTTCAAACCAAAACATTCTGTATCTACTATATACATGCCACTGTCCTAAGTGGTGGACCTGTAAAGATGAACAACACCACAGTCCCTGTCTTCAGAGAGCTTCCATTGTATTACAGAAAATAAAACATTCATGCACCAGAACATGTATAAAATAAGACTGTGATGGAGCCAAGGAAAACTCTAGTCACAATCCCCTAAAAAACATGAGGAAGGAGAGAACACTTTTAATTGGGAGGACCAATGGCTTCATGTAAGAAGTAGTAGCAGAGTTCTGACACGAAAGAAGAAAAGGATTCTGATGGACATAGAGGAGGAGGGAATGAATACCAGATATTGGAAAGGCCTTTAGGATGTCCAGAGAATAGGATGAGATCAGTCTGGCCAGACTGAAAAGAGCAAGACTGTGAAATAACCTTATATGAAGGAGATTAGGCTGGAGCATTAAATGATGCACTAAGGAGATTGTGAACCAGTGGTCTCCAATGTGAGGACCTGTGACCAGACCCCAAGGTTAGTAGAAGGATGGGAAGATGGTGGCATCCCACCCTTCCAGCAACAGTCAGTGATGGCCAGTTGTGGGATAAGGCTTGTCACCAACATGATCACACCTACCCTACTCCTCTAGCTCTCTCCTTCCCTTGTTCACCCTCTAAGTCATGAACTTGTTTAAGCCCCTTCCTCTTCCCTGTAAGAGCTCTGGCTGCCTCCACTCTCCCTTTCTGTTTTCTGTGGGACAGAGTAATTCACACAGGATGAGCAAGTAGGGATGGATGAAGTTCTCATTACATCTTATAAGTATATATGTAAAATTTTTATATGGAGTATGCTATCTATATAGTATAACACACATATGTATTATGTATGTTATATATGCATATAGGTTATGTGTGTATATGTATATGCCATGTATGTGTATATATTATATGTGTATAGACACACACACACAAAACGTACTCAAAAATTTTTTACTGATGGATGGATGACCAAGAAAGTTTGGAGATCATTGTTATAGACGAAGGGAAGCAATGAACATGTATGAGCAGAGGAGTGACATGGTGAGACCTGAGCATTCTGAATCAAGTTTTGGCAGCTTGTGGATGATTAATTGGCTAGGGGAAAGACTGGAGGCAAGGAGAAAAATTAGGAGGTCATTACAATAATCTAGGAGAAAGGCAATCATGTTCTGTATGAGATCGGGGAAAGTAGAAATCAAGAGAAAGGGGAAGAGGAAAGGAATGCTGAGATTGTAGAGATGACTGGACTTGTCAGCTAATTGGAAGTGGGAGATGGGGGTAGGTAGGGAGGAGTCAGTGATGACTGAGTTTTTGAACATGCATAATTGAAAGAGTGGTGGTACCATAAAAAAAAACCAAAACACAATGGGGACACTGGGAGAAAGATCGGGTTTTTAGGCAATGGAAGTGCCTGAAGATATGAGGTTAAAGAAGAAAACAGAGAGTGAATGATAGATGGGGCAGACTCTTGAAAGAGAGGGTATGGGGGGGAATGAGTACCCAAGTAGAGGAATTAGCCTTGGCCAGGAGACAAACCACCTCATTCTCTGAAACCATAGCAAAGGAGCAGACTGTAGCTGAAGATGTAGGTGGGCTTTGAGAAGCAGACAAAAGACGGGATGATGACGTCAGTCTGTTGGGCGCTCTCTCTCTCTCTCTCTCTCTCTCTCTCTCTCTCTCTCTCTCTCTCTCTCTCTCTCCCCCCCCTCTCCCTCTCCCTCCCTCCCTCCCTCCCTCCCTCCCTCTCTCTCTCTCTCTCTCTTTCACACACACACACACACACACACACACACACACACACACACACACACACACACACGCACACTCTCTCTCAGTCACTTTCAGCCCCTCCTAACTTAACTTCCCCTGGCTCAGGGCTGGGGAGAGAAAGAAGGCACAGGAGAGGGAAAATCCTACCCATCAGCTGGTGATGTCAGGCCTTTATGCAGGGACTCTGCCCCTTTTACTCTCCTATGCTCCCAACCTCACACACCTTTTCTCTAAAAATCTTTTTAAAAGTAAAGTTTTTTTTGATGGCCTCTGCCTTACCATAACATTCATGGTTGAATGTAATCCACGCATCCTCTCCCCAGGGAACTTTCCCTTGTAACATTTTATAAGAACCCACAGTTCAACAAAACAAACCTATTGTCTGTCTCAAACCCCATTTAAATGAGCTGGAGATGCACTTTTTTCACTGTAGAGCCAATCTAGTGCTGACTGGTAGGTTGGGCGGCCATCCACAGGGTCCCAACTCAACGTCCATTCTCTAGACTCATGACTTCATTTGCATGGAGAGCTTCCAGTGTTTATACTCTCTCTACTCATGCAGATCAAGCATTTACTAAGCACTCTCTACATTCCAGCCACTGAACTAAACAGTGGGGACACAAGTACAAGCAGACAGTCACTGACCTCAAAGACCTTACATTCTCGGGGAAGACAGCACATACAAGGAAGCTGAATACTGGAGTATTAAGTATCTGCATGAGAGGAAGGAAGACAGGGCTGGCCTAAGTTTTTTCTTTCAAATGAAGGTTCTGAGAAGAATCAACCAATCAGAGGAAGGAGCTGGGGAATGACTTTCCAGAAGGAGCAAACTGCAGGGGCAGAGAGAATTTCCACAGTGTAGAGTCTACCATGGCATGGTGGAGAAAGTCCAGAGAGGGATGATGATCACCAGCTGCTCTGCAACAGCTAGGAGGCTGCTTGGGAAACGGAAAGATTCAGTAAAAAGCCTTTGGGTCACACAGGCAGTACTCACAGAGGTACTTGGGTCATCCTGACTTGGGCCAGTCCTATGCTGTCCCTCCTGGAGGGTCCATCAGTCAATCATAATCTTCTTAATGATTAATTAGCTTGAAACCAACGGTTTGCCCAACGTTGGCAGTCTATTGAATAAGGTAAAGTTTGTTGACACTATGATAAGACCCCAAATTGCCAGGACCCAGATGATCTCCTTGTCCTTTGGTCTAGAAGGTTTGGGAGACTTGCCTCCTGCAGCTATACTTCTTGCTGGGGATTGGCATACCACCTGGGATTCTGGATTTCTTTTTGTTTTTCGGGAATCAGAAGTATATAACAATCATGCAATAATGCTTTTTGATTTGCATTTAGATATGTACAGACATGTAAACCTACTCAACAACTCAATAAAACAATACAAAACAACCATCTCTAGATGACAATCTGAATAGCATTTAATTATAAGTCCTGAACAAATGATACACATCTCTCAACAGAGGTCAATTCTCCTGGATCTCTTTTTCCCCAATTACTTCCCAAGTCATATCAAGGTTTCAGCATGCCCCAAGAGGGATCCAAGAACCATAGGTTTGGGAGGTAGAAGGGACCTTGGAAACTGACCAATCCAACCCTTTCATTTTACAGGTTACTTTGGTATCTCCAGGCCAATTCATAGGTCTTCAGAGAATTTAGGACTGGAGGGAACCTTAGCAATTATTGAGATTACCACAATTATTTTACAGAGAAGGAAAATGAAACCCAGAGAGGGGGAAATAACTCCCCTACACCCACCCCAATCCATCCCAGGACCCAAAGATACATATGGCCTTCTTATATGTATTGGCAAGTAGTAAGAGTCTTATACCCTGGTTCCCCTTTGAGAGGCAGATTACTTAGAAATAACTCACATTTCTTCCAGGGGACAAACTAAACCAAATTAAAGGGAATATGAGGTCAGGGAGAGAAAAGGCATTCACGGTTACCAAATGTTGAAGAATTGCATAATATAGGAAGTATCTAAGGTCACCTTGCCTTTGATTCAATTCAACAAATACTTATAAATTCCCTGGTCAGCTAGTCAACAAGCATTTATTAAATCCTCATAAGTACCAGCTACTGTACTAAGGGCTCAGAATGTCAAAAAGGCGAAAAACATGGTTCCTAGTCTCAAGTTCTTATGGGGGCAGCAACATACCAAAATAACCATGTACATACAAGATATTTACAGTGTAAATGCAAGGTCCTCTCAGAAGGAAGTCACTACCAGAGATGGGGAGGTGAAAGACCTCACAGAGAAAGTGGAATCTGGGCTGAGTCTTAAAGAAACCCAATGGCATGCATTGTATTATGTGTATAACACTGTATACCAATGCTAGGGAATATGCCAAGTTTTACAAAAATGGGATCCCTGTCCTGATGGAGCTTAAAGACTAGAAGGAGGATCTCATACATACATAAATAGGTTACTTTTGTGGAGCACTCCCAAGTTTGTAGAACACGTCCTTCACAACAGTGCATGCAGTATATCACCATCCCCATTTTACAAATAAGAAACCTTATTTCTAAGAAGTGAAGGTGACAACTCCAGCTCCTAGAGCTACTGAATGTTTGAGATGGCCTACTAACCCAAGACTCATGTAGCCTTTTTTATTATGTGAGACAGTTTCTCAAATAGCAAAATTCTATAATATAAAATAATACAAGAAAAGTGTATGAGGGGTGATCAAGGATTGGCCAAACCAATTGTGATACATGAACATAATAGAATATCACTGTCCATAAGAACTGATGAATAATCGGAGAAGAATTTGGAAAAGCTTGGCAAGACTTATGAATTAATGGAAAGTAAAGTAAGCAGAACCAGGGGGGAAAATACACAGTGACAGCAAAAGTAGAGATGAGGAACCACCACTATCACAACAAAACTGAAGGTTTGCAATTATAATGACCAAGCTTGGGCTTGGAGAAGAGATAAGAAAATGTACTTCCTTTTCTTCTTTGAAGAAAAGGGGACTCCAGAGTAGATCAACATGCTGGCTAGTTTCATTGGAATCCTTTATTGTCTCCTTCTTCTTTATTTATTTTATAAGCAATATATTGCTAGTTAGGGGAAATATCTAGGAATGAAGATAATATGAAAATGATATTGATGATTTTTCAAATGAGAGGTGCAAACAAGATGCCATATGAGGTACAAGAGAGAAAAACTAACTAGGAGGGAGCCAGGAGAGGTTTCTTGGAGAAAACAGCTCTTGAATTGGTCTTCATAGGTTGGGTAAGAATTCAGAAAAGGTTGGAAGGGTTCCAGGCACAAGGAAGAATGCAAGCCAGAGTATGAAGGCAGGAAATTTGGATATAAGTTGGGAGATGGTGGGAGGACGTTAGGCTAGAGCCAAATTGAAAAGAAACATAGCAGCTAAAGAGCAATCGATCAACCAGTATTTATTAATCACCTAGTATGTGCATATAAAAAGAATGGAACAATCCCTACTCATAAGAAGCTCATATTTTAATAATCTAATAATTATATCTAATGATATGCCCTTGATCACTTTTTTTAAAGCAATAACATCTGTCTTTTTTAGAAGTTTGACATTTGCCTTTCTTTCAAATATTTTGAGAATTAATCTCTCAACACCCTCAAAGCTGTATCATCTCTATATCCTAAGTGTCTTTTTACCAAATCCAACTGTTCTTCCCATCTTTGTTTTCTTCCATTTCTGTTGTCTCATGCGGGGCCTCAAGGAAATATGGCAGCTTCATTGTTAGCGAGGAAGAGAAGAGTGCATTAGAGAAGTGAGAACAGATCTCCATTTTTTTAATTCATTTGTTGGCCTCCATTAAACATCATCCCTTAATGCCTTAGGGATGATCCCACTACGTTGGGTCCTCAGGAAGCTTTCTATAAACTTGTCCTCTCCTGTACTGCTTCTCTTCTTTCCCTGTGACTACACAAAAGGCCACCACTGTTGCCTTTTAACTTCCATATTTCTGTGCGTGGCAAGGAGATCAATTGTTTGCTGCCTGAAATGATGCTTAGGTTCTTCTGGTCTCCTTGTGGCAAGTGATTTTCATGCATTTGGAAAATGGTGCCCATCTGGGGCAAAAATTAAATGCTAAAAAAATCAAATCCATAATATAATTGTAGCATGGATTCATTTAAAATTCTTTTTTGTACTGATTTGTTTTCATGAAACAATCCCTCATGGAAAACAGGGGGAGGTTCAGTGGGGAATGCAGGTCCTCAGGACACTTGTGTTACTATTGTATTGAATTTAATGTACACTTGAAAAAAATAAACCCAAATTGTGATTACAATTTCATGTTCAGTCTTCTTTTATGTTCTTTGTTTAAATATTCATGTTTCTTGATATTTGTTGAATTCACAGTAAAAAGGAGATTCTTTTAGAAACCACTTCTCAATAAACTATTCCTATCTAGTACCTTCCAGTATCCAGAAAAGGAGTTATGCAACAGTGTCTCATACAGTAATTGACACTAATAGCATTGAAACGTCTGCCTATGGTTTACCATTCGTCAACAATAATGAAGTATATTTTAATATCAGGCCTTTGGGAGCTACCATTGCCATGTATTTGGAGATAACTTGATTATACAGATGAGGCCCATACTTAGTGGTTTATACAAGGTGTCTTAAAAATCCTAGTGCAATCTTAAGTCTGGGCCCAGAGGTGAGTCCTGTATGAATATTACATTGGTATTTAGTGAGGCAAATTGACGTAGTAAGTAGAGAGTTGACCCTGGAGCCAGTTGGTTCAGACCTGGATTCAAGTCTTATCTTTGACACGCAGAGTGTGACCCTGGACAAATCACTTTAAGCTTAAGCTATACTAAGATCTTTGAGATCCCCTGCATAGGCCAGGGGTTGTTGACCTATTTTGTGTCATGAACCCCTTTGGTAGGCTGGTGAAGCCTTTTCAGAATGATGGTTTGTTGCACAGATTTGTAATTGAAGGACGTGCTAAATTTCAGTTAGAGGTTAGTGAAAATGCTCTTTTTCCACCCCAAGTTCATGGATACTGCTGCAACCTACTCACAAATCTCTGGTTCATGGGCCCTGGGGTAAAAATCCCTGATCTTTACACTATTTTATATGATGAATTAGTTTGCACAATCTTCAGAATGTGAGAGATTACAGATCTCTCCTGGAAATGTGCAGAGTGTCTCACATGTGGTTTGCCCACAATCTGTTATCTTGACACCAAGGTCCTTTCAGCCTTACTCCCATGAGAGACTGCAGAGAGGGAGGTTGGGGGCCCAACGCTATTTCAACTTACAATATACTGTACTGTATGTATCTATATGGGAAGTAGTCCTGAGACACTCTCTGAATGGCCCTTGGTATATCCTTAGGGCATTGGACACTGTCCTTGAATTCCACTCCTTGCCATTTCCACAAAGAGTAGAAATATCTATGGAAATTCCCTGGGTAGCCCTGGAATTCCAGTGTGGAGAGCAGTACCTCTGTCTCAGCCCTTATACCTAATAAGGCTGGTAGACTTCCTGGGTTTCTTTTCTTACTACTTGAACCTCTTTTCTTAGGACATCATTTTTTTTTTCCTTCTTAACTTACTCCTGTGTTATCAAGCTTTCCTACTCAAGGAACATTTCAGGAATATCAAATATCCTATATAACTACATAGGAACTAGGGACTGGACCTGTGATTTCATTGCTATAGAGACCTTCTAGGTAAGGAAGCTCCTTTTGCCAAGGTAGATCATCACCTTTTCTGCAATTTATAATTCAAGAGATTTGCCTTCAGCCCCAAGAGATTAAGTAACTTGCCCAGGGTCACACAGACAGTGTATGTCAGCAGAGGAGGGCCTTGAAGCCCAATCTGAACCAGCTGGCTCCCAAGACCAACTCTCTACCTATCATACCAAGCTGCTTCATTATATACTGTTATATCCATATAGGGCTTCCTCCAGGTCCAGGCTCCCTGAGAAAGAGCAGAAGTATATATATCATTACATATGAGATATATTTTAAACAGATGCTTGTATGAACAGAAAAGGTGGGTTGTTCAGGTAATGAGAGAAGCAATACAATACACAAACCATCAGCAGGTTGCATTTGTATCCATTTAATATCAAGAAATTCAGAGGTAGGTCCCTAGGTGGATACCCCAAGAAGACAGAGGTATGCTTTGCCTGACATGCTTTTTAGGCATTTTTACCTATGATCTTCACAATTTCTGATGACCCACAATGTCTCTGACATCTATCATTTCCATTTAACAGTGAGCAAAGTTGAGGCCAAGAGACGTCATCCTTCAAAATACAACATGACTGTGAATCAAAGATGACTTAGAGGAAACCCTGTTTGGGGGTAGTAGGATGGAGTAGATGGCATGGGATCTTAGGATGTCAAATCTGGAAGGACCTTCGAGCATTACCCTCATTCTACAAATGAGGAAACTGAGGCCCATTTCCATGTCTCTCCAGTCCAGTGCTGTTTGTAACTGGCTGAACCATCCCCAGAGGAGTCAGGAGTAAAACACATGCACCTCTGTGCCTGGTAATGAATTTTCCATGCCAGGATCATGTTTTTAAACACCATTCTTTCCTTTAAATTCAGAGTTGGCTCCAAATTCCTTCACTCTTAATGACTTCTCCAGGCTATAATTTGAAAGTGGAGGGGAAAGAGAAGGCAGAAGAAATTGTGATTCCTGGGTTGTTGCAACTCCTTTGCAAAGAAAGGGGATGATAATGGGATGAATCCAGTTAAACTACCTAGTCCTCCCTAGAACCTTGAAGGAACATCAAGTATCTACTGAGAGTGAGAGGAACATGCTGTCACAAGACCTGAGACTAACTCCTGACTGCCATGTTTACTGGGTGACCACAGGCCTCTTCCTTCACCTCTCTAAAGCTCAATGTGAGTCATAGGGCCTTCAACTTGGAGCTGGCAGGCACCTTAGAGATGACCTCATCTACTCCTCCCCCTCTTCATTTTGCAGATGAGTAAACTGAAACCCAAAGATGTTAAAATGACTGGCTCCAAGTCACATAGGAAGTAAGCCACAATGAGCCTTAATCTTCTTATCTGCAAAATGGAAATAATAATTATGATTCTACCTCCCTCACAGGGTTGTTGGAGAAAACTACCCCACCATCATTATTTTAATGATATATAAATGTGACTTGTTACTAAGCTAATCTTGAGTGTCTATAGGCCACTACTATTCCTCATGCTCAGAGTCCCTGCTACAGGCCACCTCTTTTTTTTGTCTTAAGTTTCCTACCTACCACAGGGCTGAATATGCTGGATGGTGGGCTTTAGAAAAACCCTTGTTGGTGTGATGGTGTAGTAGAAAGAACCCAGGATTTAGGACCTGGGTTCAGATTCCACTTCTGACACTTTTCCTACATAACTTTGGACAAATCATCTCACAGTTCTGGGTCTCAGTTTCTTTTATTAAATAAAGGGGGTGGATTAGAGATTCTCTAAAATCCTTCCCAGTTCTGACCGTTTGAATCTAACAACCGAATGGAATTAGATGATTCCGACCCCTCCTGATTATTCCCAGTTTATCCAGGACTGACCTTACATATACATCTTTGTTTGAACATTGTCTCCCTAATTAGATTTGAAGTTCCTTGAGGGCAGGCCACTTGCCTTTTGTATTTCTTTGTACTGCCAACAGGTAGCACGTAGTGAACACTTAATAAATGCCTATTGACTGATTGACTAATCATAATGTGACAGAAATTCTTTAAAAGAAAAGAAAGAGGCCATCCTGTGGCAAGGAGCGGAATCTTGCTGTCTCCCTGACACACCTGAATAGAGTCCCCTGTGGTCCCTGGGATACAGTTTTGATGGTAAGGGTGACTGCCTGAACTAGGTAGCTGAGTTTGTCCCTGAAAAAGCATAGATGAGCAGCCTGCTACAATGGAAAGCCTCTTGGGTTGGGACTTTGAAGACCAGTGTTCCAATCCTGCCTCTGTTATTGTGTTGCTGTGTGTCACGCCTGACAAAGTCTGTCCCCAGATTAGACTCTATCTTTCCATTGAGGATATTAGAAAGGAGGTACCTTATGGGTGTCAGTCTGGGGATCAGTCTGGCACCTACCTCTAAACTTTCTTTTTAAATATTTGAATAACTATTTCAATCTCATAGATTTCCTTTGTAATCCTTCGCATTTTATTTTATGCATTTAAAGACTTGTTTCAGAGAAGGGATCCATAGGTTTCACCAAACTGCCTGACCATCCATGACCCAAATGGTAAAGATCCCCGCTATACAGCAAAGTCATCCTGATGTCCACAGAAAGCATTCTAAGACAAAAATAGTGTGGTGACTGGAACACTGGGCTTGGAGATATAGAATCATGGAGTCCACATGGAAAGAAACTTAAAAGTCATTTCACTGAAACCTTCTTGTTTTCCTTAAGGACCTTACCTTAAACCCAAATCTATCTGACTGTCATTGATTGGCCAGCAATAGGTCCAGGCCATGCTTCACCTGGTCAGTGTTTGGGTCCTGATTAGCTCAGAATGAATGTAAATAGCAGCTGTTTCTGTTTTGGCCAGAAACCCTGAGGGTCTTCCCCTCCCCTTGGGATTAACTGTTTGGTTTTTTTTGACTAGGTAAAGAGGCCATTCTCTGCCTCATTTATTTCCTAGTTTTAATCACTAAATGGGAGTTGCTTCAGGCAAACTGAGATCTGTTAAAGACCTTGGCTTAAAAAGGCCAAGGTCTCCCACTGCATCCAGGGCCATCTCCAGTTGTCCAGATCTATATCCCACCCGACCCAGATGGCTCTAGAGAAGAAAGTGAGGCTAGTGACTTTGCATAACCCTGCCTCGCTTACATCCAGTTCCCTTGAGTCATCGTATCAACTCCCTGATGTCATGGTCCTCTTCAGCAACAAGTTCTATGACCCTGGATATATAATAGGCTCTGTATAAACTCTTGTTGAATACATGGCATGGTAGGAGTTACCTCAATTCTCTGAGCCTCTGTTTCTTCATCTGTAAAGTGAGGATACTAATACCTTTAGTACCCAACTCCTAAGGTTGCTGTGAGACCCAAATAAGATAGCAATTGCAAAACTCTACACACCTCTAGGAAACAATATTATCCATTTTTGCCTGCATACAGTAGGGGAGATGTTTAGGCAGAGGTCCTTCCTGGCAGCCCTCAGATCACCCCAGGACATAGCTGCTTCCCCAATCTTTCTCCAGAATTCTCCACCAGTGATAGCGTCAGTCATTGGTACCCTGCAGATGGAAGAGAGGACAGCACAGCCCTCCCTGGAGGAGAAGCCTTCTTCAGAAGCTCAGACAAGCCCAGAGAGACTTCTGGGAGCTCAAGACTGTGGCCAACTCAGGCAATAATTGAAAGATGGGAGGACTCGAGGCACCCCAGGGAATATTTGAAGCTTGGGAAATAATTAAAGTTTGTAGTTGTTTTCTCAACACCAGACACCAGATCCAGGATCCCCCATAGAGCTCTTCATCAGGAAGGGTTGACACTAAAATCCTCTTAGGAGGGAGGGCTTTCTGAGGACCTCTCCCCAAAAGAGACCTCTAAGTGGAAAAAAATACCAAGTGGCATCTTTCAAGCCCACAGAAAACATGGCAAGGAAATGATGAGTCATCTGTTTCTTTAAGGCTACAAGATCTCATTCTGGGCTGTCAGGGGACCTGATGAATTCCGGGTGTTTCCTTTCTCAGGGAGAACTGTCACTTCCCTGACACTGCCCTGCCCCCCCCCCCTGCATACCACACACACGTACACAGACACGCAACCTGATTTTTCAAATAATTACAGATCTAGTTCCATTTCCATATCACGTAGACTAATGTATATCTATAAACTCTGGAATAATACATAGATCCAGAGCCAGAACAGACAGACCCCAGAGGCATCGAGTTATTGGTCATGTACATATGTATCTATGTATGTAGGCACACACACACACATGTGTCTCCCCCTCTGCCCCACACACTTCATGGTTTCCTTCAAGGCTGACACTATGGATCCTTTCCTGCTCCTCACAGAATTCTGATGCCCCTTCCCCTCTACTCCCCCCTCAAATTACTTCCCATTCATTTTGTATCTATTGACATATGTACTCATGGGCTCCCTTGATAGACTGTAAGTTTCTTGAGAACAAGAACCATTTCATTTGTGTGGTTTTGCATTTCCAGCGCCCAGCACACAGTAGGACAAAGGCTTCTTGGTTCTTCCCACTTTGAACACCTGTATGTATGATCTCATCAGAGTAAACACCGCCTCTAAGGATGCAGATACCAACCCACTCATTTCCTCTTCTCCAAAGAGGTCACAGTTCACATGCCTTTGGAAATGACCCTTTGTTTTTAAAATTGATTGACAGAGACAGGACTGGATTTATGGTCTCACTGGTTAAGGGAGTTCCCAGGGGAAGAAACTCCTCCCACTGGTGCAGGCAGCCACCTTTTCTGTGAGGTAGAGAGTTGCCTAGAGTGGTGAGAGGTTAGTGACTTAACCAGGGTGGCACAGCCACAATGTGCCATAGGCGGGATGTAAACCTAGGTTTTCCTGGGCCGGAAGTCGTACTCTATTATACTGCTCTCAAGATATATATGCATACATATGCAGATAGATTTATATATACATATATGCACATATACATGTCTGTGTACACATGTGCATATGCCTGGTGTATAATGTGCCCGATACACACACACATGCATATGCAAACAATATGACACGATTGATGTGCATATGTACATGTATGCAAAGACATATGTGCATGCAATGAATGTGTATTTGTACATATATCCACATACATATCTCATTGTCACATTTCTGAGTTAGAAATGCCCTTAGAGATCCCTGAATTCAACTTGTGTATTTTACAAATGAGGTGACCAGGCCTCAGTTGGAGTGACATGGTCATTGTCATGAAAACTCATGATTGGAAGAGGCAGGTCTCAAAACCAGTGGTCTGACTGAGCTATGACTCAACTTTCAGGGATCCTGCTCCCTCAAGGACTTTCGTCAGTGTTCCAGATCTCCTTTGTCTTAGTACCTCCCCTCTGAAACTCACCTCAGTTTATCCTGTATAGATCTAGTGTACACATAGAGGCTTACACGTTGTCGCCTCTGTTAGACTGAGAGCTTCTTGAGAAGAGACAGTTTCCTTTGTATCCCCAGAAGTAAGCACAGCGCCCGGCACACAGTAGGCACTTAACACATGTTGGTTAATTGACTGATCAATGGATCAGGGATCTCATCAACATGATCAATTCCCATACATCTCTGTTCCTTGGACCATAGATTTGTAGCTATAAAGGGTCTTAGGTATCATCTAATCCAATCAATTTATATAGAGTAGAAGAAAATGAGACCCAAAGTGGCTACATGACTTGTCCGAGGTCATAAAGGCAGCGAATCACAGAGCCAGAATTGGAACTCTGGCGCTCGGATGTCAGATCCAGTACCCTTTCATATTAATACTGTGCTGCAGCTGACAAGGCGCTCTGACTGACCTACAACTTTGATTCTTCTAGAAATCAAGTATATATGTATATATATATATGATATATCTGTCCTAAGATATGTGTGTGTACATATGCAACATAACTAGGCAATACACATGTAACAGTGTTTAGATACGTATGTGTGTATATACATAGACATTCATGTGTATGTATATACACAACACACAATACAATGCATCGTAATAGGCTTATATACACACATATTCACCTGTGCACATATGCACACATATGCATACATGCATATGTACACACAAAGTTATCCTTTCCACATTGCAACTTTCCCCATCATGGCTTTGATATATCATGGGTCAGAGTAAGAAATTAAATGGGAATTTTCTGGGAGTTTTGTGGAAGCCACAGACGATATGTGAAGGCCAGTAGATGACACAGTCTGGGACCAAATACTCCAAATTTTATATATGCATACATATACACACACACATACACATATACATACATATGTATATATATGTGTATATCTTTATCCATCTTTCTTTCTATCTATCTGTCTGAAAGGATGGTGAAATCTACCATACTCTATTGTAGGGGAGACAGGATCATGCTAGACCCTGCACATCAATAGGCCAACAGTCGAGAATTCAGGAAGCATAGTTCACATAACATTTCAGGGTTTGAACAGCAGTGAGTCAGAAGTCAGATAGGCAACATAACATAAAAAGTAGTTCAAGATTTTTCTTGTTCTTGGCCCCACAACAAGCAATGTCTTCTCAGGACCTGCCTGGCTAAGGGCAGTATGGTTCATTACCCAAAGATCAGCTGTCAGGTGATTTGGTTTTTTGGTGGGTTGGTTGGCTTTTGTCTGGCCACTGTAATTCATGATAACCTCCAACAAAGGGACAGAGGAGTTTCACAATCTGCAGTGGTGGAGAAAGTGCCCATTGCCAAGGAAATCATTGCTCTCCTAAAGTGAGGAGTTGAAAGAAACTTTAAAGGTCATTTAATCCCTCACATTTTGCAGAAAAGAAAACCAAGGCACAGGAAAGAGAGACAATTTGCCCTAGATTAACATGATATAAATAATAATGTGACTTACTCTTGTCCTTCCCCTTCTAAATTTTAAGTTTATTGAGGGCAAAGACTCTACCTTATTTATTCTAGCATCTCCCCATGGTGTAGGCTGATAAAACTAGATGGAAGTGTCAGGGCAGGCGTCCTTGATGTAGGTCCATGGTTAGAAAACCACAATGTAGTGGTTTCAGGTCTCACCTTTAACACATGCTATCTGTGTAACCCTGGACAAGTCCCTAAACCTCTCACTTCTCTAGCCAGATGTGTCAAACTCTGGCTTGCAAAACTCCCAAGTGAAGGGACCAGATTAAAATGTAATTGGGAAATGTTTAATGAAATAAAAACACAGTACAAACTAAAAAAAAATTTTTACATGAAATTGAGAAAAAAATTTAAAAACAAGAACAAATGCTTGTTGATTGATTGATATCCATCTTATAGACAAGAAAACTGAGGCACAGAGCAGATAAATGACTTCCCCATGGTCATACAACCAATGAAGATAACCAGGATTTGTGGACACATGTGGCATGTGTCAAGCTTGTGGACAAGGAATGTGGCAAGATTCAGCCAAGTTATTTCTGGATCCAAATTCACCGTGATGTGTGGCCTACCAATATGCTGTTATTATGCCAGCTCCATTGATAATTTACCTAACCAAGCTGAAGGTCACAAAAGTTCATCTAAACCGCTTTCTATTCCAGTTATACCACTTTCTTACTACCTGTGTGAGCAAGGGAGTGGCTTTTCCAAATATTGTCCCCAGAGGCTCTTTAGAAATAACAGAAGGTGATGTGATTGTACAGAGGTGCTGGGGTCACATCCTGAATTACAAGGATGAATTCTTTGCTTACCTTCCGGTTGTTTAAATAATCAGGCACCACAAACCAGGCAAGATCTTTTTCTTTCGAAATTCCTATTCTTCTTAAAGTGGGACATCATAAAGTCCACATGACATTTTTGTAGGTGCAGGTTTCCACAAATCGCATTCAGAGAACCACTTTCTAAGTATAACAGATCATTGAAATCCCCTGGTTCAGGTTATCAAGGTGATTTTATGTTTTGTTTCTTTTCTTTTTTAAATTTAACATCATATTCTTTACTGAGTATATCGGTCCCTTAATCTGTAACAGTTTTTAAGAGAAAAACAGAAAACAATTTCAGCAAAACCAACCAATGAGCTGACCTTGGCTGATAGGCTCAGCAGTGTTCCATACCCATAGTCTCCTACCCACTTCTTCAGTAAAGAGAGAGAGGTACATTTCCTGAACTTTTTCCCATGAATGGTCGAGCTGGTTTATTATAATTACACAATATTTGGTTCTGTCTTATTGTCATTCTTGTTTGCACTGTCATAGTAATTGTACAAGCTGTTTCTGTTCTGTTCACTGTGAAACAGTTCACGTTTTTCCATATTTTTCTTAATCCTTCGTATTATTTCTCATAGCACAACAATACTCCATTACACTAACAGGCTACACTTTATTTAATCTTTCCTCAATTGAACAAAAAAATGCTACAATGATTATTTTGCTGTTTATTTCTGTCTTTGACTTCCTTGAGGTGTATGCCCAGCAGTGGGTTCCTGGGTCAAAATATGTGAACACTTTAATCAGTCTCTTAGCATGATTTGTAATTACTTTCCAGAATGGTTGGACCAATTCATAGCTCTACCAAGAGTGTGTTAATCTGGCAAAAGTAAGCAATTAATAAATGTTTATTAATTGATTGAACTGAAGATGGAATTTCATTAAATGTAAAGTTTAAGGTTCAAGATACCAAAAAATACTGAGGATCAAGAAATCAACTTCGCAAATATAATGTAATAGATGAGGGAAGTGTGGCCAATTAGCAGCTGTTCTGAAAAAGAATCTAGGGATTTTCATGGATTATAGAAACAACATGAATTAACTAGGTGAGAGGGTTACTCTAAAAGTTGATGTAATCTTAGGCTGCATTTATGGACACCATGGACATGATAGTTCCGCTGTATTCTGTTCCTTGTTAGAACACATCTGGAATATTGTGTTTAGTTCTAGGCACCATGTTTTAGGAAGAGTATTGCCAAGCTGGAACATGTTCAGTGGGGAGCCAGAGGATGGTGAAGAAACTTAAGATCATGCTACATGAGGGTTAGTTGAAAGCATTGGGTAGGTTTAGCTTTGGAGAAGAGAAGACTTATAGGGGGAGAATGGTAGTTGACTTCAAGTACCTGAAAGGCGGTCATAGTGGAAGGCCATTAGACTTGCTTTGTTTGGACCCAAAGAGACAAATAAAGAGCTATAGGTGACAGTAATTGATAGGCATATTCAGGCTTGATGTAAGAAAACCTTCCAATTAGAAGTCTCTAGGACTGGTCAATGGTGAAAGAAGTAGTGACAATGAAAGTATAATAGAATGACAGAGCCTTGACAAATCAACAAGAGTGAGAAATTGGGGCAATGCCAAGCTCTCTGCAGCTAGCTAAAGAACAATGCTAGAAGAACCTAGAGGGAGTGGTAGCCAAGGGACAGACTATTAGAGTAGGAATAAAAATGGATATGGCAGCGATCCCCAGAACTGAAGACAAGCTGGGAACAAAGAATAACGAAGCACAGAGCCATCATATGGAGAGCTGAACCTAGACCTTGCCTTTTGCTGGTATTGTGAATCATGTGGTCTGTGTAGATCATTGGTAAGCCAGGTTCTTTCTTTGTAGAGAAGTGGAATATTAACCTCTGGTAGCACTACAAACTGTGAATAACTTCAGAGGTGCTAGAGCAAGGTAGGAGTTCCATTCTTGGAGCTATATATCCAATTCTTCACAACCAAACACAAACCCCCATCACTGGAGAAGGTTGCCTAATGGGATATCCTCATGGCCAGACAGTGAAAGCATCATCTGTGCTTTTTTTCCTCTATTTCTCGTGCTTCCTGAGATACTGACATGTTGGAATGGTGAGTCAGATTTAGGATTATCCAGGAAGCCTCTCTTTTGTTCCCAATGTATAAAGATGGGGGCTGCTTCTGAAAAACCTGGAGCTCCTCCAGGGCCCATGACTCTAGACCATGACTGGGGGGGGGGGGGGGGATTCTTTAATGACTTTCACCAGTGCCCAACATCTGTAGGAACTGGAAGATCATCTAAATGGATAACTTGGAAGATTTGCTCAAAGTGCTAGGAATAAACCTAGTTACCGCAAAGGATTGCCATGGGCCCCTTCAAAGTCAGGAGCTGAGGTTAGATTCTTTCCCCTGATCTCTTTTTGTCAACATCCTTCAAAGGTCGGCTTGAACACTGCCTCCTCCACGTGGCCTTTGCTGGTTTCCACCCTCACCTTAAATGACTTTGCTTACACTTGATTTCATGGCACATTTTACTTCTCATGCATTATATTCAAGTTCCTTTTATATCTATTTCTGTCCATGTTTTATCTTTGCAGATCTCTGTAAAAAATAAATGCACCTAGATAAACATAATATAAATAATGAGTTCCCTTTGTCTGACCCCTTCTAAATTTGAAGTTTGATGAGGGCAAGGACTCTACCTTATTCATTTTAGCATCTCCCCATGGTGCAGGCTGATCAGACTAGATGGAAGTGTCAGAGTGGGTCCTTTAATGTAGGTCCATGAACTTTTTTTTATTTAATAACAGTATTAAAATAGAATTGTTTTCCTTTACAATCCTATGTATTTTATTTTATGCATTCAAATAAATGATTGTGAGAAGGGATCCATGGGCCTCATCAACCTGACAAAGGGGCCATGACACACAAAAAAGATTAAGGATCCCTGTATCAGAAGGAGAAAGGAGGATATAGTGACGGAAACACTAGAAGAATGAATGACTTCATGGGTCTAGTCCCTGACCCTAAAGGAATTTTTACCAACCCCTTATCTGATCTCCTCATGAATGGTGTATTCAGAGGTGACTGGGGTCTGCTTAGCCTCAAATAGCACATTTATAAAAGGCTTCAGCTCTTCTGAAGCCAGTGTACATTAGTCTGAGGTTTGAGGTAGGACTGATTTACTGGGGTGTGGTCTGGGTGCATTTTCATTTCCCACAACTAGCACAAGAATAGAATTTAAGATGAGTTGGAAGTACAGGTGTTCCTGAAGTGTGTGTAGTGTGTGTGTGTGTGTGTGTGTGTGTGTGTGTGTGTGTGTGTGTGTGTGTGTGTGTGTGTGTATGAATGAGCATTCCACTCCTGATTTGTATGCTATGAATAAACCCCGCACTTGGATTAGAGGCAGGTGTGGCTTCTTGCATCAATACTGAGTGTAATAGTGATGGACTGGCCTGGGGCACTTGTATAACCAATTTCTGAAGCATACACAAATATTTCCTTCCTGCTTTTAGCCCAAGCAACCACAAGGAAGAAGCTTGGGGTGGAGCTATTTACATCTATGTGGCTGACTCACAGGCTGGTACTTTGTAATGATGCAAAGTCTTCTAATTGGCCTTAGAGCAAGGAGGGGCTGCTGAGCCAGAACTGAGTGTGGGTTCGAGAGGGCCAGCCTGGCCATCTCTCACTCCTTTTTCCTTTTCAACTGTGGGGAGGCAGGATGAGTTAGGAATAGGCCCATGAGTAGGGTAGGAAAAGGGCAACAGTCCTGCTTCCCATCTGGCTATGGAGGGGCTATGTGTGCATGGCTGCCCCTATTTCTTTGTGTTTATTTTTTCTTTTTCTTAGGCTCATGAATATTTCATGATGGGAAGTGTCTCGATGACCTGGTGAGTTTGGGAGATCCAGAGGTGCCATCAGAAGGGTTCTATCAATGGTCAGAGCTGAATGGCAGTAGAGGTACCCACGAGTAAATGAATGATTATTGTCCCCATGAATTCTTTGTGTATTTGGGGGAAAATATGCCCCAGGTTTGGGGGGGGAGATGTTTTATACCAATTCTTCTTGTTATACCTTCTTGGTAAATCCTTTCTAAAAACTAATTGATGTCTATTGTTAATTGAGAACACATAGGTGGGGGCTCAGGGGCAATACCAAGCCTCAGGGTTACCCCTAAAACCATAGTCAGCCACCCTCTGGGGACCGTAGCCTGTGAGTGAGTGTGAGTACAGGTTGGGGGAAATAGCCCCAGATCATCTATGATCCGAAGGCCCCTTAAACAAGGTCTTCCTTGATCCCTCCTTAAATTATCTCATATTTCAATGTGCACATATATGTATATATATATATGTACACATGTATATGTATATATACATGTATATATGTGTGTAGATATTTTATATAGTATGTATAAATGGATGTGTGTGTCTATACATACATATGTATGTATGTATAAATTTCCCCTGATAGGATGTAAGCTGTTAGAAGACAGGGACTGTTTTGTTTCTTTTGTCTCCATATTCCTAGTTCCTAGCTCAGTGCCTGGAATGTGGAAGCTACATAATACATGTTTGCTGCTCCAAATGATTTCACCTACAAAGGATGGAAATGCAGCTTCCATACAAAGTCAACTTGCTGAGAATTCTAACACCACCCTGCAGATTTCCTTGGCCCACTTATTTCTCTCCCTGGCTATAGACTGTTGGAAGTCCCTTCTAAATGCACCGTGGATCTCAGTGGAATGACCGAAAAAGACAATATTACGTGGCAGTGCTGGCCAAAGGCTCGCCTCTGCCTCGACTGATGAATTCCCCCAGAGCCTTCCCCAGCTGTGAGTGCCTGGCTCAGGATGCCAGGAAGCATAGTTACTAAGGTGACTTTGACAAGTGTGTAAAGCTAAGACGAGGGCCCCAAGTGATGAGCTGCCAAACTTATAAAAACTACCTGATTTGTAATAAGCTATCTGTGTGCTGCATTCTACACAATTTAATAACGAGCTTGCAGTGAGGCATGCCAGAATTCTTAATGACTTGTACATCTATAAATAGCCTTTACAAGGACAATTGAGATGGGTGGGTTCAGGACTTTCAGGTGTTGTGACTTCCCTGAAGCCCTCAGAGGCTGTTGCAACTGTCAGTAAAGCATTAATAAGGTCACAGATCTTAAAGAACCTCGGAGGGCACTGAGTCCAGCTCTTTAATTTTACAAATCAGGAACATGAGGCCCAAAGAAATGATGCATCCAGTCTTACATGACTAAGAAGTAGGAGGGCTTAGGCTAGAACCCAGGGCCTCTGACTCTAAATTCAGTACTTTCTCTACAGTCTGTATGTAGTAGAGAAAATTTTGTTTCTGAACCCATCATTTGTATAATTTACTAAATGTAGAACTGAATTGGGTTAATTAATTAATTAATCAAGAAGCATTTACTAAGTGCCTACTATGTGCTATCAGCAGGAAAAGGAAGGAAACAAGTTTATAAAGCACATGCTATGTGGTACCAGGCACTGTGCTATGTAGTTTACAAATATTATGTCATTTGGTAGAAAGTTGGCCTCAAAGCCAGAAGACCTGAGTTCAAATCCTCAGGGCTTACCTCAAGTCTCTGTTACAGGTCTTCATTACCTCTGGCCTGGGCTATTACTCACAATTTCTGCTCTGTCTCCGTGCCTGCACAGCCTCCTGTCCTCCATTCCATCCTCCCCTCAGCTGCCAAAGTGCTTCCTTAAAGCCCACATCTGACCATATCTACCCAAAAAACTCCAGTGGCTTCCCATGACCTTCAGTAATAAACACAAAATTCTCCATTTGGCTTTTAAAGCCTTACACAACCTGGCCCCTTCCTACCTTTCCAAGTCTTTTACTTTATTCTCCTTTGAAAATTCTAGGTGGGAGCAGCCAGGCAGCACTGCAGTGGATAGAGCACCAGTCCTGGAATCAGGAGACCTCAGATACATACTAGCTGTGAGACCCTGGGCAAGTCACTTAACCCAAATTGCCTACAGACTACAAGCCTGGTGCTCTTATATGAAATGATATAAAACTAAAAAAGCAGAACCAGGAGAGCAATATGTATGACTCTAAAATATGAATGAATACAGCAGCAAAAGACATTAGAAATCTGACTGAATGCAATGAGCGGTCTTGGTTCCAGAGGCCCAGTTAGGAAATATATGTTTGTTTTGTGTTCAGACTTTGTGTGTACCATTTATTTTAAAAGTCAGTCAACAAGCCTTTAAAAGATGCTGTTTTCTCCAATACAGTCATGGCACAGGCCTTCAGAGTCTGATCCCATCTCACTTGCTGCCCTATAGTACAGGTACAAATGGTCTGTCTTCTAAAAGCCCTTCCTGGAATGTTCTGCTGGAATCTCCCTTTCCTCTCACCTGGGGCCTACGTGGCACCATAGTGCATAGAGCACTGGGCCTGAAGTCAGGAAGACTTCCTGAGTTCAAATCTGACCTCATACACTTACTAGCTGTGTGATTCTGGGCAAATCACTTAACCTTGTTTGCCTCAGTTTCCTCATCTGTAAAATAAGCTGGAAATGGAAAATTATTCCATTGTCTTTGCCAAGAAAATGCCAAATGGGATCAATCACAAAGAATTGAACAGGCTGAAAATGACTCATCAACCAACCCTAATAAAGTTGCATCATCTGATTTCACATAATGGTTAGAAGCACTTTGCTCCTTCTTTGATTAACTAGTTTCTTCCCACCTAATTTATGGCCTTCGATTGATGGATTGATTCATTAGAGGTGTCTAGGAATTCTTCACACCTTATTTACACATTTGGTTGATTGATTCCTATTCAAAGAAAGGGACATGGTCACCTAATAAGGGAACCAGGGCCTTAAGCAGAACCTGTTAGCTTTTTTTATGTCATGAATCCCTTTGGGCAGCCTCCTGAAACCTGTGGACCCTTTCTCAGACTAATGGTTTTAAACAATTGAAGGAAATGCTAACCTACATTAGAGACTAGTCAAAGTAGAGATGCAAGTTCTCTGAAATCTGTACATGGACTCCAAGTTAAGAACTCCTGGCTTACTTCATCTAATTGAATTAATTGGGGTTAGGATACAGAACACAGACTTTTTACCTATTGGGTCTTACTTTTGTATGTGTCCCTGAGGGATTAAATACATTAGTCAGGTAAACAGAGAGGTGGAGAAATTCTTTTTTGTGATCATTGAGGGCTTTCTCCAGCTGGGGTCTTGAGATGAACAAAATAGATTTTGTTAACACAGTACCTAGCTTCCCCAAAGCAGAGATTCTCTTGGGCAAAGGAACCTGAGGTTAGCAGTCATGGAGGAGGATGGTGGTGATTTTCTTAGAGGCGGCAATTTGTCCATTATTCCATCACTGTTTATTTATTATTATCAATAATAATAATAGCTAGAATTTATATGGTCCTTTAAAGTTTCAAGGACTTTATTTATGTTACCTCACTCAATCCCTGCAACAGTCCTGCACAGGAGGTGGTGTTATTTATTACCATTTTTCAAATGAAGAAATTGATGCTGAGGTTAAAAGACTCACCTGGGGTCAGAGAGTTAGAAAGTATCTGAGGTAGGATTTGAACTCAGGGCTTCTTGACTCCAAGAACAGCACTTAGCCTTTCTCTCTCTCTCTCTCTCTCTCTCTCTCTCTCTCTCTCTCTCTCTCTCTCTCTCTCTCTCTCTCTCTCTCTCTCCCTCTTCTTCTCTCTCTCCTACATATACTGCATATATACTATACAAAAATATGTATTTAATACACTTATAAACAGGCCTATATATCTAGAAGGCTCTCCTAGTTTAGCAAAATCTCTACCCCTCAGGGTAAAGTCAAGGACCCATGTATTTTATCCTAGAGGATACCACTGGGATTTAGCACAGTGCCTGGCACATAGTAGGTGCTTAATAAATGTTTATTGATTGATTGATTGAAGCTCCTCACTCTGGTCACTGTGTGATGGCTAAATTGGAGAGAGGGGAGTGTAGAAACAAGGAGATCAATGAGAAGGAGTGGAGAGAAGGGGGATGGGTATGAGATAGATTATGGGATGGGGGTGGGTAGAATCAAAGACTTGGTCATTGATGATTGAACAAAGGGATGGGAGAGCAGGAAGACTGGAAGATGCTTCATAAATGCCAACCACAGTTATTGCCAGCCTTGCCCCAATGTTCCCCATCAAACTTGGATGGGAAGGTTCCCCCCAGTAAAATCAGCACCATTACCCTTGGACAGACATGGTGGATACAATGCTTTCCTTCCTCACTGTGGTTTTCTAACTACGTGTACTCTTCATGCCTGGTCTGCCTCAAAAGTCCTCTGAAAAGAAAAGGATGGGAAAGCCAGGGTACAAAGACCACGTTTGAAGCTGAGCTGTTGTCTCATGCTTATTTTAAAGCCATGGGCTTAAAATCCCATGCTTCCTCCCAGCCTCAGCAGGAGTCAGAAAGAAAAGCGTCCAAATAACATGCTCCAGGTTTGAAAGGACTCATCCGGAGGCCCCAGAGGCGCTTAACCAACTCTGTGTCTTTGAAATGCAGTCAGGCAAATGGCTTTCAAAAAATCCTTCAGTCTGCAAACATTTGGGCCCCTTCCTGGCAGGCTCATGACAGTTGAGAGCTAATAAATAAAGGCCTGGCTTTAGACAAAATGCTGAAGCAAGGGACATTGGCCTGAGGTCTGTCTCCCTTACCTCTCCTGTGTCCCCAAAGCCAGCACACCCTGTTGTTTTAAGGAGATATCTTTGTAAAAGAGAAAAGACTTATTTTCAGCCTCTGAATTTGCCAGATGAAAAATAAAGCATTAGCCAGAATCCGGTATCCTTATGCCTGCCCCCATCTTTAATTTATCTTAATGTCTCTTTCCCGTTACCTCATTTTGACTTTGTAGATATTTGCTATTTAAGGTGCATAAGAGTGCAATAGAACTTTCCCTGAGTTCAAATCGATTCTCAGACACTAGCTGTGTGACTCTGAGCAAGTCTCTTCACCCTGTTTGCCTCAGTTTCCTCATTTGTAAAATGAGCTAGAGAAGGAAATGGCAAACCACTCCAGTATCTTTGCCAAGAAAATTCTGAGAAAAGGGGTCACAAGGAGTCGGACCCAAATGAAAAAATGACTAAACAACAAACTATTCTTTCCCTCCCAACAATATAATGTAAGCTCCTTTGGGGCAGAAACTTATTTTTGTCTTTGTATCACTATTGCCTACCTCAGGCCTGGAACAGAGTAAATAATAAATGTTTGTTGACTGACTGATTGAGTTCCTGCTTTTCTCCTTCCTTCTTCTCCCAGGCCTACCTTTTCTCTTCCCTCCCTACCCCACTCCCCCTTCGCTTTCCTTCTGTAGATTCTCTCTTTTTCCCTTTCTCCTGAACTGAAAATATGCTGTTTTGGGAGCCCTGTGTGGTAACTAGAAGCAGCATGTCATCCCTGGACCAGTTCCCAACTGGTTTTTCCCAACAAGTTCACATTCTTTTTTCCAGTTCTGGTAGGAAAGTGTGGACAGGCCAGAAGTGAGCATACCTACATTATGAGAACATGGAGAGGACTTGACTCAGGGCCCCCCAGGTTTGAGGGACCCCAAGTCTCCTCTTGGAGGGTATGTGCATGGGAAGAGAAAGAAGGGCTTTCTACCTTTGAACTCTGAACTCCCTCCTCAGGTTCCCCATTCCTCTTTCCCCTACCCCAGGTTATGCCACCAATGGGCTTCGTCAGCATGAGGAAGGATTCCAGGAAAGGTCTCTTGCAGAAGGTGGGATGTGAGCTGAGTCTTAAAGGAATCCAAGGAAGTCAAGGAGTGGAGATGAGAAGGGAGGGCCTTTCAAGTATGGGGCACAGGCATTGCAATGACAAGGAGTCAGGAGATGGGAGTTTCAGATGTGAGAAAAACCAAGGAGACTGGATCAGAGTCAGTGGAGGTGAGTAAAGTGTAAGAAGACCAGAAAGCTAGGAAGGGGCTGGGTTGTGAAGGATTTTAAATGCCAAATAGAGGGTTTGATCCTGAAGGTAACAGGCAGCTACTCGAATTTATAGAACTGAGGAGGGGGGTGGTCTTATGATTAGATCTGCTCTTTAAAGGGTCTGAGATGTCAAGGTAGGGACCAGAGAGCTTGATTCCTCACTGCTTCCTCCCTTTCACACACACTCTGGACTGTCAATGAAAAATAAGAACTGACACGTATGTAGTATTTTAAATTTTGAAAAGAATTATAAAAACATTATTTCTTTTGAGGTTTATAACTGTCACATGAGGCAGGTACAACAGGTTATATTGTTCCCATTTTACAGATGAAGAAATTGAGGCACAGTTAAGTGACATACAAGTATTAGTATCAGAATTAGATTAGATTAGAACCCAGGCCTTCTGTACTTTCTCCTCCATTCCAATCAATCAACAAACATTATCTATATTCCAGGCACTATTCCAGGTGCTGGGGATAAAAAGATTAAGAAACAAAGTGATTTCTGCCCACAAAGATCTTATTCTATGAAGAAAACAATATACATACATATAAGTAAATGAAAATTAATAATGGTTAATTATTAGTTTTGTATAAACGTAAGATGAATAATAAATAATAATAGAGAGGATGGTTGGGAGGTTAGGAAGAACTTCGTATAATTGGAAATAGTTTGGAGTCAGACTGTGAAGGGCTCTAAATGCCAAGCAGAGGTGTTTGTACTTTGTCCCAGAGGAAACAGAAATCATTGACATTTTGGGGACGAAGAAGTGATGTGGTTATACGGAATGCTTCTCAATCACTAGAAGCTGTGTGGACAATCGATCAGAGAGGGAGAGACTAGAGGCAGGGAAATCAACTAGGAGGTGACTGAGAGGGTAGGTGAAAAGTGAGAAGTACCCAAGCTAGGGTAGTGGCTGTGTGGGGGGAGAGGAGAGAGAAAGGAGTGATGGGATCGCGATCAACTAGATTAGACTTGGCAGTGGCTTGGATACAGGAGGAGCAGGAGTGTGAAGAATGATTTCAAGTTTTCCAGTTGAGTGACTGGGAGGGTGATGATGGGAATAGGGAAATTAGAAAGAGGGGAGTTGGGAGGAAAAGGAAATGAACTCTGTTTGAGATGTCAATGGAACACCCAGTTGGAAATGTCCAATAGGCAATTGTTGATGCCATCCTGGGGCTCCAGAGGGAGAGAGTTGTGTTGAACATATAGATCTGGGGACCAGCTTCAGAGAGACCATTCAATCCATGGGAGCTGATAAGGTCACCAAGTAAAAGAATATAGAAAGAAAAGGGAAGAGGGCCTAGGAAAGGACCTAAGAATTAGAAAGATGTTGTTGTCCATCCTTCATTTTAGAAGCAGGCCAATGACATCATGAGGGTGATGCCTTGACCTGTTCATGAACTGGATTTAAGTGAGGCACAGTTACACAAAGTCATCAGTCTCACTCTCCCCGCCAGAGTCATCAAAGTCCAGTGGTGATGGTCCAGAAGGCAGTGGGTGGCCTTGGCCTTTCTAAATTAAGATCTTTCCCAGGTCTCAGCTGTCTGAGGCAATGCCCATTGTGATATGGATGATGATTCTGCCAAGGAAACTAAGAACAAATGGTCTGACGGATAGGAGGAGAGTCAAGATAGAGCAGCATGACAAAAACCCATTGAGGAGAGAGTATTCAGGAAGAGAATGGGGTTAACAAACAGACAGGTCAAGGTGGATGCGTATTGAAAAGAGGCAAGCTGTTGGGGTTCCTCTGGGCATTTCCACTGGCTCTCTTACTCCCCAGGGGTTGACGGAACTACTCAATGCCAATATAGGTTCGTTTATCTCACATGCATATGTCCTCTCCTGCCTCCTGCCCTACAATCTCATCAAACACCTGCCAGCTCGGGATGCTGGAGGTCCTGGCTTGGTTGCTACAGCTACAGTATTTAGCCAAGCTGCTGAGTTTGAGCTGTCTGGCATTTCAGTTGTCCTGAGGAATGGAACCCACACTCTTCACTCACCCTCTCTTAAGTGGCTGCCTACTTCTAAGGGTAGGATGAAAAAATAGTACTAACAATAGCTCACACATGGCAGGCTCAGCGTTTCCCTGGAGGAGGCAAGATTATTTCCCCCCCACCCTCACCCCTTTGACAGATGAGGAAACTGGAGCCCCAAGATGGACACACAGCTAGTGTCAGTGCCTCGATTTAGAGCCAAGAAAAGAGGGCTGTTTCTACTGTACCACAGGAGCACATGTGACCTTCTTGGCCCCTGTGTGCCAATTCCACAGTTCCTAGGTTGGGTGGATGAGAAGAGACCTCAGCAAGAGGCTGCCTGAATCACTCCCATAAAGCAAGAGAGAGAAGGTGGTTGTGGGAGGGGGGAGTGGGGCTTATTAACACCTTCATTTGTGGGTTGAGGGGTGGGACAGATGGGAAAGGTCTAGTTCAGGGCTGCCTCTGGACCTCTCCAAACTCCAGCACTCAGAAAATTGAACCTGATGTACCAGAGAAAAGCCATTCCATCTGGGATTGTCTTCCTCCCTGGGACACAGTAAAGATCAATGAAATTAGAGCTTTGGAAGCTTTTGCATTTTGGAGAAAAGCCCAGTATAAATACAAGATTTAAAAAAATAAAAAGGCAGCAGAAACATGTGGTCTCATCTTTCCTCACAGGGATGCCTGTTTTAGAGCCAGACTTTGGGGACTAGAGCAAGCCCAGAACTGACCTTAGGATGTTGTTTGAAGTTCAAAGGACCATGGGAGTACAGAGATGTGGACTGGCCAGAGACAGAGCTTTGACCTCTGAGCTCAGCTGATGCCAGAGAGAAGAAACAGACAGACGAAGGGCAGTCATGGGATGGATGAGGCGGGACAGAAGCAGGAGAATAGAGTTGCTTGGTAGCAAGGGCAAGCCCCCTCTGAAGAAACAGGACCTTCGTAGGTCCACGGATGTTAGAGCTGAAAGGGACCTAAGAGGTCATCTTAATTACCTTGTATTTGTCAGTAGAGAAGGCAGCCAGGTGATGCAGAGATTAAAGTAATTAGAGACCTGGGTTTGAATTTGGCCTCAGACTCTTCCTAGCTGCATCACCCTGGGAAAATAAGTTGACCTTAGTTACCCTCATAGATTGTCAGGCCTGGAATCAGGAAGATTCATCTTCCTGAGTTCAAATCCAGCCTCAATCACTGTATTAACTTTGTGACTCTAGGCAAGTCACTTAACCCTCTTTGCCTCAGTTTCCAAATCCACAAAATGAGCTGGAGAAGGAGGTGGAAAATTCCTCCAGCATCTCTGCCAAGAAAATTCCAGGTAGGGTCATGAAGGGTCAAACATGACTGAAAAATGACTGGACAACAAAGATAATGTGATGTTTCTTTAATCCTCATGACATCTTTGTGTGAGTCAGAAACCCTAGTGATTACTGACATTTTAGAAAGTCTTTTGGTATGGAAACCCCTTGAAGGTAGGGATTGCTTCATTTTTCCTCTGCTGCACAGCACAGTGTAAATTCTGGGTGCTCAATAAATACCTGTGTTCTCTACCACCCAGGTTACAAGTGAGAACGGAGTCTCTTACTACACCGGATGTTTGGATATCCCCCAGAGGGTGGCAGGACCAGGGAAGGTCCAACAACCTCCAACTATTCAGTGTCCAGAATAGCTACACAAGATTCTACTGGTCTGGGCACATCTCTGCTGATGGAGAAGCAAAGATGTGGAGATTTGCTGGGACTTGCCTCAAGGTCTCTAGCAAATCACTAGAAGAGTCGAGTTTGGAAGCTCTGGCTTCAGAGAATCAAGGTGGTGTGGTCTGGAATAGTCTAAACTCTTGTTGCAGATACTGAATGTTTGTAGATTCATATAGTGTGAGGGCTGCAAGAGATCAGAGAATTGTGGATTCAGAGAGAAGGGTCTTTGGAGGCCACCTAGTCCAACACTCTCTGTTTACACATGAGATACTGAGGCCCAGGGAAGGAAGTGACTTGTGCACTCAGCTGGTCACAAAGTTGGTTAGGGCCTCACCCCTCTGGCCCCCCATCATGGCTCTTTCTATTAACCACAGAAACAGCCAAGGGCAGTGGTGGTGATGGTGGTGTACATGAAGCCCCTATCAAGGGCTTGGCAGTCAGCACCTTCAGTAACTTAATGCTATAGTTTACAAATTTCACAAGATCATTAAGTCATGGGGCAGGAGTGGGGAACCTGCAGCCTCGAGGCCACATGTGACCTTCTAGGTCCTCGGGTGTGGTCTTTTCACTAAGTCCACTTTTTATGGAACAAATCCTTTTTATTAATTATGACACAGGACACAGAGTTTTTCTAGTCTAATCTCACTAAATTCACTGAAAGGGAAACTGAGTCCCTGAGAGGTGAAGGGTCTTGTCAAAGGTCACAGTTAGGGACCTCGACAGTTATTTTGGTTTTGGGAGTGACAGTATGGCAGTAAGCCCCTTGAAGACAGAGGCTTTCTTTCTTTTTCTTTTTCCTTTCTTGCTTCCTTCCTTCCTTCCTCCCTCCCTCCCCTTCTCTCTCTTTCTTCCTTCCTTTCTCTTTCCCTTCCTTCTCCTCTTCCCTCCTCCCCTCCCTCCTTCCTTCCCTCTTTCCCTCCTTCCTTCCCTCTTTCCTTCCTTCCTTCTTTCCTTCCTTCCTTCCTTCCTTCCTTCCTTCCTTCCTTCCTTCCTTCCTTCCTTCCTTCCTTCCTTCCTTCCTTCCTTCCTTCCCTATCCTTGGTACCTAGTCCTGAGCCTGGGACTCAGTGGGTGTACAGAGTGCTTTTTAGTTGGTTAATTGGGTGGAAATATTCAGGTTGGGGTTTGGTTCAATTCGATAAACATTTATTAAGCTCCTGATACAGAGATGATAAAAAGACAACAGCAAAACTGTCCCTTAAGGAGTTTACAATGAGCACACAAGTAAAGAAAAAAAATTCAAGAGAAAGACTGTTAACAGAGGCGTGTGTGTGTGTGTGTGTGTGTGTGTGTGTGTGTGTGTGTGTGTGTGTGTGTGTGTGTGTGTGTGTGTGTGTGTGTAAGATAAGGAAAAGAACTCTAGCAGAAAGTAACTTCTTATTGGAACACTCAGGGTGCTAAGAGCCAGAGATGAAGAGGGAGAGCATCCCAGGGGTGGGGGATTAGCCTATGAAAATACACAGGGGTGGGGGTGGGGTGGTGACATATTGTGTAGAGAAAATAGCTCTCAGGCCAATTTGAGTGTGTGAGGAAAGAACTCTGGGAAGGTAAAGGGGAGGCCTACTGTGATGGGCCTCAAATGCCAGGCCGATCCATGGGGCAATAGGCAGCCATGGAAGATTTCAAAGTGAGAAGATGGAGGGGAGAAGGAAGGAGAAGTTGGTCAGATTTATTTGGGGAATATTATTTTAGGTGCGATGTGCAGGGTGGTTTGGAGAGGGCAGAGACAGATTTCAACTTGGCTATCTCACTTAGTACGGACTCTGCTGCTCACTATTTGTTTGACCTTGGGCAAAGCACTTTGTTGCTCTGTGCCTCAGTTTACTCATCTGTAAATTGCCTTTGTGTTCCTTAGCTCACAGGGTTGCCATGAGAATCAGAGGAGGTAAAATTGATGCTCTGTAACCATAAATTGCTACATACGTATTAATCCTTCAATTTTATCCCTCGAGCCTCCCCATTTAGCTGCTCAAGGCAAACATCTTTTCTTAATTGATTTGCAAGGGTTCTCTAGCCATTCACCCTCCACCCTTGGAAGTGCGAGGGAGAGGGAATGTTTTGTTTCTGGCATTTGACACTATCCTCTCCCATTCCACCCAATAACCGTTGCTGACTTCCAGCCAGAGGAAGGGAATTGAAGGGGAGCAGGCCACGTTTTCAGTTTGGCCATAAATGAAATGGAACCAGCCCATGTCCCATAAAAATGTGGCTGCTTCTCTCAGGAAATAGCACCATGGCTTGGAACATGTTCAAACTTACTCATTTCAGAGAAACCTTGAGTTTAATAAATGGTTTCTGAATGCTCTGTAACAACCTGACAATGTTAGAATGTAAAGTACTCCAAACAACTTGGTGCCTTCTCTAGGAAATAATCTATCATCTCTAATGGCTCCCTGAGCCCTTTCAGTCCTGAAGAATGTCGAACTACCAACTGGTTAATAGCAAGTGATTTCCAGCAGCAGATAGAATATCCTAGAGGTGGGGGAGGGGAAGAACAGAACTGGGAGAAAAGCCAGGACCAAGGCTCCTACATGTCCCATGTCCTCAGAGGGTGGAGTCCGAGGCACACTTACCCCTCCATCAGTACTGGTCTCTCTGTTTCAAGTCCCTTCCATTCTTTTCCTCTCTATCCTCCAATCTTAAGTGAAAAATTGATCTTCCTTAACCCCAAGTTTAACCCCCCTTCTCAATAAAATCCAGTGGCTTCTATTACTTCCATGATCAAATATAAAACCCTGTTTGGTTTTTAAAGCCCTTTCCAGTCTTCTTACATTTTATTCCCCTCTATGTTCCAGTGACTCGGGCTTCCTTGGTGTTCCTCCCACTCCAGGCATTTTCACTGGCTGCACCCTAGGCCTGGAATGTTCTTCCTCCTCATCGATGCTTCCCTTCCCTGGCTTCCTTCAAGTCTCAGCTAAGATCTCCCCTTCCAGAGGAAGCATTTCCTAGTGTTCTCAAGCATTCAAACTCTACAACAGACAGTGCGACTCTGAAGGGCTGGCCACGTTGTTCGAATGCCAAATGTTCCTTTTCCTAAAAGACTATTTTACAGAGAAGTCATGCCAGGCAAGAGCTCAGTGATACAAGGACACTCTCAAGGTCTCTCTGAAGAACTTTGGAATTGATTGTGAGACATGGGAGATAATGATACAAGACTGTCCAGCATGAGGTGCCTACATCAGAGAAGGTGTACTCTATAAGCAAAACAGAATTTCAGTAGCTCAAAATAAATGTGAGATGTACATATTTAGAGACAAGTGTTTATATGGACTATTTGTGCCCAACTTGTGATAGCACCTGAGCCCATTATGGTCTGATCAGCCATAGTCAGGCACACTGTACCTTGCTCCCAACATAGTGATGTCATTTTGGTCATCTTTGAGCACAAAGGACAACAACCAATCAACCTCTAGCTTATCCTGAATTTAATCTTGTTTCTACAAAGTTGTTTTCATGTTGTCTCTCTTGTTAGGTTGTGAGCTTCTTGAAATCAGGGACTATCTTTTGCCTCCTTTTTTTTTGTAGCCCTAATACTTAGCATAGTGCCTGACACATAGTAAACCCTCAATAAATACTTATTGATTTGACTTCTTGACCATACAAGTTAAATCAGGTTCTATCAATGTGAGTTATCATTATTTTATATTTGGAAATAAATGGAGTGTAAAAACAAAAGATTTCAATTTTTAAAATCCTATTTTTCACCTGTTAGGTCTCTTGATTAATGATGTTTGAGAGTATAAGGTACTAAACCTTTCAATAGATTAGTTTATTTCCAAACTATTTTTTTCCCATCTCAAGAAATTTCTTCTCCATTAGAGTTTCATTCTGATGTCTCATCTTGGCATGCTAGTGACCCTGTGTTTTCAAAGGTGCTGCTAACCTGGAGAGACTGATCACTGGAGGGTGATGACTACTTTTCAGTCACAGTGACTTTTTTTAACAGCTTTCAATTTATTTATTTTTAGTTTTCAACATCCATTTCCCTAAGTTTTGAATTTTCTCTCCCTCCTTCCCTAAGACAGTATGCAATCTGATATGGACACATTTTCACATTAGTCATGTTGCATAGAAGAATTACAACGAATGGGAGAAACTATGAGAAATGAAAAAAAAAACAAAAGAAAATAAAACAAGAAAACAGTCTGCTTCACTCTACTTTCAGACTTCATAGTTCTTTCTCTGAATGTGGACAGCATTTTTCATCATGAGTCCTTTGGAATTGTTTTAGGTCTTTGCATTGATGAGCAGTCTATCAAAATCAGTCATTATATAGTATGGCTGTTTCTGTGAACAATGTTCTCCTGGTTCTGCTCACTTCACTCAGCATCAGTTCATATAAGTCTTTCCAGGATTTTCTAAAGTCCACCTACTCATCGTTTCTTATAGCACCATAGTATTCCATTATATTCATATACCACAACTTGTTCAGCCATTCCTCAGTTGATGGGCATTCCCTCAATTCCCAGTTCTTGGCCTCCACAAAAAGAGCTGCTATAAATATTTTTGTGCAGGTGGATCCTTTACCCGTTTTTATGATCTCTTTGGGATACAGCCCTAGAAGTGGTATTGCTGGGTCAAAGGGTATGCACATTTTTTATAGCCCTTTGGATATAAATTCGAAAATGCTCTCCAAAATGGTTGGATCAACTCACAGCTTCACCAACAATGAATTAGTGTTCCAACTTTCCCACATCTTCTCCAACATTTATCACTGTCTTGTTTTGTCATGTTAGCCAGTCTGATAGGTGTGATGTGGTACCTCAGAGTTGTTTTGATTTGCATCGCTCTAATCAATAGTAATTTAGAGCATTTTTAATATGAATATAGAGAGTTTTAATTTCCTCCTCTGAAAACTACCTGTTCATATCCTATGACCATTTAACAATTGGGGAATGAATTGTATTCTTGTACATTTGACTCAGTTCTCTCTATATTTTAGAAATGAAGTTTTATCACAAACACTAGCTGCAAAAATTCTTTCCCAGTTTTCTGCTTCCCTGCTAATCTTGGTTTCATTGGCTTTGTTTCATAGTGACTCTTAAAAGAAATGGAGAAGAGTTGTGAATAGTGGAGGAAGTACTCACCTCCATGAAATCTTCCAGATGGTTGAAGTGTTAAAGCAGAACATTTCTATGCATATACTACAATTCTTTATGACCATCATGGAAATGTAGATCTTAATTTTGCATAGGTCAATTTAATTATGTAGCCACTTTGAACCAACAGCCTTTACTAGGTTTCCCAAGTAATTTTCTCATATTAAATGGGATAGCTGTGGCTAATAGAAAATATCCCTAGACCACAGGTCAAAGGATCTGGATTCAAATCTTAGTTTTCCTGCTCACTGCCCATGTGACCTGCAGCAGAGCCCTTTACTTCTCTGGGCATCTGGTTTTGCATCTGAAAATCAAGGGAATGGGAGCAGATGATCATCAAGGTTCCTTCTAGCTCTACCTAGAAGATCCCCAATCATCTCTTTTTGTACCTTCCTAATCAATTCACCCAAGGGCTGGTGAGATCCTTGAGCATGGAGACAGTGTTTTGCTCTTCTTTCATCCACATCACTTAACACAGTGCTTAGCACAGGTGCTTAATAAATGCTTGTGGACCGACTGTCCAGTACCTCTCCCTCATTAGAATGTAAGCTCCCTGGGGGCAGGTACAGTGTTGCTTTTGCATTTGTAAGCCAGCCAGCAGCACATTGCTTGATATGTAGAAAGCTTTAATGAATGCTCTTTCATTTGTTCATTCCCTCATTCATTTAATTATTCATTTTACATACTTCTCTCCCAGAATGCAGCTCCTAGACACCAGGGACTGTGGTTGATCTTTTTTTTTTGGTGAGATCCCAGTGTTTAGCACAGTGCCTGGTATCTAGTGGGTGCTTAGTAAATGTAGACTGCAAATAAGAATTGGAGTTTTGATAGTTAATTTGGTGTGGTGAATGCCAACCTTGAGGTGCCACTTACACATTGCAGCTTATAGTATGCTGCCAATAGCTGCTACCTCCCTATTGTCTCCCATATTATTTTAGTGTCGAATTGATTTTATCCAGTTTCATGGATTGATGTGGCCAAATAATTTATTTCCTGACCAACCTGCTGCTGCTGGTCTCTGTACGTATCGAGGCTGGTCCTCAGGAAGCAGCCACAATCTGTCTATGGGTCTATACACAAAACCTCACCAGACTGGCCAGAACTCGGGATCATTCTGCTGGCACGGGTGGACTTCTCCTAAAGGTGGTCCATGGCTTTCATTCTTGGTTAGTGAATGAACCCAAAACTCTTCTTCCCCCAGTGTAGATTACTTTCTATCCTTAGGCACTGAGGAAGAATGAAGATTTTTTTTTCCTTTACTGTCAAAGGAGAGGGTTTTGTTTTTAGGGTTTTTTTTTATTAAGAAATAGAAATAAAAAATCTTGATTAGCAAATCAAGGGTTTAAGGACCTCTTGTGCAATATCTACATAGGGCCACTGGTTTGTCCAGTATTACTAGTTCCATTAGTCAAATAACAAGTTTGATGGATTTTTCCACTGAGGTAGTCAATTGAGTCAGCAGGACCAAGTTACCTCCACTACCTAGCAGTTCTCTAGCTAATACCAACTATTATGTAACTGAATCTTGTATAGGATTATGCTTTCATGTGTGTATCCCTTATCTGCCTAACCAGACCTGAGAGAAACCTGAGAGCAAGCACTGGCAGACATCATGCTTTGGGGGCTCCCCAGCAATGCCTACCCTAGCATCATGTTTTGTACCCAGTACAGATGCTCAGCAAATGATCAAAGGAATGAAGGTACGAAAGTCATACCTTAGGAACTAATATTGTATTATATCCTCTAAATTTCTCTCTTTACCTTTCAAATCCTTCTAGTCACCAAGGGAAGACTTCAGTTGTTGTTGAGTTGTTTCAGTCACATCCAATTGTTTGTGACCCTATTTGCGGTTTTCTTGGCAGAGATATTGGAGTGGTTTTCCATTTCCTTCTCTAGATCATTTTACAGATGAGGAAAATGAGGCAAGCAGGATTGACATGCCCAAGGTTACACAACTAGTAAGTGTCTGAGGCTGGATTTGAACTCAGATTTTCCTGACTCTAGGCCCAGTGCTCTATCTACTACACCACCTAGTTTCCTTTAATACATTTGTGTGTGTGTGTGTGTGTGTGTGTGTGTGTGTGTGTGTGTGTGTGTGCATATGGGCCATCTCCAATTGTCCTGATGAATATTTGGTCACTGGACCCAGATGGCTCAGGAGGAAAATGTGAGGCTGGTGACCTTGCACAGCCCTCCCTCACTCAAAACAAAGTCAAGTGCAAGTCGTGCCATCATTTCTCTGATGTCATGGTCTTCTTCGAAAATGAAGGATGAACACAGACAGACTGACAGACAGTGTACATATATATATCTGCTTATTATCTATCTATTACTGTATATGAAATGTATTTAAATATATGTAGTAGAGAGCCTGGCAGAGTAGATAGAAACCTGGGCTCAGAGCCAGAAATAATAATAATAATAATAATATAATAAAATAATAATAATAATAATATAATAATAATATAATAATATAATAGCAATAACATTTATATAGTCCTTGCTATCAAGTTACACCTCTAGTGAGAGTATGACCTTAGGCAAATCACTTACCCTCTTAGTGACCCCAAGAACTCTCTAAGACTAGAATTTGTGGAGAGGGTGCTGACCTGCTTTGGTATAAGGAGTTTTTTTTATCTGGGAACTCCCTACATTAATGAAATCACAAATCTGCTCCATTTATATTTAGACACATGCACGCACACACATGCACACATATTTAATTTCCACATATTTCATTTTAATTAAATCAGCTTTGGATTGCCATGCAACTGGGAGACCATCTAACTTCATGAGATATTACATGATGATGTTGACCAAAGGTGGTATAAAGTTATAAGTGGACTATCAAAGTATAACATCAGGGAAACATGGCAGGACTAGGTCTCCAGTATGTCACTAGGAAGAGCATAGAGTCCAAGAATCCTAGGATCATTGGATCATTTGACACTATTGACCACCCACCCATGGATGTATTACCTCCCAGGATTTCATGGCAGTGCTCTCTCCTTGATCTCCTCCCATCAGACATTCCTTTTCTGTCTCCTTCCCTGGTTCATCTTCTAACTCATTTCCCTTTTTTCATTTATGTCTAATTGTTTCCCCACCACTACTCCCCTCCCCCAGTGACCCTTCCATAACTTCTCCTCACTCTTCAAGCAGATGGCTAGCTATCTCCTTCACGGAGAAGAAAGGAGCCATGCTTTATGAGCTCCTCTCCACATCCTCAAATCCCTTTATGTTATCACCTAACTCTTCTGCTTTGCTGCCAAGTGTCATAGGTTGAGGCAACCCTTCTTGACAAGATCAATCCCTCAACAAGTGTTCTTGATCTCATTCCTCCTCCTTCTTTCAGAAGCTTGTCCCCTCTCATTATCTCCTTCTTTTTCTTCATTGTCTTCTCTCTCTTGGCTCCGTCTTTGTTGCTTACAAAAATTCTTTAGCCTCTATCATTAAAATACTTTTCCTTGACATTGCCAACCCAAATTTTTATCCCATAGCTCTTCTCCCTTTCCTTTTCCTAGAAAGAATAAGCCACACTTACTACCTTCCCTCCACCACCTCATTTACTTCCTCTTCCACTCCTTGCAGTCAATCTAGTTTCCATCACAACAGCTCTATAGAATCTGCCCTTCCAAGATCAGTGATCAATTCTTAATTGATAAGTGTGAAGATTTTTCCTAATCCACATGCTCCTTGACCCTCCTGAAGCATTTGGCATTGTTGGCCACTCTCTCCTCCTGGACAATTTCTTTTCCCTTGAATTTCAAGACAATGCTGTTTCTGGCTCCACCTCTTATTAGTCAATCATCCCCTTTTATGTCTCTCCTCCTCCCAGGAATCCCCCAAAGCTCTCTCTTGGATTGTCTTCTCTTCATGTAGAGCTATCCCTTACACATTGTGGGGGTTAAGGGTGCAGCACCCCTTTGATCTGGAAAATCCACCTAAAATTTTTTGACCCTTCTTACCAGAGAAGGCTGAATTTTCTCTTCTTTTTCTTTTGTGGAGTGTTTACAGCACCTTATTATATAATTTGCTTTGATATTATACAATACTATACATATATTTTATGCATTTCTGAGTTTTTAAACTTCTTCTGTGTCATCTGTTGATCTTTGCATGCTATCTTTGGCTTCTGCAAAACTCCCCCAAAATTACCATTCGATTTCTTATTCTGACCCACGATACATTAAAACCATGATGAGGAATGTCCCAATGTGGAAGGGATAACTGTATTCTATATTCCAGACAAACTGGCTTCATTCCTCCTTACCCGCCCCCCCCCCCCAAAAGAGTCCCCAGTGCCTAGAAAAATGGCTTAGGTCTAACAGATGTTTAATGCAAAGTTACTGAATTAAATTAAATTGATCAAGATCATTTGTCATTACCCAGCTTTGACCTGAGTATTTGGTATAGTGGAAAGAATGCTAGATTGGGGATCACATGACGAGTTCAGACATTAACTTTGCCACTGGCATCCTATGTGACCACCAACCAAGTTACTCACTTTTCTGTCCCTCAGTTTCCTTATCAATAAAATTAAAGGGGGAGGGGATTAGATGAACTCTAAGGTACCTTTGTGCTCTAAATATTATGATCCCATGAGAACTCAAGTTGCTTAACTTTTTTTTTTTTGTGCCTCAGATTCCCTATCTCTAAAAACAGGAAGAAGGAAATTTTATTTCATACGTTTTTCAAAGGCATACTAAGAATATTTAAGAAATAATTCCAATTTGGAGTTGTAGAAGACTATGTAGAAGAAAGAGCCATAAGGTAGGTGTCAGGAGACCTGGGCTCAAAATATAACTTTCCTACTTAACTAGCAGTGTGATGAACAAGTTCCTAGAACCCTCTGAGCCTTCATTTTCTCCCCTGGAAATGGGCATAATGATGTTTCTGCTCCCTACTTCTCAGGGTTGTTAGAGAGAAAGTGTTTTGAAAAGATCCTACATAAAAATGAGCTATTGTGATCATCCTCAGAGAAAACAGAGCCATTGATCATTGAAGTCAACTCCTGGTTTGTGGATTATCTAGCAGGACTCCTATGGTGTATTTTAGCCACAAGTCACTTATACTCTTACCAAACACATTACTGTTCATATCCTGTCTCCTCAGTTCAGAACCATAAGTAACATTTTTCCTCTCTGGGGTAAACTTCATGTTTTCTCTGCCTTCCTCTCTCTTTCCTACCTTATTAATAACTTGTTACCAGAGCAAACAAGACAAATGAAAACAAATTCAGTTAGTGCAGAGAGAAAGAAATCCTGAAATACAATGATATTACCTTGCTGTGTGGTAGAGGAATTTCACTGGGGGTGTCGGTTGTGGAATTTAGGGAGAGGGAAAGAAAGTAGTTCCATTGGATAATAATTTCAACTAATTATTTTTACCACCTTGATGCAAAGCTCACTCTTTTCTATGTGTTGAAGGAGTGTTGTGAATACCCTCTAAATTTCAGCACTCTGGGTCAATCAAAGTCCCAAGGGTCCTACCCTGGTTTCTGCTTTGCCCTAACTAGATTGTTAAACCCTTCCATGTTAAGGACCGGACCTCCCATCTTTTGGTGTAGCCAAGTGCCTACCATTGTGGCTTCCACATAGTTGGTATTCAATAACCTTTTGATGGCAGGGATCACCACCCATCTTACTGTCACACCTGTGAGTTCAGAGATAGGTATTGGTCTTTGGATGCTCACAAAGACACTCAAATCACATCCTAATCACCTCAAAGACCAATAAGATCATTCAACCCTGAAATCTAATCCTACCTTAGTTTTGGAGTGAATTTATTGAAAAGTCCTTGGTCAAAATGCTTTGCCCTGTACACAAAAGCAGAGGAAGGCTGGTCAAAGACACTCCCTCTCACCTGTTGGAGTGTTAATGCCAAAATATAATTGCCTTAGTATTCTAACTGCTGGAGCAAACCCTCTTTAAATCAAACCAATTCTGTGCCTGCCTGGCTGAGCCCTTCCATACCTATTAATGAAGTATCATTAGAAACAGTAAGACATCGTGCCCAGGATGGAAGGCACTCATAGGCCACCTCTTCCCATGCCAACAAAGGATTAACTTAATGATTTTCAGCAGCTGTTCATTATAATTACAGCCTAGAGGAAGCAGAAGTCTCTAATTCTAGAGCTTGATATCAAGAGGAGACACAAAAGTGGTTTGTTTCTAAATCTGGATCAACAATAACATTCAGATGTCAATAACCCCTTTCCACAGTTGACCCCTGAGGGTATCCTCACCTTTTACACCCCAGCTGTGTTTGTGTTTGCTTTTCAAACTTGGACAGATAATGGCTAAAATGTTACATTTTCAAAAATAAGAAGAAACAAATCTCAACTGTGAGGTGCATCCCTTTAAAACAATCTAGCCACGTTCTTTGTGAGCACCATCTGCAAGTCTGTTGGCTTACAATGTAGCATCACAAGTATGTGTTTTATCACTGGGAGGAACCTCCTCCTCCTCCTGCTGAGTTGTATCATTGGGTGATGCCTTTCATGTATCTTTTTATCTTTAGGCCAACAAAAAAACATTTTGGTTTGATGGATAGGAACTATGGGAGAAAGTAAGGCTGTATCTTTTTTTTTTTTTTTAAACTTGTGAGGAATTCCTCAGTGTGGTTTAGTGGATAGAGAGCTGGCCCTGAAGACCTGAAGTCCAGCCTTGTTTCTGATGTGTGCTAGCCATGTGACCCTGGGTAAATTATTTAACCTTTCATTGCTCCAAGCAAATCTGTAACATTATGCAGGTCTACACCCATGAAATTACAGTTCTGTAGCAGCCCTGCCTCCCCTACGCACCCCAATTAGGATAAATTGGTAACATTTATGGGATGATGTATTCGAGAATTCTTCAGGAGAAGACATGACTAGATTGTGATCTAGAAGACAGGTGGTGGGGTACCCGTATGATCATTCAGGCAGCTTGGTGCAGTAGGTAAAGTGCCAATTCTGAGTCAGAGGACCTGTGTTTAAATTCTGATACTGACCTCTGGATGACCTTCAGCAGGTCACAGAACCTCTTGGCCTCTGTTTTCTCATCTGTAGAACTGGACTAGATCAGATGGGGCCCACAGTGCCAAGTGTGACCAGAATCGGATTAAAATGTATTGGAACATTTTTAACAAATAAAACTACAATAAATATAAGTAATGTCACATTTTAAAACTCAATATCTTGCCAGAAGGGATCCCTACGTGTGGATTGGTGACCTCTGTTTCTATTTGTGTTCAATACTACTGGTGTAGTGAATGGTCAGCCTCCAAGTTAGGAAGATCTGGGTTCTAGTGTTACCTCTGACTCGTGCTGGCTGTGAGCAATCCTGGGCAGGCATTTAAATTCTCAGGGCTCAAGGCACTAAGTTGCAGCCAAGGTGCTGAATCGCATTTGTAGCAGTCACCTCTCCAGGGAGTTCTGTAAATGGTGAGATCAATGATCCAGACCCTATCTCTGTATAATCTCCATCTATCTGTTTTCTTATCCATCCATCCAGATAAAAAAAGCAGCAACCTAATGCATTCACCAGCTAGAATTCACTTGTGATAGTAGTGTAGCCTCACTGATAGAGGGTTAGATTCAGAGTCAGTAATGCTTGGTTATAAGTTTTGCTCCTGACACTTTCTGACCCTGGGGAAGCTGCTTAAACCTCCATAACCCTCAGTCTGTTCTGCAAAATGGCTACCGTCTTTGGCCATGTGGAGCCCTTTGAGTAGCCAAGAAGAGGAAACTAAAATGATGTTATTGATGTACCCAGAGACCCTTTGACCTCCAAAATTCCCAACTCCTGGCAGACTCCTGGATATACATATATTATATATATCTATATATATATATATCACAGGGTTGTTGTGAGTATCAAGTAAGATAGTAATAACTAGCATTTATATAGACTGATAAGGCTTGCAGAATGCTTTTACATATGGTAACTCATTTGGTAATATACGCAAAGCAATTTGGAAATAGAGACCATATTCATGTGAGTTGTTGTTTTTCTTATTGTTTTTATGTAATGATTACTTAGGGGCTATTATTTCATGGATATAAAGAAGTCTTCATGAGAAACTCCTCCTCCAGACACATATGAAAAGCTGTTCTGAAAATTACTATGTCTGAGAATTTCTGGGGCCACTCGTGCCCAGGGTCACATAGCCAGGATGCATCAGAGGCAGGGTTTGAACCCAGGTCTTCTTGATTCTAAGGCAAATTCTCTACACACTCTGCATACCATTTCTGATAATCACATAATAACAGCTGATGTTTATTATGGTGGTGACGGTGGCTGTTAGCAACCACAAGTAGACATCTCTCTTGGCACTAATGCTGGGCTATCATTTTTCTTTTTACCTAAACATCATAATTATATTTTTAAGCACCAGAGCAAGTCTGAGTTGGCTCCATGGCCCCGAATGACCAAACAGGTGGTTTCATACCTTAGTCATTTTTGGAAATGGTTCAATGAGATTCCTGAAAGCCATGAGAAAAAGACCAGTGAGCTCACAAGACATTCACCTACGGAGGGGCTCATTTGATGAGGGTGAGTGAATGGAAAGTTGCATAGTCAAGCTTTTATTTGAAGAGCAACCAGGGAAGCATCTCACACTAAAGCCTATGTTAATTAAGAAATAGTGATGATATTAACAGCGATAATCCTTTGTATCTGTGGGGAGCTATTCAACTCAAGCCAGGGGTGATGCTTCTGAGAAGAGTTTTTCCAACAATGTCTTCAGCTATTCACCATCGACTTCTGTGAAACAGGAATTTTCCAAATTAGCTGAAAATACACATACACGTTAGTTATTAAAAATAGACATGCGCAAACTCAACAGAGACACAGTGGACTTTGCTTGTTGCAAGTTCTGTGAACTTTGATACTTTCAGGATTTGTTAATCTTTTAGTGTGGATATTACCTTCCTCCCTTCAAAGATAAAGATTGCAATCCTTCTGAGTCTAAATGAGTTGTCTTCAAGAGTTTCTGTGTGGCCAAAAATCTTCACCTTCCAGTGGTCAGTCTGGTAATAAGCCATTTTGAACTGGTCCTCTCTAGGCTGGTCCCCAAACATCAGACATGGTCTATTACATCTTGGTAAATAGAACTTGCTTGAGCTTATGCCCTATGGACAGAGTCTTTGAGGACCCAAGTCCACATGCAAGCTCCAATAAAGCAAAGGAGGAAGACTATTATTTTACAGACTTAATATCTATAAATTGTTTGCTTGGCAAAATCGGTTTTGATCATAGGACACTGGCAAGATAATCTGTATTTTTATGACTATCATTTCTAAACCACAATTGCTGAATTCAACAGCAATCAGTCATCCCCAAAGAGCCATGGGTTGGAAGTCTATCTGGAGGAGGAAAGGAGAAAGAGGGTGGTGGTCCTCTGGGCACACTTTTTCTTCTGAGGCAGATAATGTGGCACACTTGTGAGAAAACAAGAGGATACAAAGAGGAACTAAAAAAACAACAACTATCATTTAAATTATCCTTTAAGGACCTTATTTGACCCTCATGACAATCCTAGGAGGCAGATGCTATTATCCTCCCCATTTTACAGATGAGAAAATTGAGGCTGAGTGGGGCTAAGTGACTTGCTCACATCACACAAACTGCTCTCCAAGTCCAGCACTCTTAACGACTTGAAACTTAGCTCTTCTCAGCAGAATAGGGATGGACTATGGGTATCAAATGAGGCATACACGGTCAGATGTGGTCAATATGTCATTTTGAGGGACTACACTTCATTTCTTTGTTAAAAGGGAGGTATTATTGGGCAGTGATAGGAATATAAAAAAAAATGAGTGAATTTTTTTTTAACAAAGGGTCTCCTCCCCCTCCCCTAGATTCTCAGCTTCCTGATGTATAAAGTGAGCGAATTGGCCCCTGGGGTCCCTTCCAGTTCTAGAGCTATGCTTCTATGAAAAACAGGAGGCCTTTGATGATTTCTGTGGGTTTCTGTACAGAACTGGCTGGAAAGCAGAGTCCTCAGTCCCGCCACTATTATTTCCCCACTGGAATAAACAAATACCTGCTTCCTTCTCTATCCAGAAGGCAGTGATAGGACACGATGTCTTTCTCCAGTTGCAACTTGCCAGACAACAGATGCTCCCGGTCTCTTTGCTGTTGCTCGGTTTCTCTTTGGATTTCCCCAAGCTCCGCTTCGAGCTTGGCAATAACAGAGCCCAGGTTCTGGAGCTCAATGTCATGCCAATGCTTGGCATCATACAACGAGTTCTCCAGACCTCTTTTCTAGAAGAAAAGAACATTTGAAAACAATGGGAGAAACAGCCTCCTGGAGCGAGGGAGAGAGAACAACCCATCCCGCTAAGTCCTTCATGGTGAGCTGGTGATCAGGGATGCTGAGCAGACCAACTCTCTGTCCTGCTTCTGGTAGTCATGTGGCTTATTCTCCATGCACCAATATAATAATATAATAACTGAGATTGTTATAGTACTTAAAAGTTTTGCAAAGCACTTTGCACACATTGTCTCACTGGACCATTAAAGCAACTGACCCTGTGAGGCAGGTATGGCAGCTATCTTTATAATTATCCCTTCCATGTTGGGATTTTCGCCCCCTAACCCCAACTATATGGAAAGGATAACTATCTCCCTTTCTTGTAGACAAGAAAATTAAGGCTCTGATTCAGTTATAGTCACACAGCTAATAAATATTAGAGGTGGCATTTTAACTCAGGTCTTCCTGACTCCAATTCTAATACTGTAACTATACCATGCTTCCTCTCTCAAAATTGTACACTAGATTTAATACCAGGGGCTCTTTATGGGCTATTGCTTACTCTCACTCTAAGGATGGATTGTGAACTGGTGATTGTCACTCTACTTAGGATAGTTCCAGTCACATTTAACTTCACTCCCCAATCATCTCATCTGGCTCAGACCATCCCTCAGTTTGTTCATCTGTAAGATGGGGATAATAATATTTTTACCACCTACTGTACAAAGTTTTAAGGAAAGTGCTTTGTAAGCCATACAGTACTATTTCCACATGAGTTGGTTGTATTTCTACTCTTGTTGTTGTCTCTGATCCAGGAAATCCAACTTGCTTGTGTGGATCAGAGAAAGATTGAGAAACACCATATTCATGTACTTCTATGCTGATTTTGAGGAAACTAAGATTTTTAAATTAGTTTTCTCCCCATTCGTTCAACACATATTCATTGAGGACCTACTATATGTGATCTTCAACCCACTTTTTGCTCATGCTCTCCACTGTCCTCTGGGTGGACTCACATTTTTCATTCTTCTCCAACCATGATGATGTATGACCCACAGCCTTGGAGCATCTTTCTTGAAGACAGTTGGTAGCATAAAGGCTAACTTTTGTTTGGGAGGAGGTTGGGTCCTTGAACATCCTCCCAAGGGCAATTCAACTTGCCCTTTTCCTCCTATCCAACTCTGGGCCCAGCTCATCACCCATCTGTTATGTTTGTCTAAGACATACATACTGGTGGATGAGCCCAGCAGGCTGCATATCCAACTACATTTCTGAGTCTTGAAAAGAAGTAGTGTAAAAAGATGTCATTAAAAGAACGTATGACCAGTAACACTGGAGAGAGAAGACTCTTCAGAGCCAGGATGACCTGAGTAAAATCTTGTCTCTGGCATATTCTGTCTGTGTGACCCTGGGCAATTTATGAAATTTCTGAATGCTTTAGGCTACTCTTTAAAACTTTTCCTTACAGAAGAGTTGTCTATTTGCATCAGTGAAGGGGTGAGTTCCTTACTAGGAGTTCCCTACACTAAAGAAATCACAGGTGGATTACCAATGGAAGAGCAAAAAGCTGTACAGACTGCCTGATGAAAAGGTACTTCCGTAATATTAAAAATGAACGAATGAAGAAACATTTATGAACTGCTTCCTATATGCAATGCTAAGCACTGAAGAAACAAATATAAACTAACAAGACAGTCCTTACCCTCAAAGAGCTTAAGTTCTAATAGGGGAAGAAAAAAAATATATATAAAGAAATGGTGACTCGGAAGGAGTGTTAGACATAGGGAGGGGCAATGGCTGGGGTCATAACTTGAATGTTTGCTGCTTATTTGAGGCAATGGAAAAATGACATAAGAGAGGAGTCCTAGCTCTTTGGATGGATCTTCATGGGAGATTTATGAGAGACCATTCATTGCCTGCGGCTTGTTATGCGTTTCACGAGGCTTTTCCTGATTCTCCCTGGTGAGCACCTTTTCCCCCCACCAAAAAATAACTTAGCATTTACTTTGTACGTATTTTGTACTGACTTATCTGTGGATATTTTGCATCCTCCCAGTAAAATGCAGTCTCCTTGAGTGCAGGAACCATTTTTTGTTTTGTCTTTGTGTTCCAGTGCATAGTAATAATCATAAAAGTAGCCAATCTAGCGCTTTAAGGATATGCAGAACTGTTTATATATATATTGTCTCATTTGATCCCCACCGTAAACCTGGGAGGTAGGTGGTATTGCCATCCTCATTTTACACATGAGGAAACAGGCACACAGAGGGTAAGGGACTTGCCCAGGGTCACACAACTAGTAAGTGTCTAAGGCAGAATTTTAATCGAGGTCTTCACGACTCCAAGTGCAGCACTCCCTCCACTAGGCCACCTTGTTGCCTGGTATGTAGTAGGTATTTAATAAATGTTTAGTTAATCAACAAGCATTTATTAAACATCTGCTATATGCCAGATACTGTGCTAAGTGCTAAGGATTCAAAGAAAGGCAACCCTCCCCAAACAAAACAAAACAAAACAACAAAACAGTTCCTCCTCTCAAGGAACTCACAGTTGAATGAATTATTAAATTGAATTGAAATGTTTAGTACTGGCTACCTAGGAGCAGCTGTAAGTACTACTATTCAGCAGAGGCAGGCATATCATCTTAACTTCAGCTTTTCCAGATGCCACTGAATGTAGACTGGGAGCAGATCCTGGGTAATTTTGCAGAGGCAAAACGAGGCCAACAGGACAGGACTCTGGATCAGGCTTTTTAATAGAATTCTACCCATGACAGGAGCTAGAAACCAATCCTTGCAATGTGGGTGGTAGAATTAGGCCACCCTGAACTTTAGAAACATGTTCTGATCTCCCTGGGTTCTCCACTCAACTTTTTGCTTTTTAAAACATTGTTAAGCTGTGGGTGGTCATTCACATTGGATGTGTATACGTGTGTGTGGGTGTTCAGGAAGAGACTTAGTATGAATGTGATCCATCAGTCTAAAGGTCTTTCTATTTCCTCAGTTTACCTCCATCACAAGCCCTGGAATGTCTGCATTTAGTTTGGACCTACATAGGGAGAAATCATGAGAACCACCACCTGAGGGGTCTAGCCTCACTTAGTGGAAAAAGCTAGAAAGACCAGGCCTCTGGTGTTGGCACTGCTTTCCATTCCCTGTGTGACTTTAAACAAGTCACTTCATGTTTCTGGGCCAATGAGACCACTGGGTTAGGTGATCCTTTCTGGTACTGAGTCCATGATGGTATGCCTTTCCAACCTTTCTCCCTCTGACACCAGAACCAACATGCTCATTCTCTCCTCAAAATTGGAATCCAGTTCTACCATGGCATAATTCCTACCTGAGAGGTTAATAGGAGGAGTTCTGCCATGGCTAAAGCAACATAGGATTATAAAATTTTAGAATTTTAGGAGACCTTGGAGATCAACTAATGTAACCCTTTCAATTTATAGATGATGATAGAGACCAAGGAAAGATCTAAGGAAATGTTTACAGCCACATAGTATGTGTTTCCAGAGACCAAGGTATTGAGAGGACCATAGGCTCATATTAAGGAGACCTTAGAGGCGTTCTACATCCAAACCCTTTATTTTGCTGAATCTCACAGAGTTACAATGACTTGTCCAAAGCTACCATCTTTGTAACTTCCTTACTTCTGGCTGAAAGAATAATATATTGGATAGAATACTGAAATTGTGTTCAAGTCCTGACTCAGACGCATTAGTTTTGTAACACAGAGTGACTTGTTCTCTATGAGCCTCAGTTTCCATATTTGTAAAATGATGGAGTTGGATCAGAGAGCCCTTTCCAGCCTTAAATCTATGAACCCATGGACTCAAACACCGATTTCACCCCTAGAACCCAAAATATGGGTGATAAAAAGGAACTTGCTGAACTGTTAAACCTTCTCCTTCTCTCCCTGCCTCCTTCTTTCTCTCTCTTAAAAGGTTTCTGTGGTTTCTGGCCTTGTGTTACATTCCTGATCTCAGTTGACTGAACATGCAGCTTAGGAGGCCTCCAACATCATTATTAGGACAAGGCTGCCAATATAAACATGACTGTGTTAGCATAGAAGGCCTAGAGGGTTCTGCGTTACGTAGGCAATCTTGTCGGCTGTTTAAAAAGAGCCCTCGTGGAGTTTCAGTGTATCCACATCCATAGTAGTGATGTGAAGATTACATATGATGGCTCCAAAGGTGTGGGACTACTTGGTTCCTATCCAGTCTCTGCCCACCCCCTACCCCCTTTTGGGAGGCAATTAGGGTTAAGTGACTTTCCCAGAGCCACACAACTAGCATTTGAACTCAGGTCCTCCTGACTTCAGGGCTAGTGCTCTATCCACTGTGCCACTCAGCTGTCCCAGGATTCCTGAGCTAGGAGTCTAAGAAGGGCCCTAATCATTGACAATGAAGCCCTTGGACCAAGGCTGTCAGAGCAAGAAAGGAGAAAAACTGTGGCAAAGAGAGTGTATTAGACTGGCAGTCAGATCTGGGTTCAAGTCCTGCCTCAGACAATTGCTAACTATGATGAGGAGCACATTCCTTAACATTTCTGGACTCCTCCTTTGTAAAATACACACGATAATGATATTTCTCCTCCCTCACAGTGTAGTGATTACTTTGCAAAGATTAAAATGCTCTAGAAATGGGAAGAATTTGTAGAAAGCCTCTGTCCCCCAAGATTTTTTCCTTCTTTTTAAGATCCTAATCCTTAAGAGTCTGTTGCTCTAATGCATTATCCCTAAGCTTTCAGTGTATTGGGAGGTTTCTTTTTCCATCAGCTGAGCTGCTGACACTGTATTTACAGCTGTTTTCTATTAGACGGGAAGGAGAATCAGGGTCTGGTGATGTGAGGGTAACTGTAGCTACCTACTTTCCTAGAGCTACCATAGTCAATCAACAAGCATCCTATTAACAATTGAACATGTGCCAGGCACTGTGTCAAGGGTGGAAAATGCAAATACAAAAGTGAGATTGTCTGGCCCTCAAGAAAGCTTCCTTTTGAATAGCCAGGGAAGGCAGCTTCAGTCCAGGCAGTCCCAGGGATGGCAATAATTGTCTGTCACCTCTTTTCTGGTGGCATTAATGTTGATTTGATTACTCCTCCCTGAGCAAGGGAGGGGAGAAGGGGAACAGGACATAGGCTGCAGCAGGATTGATGGCAAGATGCCCACATTGGCTAGGCCTTGGTGTCCTCATGGATGCTAGAATGGGATGAAGTATGGACCAAGACCAGCTTCATCTGAAGGGTGAAGGGGAGCCAGTCAGTTTACTGCCCTGACAAAATTCTCAAGACTACCTTAGAGTTAAACATCTCATTCCCCATTCAGGAGAGCTGTCTTAGGTCTCACTGGCAACTGAGAAAACTGCCTAGATTAGTACTTAGCACCTAGAACAATGCCTGGAACATATTAACCCCTAACTCGGGGGTGAGGAACCTACTGCCTCCAGGACATGTATGGCTTTCTAAGATCTTGGATGTGGCCTTTTGACTGAGTCCAAGTTTTACAGAACAAATCCTTTTATTAAGGAAATTTGTTCTGTGAAATTTGAATTCAAAGGGCTGCACTTGAGGACCTAGAGGGCCACATGTGGCCTTGGGGCCACAGGTTCTTCATCCCTGCCCTAAACCTTCTTTAAATGAATGAATACATGTCTGAATGAATATTCTAGGTGGCATGGTAGGATATACCAACAGGTCTTTTGGAACTCTAACGGCACAGGAAAAGCTGTTTCCTGTTTTCATTTTATTGGAAGTCAGGAGACACAGATAATCCCAAAAGATTTGGTTTGCTCTCTCAAGGATTACTTCTACTTCTGGCTTAACTTTCTCATTGGGACAAGATAAATCTCCCCCTTTTTTCTTGTCTCTTTAAGATTCTTGATCACTTGTTCTCCCCTCATGTACCAACCCTACTCCTTTGTTCTTGCTTGACCTCCACTGGAATATCCTACTCAAATTCCAGTGTCACCCTATTATGTCCAAGAACAAATGTCAACTCCTTGGTTTGGCACTTACAGCCCTTTACAACCTGACTCCTTCCCACCTTGGCAATTTCCTTATACTTTACTCTTCCCCATACGCCCTATGATTCAGCTGTGCTGACTCTTTCGATGTCATCCATCTCCCATGTCCCAACTCTTCTTCTTTTCTCTGGTTGTCCCCATTGCCTGGAATGCTCTCCCTTCCTCACCTCCACCCCCTAGAATCCTTCAAGACTCAGCTGAAATTCAACCTCCTCCGGGAGACCTTTCCTGCTACTCTTTTCCCTTGGAGATGATTTCCCCTTTACACTGTATCTATCTTGTACGTACATAGTTGTTTGAGTGATGCCTTCCCCATTGAAACTTGAGTTTCTTGTGATGAGGAAGAATGTTTTTGTTTCTCTTGGACTCTTTAGCAGTTAGCAGACTTCCTGGCATATAGTAAATGCTTAATAAATACTTGTTGACTGAATGATTTACCACATGGGTATCAGATGGTGGTATCACATTTTAGGAAATACCTAGACCAGCGCTTCTTAAGCTGTGGGTCATGAGTGAAAAAGTTTTTAGAAAGTCCTGACCTAGACAAGCCGGAGTGTTTTCAGAAAGGGGTGACCAGGATGGTGAGAAGGCTGTGGACTGTGCCATCAGAAGATTAGTCTAAGGAAGTGGGGATGTATAGCCTGAAGAAGGGAAGACTGTGGGAGCACACAATGACTGGAATCAAGGATTTGAAGGGCTGTCATGCCATATTCTGCTTGACCCAACAAAGCAAAACGAGGACCATATCAGGATCAAATATTTAGTAAAGACTTGCTATGCGTCTGGCACCATATTGAATGCTGACCAGTAGGTAAAAGTTTCAGAGAAGCAAATTTGTACTTGAGGTAAGGATAGACTTTCTAATGATGAGAATTGGTTGGTCATTCTTGATGAAGACCCAGATGACATCATTGTCTCAGTACAGTCTTTCTGACTGTGGCTGATCAGACCAACATGAGCTTGGAAGGCTCTACCACAGATGAGTCCCAATATATAGTGACAACTATCCCAAAGGGAAGTAGTGAATTACCCTTTCTTTGAGGTCTTGAAGCAAAGGCTAGAAAACAGCTTGGTGGGATTTGGTAGGAGCAATCCTATTTAGACACGAATTAGACTAGATGAACTTGGGGCTTCTTTCCACTGTGCCATGTTGTATGAGACAGGTGAATGGCATCTATTGAGATGGACAATAACTGGAAAGGGCTGAGGCTTCATAGGGTGCTGTCTACAGTGAATTCAGTATTTCCAGCAAATATGGATGGTCAGAAGAGACTCACTGATGTTCAGTAGAGGTGGCATTAGAATCAAATCATGTGAGTGTGGATCATGAAGGAAGAGAAGGTGTGAGATTGGTACCAGTACCAATTCTTTAAATGTGAGCACAATGCTAGGAGTGGTATGACTTTGAGAGCTAGACCTCCCAAACTGTAATGATCTAAGGCCCATTTCAGTGGGACAAAAAGTCCCTTGGACCACCTACTCCAATCACTGGAGCCCCTTTATCTGGTAAATATGAATAATAATATCTTAATCATCTTATATCACATATTAATATATTAATAAAATTTAATGTTAATTATGTTAATGAGAGTTAAAGATCTTCCCCACCCTTTAATGGGTCTTCCCCTTAAGGGAAGTTTGATTAGGGAAATTTGTTTTGCAGGAAGACCCACCTTTTGTCAGTTTCTAATGAGGCACTGGTTCTCAAGGGTTGTGATACCCTCTGGCTCTGAAAAGTGTATAAATACTCTGAGGTGAGGTTTTGCTTTGGAAGTGTTTGTTTGGCCAGATGAGACTCTGGGCAGCCAATAAGAAGCCCCAGACTTTGAAAACTCAGGTGTTGATGCTTCTCTCTCTGGTAACTATGTATGTATGTAAGGGTCAGACAGTTGGATCTGTCTGTTGATCTGTGATGTATGTATTGTTCATGGTCAGACAGTTGGAAGCCCTATCTGTTGGTCTTTATTTCTCTGTTTGTATTTTCTCTGAAGTTCAGGGTACCAAATTTTTCCCCTGAACTAAGTGAGTGATATATGTGCTTGATTAAAGTAGATTGCTGACTCCTCAAAAGTTGTTTTCTAACTTTTAGAAAAGCAGATCAAACAACCTGTGATAGCAGGCCCTCCTGTGTATGCTAGGGTCCTTGTTGTTACATAAATACATAGTAATGATATATAATCAATCCACATAGGACCGATGGGAAGAAAACACTCTGCAATCCTACATTGCTATTACTACTACTGTTGTCATTTGCCACTAGTAAAACCAAAGAAACCAAAGATAAACATCTTACCAGAATTGAAGGTCAGAGTGGTGCCACTTTTGATGAAACGCCAAGCTAGAGAAGTCTCTTTTTTTTCTACTTAATATTATGATAGAAGAGACACTAAATGCACATAGTGGAGAGAGTGCTGAGTTTAGTTCTGGGAGTTGTGGGTTCAGATTCTAAGTTGGATTGTTGTTCAGTTGTTTTGGTTATGCCTGCCACTTCATGACCCTACCCCTGGTCTACAAAGACCCTGAAGTCCCAGGGCCTGAATTAAAATCTCAGGTCTTCCACTTACTATCTGTTTGATCTTAGACAAGTCAGTCTCTTAACCTTACTGTGCCTCAGTTTCTGCATCTGTAAAATGAAGGGCTCAGATCCAGTGTCCTATAACATCCTCTTTAGTTCTAAGTCTATGATCCTGTGATTAGCAGATGCCATCCATCAGACCCACCCGTAGATCAATATTCATGGAAGTCAGATAACATTTGGGGGAATTACCATTCTTTGGAGAGGTGCTAGTTAATCAGACTACTTAGTTCCTCAGGACCCTCTGACTATCCTGAAAGCTTATTTTGTCCTTGCACTGAAATGGAAATTCCCTGGAAAAAAGTACCTCTCAGGAAACCAGGAGACAGCAAAAAAAGAGATGGAGACTGGGCAGAAACATTTCCTGTCCAGGAGCTGCTTACCAAAGTTCTCAAGGACTCGGTCTCCGCTTGAAGGCGCTGAACATCACAAGCAGTATCATGAAACTCTGCTCTAAGGAGCTCCACCAGTTCTTCCTCTTGGGACCGAGCTGCCTGGGCCACTTGGGAATGTTGCTGCAGACAAAGGGAGGCCAAGAGCCCATGTTTGAATGGAGAATTGAAAGCCATCTTCCCCATTCTTCCTCTCAGACCAGCATCACCTCACCAGTAGGAGAAAATGAAGTTTTTGAATGGATTTTTCGATTGTCTTCTAACCATTAAAAGCTGTCTGACAGTCTCACTTAAAAGAACTGGAGGAGATGTCTTATTTGCAAAGTACTCTCACCAGCCGAAAGGTACTCCATTTACTCAGAATCTTTAAAAGTTTTATTAGCTGGTTAACAAACATTCGTTAAGTTAATGATTATGTTTATAATTTATCTTAGTTTATGTATTTCTTATATTATTAATATGCTTTATTATAATTACTATATACCAGGCTCTGTACTAAGTGCTGGAGATACAGTTAGGTCCTGATTAGTGGGAATAATACCTCTCCAAAAATGGTTCAATTATCTGAATTTGCATTGCATATTTTCATCAAATATTACCATATTTTACATAATTATAACTCTGAATAGTGTGAATTTGAATACAAGCAACCTCTTCAGGAGGGTGATGGTATTTGTACTAATCAGGACCCAGATGTACGAAAGGGATGAGGAGGGCCAAGAACAGTGCCTGCCCTCAAAGAGCTCATAAGCTAATGGGGGAAACAAGAGCTAAATCACAAGGTACCTACAAGATATATGCAGGGTAGATGGAAGGCAATCTCAAAAGGGAAGGCATAGCAACCTGGGAGACAGAGAAAGGCATCCTGCAGAAGGGAGAATTTAATGAAAAGCATGGTGGCATAGTAGAAAGAGCAGTAGTTTTCGACTCCAAGGACCTGGGTTCAGATGTTATCCCTGTCATTCACTATCAAGTCACTTAACTTCTCACTGCCTCAGAATTCTCATTGAGAGGTGATATGCTACAGTGGAGGGCATCTAGTTGGCGCTGCAGTGGATGGAGTGCTGGGCCTAGAGTCAGAAAGAATCATCTTTCTAAGTTCAAATCCAGCCTCAGACACTGTCCAGCTATGTGATCCTGGACAAGTCACTTAACCCTATTTGCCTCAGTTTCCTCATCTATGAAATGAAGTGGAGAAGGAAATGGCAAACCACTCTAGCATCTTGGCCAAGAACCCTCCTCAGAAAGGGGTTGCAAAGAGTTGGAAATGACTGAACAACAACAACAATAACAACATGCTACAGCGGAAAGAGTGGTGGGTTGGGAGTCAAAGGACTTGGGTTCAAATCCTGCATCTTCCCTTCCTATATCTGTGATTTTTTTTGGCAATTCACTTGACCTCAACTTCCATATCTGTAAAAGGAGGGGTTGGACAAGATGGTCTCTAAAGTTCATTCCAGCTCGAAATCTATTATTTTTATATGTTTCCTTTCAATTCCAGACCTCCAATTTTCTATCCATATTGGTATGATTGGATACTCTAAGGATGATTTTTGGCAAGATCAATCTATCAACAAGCATCTATTAAGCACCCACTATGTGCAAAGCAGTAGGGATACAAATACAAAAAGTGAAATGGTACCTGCCCTCATAGAGTTTCTATTCTTCAAGATATAGACAAGAATAACTAAAGATGAAAGGAAAGGACGTTGTGCATTGTACTGGTGGAAGAGCTACCTGTTGAAATAATGAACTTAGCCAAGTGCTGATGCCACTATTATAAATGTAAGGACAATAACTTCCATCCCTGGTCACTTATTATTATAACTATTACTAATTTTTGTTTTTTCTTATGTGTATACATCTTATACCCCCTTTAAGGAGAATATGAGCTCCTAAGGTCAGGGACTGTTTCATCATGTTTTTGTAACTTCCATTAGCATAGTGTCTGGCATATAGTAGGTTCTTAATATGTTTGGTTGTTTGATTGATTGATGGTATGTGCAAAGGGTAGACGCCTCCAAATAAAGTTGACTGGGTAAATAACCATGGTTCCAGGTCACTGGGCAAGCTTTTTTAGGAGGAAACAGTCTGTTGTGACTTCCTTTCCCATTGTGGAAAAGTTGTCCATAAGACTGATTTTTTCCTCTAGAAAATTCTATTATGTCTCTGTATAAATTATATATATGTGTGTGCGTGTGTGTGTGTGTGTGTGTGTGTGTGTGTGTGTAAACACACATATATGACATATATATATATACTGTATTACTATAACTTTATTGATAAATTGGATGTTTAGATGATCTATCAGGCACTTAGTACATTTTTGATGCTCTTTTTTGGTTTTTGGAAGTCCAATCTAGTTTACTATGGTCAAAACGGTATAGTGGTAAGCACATGGATCGATCTTGGATCCAGAAGATTTGGGCACAAGTTTTGGCTCTGCATGCTAGATCTGAAGTCAGATAATCTAGGTTTGAATCACTACTCTCACTACCTGTGTGCCTTTGGAGAAGCTATTTTATCTCCTTGGGCCTCAGTTTCCACATCTGTACAATGGAGGGATTGGACTGAATATCTCTAAGGTCTCTTCTAGCTCCAAATCTATTAACAGTGAACAATGATTTTATGCTTGGTAAAGTCATTCCCCTCAGGTTTTCTAATTCTAAATTCACTGATCTTTCCACTATACCAACTTGTCAAATGATTTTTATAAAAGTTATGATATGTTCTAAGGAAAAAGGTTAGTTCTGTACATAGATGTCACTTGATTAATTCACCATCCCCTTAGAGAATGTATGTTTTATGGTGGTGTTTTATTTTCCTTAGTGGGGAGAACACGTAATATAGCACCACTTACACTTTTTTCTCCAGGTCCCGTGTAACCAGTGACATACATTGACAAGCTATTGTTGTCTTGTCTGACTGTTTGTGACCCCATTTGGGGTTTACTTGGCACAGATACTGGAGTGGTTTGTCATTTTCTTCTCCAGCTCATTTTACAGATGAGGAAACTGGACAAACAGAATCCAGTAACTTGTTCAGGGTCACCAGTTAGTTAAATGTCATGAAGATGAGTCTTCCTGACTCCAGGCCTAGCTCTCTATTCACTGTGCCACCTACCTGCTCATACACTAACAAACTGTTGTTACTCAGTTGTTTCAGTTGTGTCTGACTCTTTGTGACCCCATCTGGGATTTTCCTGGCAAATATACTGGAGTGGTTTGCCATTTCCTTATCCAGCTCATTTTACAGATGAGGAAAGTGAGGTAAACAGGGTTAAGTGACTTGTCCAGGGTCACATAGCTAATATTTGAAGTCAGAATTAAACTCAGGTGGATTAGTCTTCCTGACTCCAGACCCAGCATTCTATTCACTGTGCCATCTAGCTGCCCATACCTTGACAAGCCAGTTGAATTTAATTGGCTCACAAAGGGAGAAACTCAGTCCAACCCTGACTCGTTAGCAAGCTGTTCCCACTGACCTAAGATATTTCACAGCCATATGCTCTGAGGAATCTTTAGAAGTCTTTATGTCTCCACATTATTACCATACAGTTTTAATGCTATATCCTTGCCAACCAACATCTTCCAATTCCTACTTATGTTGTGATCAGATAAGATGCAAGTCATGAGATTGGGAGGCTAAATTTCATATTGTTATAGTATATAGTTTGCATAATGAGATGCAGCTAAGTGGGTCCCAAGGCTTTATAAACAGCATGAAAGTTTGGCTCTTATTGAGGCAGGAAGGGAACGGCCTATTTTTTACTTTCCATCTGTATTTTCCAGGCAAGGGAAATGTTGACATTTTGTAATGTCATCAGAGATTACTGACTTTTTAATCACTTGATTACATTTGCATGCTATTGTGCATACAAGATGGAAACCATAACTTTAAATAAGTCAAAAGGAATTTGAAAGATGTATCTGAAAACTGTCAGCAAACTGTGGCAAAAAAATACCAACAATCACTCTTCAGATTGGTTTTACTGCTTCTAAAAACACATTTTGGGGGGTGGTGATAGTGGTGGTGGTAGAACTCACAAAGGAAGAAATGCTACCTCCTGAAGGAGGGAGAAGGGAGGTTTTTTTATAAGGAAGGTAAATGCCAATGTATGCCCCCTCCCCAACTCTCTTAGCAAGTGGATTTGCTCAAGGGGTTGTAAGTTAAGGAGATGTAAATTAAAATTCTGCCTTTGCTTAGAAAAATCACCATTTCTGCTCTATAATCAGGGGCTAGGCATTAGGAGCTAGGCTAGACAATAGGTCTGTGACTTGATGGATATAGGAAACTATTGGCTGAAGAAACTCCCTCTGTCAATGCAGGACAGAACCATCTCAACAACTAAGAGTTTTATGGAATTGCCTAGCATACTCAGAGGTTAAGTGAGTAGCCAGGGTCATGCTGACAGGAGGGACTTGAGCTGAGGGGAATTCCTGGTTTTGAGGCTAGTTCTTTATCCATGCACTACACTGGTCCAATCTTGGTCCTCAATCCTTCAACTCAATTCAACAAATATAAAGTGCCTACTCTGTGCCAGGCATTATATCAGGCACTAGGGATATGAAGATAAAAAAAATGCTATGGTCTTGTCATCAAGGAGCTTATACTACACTGGCAGAAACAACATGTACAAAGACTTCAGTTGGTTCGTTGTTCAGTCATGTCCAACTCTTTGTGACCCCGTGGACCATACATAGCATGTCAATACTGTCAATGGGATCAGTTTGGCTGCAGCATAGCACCCACATTGGGGAATAACGTGAAATCAACAGAGCCAGGTTGTGAAAGGCATTAACTATCAAGCAGAGGAGTTTGTATTTGATACTAGGGAGTCATTGATTGTTGCGAATCTTCCCCTCGTAGTTGTCTTCCAGACCCTGGATAAATTGTCCAAGTTTGTAGGGGAATTAACGCACATAGTTGGGAGAGGAATAGGACAAGAAGTGGGCTGGCAGGGCTTCCTAACCTTGCACTATGAGGGGTCTTCCACTTTCTTCCTAACCAAAGGGCCTTGGATTAGAAAGGACAGAATAAAAAGGCCTGGTCTATCCTTCCACCTCACCTGAATAGAAGTTCCCCGTTTCTATGAGACACAAGTCAAGTCCTTTGGACAAGATAGTGGAAAGAACACAGGTCATACATTAAGAGACCTGGTCTCTAGTCCTAGTCAGTTCCTTATCACATGACCTTGGGCCAAACATATCACCCTTTTGGGAAATTATTTTCCTCCCTCTTAGATGATCTCATGGACCACAGATTGATTTCCTTCCCCATCTAAACCTGACCATCCTTTCTCCTTTTCCTTCCCTCCTGGGCAAGTCACTTCAACTTCCAGAGCCTCTGTTTCCTCATTTGTAAAATGAGGAACTTGGATTAGGTGGCCTCTGAGATTCCTTATAGCTCTAGATCATTCATCCCAAACCAGATCATTCCTTCCCCAATGAAAGAAGCAGCAAGATCCTTTCTGTTACCATGATTTCTCTTCCTCCCTCCCCAGGGCCTACACCATGGTGATAACATATGAATTAATCATCACCTTTTTACAGGCGTTTTTGGCTTATGTTACCATCAGCTACGGCTATAAATCATTATTAAAGTACCAACCGTCAAATTAAAGCCAACAGTGGCATTCTATGACCTTTTTGCACCCTAGTGGACAATTTTGATCTCCCTAGCTAGTTCCCCTCACAGAAAGACTTCAAGAATTAAAGTCCAAACTTCATGAGAAGCAGTGGATAGTGCAGCTGACCAAGTTGGTAAGCCAATTTCTTCCTTATGTTTAAGGAAAAATTGCTGGACTGCTGTAGCTGCTCTTAAAATGGGTCTAACCCCTACCTTGCTTCCCACCCCCTACAGGCATTGCCATTGAAGCTCAGTTTTTGAGATCTCTTCAGGTTTGCCAAAGAAAACACAGGAAAGCAAACATCTCTGTAGACTTGCTCCAGTCCCCACCCCCACTCCCCCCAAACTAGGCCTTGAGTGAATAAACCCTATGGTACCAACAGACTCCCAACCTTAGCAGGGACTCTATCTAGAAAGATTGACAGATGAGGTTATTGGGGTTGTTTTTCCTACCCACAAGAAATGATCAAAGAAGAATTATATCTTGTGAGTAGGAAGAAAGGACTAGTTCTCAGCAGTGAGGTGTAGTATGGACAGAGCTGGAAGCAAACTAGGCTGAGGGTGGGGTCCTGCTGCTTCCTGGCTCTCTGACCTTGGGGAACTCACTTTCCCTCCTAGGCCTTTGTTTCCTTCTTTGGAAAATGATGAGGGTTGGCCGGGGGTCTTAACCTTTTTTGAACCATAGATTCCATTAGCAGTCTGATGAAGTTCATGGGTCCCATCTCAAAATCAGGTTTTTAAATGTATAAAATTAAAAAAAGAATTTCGAAGAAACCAAATATGTATGTGTGTGTGCATGTAAACACACACATTTGTATATATATGTATATGTACACACATATGTATACACATACAGACACAATTTTATGTGTGTGTATGTGTGTATATATATTAATATTTACATACACACACACACACACACGGGGAAGTTAGGTGGTGCAGTGAATAAAGCATTGGACTTGGAATCAGGAAGACTCATCTTCATGAGTTCAAATCTGACCTCAGACACTAGCTGTGTGATCTTGAGCAAGTCACTTAATCCTATTTTCCTCAGTTCCTTATCTGTAAAAAAAAAGCAAAAATGAGCTGGAGAAAGAAATGGCAAATCACTGCTGTAGCTTTGCCAAGAAAACCGAAACGGGGTTTCAAAGAGTCAAACACAACTGAAATGACTCAACAAAAATATATATGCACATTTTATTTACATGTACAAATATATGTATATAAGTCCAAAATAGCTGGGAGCAGGGAAGGAATAATGATCAAAATAGGTTTTTTTAAATCCAAATGCATGGACCTCCAATGAAGAACCTCTGGCTTAGATAATTTTAAGGCCCATTCTAGATCTAGGGAAGCAGAGCAGTAAAATGTAAAGACTTTGTAGGCACAGATCCTGGGTTTGAATCTTGACCTTGTCACTTCCTACCTGGATGACTTTGGACAAGTCACTTAATCTCTCTAGGGTCCTCATCTGTAAAATGATGGGATTGTCCCAGATGACTGGTGAGACCTCTCCAAGCTCTGAATCTATGACCTGTCATCTATGAGCTATGAATGTTAAGCAATCATAATAATACAAGGGGATGACTGAAGGGCTGATAGTAGCATCCTTAAGGAAGGAGGCTGTCCATGAAGCTCAGGGAATGTGCTCCCTACACATAAAGAAATGTTTGTTGATAAAAATCTGTATCTGGTTTTCACATCTAATATTTCTATCACAGTGTTTTCTCCTCCATACCATAGAACGTGCCTTATTTACCATTTTATCACTCCCCAGAGTGTGGCCCACATGCAACTAGCATGAATAAGAAATACTCACATTCATTGAATGCTTTATGGTTTAAAAGTACCCTGCATGGATTATCTAATTGACTGATTGCAGTCATGCTGTGAAATAGGTAGTGCAGTGTAATTATTCCCACCTCACAGGTAGGAAAACTAAGACCAGGTGATGTGACAAGTTCACACAGTTGCTAAGTTGCAAAGTCAAGACTCTCACCCAGGTCTTAAGCCTCCAAATCCAGTTGTCTTTCCAGTAGACCCCATCTGGCAGCACTGAATTAGTTTATTGAATGGATAATAATAATAGGTGGAATTTATATGGCACTTTAACTTTTGCAAAGCTATTGACATATGTTGTATCATTTGATCCTCATAACAACCTCAGGAGGTAGGTGCTATCATCATCTCCATTTTACAGAACAGGAAACTGAGGCTAAGAGCCTCAGTTTGCCCCATCACACAGCTACTAAGTGTCTGAGGGAGGATTTGAACTCTATTCTTCCTAACTCCAAGTCCCCATTGCATCATTTAGTTTTCTTGAATGAAAGTTTCTAAAGCTATTGCTGCCTTCAACTTTCCAATAAAAATAAGATTCTAGATGTGGGAAAACTGGAGTACTGATGCATTGTTGATGGAGTTTTGAACTGTTCCAACCATTTTGAGAACCATTTGCAACTATGCCCAAAGGGCTATGAAGCTGTGCATACCCTTTGATCCAGCAATGCTACTACTAGGTCTGTATTCCAAAGAGATCATTAAAAAGTGGAAAAATACCCACATATACAAAAATATTAATATCAGCTCTTTTTGTGGTGACCAAGAATTGGAAATTGAGGGGATGTTCATCAATTGGGGAATGACTGAACAAGTTGTGGTATATGAATGTAAAGGAATACTATTGTGCTATAAGGAATGATGAGCAGGTAGATTTCAGAAAAACCTGGAAAGACTTACATGAACTGATGCTGAGTGAAGAGAGCAGAACCAGGAGAACATTGCACATAATAACAGCAACATTGTGCGATGATCAACTTTGATAGACTTAGCTCCTCTCAGCAATACAATGATCTAAGACAATTTTGGAATTTGATGGAAAATGCTATCAATATCCAGAGAAAGAACTATGGAGTCTGAATGCAGATTGAAGCATACTGTTTTCTCTTTTTTTTTTCTTGTAGTTCCCCCCCGATTTTTTAAAATTCTTCTTTCACATCATCACTAACGTGGAAATATGTTTAACATGATTGTACATGTATAGCCTATATCTGATTGCTTACTGTCTTGGGGGAGGGAGATGAGGGAGAGAGAAAAAAAATTTTGGAACTCAAAATCTTACAAAAGTGAATTTTGAAAACTAAAGAAGAAAAAAAACAGTTCTAGAACTGAGGCAGCTCAGTGTGTCAGCCTTCCAGAGCAGGAGTGGATAGGGAAAATGTGGTCATTAGAAAAGGGCAGATACTTGGCAAAAAGGATAGCCATCTTAGCATGGCTGAGGCAATGGGGATGTGTGTCCTTTGAGAAGAATCACAGAGACCCTAAAGAGAATGAAATAACGTGTTTGGGGAGGGTGGAGATTACAACTTGGAATGATGAAGGAGAAGTTGCTGAATTGTTCATATCCACTAATCCAGAGATCCCATTCCTGGGACCAAATTCCAAGGATGCTATTAATACCAAGAAAATATCCACATGCCCCCAAAATGTTTATGACAGCATTCTCTACGATAATAATGCAAATTATGGTACATGAATTTAATGGGATGTATTTACATTTTTATTCAACTTAAGATTTCATTGGTGTAAGGCAATGGTGTCAAACTCAAATAGGAACTGATCCCTGCTGGCAACATATTGACTTAGAAAACTACGAATTAACATTATCTATGTTGTATTGTATTTTTATTTGTTTTTTAAAATTTCCCAGTTACATTTTCATCTAGTTCAGGCTGCATTAGGGAGTTTTACTGGGCCACCTGGGTAGTGAGTTTGATATCTTTGGTAAGCTATTCCTATACCAATGCAGAGCGCTACCTTTTCTTCAATTTATAGTCTTAGAGAATTGTTTGGGGACACTGATAGGTTAATTGACTTGATTGTGATCCCAAGAACAGTATGTCAGAGGTAGAACTGGAACCCAGGTTTTCCTGGCTTTCTTTCACTATGCCACATATGAAGCCATAAAGAACAATAAATCTAAAGACTTCAGAACATGATTTCAAACATGGGAAGACTCATATGAACTGATGCAGAGAAGAAAGCAACACCAGAAGAACCATGTATCCTAAATGGTAGCAATAAATATGTAAGTAACATCAACCCAGAGAGGCAACAGACTTCTGGTCAATTATAATAGTTAATGTCAATGCTAAGAATTCTGGATTTGGGAGTTAGAAGAGCTGAATTCAATTCCCACCTTGGGCCCTTCCTGGTTATGACTCTGCTCAAGTGATCTAACCTTTTTTAAGACCCACCTTTCTTATGGGGATAAAGATAATTATGTCTACCTCTCAAGGCTTAAATGAAATAACGTGGGTAAATTCCTTTGCAAGCCTTAAAGAGCTATATAAATATTAGTTGTTATCATTATTATTATAAATTCCTTTTCAGAGAAGAAATTTTGTAAGAATGCTCATTTTTTTGTTTATTGGGGATCATATCCTGTGGCAAAATAAAAAGTGTCCATAAATTTAAAGGGGAAAAAAGAAAAAGAAATAGGGGACTTAAAAGCAACTAAAAAGTTCTCTTTTACCCCTTCTATGAACCTCTCATTAGATTTGGGAGGAGAACTTTGCACAGGTGTGGCTTTGGGCAAGTCATCTCAGGAACCTTACTTTCCTCATTCATAAAATGAAGGGTTGAACTACATGACTTTTGAAGTCTCTTCCAGTTCTAGATCTGTGGTCCTATGAAACTCCCTCTGCTGAGGTGGATCAGCACCTGTTCTGCACTAACAGAGAGCTATCTGAGGTACTAAAAAACAAACAAGCAAGCCAAAAAACTAGTGACTTGTCCAGGGTCACCTGGTCAGGCTATGATAGAGGCAGGACTTGAACTCAGATCTTCCTGACTCTGAGATCAGCTCTCTTTATCCACTACCTCACATTGCTTCTCCCCCTTGGTAGATGCAAATCACCCTGGTCACTCCTATTTTCCCTTCCTGCCCTTTTCCCCCCTACTTCTATACTCTTCTCTCCTATTCTTTCCATGCTTTTCTGTCCTTCTCCTTTCTCCCCAAATCCTATCATGGGACTTGGTAATGGGTGTAGGGAGAATGGAAAAACCTTCCCATTTTGTTATGTTCTCGGTTCATTTTGTTTCCTCAGTTGTAAGAACATCTCAAGGTGAGAGTGAGGGGGGTCGGACTACCAGCAAGGATACTGCCACTCACCTTGGCGTAGAGCAAGGCCCCTGTTTCTGCCCGGTTCTTCTCTATGTCCTTTTCCCAGTGAATCCTGATGGTCTCCAGGATGTCATCCAAGCCAGTACCAATAGGAGCATCCATTCCTTCCAGCTCTGACCCAGCCAGCTGTTTGTACAGCACCTTCACATCCTAAAAGTAACACTCGCTTTAGAGAGGCTCTCAGGAGGAGTTGAGGAAAATCCCACCATTGGAATCCAGCCCTGTAGCAATGGATTCCTTTTCTTTTCCTGACATAACTGTAAGACCCCACAAAGTGCAGAAGACAGGTGATGCCCAGTGTCTGGGTACTTCTCCCCATGACCAACAAAGAACAGAAGAAGCAGATGTCTCATCTAGGACCTTACAGAAAGGAGACTTTAAAACAATTTTGGAATGTATAAATGATTACTCTGTGATGACAATGACTGGCTGTTCTGATTGCTGCTGATGCTAGAAACAAGAGAAGATAGACTCACGAAGTAGCTAGATAGATTAAGGTTAGATACAAAAAAGGACTCCTGGATTCTATGCATTGTCTAGGGAATCACTTTTGATTGTAGATTTTATAAAGAGGCAGATTTTGGCTTGATGGGGAAAGAGAGAGAGAGAGAGAGAGAGAGAGAGAGAGAGAGAGAGAGAGAGAGAGAGAGAGAGAGAGAGAGAAGAGAGAAAGAGAGAGAGAGAAAGAGAGAGAACTGGTTTTTTAATTTAAAAAAATTATTTCAATATAGCTATAATCCAATATCTCTTATTTTGTGCATTTAAAAATATGATAGTGAGAAGGACTTGATAGATTTCAGCAACCTAGGCCAAAGGGGCCTATGATCCAGAAAAGTTTAATCTTCCTTGCTTTAGAGTTTAGCCTGGGGCCTCAAAGCCACACGTGGCCCTTTAGGTCCTCAAGTGTGGCCCTTTAATTGAACCCAAACTTCACAGAACAAATCTCCTTAATTGAAGGATTTATTCTGTAAAATTGGACTCAGTCAAAAGGCTGCACCCAAGGACATAGAAGGCCACATGTGGCCTTGAGGCCCCAGGTTTCCCACCTCTGGTTTAGACCTATCACTCAATCAATCAGCAAATATTTATTAAGAGTCTACTATGTGCCAGGCTCTACTATGTGCCAGGCACTCAGGCAGACATTCATCTTTCTGGGTAGTTTCAAATCCAATGCAGTTTTGCCCAGGGAATGGATCAGATGACTTTAGAAGCCTCTACACCCAAGTTAGACAATTATTTCTCTGAGCTATACAAGTTGAAACTTGTCTATCAGAGGCCCTTTTATAAGAGGTAGCTAGGTGGTGCAGTAGATAAAACATGGTGCCATGAATCCTAAAGACCTGAGTTCAAATTCCATCTTAGATACTTACTGGTTGTATTATTCCGGCAACTCACCTAACTTCTGAATGCCCCAGTTTCCCCATCTTTAAAGTGATCTGATCATCTCAATCAAAGCACCCACTTCAAACACTGACCCTAAGCAAGTCACTTACCTGCTGCTGGCCTTAGTTTCTGCATCTCTAAAATGGGGATGAGTCCTTCCAGGGTGGTTAAAATGAGATAATATTTGCAAAATACTTATCTTACAAAGCTATTATTATCCTTATGATCAAGCTCAAACTGCCTAGCTCCTCACATAATCCGTGGCCAGATACAGCCCAAGCTCTGACCTACCTCTTCATGATTCCTTGACAAAAAAGCCAGTTCTTCTTTCATGCTTTCAATTTGGCTCTCTAGATCCATTTTAGTCAAATTAGCGTCATCAATCACTTTATACAGGGAGTTAATTTCATCTTCCGCTGCTTTTCGGAAGGGCTGCTCATTTTCATATCTACAGACAAAGAAATAATCGTCACAGCTGGGTAGCTAACCCAAAGGGAAGAAAAAGCATATTATAAATGATACCATCGCACTAATTACATGACAGACAAGAGCCAAGAGGGGGCCCTCCCTCAGCAGCACGGCTTTCTAGAATACATAGAAACAGTCGGTGCTGTCATCACACCTTGATTTTTTCAAATTCCAGTTGTGACAGCTGAAGTCTCATTAGCTGCCTTGGCAGGATGGTTTCCACCCAGAGCTTAAAGTCGGAGTACTGGGTTAGGAGGGAAGGCTCAGAGTTAGTCAAGAGGACCGCTTTGTAGTCATTGCTTCAGACCAGACTCCTTGGGCAAGTCATTTAGCCTTGGGGGGACTCAATTTTCTTATCTGTAAAATGAGGGATTTAGACTAGAAGATCGCTAAGGTTTCTTCTAGCCCTTAGATCTATGAGCCTATGATGTTTTGGGGTCATTCATCTGATATTTCATAGAGGTATGGTTGGGGTTGCCACTGTCCCCTAAGACTTAGGGTCTCATAATTCCTCCATTACATAATCTTGACCCTCAGGTCAACTTCTTGTACCTCAGTTTCTCTTGTCTGTACATGGGGGATGATTGATACTTCTCATATCAGATGACCCAATGTTCCTTTGAGAAAACATTTCAGTTTCTTAACATTTCATTTTTTGTTCCTAGAAATAGTCTCAAAAGAGTATTCACAAGTAGGGCAAACAGGAAAGGAATGGAGAGGAGAGGAAAGGTATGCAAAGGAATACTAGAGTGTCCTGCACCTTTGGGATTGGGTCACATGAGCCCAGGCTGAGGATTCCCTCCATGTAGTCATTGGGTATAGTTACAGATTCCCTCTGTCTTCTTTTGCTGATAAGCTTCTTAGGGACAAGGGAAAAGGAAATGGGTTACTATTTTTCCTGAACTGGATGACTGCACGTTATATAGGTTGGAGACAAGATTCTTGCTCAGGTATGGATTGGATCATGTGTTCCTTGAGCTCTCTTATAGGCGTGAGATTCTGTGATGGAGTACTGTGTCTAACCTAGGTAAGAGCTGAAAGGGACACTGGAGTTCCAATTCTTTTCTATTGTTCAGATATTTCAGTTGTATCTGACTTTTCATAACTCCATTTGGGGTTTTCTTGGCAAAGATACTGGAGGGATTTTCCATTTCCTTCTCCAGCTCATTTGACAGATGAGGAAACTGAGGCAAACAAGGTAAAATGACTTGCCCAGGGTCACACAGGTAATAAGTGTCTGAGGCCAGATTTAAACTCAGGAAGATGAGTCTTCCTGATTCCAGGCCCAGTGTTCTATGCACTGTGGTGCCACTCAGCGACCCATCTTCTAGCCTAGCCCCCTCATTTCCTATCTTTCTAGTCTCATATCCTCCTATTGTATACTGCCCAGTGATACTGGCCTCCTTGCTATTTCCTGGAACAAACCCCCCCATCTCTTGACTCCAGACATTTTCCTGACTCTCCCCCACATCTGGAATGCTCTTCCTCCTCATCTTCACCTCCTGCCTTCTCTGGCATTTTTCTTTCTTCAAGTTTCAGGTAAGATCCCATGGAAGCCTTTCTATAACCCCCTTAATTCTAGCACCTGCTTTCTGTTGATTATCTCCAAGATTTTTGTCTATAGATATTGGTACAGTTGTCTGCATGTTAGATTGTAAGCTCTTTGAGACTGGGTCTATCTTTTGCCTCTCTTTGTATCCCTGAACTTAGCACAGTGCCTGATACTTTGTAGACACTTGATAAATGTGTATTAACTCACTGACTGAGAGGTTACACAGCTAGGAAGTAGGTGTCTCAGGATTCTGTCTCTCCATACAGCCCCATACACCCCTTGGCCCTCTATGTAAGAATTATCTGATGAAGATGAAAAATGTGGCCTTCAGGACAGAGTGAGGTGGATGACAAAAGCTGCTGACACAGTGGCAAAGGTCTACAAGAGACTCACCTCTCTTTAAAATCTTCTGCACAGGCCTGAGTGTTCTCAGTCTGCAGCATAAGCCGTGCATTGTCCAAGACAGCGTCCCCCACCTGGAACAAATGCACACGTTAGAGCCCACAAGTATACAACTGCTGCTTTCTCAAATTTGTTATGTGATTACGGAACCTTCCCCCAGACTCGGGGGCAAAAGCTGTATGTTATGTCCTAGAGATGTGTGTGGATCATTGAAGATGAAAATAAATGGAGAAGACATTGGGAAGATATTATCATAGCATAAATATTTTGGATCACAGATTTAGGGCTGGAAAGGACCTTAGAGGTTATCGAGTCTGACTCTTCATTTTACAGAGAAGGAAACTGAGGCTTATAGAGTTTGTCCTCATCAACCAGGGAGTGAGGAGCAGTCAGGAGGCCTCAAAGCTCGTGGGTAACTACTCAGTAGAGCAGATTCTGGAAGACCACTGGTTAGGTATATTGTAGAGGGAATTCTTGGTCCGGTATGAGTTTAATGGGATGATCTCTGAGGTTTCTTCCAAGTCTGAGATTCTCTGATTCTCTGAATATAAATGTGCTCAGAGAGAGATGAAATGAATTGTCGAGAGCATGGTTCAAAGTCAGATAAATCTGCCCTGGAGATGTGGTTAGGGACTTTCACCTCATTTTAGACCTCAGACCTTTCTAGAGTGGCTTATCTGGCACAAGGCCCTGAAGAGATTTCAGTGACCAGACGGCTGAGAGGAAGGCGCATGTGTGGAAGCTCAATAATGAGCAGCTTGGCTCCGGGTCTGGCTCCACTCCATCTCCCCACTACACAAACTCTCCACTCATCTCCCTCCTCCTCTACAAAGCAGTATTTCATATTTTTAGCAATCCCTTCTCCAGACGTACTCAACATGCTTTTCAGGCATTTACTCATCCTTCCTCACCATGACTCTGACATCTATGGTAAATGACATCTATCACAAATGGCAAAGCTGAGTCAATGAGAAGCTTAATGCGGCTGGCTAGTGATTCTTAAAAAGAACATATGCCACATAGCTTTGGGCTCAAGCCAGGGTGGGAGGATAGTCTGAGTATTATGGGACTCCAGAATACTGGAGCACCCAATCTTCCTATTTTACAGAGAGGGGAACTGAGGCCCAATTCCATGTCCCTTCTTGTCCTTTGGCCATCATGCAACAAAGCTTGAGGGTGGCAGGAATGCAGCACTAGCTTTCTTTCTTCCACTAACTGATATGTAGGGAACAGGTTGCATCAGACGCCTCCCTCTCCAGTTACTGGCTGCTTGAGGCCTGAGATGACTTGTTCCTCACCTTTGAGTCAGGACAAGGAGGTATTTTTCCTGGAGAATTCGTCCCTGCTGACGGAGAGTGGAGGAAGCCAAATTAAATGTACCTTCAGGGAGGCTCAGACCTGCTGGGATTTGTTCAGGATTCAGGCTTTATTAGTTTGCTTGCACATAGCACAACTGGGGATAGATGGGAGCTCAACTCGAAAGCTAATTATAGGTTCCGACTTGCCAAAAGTGTGGTTTGCTGGCACGTGTTTCAACCCCTTCTTCACTAAACAAGCAGTTTAAAAATAAACCAGCACTATGCGTATCATTCATCCTCCCAATCCTTTCACTATTCACTGAGGAAAAAGCTTGTTCTAAAGGGATGGGGAATGGAGGGACTGAGAACTTCACAGGGTCATCGTCCCAAGGGACCTCCAAGGCCACTGGGAGGCAGAGTACTGAGGTCATTGGACCTGGAGTCAGGAGGAGTTCAAATCTAACCTTGTACCTGTGTGACCTTGGATGAGGTCATTTAAACTCTTGCCTTCAGTTTCCTCATCTGTAAAACGAGGATCATACTAACACTTCCTTCACAGGGTTATTGCGAGGCACAAAGAAGGTAACATAAAACATCTTACAAATCTTAAAGCAGAATGTAATTGTCATTATATTATTATATTACATAATTGACATCATATATAACAGATAATATAATTACCATTATGTTATATAAATTATATAACGATTATATTATATGATGATCCTATTATACAAATTATGTTACATAATTTATATCATATAAGTTATTGTGCTGTTGTCTAGTCATTTTTCAGTCATGTCTGACTCTTTGTGACCCTGTTGGGGTTGTCTTGGCAAAGATACCAGAGTGGTTTGACATTTCCTTTTCTAGCTCATTTTGCAGATGAGAAAACTGAGGCAAACAGGGTGAAGTGACTTACCTAAGCGTCTGAGATCAAGTCTGAACCACATCTTCCTGATTCCAAGCCCAGCACTCTATTTACTCTAGTTACCCCTTATACTATTGTATTACATAAATTTTATATCATCATCATCATCATTCATCCAGCCCTCTCATTTTATATGAAACTAAGACCCAGAGAAAGGACTTACCCAAGGTCTCACAGTGAGCAAATGGCTTCTGAAACAACATTCTGTCCCAGGATCATAGACTAGATCTAGAGGTCATGTAATTTAACCTCTTCATTTGACAAAAGAAGAAACTGAGGCCCACAGCATGGAAATGATTTGCCCAGGCTCTGTGGGTAGTAAGTGGCAGAGCTGGAATTCAAACCTTAGTCCTCTCACTTTAGATCCATTGCTCTTTCCACCATACCATCATGGCACTCTTCCTTTGATGGTCACAGGGTTTAGATTTTCCACGAATTAAGAGTAGTGATCCCCAAATGAGTAACAGATTTGGAGCTGGAAGGATTCCTAGAGAACATCTAGGTCACTCTCTGCCATGAGGAAGCAGAGAACCATGGTAATGAGAATGCTTATTGAAGGTCCAACTCCTTCCTCAGTGGCATCCTTGATGACTCAAAGGACATTGGCTCAGTAATCCACGTGGGAAAAACCAACTGGATGAATCAGGTAGCCCTGAGGAGGGAAATCACAGACCTGAGATTTAAACCCAGGTCCTTGAATTTCAAATCTGATCTTATTCTCTCTATGCCTCACTGGGTAGATGGGGCAGGCAAATGGAACCATTTTAGGTGGAGCCAGGAAATCTCAAAGAAGGAGAGATCATTTCTATACCTTAATAAGAAAAAAAATGAAATTCTGTAGGGGAGGGGTGCGGGAAGAGAAAAGTCTTCTACTAATGCAGAAGTTCCCTCTGGTCATAGATTTAGAGCTAGAATAGGCCTTCAGAGCTTTCTAGGTCACAGTTCTTAACCTTTTGTTGTAAATCTGGGACCCCAAGACAGCTTTGTAAGGCTTATGGACCCCTTCTCAGAAGAGCGTTTTTTAAATCTGTAAAATAAAATATGTGGGATTGCAAAAGAAAACAATTCCATTAAAATACAGCTATTTAAGTAATTTAAAAAACAAGTTCTCAGACATCAGGTTAAGGACCTCTGATGTAGACCAACCCTGTCATTTTACAAAGGGGGAAACTGAGACTAAAACAGGTGAAGTGACTGGGTCATAGTGTCTGAGGCAGGATATAAACTCAGGTCTTCCCATCTCCAAGTCAAGCACTCTACCCATTGTACCGGTTAAGAAGGATCTGACCCCTGCCTTTCAAGAGCACTTAATTGCCATTTTATCTTACTCTTTTTTCTCCTAACTCTTAATATTTTCTTCCTTTCCAGTGATTTTACTTCTCTATTCTTTTCTCTTGTATTTCTTTTAAAAAATTTCATTAATACCTATTGGAGTCAGGAAAACCTGAGTTCAAGTCCCTGTTTCAGACACTTTTTAGCTGTGTAATCCTAGGGAAGTCACTTAACTGCTATTTGCCTCATTTTCCTCATCTGAAAAATGGGGATGATTAATAGCACCCACTTCTGAGGGTTGCTGTGAGGATCAAAAGAGATAATAATTGTAAAGCACTTAGCACAGTACTTGGCACATAGTAGGCACTACATAAATGTTAACTATTATTATTTATTTTAAAAATATTTCATTGATAGTAATTTAGACCCCTTCCCAATGACACCTCCCATAGAACCCTCCCTTGTAAAAAAGAAATAGTTAAGCAAATCAAACTGATACATCAACTGTGTTTGACCCCTTCTGTGGGCCACAGTCCACCACCTCTCTACCAAAACCTCCCTACTCTTTCCCTATCTTTTCCCATCAATCTCTGAAAAGAGTTCCGGACTACCTTTTAGGTCATTCCATTTTACTTTGCTTTTAACTATACAAAAAAAATGCTCCAGTGGGAGAGCCATGTGCTCTAATTTATTCACCAATCCATGGTCCCTTAGGATGCTGAATTCTATACTCCTTGGTGATCCCTGACACCAGTCCAGAGACAGCACGGGCATGGCTCTGGGCCCCGCTCATGATTCATCTATAATCTTGACCCAAGATTTCTGTACTCAATCAAAGGCTCATAGATTTAGAGTTTAAATGCCCTGGAGTTCGACCTTCTTGTTTTACTGATGTGGAAACAGATAAAGAATAGAGAAGGTAATTGACTTCTCCTGGGTCATGGAGTGGGCAAGTTTCTGAGGCATACTCTGAACCCAGGTCTCCCAAACTCCAAGTTCAATCCTCTACACCATGCTGTCGATCAAATGAAGGTGATATCAAAACAAGAGATGGCAATCAAAACAATGTTAAACAGGGCCTCTGGAAGTGAACACAGTACTCAGTCTCCACCTGTCTGCTAGACACACCCCTTAATTTCTTTTAGTCAACTCAAACACAATAAGCCCCAAACCAAACTCTTTCTGCCTAAACAGGATCCTCTTCCTAACTTGTGCTTGTTTCTAAGTCTTACTGCTTTTCCAATCACCCCGGGCCACAACTTGAAAATGATCCTTGTCTCTTCCCTTTCGCACCTAATCAGTTACCAAGTCTTGTCAATTCACCCTTCATGATATTTCCTATCAGTTTCATTGGTCCCGCTGCATCCAGTCTGTCCCTTGTCTGGTCCATCCTCCACACAGCGGCCAAATTAACATTTCTAAAGAATGACATGGTATGCCCTTGCTCAAGGAATATCACTTAATAATATTCCCTATTATTTCTTGTGGTTAAAATAGGATTATTTACATCATTGGTCTCCTTAATGTTGAATCATCCTTATATTCCTGGCACAATTCCAACTTGATTATTGTCATTTTTTTTTTGCTGTATTTTTTGTATGCTATATTTGGAGTTAAAAACAACATTTAGATGCCATAGGGTCCAACCATGGAGAAGTTAATTGACTCCTCCTGGGTCCAAGAGTCAGTAATTTCTGAGGCAGAATTTGCAGCCATGTCTTTCATACTCCAAGTTCAATCCCCAATGCAATCCTGGTATCCTAGGATTATATCTAAACTTTTGTATTTCCTTGTTTCTGTCCAAGCTGTGCATCTCCATTGGAATAAGCTCCTTGAAGAGAAGGACTCTTTCATATTTGTCTTTGCATTCTCAATGCAGAGCCCAGAGCTTGGCATATTTTCTGTTCAGTTGTGTCTGACTCTTTGTGATCCCATGGACCATGCCTATGGGGTTTTCATGACAAAGATACTGGAGTGGTTTGCCATTTCCTTCTCCAGTGGATTAAGGCAAACAGAGGTTTAGTGACTTGCCTAGGATCACACAGCTAATGAATATCTGAGACTGGATTTGAACTGAGGTCTTCCTGACTCTAGGTTCAACATTCTATCCACTAAGCCATCTAGCTGTCCCTATTTAACATATACTAGCTACTTAAGAAACATTTTGAGAATTTGAATAACACTCATATATTGAATTTGGGATGGTTAGATGATGTGGTGGACCGAGTGGTGAGCCTGAAGTCAGGAAGACTCATCTTTCTGAGTTCAAATCTGACTTCAGATACTGCCTAGCTGTATGACCGTGGGCAAGTCACTTCCCCCCTTTTGCCTCAGTTTTCTCCTCTGTAAAATGATCTGGAGAAAGAAATGACAAACCACTCCAGTACCTTTGCCAAGAAAACTCCAAATAGGATCAGGAAGAGCTAAATACCACTGAAACAAGTGAACAACACCATGTGTCAAACTAGGTAATGAAGAGACTTGGAGTGCTTAGGCATCCTTCTGCTTAGTGTCAAAACAGCTAGTAACCCCATCATACTCAAAAGGAAAACATCCTGGAGAGATGAAGTCTCTCTAGGGAGACTTCTCTTAGGGAAACAACTCCTTGATAAATAGGCCAAAATTGACTATAATAGATAATTTCATTAAGCCCATCAAGCTAAATTTGGTCTAGATCTGGTAAATAAAACTGGACATGAATATAATTTCAACTGCTTGTAATTCACTTCTTGGGAGGTGGGGAAGAATTGTAAAATGTAAAAAGCATCACCGATTCCACTGGCACAGGGCACCTCTTCTACCAGTTGTCTCCAACTTAATGAAGGATATCCTGTTGCTTTCAGCACAGAGAAGTGGGTTTGAACCTAGTTTCTGGACTCCAAGTCCAGCGCTTGACTCACAACCACAGGTTGCTGTAAATACATAGAATTTGGATAGAAAATAGGACTGTCCCAACAGTATCATTCAAGGTCAGTCATAAAGATAGGCATAGTGCGTGGCTGCTGGCAAGATGCGATTTGAGGGACCCTGAACTTGTCACCAAATATCTCCCCCATTGATTTGGAATTCAACCAGTCAGATAAAGGCACTGACTCCTAATTAAAAGAACCATTGTGGATCGTTAACAAGTTTTATTTGGAATTTACAATATTCATTAGCTGGATCCTAAGGGAACCAGACACTTTTTGGTTATGGGTCAGAGTGCAGAGACAAAGTATCTAGTTTTGCTTCAAATTTAAACCTTTTGTAGATTGTTGACCGACAAAGGTCCTTACTTATTAAGAGCTATACACTTGATAAAACAAATAAATCCGACTCCACACTTCTTTCTTCTCCCCAGTTCCTGGTCCTTTCAAATTCTGATCAATTACCAAGAACAGTGGTGCTGAAGTCGAGGAGGTGCTGACTAGCATAAAGAATTTCACCAGGTTTTCATATAGTTTAGGGTGGGGAAGGCTGTTCTAGCCCTCCAAATATAGTCTGAAGCCGGCAGCACCAGGTGGAGGTGCAGGTGTGGAGGGCTCCAGGCAGTTAGGAGCCACATGAGGTCATTAGCCCGCTTTGAGGGGGTGATGCTAGGAAGGTTATAACATGTAAGGTAGTGAAAACAGCCCTGAATTTGAAGTCAGAGGATTTGGGTTTGAAGCCTAGCTCTCTTACTACTTATGTGAGTTTGGGAAAATCCCCATTGTATCCTGCTTTCAGTTTCCTCATTTATGATGTAGGGGTAGGAGTGGGGAAATGGGGTACAATAGATGATCTTTAAGGTCCCGCCCAGCTGTAAAGCCTGTCATTCTTTCCTTCATTTTGTTACAATGTTTTGTTTCTGATTGGGGCACCATGAAATGTGTAACCCTCTGTTAGGCTAAAATAAGTGAAGCCTGCCACCTAGTGGTTCAACTTGGAAAAAATAGTTCTTGGCCACCACGATTAGTAATAGGCTAGAGAAATTTGTATGAATGAGGGATTTTGTAGCATTGAAAGCTAAAGAAGATAACCTGCTATTTAATAGATGAGGAAACTGAGACACAAAGAGGTTAAATGGCTTACTTGACATCTCAAGGGTATAAAGTAGGAGGAATAGGATTTGAATTCAGATCCTTGGATTAAAAATCTAGGGTCCCTGTCATACTTTATAGGGCCTGGGTTCAAATCCTGACCTTGACAGTCAATACCTTAATACTCTTAATACTCATAGGACACTGAGAGAGTGAACGATGTGCTTCAGTGGCAAATGCGCTGAATTTGAAATCACAAGGACAAGAGATCAAGTCCCAGCTCTGCCACTTATTACTTGTATGACCTTGAAAATAAACCATTTCCTCTCTCTGGGTACTTAGCTCTTCATCTGTAAAGTAAGGTGGTCACACTAGATGATCTCTGACATCCTTTAGCTCATCAATCCCACAAAATCCCCATGTCCATGGGTGTCATTAGGGTATATACCCAGAAAAAAACTTTTAAGGTGATATTCAATGTTCAGTCATAAAGGATAATATTTTTATTCATCAAACTAGAAATAAAATTTAACTAAATTGAATTTTAAAAACATTAACAACTGGACTTTACTTTAAAAATATGAACTTCTTAAAAAAGAGACGAAACATCAATTTCTTTTGAGACCTTCATTTGGGTGTGCCTGGACACATGCGCTGTATTTTTTGGGCATGACTATAATCTATTTCTTATCATTCTGGGTAGTCAGGACTTTGAAAAAGCGTCTTCTACTCTCTCTAGTAGCTCATTTGAAAAAAAAAATGAATAAAGCAGAGAAAGAGCTCATCTGACCGCCATGCCACAAGTTTTAAAGATCCAACCTTACCACAAGACAAGTAACATACCTCAAAGGGTAATGATTTGCAGTAGAAAGCATAATTCTGTTATTTATCACTGATAACACTGACTTGGGCGGCTGTGGATTTTGAGACAACCCATGGAAATGTTTGGGATGTGTTCAGACATAGCTGATTTTCTAATCCAATGTCACAGGCTGAGTTAGTGAGAGAAGGAGACCAATCTATTGTGGGAGGATGGCTGGGACCCTAACAACATCAGAGCTGATGCTTTCTCACCTACATCGAAAGTAACTCCACCCCCTCATCTTTTTGTCTTTCTTCTCTGGCAGGACTCTGTGACATCTTGAGTTTGTCAGAAGCCATCAAGATGACCACATGCATTTGTTCATTTCCCCTGGGGCTGACCTCAAAGGGCTCATGACTATAAATGGCTTTTATTTTTCACCGAATTCAGCACCTTGCTTTTGAGATAGTAGCTGGTACCCCCTGTTCCTTGTGTAGAATGAAAGCTCTCTGGAGTTATACTTAAGTGATGCTTTGGGTAGATGGCTCCCAACCACCTTGGCTTTCCAAGGCATTCAGCTTCAGGTATGATCTCATCACGACTCATGGGGTGAAGGGAAGTTCAAAGCCCAGAGCCATTCCTATGGGCTGGAGGTGAATAGGAAGAGGAAAAAAAATCACTTTGTAAACTTTCGATGCATTCTCTTTCCCCTTTTCTTTCTCTTCCAACCTTCCCTATCAAAGGCAGCACCATTCGTCTGGTCTTCTAGGTTTATCGCCTATATTTAACTGCTTTGTTTTTACACTCTATATTTATTCTGCAAAAACTTATAGATGCACTTGTTCCTCATGTTAAAATGTGAGTTCCTTGAGGCTTGAGGATTGTTTCTTTACGTTTGTATCTCCCACATCCTCACAGTGTCTCGAACATTGTAGGTGTTTGTCATCATCATTAACCGTATTAACTATCATTATTAATCATCATACTAATAGAGCACTTCCATAGTGCTCTAAGATTTACAAAATATATCTGCTCATTCATAATTGTTCGTTGGTTGATTGAATGATTGATTGTTACATAAATGTGAGTTATGATTATTTAGTGTGTAGCTCTGCCGTAATCTGCCCTCTTCAGACCACATCTCAAGCACTATGTTCAGTTCTGGATTTAGGGAAGACAGAGAGTCCCTAGAGCTGATCTAGTCTAATTGTGTCATTTTATAGATGAAGCGACTGAGATCCAGGGTGGGAAAAATCCCAGATTTCTCCTCTGTCACAGAACTATGGAGTTAGTAGGGACCTCAGAGGCCATCAAATTCAGGTCCTACCTGCCCAAGAATTCCTTCTACAATGCTTCCTCCAGGTGTTTATTTAACACCTGCTTGAAGACTTTTGGTGAAGAGGAAAACATCTACTTTTGCTTCTTTGACTACACTAAAGCCTTTGTGTGGATCACCACAAAATGGGATAAGTCCCCAATAAGAGTACCAGATCACCTCGTCTTCTGAGGAAACTGTATGCGGGTCAAGAAGCAACAGTTAGAACTGAACATGGTCCAATCCCATTCATTTTATAAATAAGGAAAAGGAGTCCTAGGAACATGAATCAATCTGGCCAAGTCTATACAACTAACTATACACTTGTGACTAATTTGTTTCTGAAAGATCTAAAAATATACCAACCACACTACATAGCTCTTAAAATGATGGTACACACAGAATCTGGACAGATTTTCATTTGCCAGAGGTCCCCAGAAGAACTTTAAGAAAAGCTTAAAATTCTCAGTCCTCTACATTTACTCGGTAGCTAGGTAGTGCAATGGTTAGAATGCAAGGCCTGGAGTCAGGAAGACCTGAGCTCAGACATTTACTAGCTGTGTGACCCTGGGCAAGTCACTTCACTCTGTTTGTCTCAGTTCCCTCATCTGTAAAATAAGCTGGAGAAGGAAATGGCAAACTACTCCAGTATCTTCGTCAAGAAAACCCCGAATAAGGTCATGAAGAATTGAACATGACTGAACAACAACCTCTACATATCTCAAATGTGTGTTTTATGAATAGCACCAATCTGGCTTCTGTGGCAGGTAAATGATTTACTACGTTTTTTAATAAATGATTTATGGTTTACAAAACATTTGCACCCAATCTCTCAGACCTGTAACTTCTTTCTCTAGGCCCCTACACAGCTAATTGGATAGAGTGCTGGACATGAAGGCAAAAAGACCCAAGTTCAAATGATCTGACACTTGCCTTGCCACCCTGGGCAAGTCCCTGATTCTGCCTCAGTTTCCTTATCTGTAAAGTGGGGATAATAAAAGCACTTGCCTCCCAGGGTTGTTGTGAGGATAAAATGAGATAATATTTGTAAAGCACTTTACAAATCTTAAAATGCTACATAAGTGCTACTATTATTATTACCAATTATTAATTCCTTACAAAAGCCCTGTGAAGTAGGTATGGCAAGGATCGCTTGATTCTCATTCAATCCTCTGAGCCATGGTTTCATCAGCACAGGTTTTCCTCGCAGAAGGACAGCTCACAGCCTGTCTGTGACTGTCTTAAGCAGAACATTGTCCCCAGATGAGAAAACTGAGGCAGACAGCCGAAAAGTCATCATTACTCAGAGTCACACAGCTGGCAAGAAGCTGAGCCAAGGTTCAAGGGTAGATTGACTGACTTCCACAACAGGGCTTTCCTTTGCAATGACATTTGGCCTTTGAAATTCCTGCTCTGGAGGAATTTGGGGTCTGAGGAGGGAGAGATGATCAGCAAATACCTCCATACCATAATCATGAAGCGTACCCATGTGCCAGAATATCTGGCTTTTTAGAAACAAAGAGCTGTGGATTTGAAGTCAGAGGGCCTGGGTTCAGATCCTGACTCTTTCATTCACTGCCTGTATATGAACTTGGGCAAAATCACATTATCTCTCTGGGCCTCCGTGGTCTTATCTGCAAAATGAAGACCACATGGCCTCTGAGGCTCCCCCTGCTCCTGATTTCTTATCCTATGACTCTATTAAATGAAACTACCACGAATGGGAAAAAATAGTGAGGTTCCCGCATTACACATTTTGTAAAACAGGAAAAAAAGCCCCTCTCACTCCTCCCAGACAAGTAACAGAAATAGACTTCCTGCCTAATGTATGCAGAGTTTCAGTCCAGAATGACATTTTTTCTGGTTGAGTTACAATCCTCAGAAAATTGGGAGTTGTCATGGAAATTCCTACACCAGCTGCACCCGCCCAGCATGGTGGGAAATGCCAGGCTCCGGGCTGAGGAGGAGCCCTGCGAGGGGATGATTACAATCATCTGTGCTGTCAGGAGGAGTGTTTTGCAGCTGAATGGAATGCAAGGTAATTCAGAAAATGGACAGCAGGTGGCTCCACCTGCCAAGAGACCCTATACCAGCAGGGAGGAGAACCAAGATTTGGGGTTTTGACATAGAGTCCTATCTGGTAAAGACTTTGGCCATAAAATCAGGAAACACCATCTTTAGAGCTGGAAAAGCATTTGTCCAGCCACTTTTTACAAATGAGGAAACTGAGGCCCCAAAATTACATCCATAGACTCATGATGACAGGACACTGCATGGACATTCCAGGTTTGGTTGATCACTGATGCTCCCTCTCCTTGATTTGTTCTCCTGAGGTCATCGGGCAAACACTGACTCTCTTAACTGCTTCATAGAATTATAGGCTGAATTTCAAGGGCCTAAGTATCATTGACGCAAAACTCTTATCTGATGAAATACCTTCATCTACAGTCATATGGGACTGGAATTATGGGGAGTAGATGGGACTAGTTACAACTTTGAGAGTCATCTGGATAGAGGCAAAAACAGAAACCCTGGGACTGAAAAACAGTCATCTAGTCTTAGCTTGGACTCTCTTATGGTCTTGGATCATTAGATAGTCATCATATTTGGGCCCATAAACACCCTTGATGACCAACTTTCAAGGCCATTTGGCAGAGTATGTCTGGGAAGGTATGGCCTTTATCTTCTTATTGTGACAGAAAAAGATTGTTCTGGCTTCCCTTGGAGCATTTGGGTTAGAGAAAGGCACCCATCCAATGACACGTCATGATGAAGAATCAGGGCAATCAGAAGACTGTCCTCCAACCTTAATTTAACTACCACGTCCCTGAGAGGGGCTTTGAAGGACAAGGAAATTGATTGATCTGAATGCTACCTCTTCTCTTCTGGAGGTGGATCGAAACAAATGAGATGTGCTCCAGGCTAGGTGAGGGAGATAAGAGGAGAGTCATAGAGTGGGAAGCCCCCTTTCCAATCTCCTTATTTCATAGAAGAGGTCATAGGTCAGAGGAAGGAAATGATTTGTCCAAGATCGTGGTGATTTGGTGCAAAACAGCAAAGGCTGAGATAATTGAGAAGTCCCTGAAGAATCAGTCTCTTCCCAATGTGTGAGGTGGAATGAAAAAAACCATCTGGCCAGAAATCACTGGTTTGACTTGGGGTATAAAATTTCTGTGTGCTAAGGAGAAATGAGGGAGCAGCTGCAATCTGCTGGTGGTAACCATGGTAAAACAGACCATTCCTGATTGGAGGATTTAGAGTTGGCAGGGACCTTAGAGACCACCTGGTCCCATTTTCTGATTTTACGGAAGAAGAAAGTGAAGCCCAGGGAGGGGAAGACTGGTCCAAGGTCACACACATAGAAAGTAACTCTGCTCTGACCACTGACCTCCCCAGCTTCCTTGAGTCCCAAGTGAAATCGCACTTTCTCTAGGAAGCCTTCCCCAAGCCATCTGTATTCCACTGCCTTCTCTCTGTTAATGAAGTAGGAATAGGAAATAATAATAGGAATAGGAAATAATAAAATAGAAATTCTGAGTAGGAAATAATGAATTATTTCCTATTTATCTTGTATATGACTTGCTGTGTATTAATTTGTTTGCAGTTGTCTCCCCCATAAAATTATAAACTCCTTGAAGTCAGGAACTCTTATGCTTTTTTTTTGTATCCCCAGGACTTACTTAGTAACAGTGCCTAACACATAGTAAGTGCTTCATCAATGGTTTGTCATTGAGGCAGCTAGGTGGTACAGTGGATAGAGCGCCAGGCCTGGAGTCAGGAAGACTCATCTTCTTGAATTCAGATCTGGGCTTGGGCACTTACTGTGTGATCCTGGATGAGTTATTTCACCGTTTGCCTCAGTCATGTCCAACTCTTCCTGACCCTGTTTGGTTTTTTTTTTGGTTTGGGCAAAGATACTGGAGTGGTTTGTCATGAATTTTTCCAGCTCATTTTCCAGATGAGGAAACTGAGGCAAACAGGGTTAAGTGACTTGCCCAGGGTCACAAAGCTAGTAAGTGTCTGAGGCTGGATTTGAACTTACAAAGTTGAGTTTTCCTGAGCAGGCTTTGAGGTCATCTAAAAATCAGGGAAGTAGGCACTCAGGCAAGGTATCAAGTCAGGAGCCTCGCTCGAGAGGAGAATGGAAACCACATAGCAGCCTTCCCCAAGGAGTTGCTGGACTAGATCAGGCTAAAGTGCGTCAGCCCAAACACTGTTGGCCTGGCACATTTTTCCAAGCATCAAATTCAGTTATAAAACCAAGCCCTGAAGGGGCTGCTCCCTCCTCCTGCAGTTCAACTATTAACTCTCCAGTACCTACCAGAGATGCTTGATGACTTGGGTCTGAGCCCAGTCATGCACATCCTGGTTGGAGCAGCTAGGACCCCGCAGCACCACGCTCAAGCAAGGATCAGTCACTAGCGTTTGGTTTTTTGTGTGTGACAGTCCTGAAAACGGGAGGAAATGAGGAAAATAGGAAGGCTGGGGCATCACAGATTACAGAGAGAAGACGACCCCAACATATCTTATTCTTCTGTGTGGCATTTAAAAAAATTATTTAACATATGCAAAGCACTTTGCAAACGTTCACGTGCTATGTAAATACTAGGTACTATTATTATTGCTACTATTAATAATAGTAACCCACCCTAGGTGACACAGTGGATAGAGTGCCAGGAAGACTCATCTTTCTGAATTCAAATCCAGCCTCAAGCACTTACTAGCTGTGTGACCTTGGGCAAGTCACTTAACCCTGTTTGCCTCAGTTTTCTCATCTGGAAAATGACCTGGAGAAGGAAATGGTGAACCACTCCAGTATCTTTGCCAAAAAAACCCTAAGTGAGGTCATAAAGACTCAGACATGATTGAAAAACAACAAACAACAACAGATCCTTTTAGAACACTGGTATGGGGGACGGGACTATTGCAGTGTGTCAGTGCAATGGATAGAGTGCTGGGCCTGGAGTCAGGTAGACCTGAGTTCAAATCCAGCCTCAGACACTTAATAGCTATGCAATCCTGGGCAAATCACTAAACATCTGTCTGCCTCAGTTTCTTCAACTGTAAAGTAGAGATAATAATAGCACCTACTTCTAGGGTGGTGAAGATCCAATGAGTTAGTATTGGTGAAGTGTTTAGCTTCCTTCCTTTTAAACCAACTTCACTTTTTCAGTTGTTTTGTAGAATGTGGCCACATTTTGTCACCTCACATGGCAGCCTGGGCCCTAGCTAGGCCTCCAGCTCTCAGAACAGGGTCCTACTAGACCAGGTTGACGGTGCTGTTGCGGATAAGAATGGCTGACATTGTATAGCATTTTAAGGTTTTGCAAATACAATTAAATCCAACAAGCATTTGTGAAGCACCTACTATGAGCAAAACGCTGTGGTAGGCATTTATGATATAAAAATAAAAAAGAAATCGTTCTTACCCTTGAGGGGTTTCCATTGGTGGAGAGGGTGAGGTACATAAGATAAACTGAGAGAGACCTCCCTTAATTACGTCTGACCAAATGTAGGTTCGCCAAGTTAATTGAAGCCTCCATGGACTGACCCCTTTTTACACCAGAAAATACAGAACTCCTTCTAACTCAAGTCAGTAACTCACAGTACCAGTCCTAGCAATGGGGATGGGGCAGTGAGAATCATGGGGAGGCCTAAATTACAGGTCGGTGTGAAAGAAAATAGAAGAAAAAGGTAGAAAGACAAGAAAGGGAAGAAAATGAAGGTTGGCCATTTGAGAGAGAGAGAGGGAAAGAATTGGGAGGGGGATAAAGGGAAAGAAATACAAAGCAGTTAGACCCAGTTCCAGCAGACGTTGCCCGAGGCTCAAGGACACAGGTTGCCTATTTATTGTAATTATTGTTACATATCCAGATCACCTCTCCTGCCCTCCCTTCCCATGCCTAGGGGTGGCGGTGGGGAAGATCTGGGGAGACTTCATGGGAGAAATATTATAAACACCCAATGAGAATTCAGAGCTGTGGAGCTTGGCTCTTACCCCAGAAACCAGGAATAGTGGTGGGGACAGGGTGCTGAACAGGATGGGTTCTCCGATACCAGGGTAGAAATAGATGGAGTTGAGGCCTGGCAGCTGGAGACCCATCAGACTGGGGTGGCTGGTAGGACTGTACAGTTGGGCAGAGACACAGGGAGGAGGGCTCCCCCCATCCCCCCTCCTCTGGGCCTCCTGCTTTAGGACAAGGAACCCCAGCTGGATACTACTTCCCTGTCGTGACTAACCCTTGGTTCTTTTGTCACATTCTAGTCATTTTATCATTCTGACTCTGTTTTCACACAAAACACCTGGACAGAGCCTTATTTTTGTGTCCTGGTCAGAGGTTGCAATGGGGGAGGGCTTTTTTTTTTTCACTACACTAAGAAATGTCTCCTCTCTGGCCAGTGCTTAAAGGAGAGAAATTTCCCATCTAATCTCAGGGGAAGTAAGCTGTATTGGTAAATTCTGTATTTTATTACTAACCCTATGAACTTTCAAGAGCAAAGGAGGAATTCCATGTCGATCTGGGGCCATTGCTTTGGAGAAGCTGCCCTGGAGCAAGAAGACCCGGCTTCATGTTCTCTTTCTGACTCTGGGCAAGCACTGAGTCTCCCAATGCATTAGGGACCTTTCCTAGACTAAGATTTTCTGAGGTCCTGATCTGCCTTGATATAAATGAAGAAAAATATCCAGGTGTCCCCTCACTGTGGAGCTCTGGGTACTAGGGGGATCACAAGTCTGGTGCCTGTCCCTGTTGATTGCTATCTTGGGAGAGGGAGAGGAGATGGAGAGGAGAGGGGAGGGGAGGGAGAGAGGAGAGTGAGGAGAGAGGCTTGTCAGTGATCTGGCTGTTGAATTTTCAGTTTGAGAATTTATACCAGCCCCAAATCAGGCCTTGGCTTATTGTTTTGTTGATTGTCTAGATTTTAAAAAATTAATGCAGATTCATCATAGAAGTTCATAGTAGGTACAGTCCTCCCCCCGACCTGGTTGTTAAACATTTACCAGCATGCCCCTTTTTGTAAACCTCAAAGAGCTGGGACATGACTCCAGCCAGTCCTATTGAGACGGTACAAGTCTGATTGTACTCATTTTGCAGATGAAGAAACTGAGGCAGAGAAGTGGAATGACTTGTCCCGTTACACTGCCCACTCATGGTGAGACTGCACAAGTCTCTTCGTTTCTCAGTTTCCCCACCTGTTGGTGAGACCATCTGCTTGGTATGTTCTGATCACCTTGCATTTGCCCTTGAGCTTTGCCAAGTATCAGGTTCCTGGAGGCTGTTTCCTCTTACCAGTAACTGTCTCTGGGTATCTCTGTGTGTCTCTTGTACCTGCTGGATGTCCTTTTCCAAGTTACATGGCCAAAAGAGGCTGGGATTGGGGGAAAGGAGAGAGAAATCCTTTCCTCTCCCCAGTCACAGGCCAAGAGCAGATTCCCCCTTCCAGGCCTCCCTCTGGCTCCCACTTTGGAACTCTTCTCTAGCCAGGACTTAAAGATTTAAAGTTGGGGGAGGGTAAGGGCGTGGTTGACTTGTTTCCTCAGCCAATCCCCCTAGTTCCTTTTCATTCCATCAGAAAAAGGTGCTCTCACATCATAAAGGGGTCTGACACATCTTTCCAGTTAGCTGAAAATTTTGATGAGATTAATCCCCTTAGATTAGGTCTTATGATTGCACGGGTTGAGTTTGGGGAGGGCCTAGGGACCCTCCCACCCCCCATGTGTAGAATAATCAAATTGGAGCGGAAGATCTCTAAGGTCTTGTCAGGGTCTAGCCTTCTACCTAAGGGGAAGGTAAGGAAACAAGCATTCATGAAACACCTACTATGTGCCGCACCTTACAATCATTATTCTTATTTGATCCTCATAACAACCCTGCTAGGTAGGTGCTGATATAACTCATTTTACAGATGAGGAAACTGAGGCAAACAGAGGCAAAGTGACTTGCCCAGGGTCATATAACTAGTGTCTGAGGTCAAATTTGAACTCAAGTCTCCCTGATTCCAGGACCAGGGCTCTATCCATTGCATCACCAGCTACCTCCTGGTTAGTAAGTCCCAAAGATGTTCCTTGAACCCGGGTCTTTAAGTTTTGAGGGTGGCCTTCTTCCTCTCCAGCATCTTCCACTTTCCAGCCTATGAGTTCACCAGAAAAACCTGGGATTAACAGGTAGCAGGAATGTCTCAAGGTCTAAGTGAGTTGCTAGGCAGCATCAGACGCCATTCATCCCCTGGGAAATTTATTGCTTATCTGTAACATCCATACGAAAACTGGGAGAAAACTCTGACCTGGAGGCTGGACGATTCAGCAGGGAAGAGACTGATCACAAAGGCTCAGCATCCCAAATCCTAGGTTTCCTTATGAGCATCAGCTACAAAGAGTTTCGAGGACTAGGATGGAGGAAGCCATCAGCTGTCATTACCTGCTGCTGATGGAGACTGAGCCTTTGTTCAGAGATGGGGCCTTTTGTTCCTTGGTGTCTTTTTTTTGTACCTAGGCCAAGTCCACGTAACCAGGATCCTCATCTTCCTCCTTTCAGGCCTTCCAAGGAGGTTTCTATCTTGTATGTTAAAGCACCACTGGTGTCAGTTCTCATCTATCCAGTGGTTCTCTAAGCCTTGCCTGGTGACCCTACAACAGGTATTGCTGGAGATTTTGCCCAGGGAGTTGGCATTGAGAATGGGGGTGATGGTGGTGGCCATGCTTCCTATCAAGGACCATTGGCTTACCTGTTGGTTCTTGGCTGGTTTTAGGCTTTCTGGCTGCCCAGGGTCATAGAACCACTATGGACCAGAGGCAAGACTTTGTCTCTCTAAGGTCTACTCTCTACACTATCCCATGCTGTCTCTTAAGGTTATACTATCCTGCCCCTTCCCCACTTACAAAAAATCCCAATGTAGAATCAGGGGTAGAAGATACAATGTGGTAGGTAGCGAAGAACATGCTGGCAGTGGAGTCAGGAGAGATCGGTGTTTGAATCCCAACTTGGACACTAGTTTTAGAGCCATAGACAAGACACTGAACTTCTGAACCTCAGTTTCCTCATCTGTAAAATGGGGATATTAATATTGCTGATTGTACTTAGTGATGAGGCTCAAATAAGATTCATATGCACAGCTATAGAATGCTCCACAGACCATGAAGGACCATATAAATGTATGCTATTATCCTGACCTGTCACCAGTCATCTTGACTCCGTCTTGTCCCGGGATGGTGACCGACTCTAGAAGAGAGGCCAATGACGTTGGGCAACTCTGTCTCATTTCATTCCAATTTATGCTGGAATCGAACAACAGCCATACCATTTTACTATTATTAGTGTGGGCCCTTAATCAATCAACAAACATTTAGTAAGTCCCTCCTCCATGGCAGACACTATGCCAGGTGCTGGTGATACAAGTGCAAAGACTGAGATGATCCCTACTTACAAGACGCTTACATTCTAATGGGGAAGACCATGGATGTATATACATACATATACATACATAATGGGGAAGACTACAAGTACATAATGTGTATACACACATATATATATGTATGTATGTGCCTCTATATTTATTGTAAGGGGGTGAGAATATCTGCACCCCCACATATACACTTCCGGTTTGGCTTGGCTCCTTCGTGTTACTGTCAGATACCCAGACTGAAACGTAATTGACTTCAGCTAGATACCAATAAAAGAGCTCCCTGCAGGATATGTCAGGGCCTGTGGGATGAAGACCGCTCAGCTCGGCATTCAAGGCCCTGCACAGTCTGCCTGCAACTTACTTTTTTAGTCTTATTTCATGTTCCTTTTTCCTCACTATACTCCAGGATCTAGCTAAGACCTGTTTCCTCTTCTTATCCTTCCCTCTTCCCACCCTGGGAATTTGCAAAAGTCACCCTGGCCTGAAATGGACCTCTTGAACATCAGTATCTTCTATAAGGAACTGTGGGAAATTTTTCTTTTCTTTCAAGATTCATGTCACCTTCTACTGTCTTCTGTAATCCTGTATTTTTCCATGAACTTTCCTGGCTATTCTCCCTGACCCAGCTCAGAATGACCCCAACTCCTTCCTGATCCTCACTGTTTAACCTCTGTTCTCTATTTATCAGTAGAGGTAGCGTGGTATAGTAGATAGAGCCACAGCTTAGAGCCAGGAACACGTGAATTAAACTCTTGCCTCTGATCACATTTTCTCTAAAGGTCAATCTCCTCTGGTTAAAAAAGGGGTGGAAGTGGGAAGTCTCTACCTCCTGACTGTGTGACCTTGGATCCATCACTTGAACTTTTAATTCTCTCCCTTTGCCCCCAATTCTAAAATTCTAAGTTATCGAACAGGGATTGACTTGCCTTCATCACACAGGCCTGGTTTAAAAAAAATCACTCACCAAACTAACTTTGATTTTATTTATTTGGATTTATGTGTTACCCTCTTATATATAATATGAAATTACATTATATAATAATTATAAATTTATATACAATATATTTGTATGTTTTACCCTCTTATAAATTCCTCTAACAGCAAGGACTATTTTTTTAAACTTTTGTTCTGTAGTACTGTGTATGGGTAATAAATTTAATATTGATTGAATTCAATTAAATTGAATTCTGCCCCTTGCCCCTGGTTCTGCTTTCTGGTTGCCATGATGGCCCTTGAGGGCAGAGATGTTTTTTGCCTCCACTTAGTAGGACCTTAATAAATGTTTATCAATTGATTTGACTATGCATGACAAACATATATCCTCCAGTCTTCTCCACTCCAGGCTAAACATCCCAGTTCAAGAATCTCAAAGTTAGAACAAATCTTAAGGGTTAAAAGTAATCCAATTTAACCCCATGGCATAGTGTATAGGGCACTGGATTTGAAGTCAGGAGGACTTGGGTTCAAAGCCTACCTCAAACACTAGTTGTGTTTCCCTGGGTAAGTTACTTTACTTTTCTGTGCCTCAGTTTCCTCATTTGTCAAATGATGGAGTTGGACTTTTTTGGTCCTTTTTTTGGCTCTAAATCTATGATCCTGTAGCTGATGCAGGAATTCCTGATGTGGGGTCTATCCACTAGTCTACATTTGAAGACAATTCATGAGAAGGAACACTTCCTACTGGCACCATATTTCATTTTTGGATAGCTCCAATTGTCAGTTCCTTTGCTTATTTCTCACATCCCATGGTTTCTAGTTCCTTCACCATCTTGTTGCCTTCCCTTCACTGGATGCCCTCCAATTTGTGAACATCCCAGAAATAGGCTATTGTAATGGAAAAACCCGATTTCCTAGAGACCCATTGCCACCACTGGAGTCCTAGAAGCTGCAGGGCCACCCTACTCCCCAAGCCCACCAGCCCTGCTTCCTGCCTTAGCCCCCATAGGCATCAACCAGCCTAGCAATCCTGATGGGAAGGGGTCCACCATCCCTCCCATCAACAGCACCAACTAACAGTCAACTGTGACCAAGGGTCAAGTAGGTCCAAGAGCCCTGGGAAGAGCAGTGTCCTCATGACCACTGACCCTGCTTCAAGCCCAAAGTGCTAACACTACCATCCTGGAGACCAGCATTTGTGAAATGCCAGTGACCTGATAATTGTCTTTCCAGGTGTTATACAGTCTTGTCTTTTCAGAGGCCACAGCTACAGAAGACCCAGAAAGGAAAACCAGCAAAAGACTGACTGGACTGTCCAATGGCCCAGTACATGCACTTTTACCAATGGATAGGACATTCAAGAGGATTCCTGACTTTGATTCTGCCTTGTCCTTAGGACCTTGTCCCTAAGCACCCCAGGATCTTTTCATCTGACTTGCGCTGAGAACTCCCATGTGTATTCTCTCTGTTAGTAAGGAAACTTCTTGAGAATAGGCTGCTCCATATGACACCTTTCTTTGATTCTGTCCTTCCTTTGCTCTAACACCTTCAATGGCTCCCTATTACCTTTCAGGCAATGGGCGGAAGGACAGAGACAAATTTTGTTTTCATCAAACTTCCTAACAATTACAGCTATCCAAACAATGGAATGAGCTATTTTAGGGGACAGTGGGATTCCCATCCTTGGGTGGTCTTCAAGCAAAGGCATTTGTCAGGCATGTTTTAGAGGGGATTTGGGTTCAGCTGTGGGTTGGACAAGATGACCTCTGAGGTCCTTCCAAATCTCAGATTTTGTTAAAAACAACCTCTCCATTTTACAGATAAGGAAACAAATGATTTGTTCAAGGTCACACAGGTCCTAGGCTAGGCAGAGTCGGGATTTGTGAGGCATGTAGGTCCTTAGGACTCCTTGGGTCAGGAAGTCACGAGTTTGAGCCCTGCCATTCTAGCTGTGTGATCCTGAGCAATCCACTTAACCTTTGCCAGCCTCAGTTTCCTCATCTGTAAAATGGGAATACTAATAGTGCCTATCTAGCAAGATTGCTGTAAGGGTCAAACAAGAACACACATAAGATGTTCTATAAATGTGAGCTTTAAGTTTTTATTTTTGAACTTGAATCTGCCTCAGACGTCAAATCTGGTGTTCTTTCCATGACGCCAGGCTGTTGTTTCATCGTGTTGTAAAACCCGTACGCTTTCACTTTGCTTTCTGATTCAAGGTATTGTATTCATTTCTGTATTTATTTATTTTGGCAGGTAATCAGGGTTAAGTGACTTGCCCAAGGTCACACAGCTAGTAAGTTTCTGAGATTGGATTTGAACTCAGGTCCTCCTGACTTCAGGGCTGGGGCTCAATCCACTGTACCTGCTCTGATCCATATTTGAAAGAAAATTCAGGATTGGTGCTAATTGTGATTGCCTGTTTATAGCAAGTCCACAAACAAGCAGGTTTGACAACAAGTCTCCTAAGTACCAAGCCCCATGCAACAGCAGGGTTTATAAGCACCGGGGGAAATTATTCAGATCCATCCTCATTTAAAAGTCAAATCTGCCTATCTTTCAATGACTACGTTATCCCGTCTCCTCCCCTTGATGGGCTCTGCAGTTTCAGACTTAATGTAGTGTTTTATCCCACAGAGTTCATCAATTTCTCTTATTTAGTACTCAGCAGTAAAGTCCCAAGACTTGTACCCTATAGGCCTTGCTCAGACTTTCCCCTGCTTCCTAAAACTTGGCATGATCTGGGTTTATAGACTGAGAGATTGTTGGAGCAGAAAAGAATTTTAGAGATTCAGGCTATAACTAGGGCAGGGCAATGAGAACTTTGTCCTAGGGCACTGAAATTTAGAGGTTACAGACAACTCTTCTAGGATGCATTTCCTTCCCTCACTTTATCCATGGCTGCATCACCATCTCTCCTACCCCTTCTCCTGTTGCTGTAGAAGTAGCTAGTCTTTTGATACCCTGGAATAGCTCATCTTTTGACACCCTGAAAATCTCATGTTGTCCTAAGGTGAGTTTCTTTCCCTCTGGTGGTCATGCCCCAGGAAACCTCCTTATTCTCTTTCCTTACAGAAATTTCTAGATATGACTCCTGTAGAGATCATCGGCTTTGGTATCTGCTTTTTTAAAATGTTTAAAATTTAAAATTAATTTTTATATCTTCTTTTTACAGAAGGATAAACTAGTGCCCACAGAGCAAAAACGACTTCCCTAAGGATTCCAGCTAGTAAGTGGCAGTTAGTATTCAAACCCAGGCCTCCTGACTCCCCTGTCCATTCTCTTTCCCTTGCCCCACTACCATAATCTCTTCCCCTTGCTTCTTCCCTCTCCATCCTTCCCTCTCTTGGCCCTGAGCCATCTGAATAATGAATGCCAGGTTTCCGCCTAGCTGGGTTCCAGAGGAGGAGGGCCCAAAATTCATGGCAGTTTCCATGATCAGCTCCATTTACTTTGCAAAATAATAATAATATTATTAATAATAATGAAACCTAATTGGGAAGGAATAGATGAGAAATTAGCTGCCATTTGCATGTGAAAGCCGTTTTTCCTGGACGACTTTCAGGACTGCTACAGTGACTCTGGAGGGCCTTGGAAAGCAGCCGGTGCATTGGGCCAGGGAAGCTGGCCTGGCCCAACTGGACTTCCCTGTCCTACTTCATCCAGACAAAAAGAAATGGTCCATGAAAAGACAATGTCTAAATGACTACAGATGGAGCAGCAGGCAGTGACTGACCATCACAGGGGAGTCTGAGCATCCAGGGGAAAGCCGCTAAGGAGAAAATTAAACACCTAGGGTATTTTTAATAAAAAAGGAAACAAAACAAGCAGCCTTACCACATATCCTGTGGTATGATGGAATGAGGCCTGAATCTGGAATCCCAAGACCAGGGTTCAAATCTTACCTCTGCAACCTACTACCTGCATGACCATTTGAGGCCTCAGTTTCTTCATTTGTAAAATGAGCAACTGAGACTTATTTAATCTTTAAGGTCTCTTCTAAATTCTTTGGGCCAGAATGGAGGACACATCAACAACCAGAGAAGAGGAAAGGTAAATGAGAAAAAAAGGACCCCCTTCCCCCTTAAAAAATAACTTTTGTGGAAAGAGCACTTAATTGGGGGATCAGAGGCCCTAGGTTCAAGTCCAGTTCTGACACATACTACCTGTATGACCTTGAGTAAATCACTTAACTTCCCCTGAGCCTCAGTTACCCCATTTATAAAATGACAAGATATTTTCAGAGGTCCCTTCTACCTTTGATCTGTGATCCGGATGAGGACTTATTGAAGTAATGACAAACATTGCATTGAAATGAGTTGAAATCTCAATAGTTACTAAGCAAGTTTAGTTGACTGTGTTGTGGTCCAATGTGAATGTTTTAATAAAGCATTTTGAGAAATCCTGTGAGCTCCCAAGGCTTAGAAAATTTCAATGACTTGAAAGCAGGAGAAAACAATCTTGGAATAAAGCAAAAGCTTCTCCTTTGGTCCTTTACAAAGGGAGCACATTTTGGTGATCCCCTCCCCAGCCCCACCCCCTTTTCAGTTTTTTTCACAGACTACTTTGCCATTTTGTTTGTGGCTTTTGAGTAATTCATTTTCTCCCCCTGTCTTACTTCTCTCTTCATCATTTCCTTCTTCATCATTTGTTTTTCCATAATTACCTCCAATCTCAACCCTTTCCGATCTGGCCTTTATATAACTGCCCGAATATTCCCAAAGTCTGATGATGCCAATTGCCCTTCCCCAAGAAGCATTTGGGGATACCCACGTAAGCAGTGGTAAAGTGAGCTGGTGAACAGGATGGTGCAGCCAACCCTGTGGACTTGTCACCTAGATGTTTTCCTGGAATAAAGGTACTAACTTCCTTCTGAGAAGCTGTAACAAAGGAAGTTACAAGAATGAAGAATTTCTGGCACCGAGGGGTCTAACCAAAGGCATATGACTGCATCAGGGTGGGCCCAGACCTACTGGAGAAAGAATTCTGAACAAGATCATGAAATCCATGTCTCTCTTTTTTGGTGGAGAGCTCTAGGTTTACAATGCTGTTGTTCTGGAGTCATTTCAGTTGTGTTTGTGACCCGATAGACCACATTATCCGTGGGGTTTCTTGGCAAAGATATTGGAGTGGTTCTCCATACCCTTCTCCAGTGGATTAAGACAAAGAGATAGTAAGTGACTTGCCCAGGGTCACACAGCTAGTGAATTAGGCCAAGGACAAGAGGGGCTCATCTGACTAAGAGCCTGGATGTGTCTGTCTAGTCAGCTTGACTCATCTTGGAAGGAAACATGAGGACAGACCCTGACTATGAAGGCAAGTTCATTTCCATCCGAGTTTACTCCTGAACCAACAAACCGGAAAGCTCTGACCCCTCTTTGTAGGTGACTGTCACTAACTGGAGAGCTGGCAGAAGGGCCAGATAGAGAATTTTCAGGAAAGTCACTTAAAGCGCTTAGATAATGAAATTTAACTTGCAAATTTCCTCTAATTGGCTTGGATTCCAACGCTGTAGTACGGATTAAAAATTGGCAAAAAGCCAGTAAACAACTTATCTAGTTAAATGAGTCTTGCTAAGTCCATCTTTACCAAATGTTTATATTATGGGACAAAGGAAAAGTATGTGGATAATTGCAGCCGTAAGTTGGTAGGTGTCACTAATGCCAGGGAGCCAGAGCAGAAGAAGGCTCAACTCTCAATTACCTGAGTACAGGCTAGGGGAGCAGATAGCATGGACTTATCATCAGGATGAACTAGGGGCAAATCATGCCTCTGGTACTTTCTAGCTGGGGAAGTCACTTGACCTCTTTGAGATTTAGGCAACCTTCTAACACCTGTGATTCAGATTTGTCGACAATCTGGGTTGATTATGGCAAATTTATATTTCAATCCTGCATTTCTCTACCATAGTCCTCTGGGTCACCTTTCCCTTTGGTCAAAAAGATATAGAGTAGACATCCTGAAAATCAGAGTTTACATTTGGCACCATCCATTATCTCCATCACTGTGTTACACATGATTGTGTTCCCCTCCCAACTCGCAGAGGACATTAATCCCCCGTGAGGGTAGGCATTGTTCATAGGATTCCATTTTTGTGTCTCTAAGACCTAACACTGTGCCTTGCTAGAAGACCTTTTATAAATGTTGAGTTGAATTTGTTGAATTTAATATTAATCTAAGAAAAACAGAATTTAGGAAGGTTAGTTTGCTGTGAAAAGGAACAAGAAGGAAAAGACTGAAGGAATAATAATAGCTAACATCTATATTGCACTTTAAAATTTATGAACCTTTTTGCAAATATCTCATTTGAGATAAAGAAGGAAGGAGGGAAAGAAAGAAGGAAGGAAGGAAAGAATGAAGAATGGAAGGAAAAATAGAAAGAAGGAAGGAGGACTGAGCCATTCTCAACATCCCTTGTTAGGATGCTGAGGATGGCTCAGAAAATGTCTACATTGTCTTCTGAGCTCCTTGAACGTACCAATGGACAGAACCATGTTTCAGTTAAAAAAACAAACCAGAGAAAGGCTTTCTATATATGGCTTGTATCTAACTCTCCCTTTAGCTTCCCCAGGCACTGGTCCTGTTTCTAGGTAACAGACACCAAAGGATACTGCTAAAGGTGGGATTGATTTCGATTTTGAATTCGTTATACTACAGGACAGGAAGCAATCTTTCTCAATCTGTTTCTCCTTTTCCTCATATTCCAGTTGATTGCATTCTCTTGTATTCTATTGCATTCCATCCCATCCCACTCCACCCCATCCTACTCCATCCTAATCCATCCTAATCCATTCCCCTCCTCTCCCCTCCACACTGTTCCATCTTATTCCTTTCCTATTCCTTTCCACATCCCAAACTTCACTATGTTCAAAGCACCTTGCTAGGTTCTGGAAGTATAAAGATGAAAAATTACACATTTATCATCTCTAGCAATATAATGGGGGGATATAATGTGAACAGAAATCAGAAAACAGAAGCGAACATTAGGTAGACTTGATGAGGCAAAGGAGAGACTCAGACAAAATATTTTAAGAAAACTGGAGAGGACAAAGCTCACTTTCTGCTGGGAGAGGATTCATGGAAAGCTTCTTCAAAGAGGCAACACCTGGTCATGTATGTAAGTTCCCTGAAGGCAAGGACCATGTTTTTGCCTTTGTGTTCTTAACATTTAGCACATTGTCTTTTTCTTAGTAAGCTCTTAATAAATACTTGTTGATTGAATGATTATTGAGGAAAGAGAGGCATTTCAATGGGCAAAGATGTACTAGGACTTGCAAATGCCTGGAGGTGGGAAACAGAATAAGGTAAATGAATAAGCAGTATTCAGTAGTCTGGTTTAGCTGGAACATGAAGAATGGGGGGGGGGGCATTAATATCAAGAGAGTTTGGAGAGGTAGGTTGGCTCCAGATTTTGGTATCAGGCCAAGGACTTTGTATTCTATTCTGTAGACAATAGGGAGCCAAGAGGTTCAGAGGGAGATGATTTTGACAGTTGTGTAGAGCATTGACAGAAATGGATCTCTGTAATTGGCATATTGACTTAGAAAACCCCAAATTCATATTATTCATGTTGAATTCTATTCTTATTTATTTTGTTAAACTTTTCCCAATTACATTTTCGTCTGGTTCAGGTTGCACTGGAGAGCTGTGTTGGTGTGGGCTGAGTCTGCCACCTCTGGTGTAGAGGATAGATCAGAAAGGGGAGTAACAGGAAGAAGGGAGGTCATTGAGGCAAGAGAGGGGCAAGGACCCGAATTGGGATAGTGACCCAATGAGGAGAGAGAAGGTGGTGGACACAAGAGAGGCGTGGGAGTAGAAGCACTGAAGACTAAGCAACTTACTGGATATGGTGGATGAGGGAGAGGGAGGAGTGGAAGCTGACTCAGTGGAGATGAATTTTAAGAGCTAAGAGGATGGAAGTGCTCTCAACCAAAAAAGGGGGGGTGGGAAATTTGTTGAATTTAATATCAATCTAAGAAAAATAGAATTAGGAAGATTAGTCTGCTGCAAAATGGGACAAGAAAGAAAGGACAGAAGGAATAATAATAACTGACATTTACACAGCACTTAAAAATTTAGGAGCAAAGATAATGAATTCCTTTTTTGGAAGGGTTGAGCTAGAGATGTCTACGGGACATCCAGGAGGAGACAGTCAATAGGCAGTTGATCCTGGGCGACTGGAATTCAAGAGGGGATTAGGGCTGGATCGATAGACTGGATAAATACTCGCTGACTGATGGGCCCATTACAAGCTTGTGTCTATACATGATTGAAACAATAATCCATTTAGAAAGGAAAATCAAACAATCTGGCTGCTTACTGCAGTACAAACCAAAATGAATAGTGATTGGCTGAATTTGGGGCTTTTCTACCTGTTGACTGGCCATCCTAGAAGAAATTAAGGCAAGGCTACCTATGCTTGCTGACTTAAAAGATGGTGTGCTACTGCTTTCCTACTCACTTCTTTGACACTATTTCCCAACTGGCCCAGTTTTTTCTTTTCAGAATAATGCTGTGTGAGCAAACACTCTACTAGCTCTTTCAACATCCCATGACTGTCCTGACCCTCACTTGTCTCCTTAAGCTGCCCTGCATTGGCTAATCTTTGCCCATCCTCTGTCCTCCAGCAGAGGGAAGAAGGAAGAAAATCTTTCATCTGTGTCTTTGTATTCTCAGCATCTGAACTATTCTGAGTGAGGGAATCAGTAGTCAGGCTTGTGCCTTAGGAAGATTATTTGGGGTACTGGTGAAGGATGGATTGGTGAGGGGAGAGACCAGTTAGGATGCTGTTCTAATACTCTAAAACAGTTGTGATGGAGACAGTAGGGGCAATGTGGAGGAGATCAGAGGTATAGTCATATACTTTATGGAAATCCTTCTTTTTTTTAAGAGGGGAGATGGAGACCAGACCTATGACTTTATTGGTATAAGGAATTCTCAGGGAAGAAACCTCCTCTACCAATCCAGGTCAGCACCTCCTCTGCAACTTCTCAGAGGTTATGACTTGCCCAGAGTCACATAGATAGTAGGTGTCAGAGGTTGGATTTGAACCCATGCCTGCCTGATTCCGAAACCAGCTTCCAATCCACTGTACAGGCTACTTCTCAGTAAATGTAGAATGAGGATGGGGCAGTAGAGTATGAAATCAGATAAATAGTTTAAAAAAATATATATATATGTAAATAGATTTGTTCATTTGTATATGGATGCAGTTTTTCCCAGATGGCTTGGCTCCAGCTTTCCCTTCCTTCCAGTATCAATGCCTGAGGTGCTAGGTAAGAGACACCAAAGGACTGTGTTGGTGGTGGGTGTGCTTCCTTTCCCAAGCCTTTTGGCCCCAGGGAAGCAGGGTCTGACCTCATGAGCCACCAGCTTGACTCACTCACCTGATGGTAAATGCTCTCCCAGGTCTCCCGCAGGGCTCCCCAGTTGCTGATGCTGGAGGCTTTCTTCTCTAAGTAGACCCGCAGATGTTCCTCTAGCTCCCTGTTCACCTGCTCCAAGGCTCGGACCTTCTCAATGTACTCTACCATGCAGCCATTCAGGGACTCAAAGAAGATGCCTCTGTTCTTTTCCAGTCCTGGGCTCAGAGCGAGGGCTGTGGATGAGCTCCTCAGACCCTGCAGAAAGACGCTGCTGATGCCCAGAGCCCGGCGGGACACTCGGGTGCCCAGGCTGCTCACTCCTCCAGTTGGCACTGACCCCACATACACCCCTGGGGGCCTGGGGAGGCTGCCTAGGTTGTTCCCTATAACACTGACCCGGCAGCCTGAGGCCCCTGGACTGTCAAGGCTGGTTGAGGAGTGGGACCCCAAGAACGAAGACCGACGCCTTGGGAAGGGCATGTTGGCACTGGAGCCTGTTGGGCACTGCCTCTCCCTTCTCTCATCCCCTGGCCCGAATGAGGCAATGATTTGTTGGAGGGGGCATTGTTTCTTTGTTTTCTGCCCCTCTGCCTCCACCCCCTCTGCCCCTGTTGCCTCTGGAAAGTTGTCAGCTCAGGGTCCTGGCCCCATTGTTCTGGGCCTTCCATGGCCTTCCTCATTCAGGGCAGCTGAAAGGAGATGCTTCTGGGACTAGGGCCTCTGCATAGCCAGACAATGAAGCGCTCCCCGGGCACTGGGTTGTGTCCATTCACTCATTCTCTGCCATGTCAGGACTTCAGGGATGTCTGATTTTTCTAGATAGCTGGCCCCTGGCTTTGGGGAGAGGGCAGCTTGGATTTGAGTTTGGATGGAAAAAAATGGGCCTATTTTCCATTTGTAGAGGGTACCAAGCCCTTTCACATCTAGGGAAACAAGGTTCTAGCTTCACAGATCTGGATGTCTCAATTACCTGAGCTCTGGAGTCAGAGGAGCTGAGTTCAAAATCCTGCCTCTGACACTTTGGGTCATAAATCTATGGAAGAGATATGAGAGGCCATCCCACCCTTTCATTTTTTCAGCTGAGGAAACAGTCCTGAAGAGCTGATGTGGTTTGTTCAGTGTCCTAGACGTAATAAATGGAAGAGCTGGGGTTAGAGTCCAGCCCCTCTGACTCTACATAGCAGTTTCCTCCAGATCATGTCACCTCGTCTATATCACTTCCTCTCCTCAGGCCTCAGTTTACTAATCTGTAAAATGAAGAGGCTGAACTAGATGACTCTGAATCTATGATCCTACGACTGGAAGTTAGAAAGAGACTCAGAGATCTTCCAGTCCAACCATTCTCATTTTACAAGCAAGGTAGTTGTGTGTGGGTCAAGGTTACAAATCAAAAAACTGTAAATATGAAAAACTGGAATTCAAACCCAGGGCTTCTGACTTCAAACCCAATGTTGTTCAGTTGTTTGAATCATGTCTGACTCTCTGTGACCCTATTTGGGGGTTTTCTTGGCAGAGATCTTGGAGTGGTTTGCCATTTCCTTCTCCAGCTCATTTGGCAGGAACATGTTCCTTTGTTGCCAAAGAAGACCATGCCATTAGAGATCCTGGGCCATCTCCAGTCATCCTGAGGAAAATCAGGTCACTGGATTCAGATGGCTCTGGAGGAGAAGTGAGGCCGGTGACCTGCACAGCCCTCCCTCACTCAAAACAAAGTCAAGTGCAAGTCATGTCATCATTTCTCTGATGGCATGGTCTTCTTTGGCAACGAAGGACAGACATGATGATCATTTGGCAGAGGAGGAAACTGAGGCAAACAGGATTAAGCAACTTGCCCAGGGTCACACAGCCAGTAAGTATCTGAGGCTGGATTTGAACTCAGGAAGATGAGTCTTGTAGACTCCAGGCCCGGCATTCTATGCACTATGGCATTGCCTAGCTGCCTCGAGTACTGTTCCACTAAATCACCCTGCACCCCCACTCATTCCCTTAATTTACTGAGGACCAGAAAGGTGATGGAACTCACCCAAAGTCACCCAGGTAGTCAGGAGCAGAGATGGGCTTTGGATAGATGTCCTCAGAGTCCAATTCAATCTTGTTGACCATAGGCCAGGGCTGTACCCTCTTTCTGTTCTTACTCCCACACTCTCAGATAAGCCTCAGCTCGCCTTGGCCTGTTCCCTTCCCTTTTTTCCCCTTGAGCTTTAGTCTCCCTACCTAGGCCCTGGTCAGAATTCTGGGTGGAAATGGTGGTGGTGGTGGTAGTATCTAATCAGGGGTTGAAAAGACCAACCCCCTAGTGAGCTCTTCTTTTAGAAATGAACAACGGTGGATGCATCCCAGTGCTCGGCGGAGAGAAGGGATAGAAAGGAGGATCATGAATCTGGGGGCTTATGGAAGGGACCAGTTTAACCACCTCATTTTACAAGTGAGGAAACTGAGACGAAAGAAGGTCAAGTAAATAGTCCAAAGTGATATGGGTAATGAGCATCAGAGGTGGGATTGGAACAAAGCCACTGTTCTGGGTTACATGTCCTGTCAGCAGAGCCACAATAACTAAGCTGGGATGACCGTACCTTTGTTTCAGGGCCTCCCAATTTAGTGGAATGCTGACTGCATGTTGAACTGTCTGCTTCACACATGCCTTTTAATCTGTTATTCAACAACCATGTTGGAGATGAAGGAGGCATTTATTAAACTCCTACTAGGCACTTTATAAATATTTTCTCATCTGATCCGTACAACGATCCTAGAAAGTAGGTTCTATTATTATTCTTATTTTAGAGATGAGGAAACTGAGTCAGGCAGGAATATTGATTAAACATTGATGAATTGAGATTAGAGCTGGAGGTTGAGGGAGTTTCCCAGTTTGAAGATTTCCTGGTACCTGTCTAGAAGTGCCCTCTTCCCCAGTTACTTACATTTTAACAGTCCCTATAACTACTTCTAGCATCCTAATAAAACAAAACTCCTACATATGGCCCTATTTGTGTATTCAGTACTGAGAGTCAGTGTGGTATAGTATTGAGCATGCTGGACCTGTTGTCAAGAGACCTGGGTTCGGATCCGCCCCTACCTTAATAGTTACATAATGATGAGTGAACCATTTAATCTTCCACAGTCTCACTTTTCTAATCTACAAAATGGTCTTGATAACACTTGTGAGGAAAGTGTTTGGTAAAGCTCACAGCTTCTCACTCTAGGGCTGGAAGGGCCCTCAGAAGCCATCCAGTTCAATTGCCTCATTTTACAGATGAGGAAACCAAGGACAAGCAGGGTTAAGGTGCTAGCCCAAGATCATACAAATAAAAAACATTGGAGGTAAGATTCCTCTGACTCCAGAGCTTGCACTTCCTTTATTGTATCACCATGATGACAGTGAGGGGAGCCATAACTGGTGAAGGTTGTATGTGTGTGTGTGGGGGGGGTGGTGGTGGTGGTGGTAGTGGATGGCAATGATCCAAGCTTTGTTTCAGGGAACCAAAATTTATAGGAGTATTGACATTCCCATTCTTCTGTAGCATAGAAACAATGGGGCTCAGCATATAATTAGAAAAATGGGAAGTTCGCAGAGAGTGGCATCCTCTGCCTTCCTCCCCCACTCCCCAAGTAGCTGGCAAGCTTCTAACCTAGCCTGACCTCACCACCTTATTTCCCTTGGAACCTCCCAGCATTCCCCTGTCTAGGCTGTACTGCCTCCCAGTAAACTGAATTAAGGATGAATTTCATGCTGTTTGGTCTCCGTGGACAAATCTCTGGCTATGGTGCTGAAGATGTTATTTGAGTAGCAGAAAGAATTTTTGGGCTACCTTGTATGCATAAACCTCCATACCAAGGACATAGGTTATTGGTTTTTCTTCCTCCAAGTACTTGGAAAAAATCCAAGGATATGTACAGGAGATCCATGCTTTATGTGGAAGCAACTTTGAGAGTATTGAAAGATCAACTCTTAAGGTATCTGAAGGAAGGAACATACCAAAATCATGGCAGGGGTGGGGAAGAATCTCAGTTCAACAAATTGAAAAATGAGAAAGCATCTGCAATTATTAACCTGTATGCCTGTCTACTTTCCCACCTATACAATTATTATTATTTTTTTTTATGAGACAACCTACCCATGCATCAGCCTAGAGAACATTTTTCTGCAACCTCCCAGGGCATAAATCTGGGTTATCAGATTTGGGATATCTCTTCTTGGGACCCTCTCAAAAAATAGTAGGGTTGTTGAGAAACACACCCTTGCTCCTATTTCCTCGAATACCCCAAAGGCCAAGGAGGTTGGGGCAGGTGGGACATAGTAAAGTTGTTTACGAAGACTCTGCTATTCAGTCAATAATTCCTTGTCTACAAGGCATTCTCACACGGGGGATTGTATGTTATCCTCACAAAACTTAATGAGGTAGGCAGAGTAGAGATTACTAGCCCCATTATACATCCTTGGAAATGGAGGCATATGGCATGGTGGGCTTGGAATCAGGAAGATTTGAGTTTAAATTCTGTCTCAAGCATACCAGCTTTGTGACCTGGGCAGATGGTTCACTGTCTCTGCCTCAGTTTCCTCATATGCAAGATGAAGGAATTGAACTTGATGGCATCTAAGATTCTTTCCAGTTCTAAACCTATAATCCAAGGACCCGGCCAAAGTGGCATATGCAGGTGTGTGCTGGAACCAGCCCCTATCAGCTCACAAGAGCCCATCGCTTATACCTCAGAAATCGGCAAATGCCACAAATCTGGGTTTGATTTATTGTTTTGGTAATTGTCTAGACTTAAAGTGATGGAGAAAAATGTTAATAAAGCAAATTAAATGTAAAAGCGTGTCTTGGTAAAGATATTGGAATGGTTTGCCATTTCCTTCTTCAGATGAGGAAATGGAGAAAGTGATTTGCTCAGGGTCACACAGCTAGCAAGTGTCTGAGGCCAGATTTGAACTCAGGAAAATGAGTCTTCCTGACTCCCAGTTCAGTGCTCTACACACTATGGCATCACCTAGCTGCTCCTTACATTCCCTAGTTTTCTGTAAAGCTCAGCTTAAGTTTCACCTTCTACAGAAATCTTTTCCTGACCCCGAGCTACTGGTGCTTTCTCTTCCTCTCCCCATTACTTTATTATATCCTAATTATATTCTAATAATTCTCTCTCCATGTGTATGTGTGTATGTGTGTATACACACACACACATACACACATACACATATAGAAGCTTCTTAAAGGAAAGGACCGTTTTGCTTTTGTCCTTGTATCTCCAGCACCTAGCACAATGTCTGGTTCAGTAAGCTCTCAACAAAGGATTGTTGATTGATTTGAGTCAGATCTTCTAAAAACTCTTTGTGACTGGATTTCTTTGTGTACCTTAGGCAGACATGGCCCTGAGACCACCAACCTGATGCCATCCTCTGGCTCGTGCTATAGGATCAAAGTGTAACTGAGTTTTTGTGAAATCCTTTGAGTACTTCTGCTAACTAGCCTGACCTTGAACGTATTCTAAGATGGACCTGGGTTCTCCAGAATTCTGAACTACATAAGGAGTCTACAGCATATCTAGTTAGTATTCACCCATGACTCATTTATGTAAGAACTGATCTCTTTGGGATGCTTACCTCCCCTGCTCCCCCAAGGAAAATAAACTCATTGCTTTTCTTTCCCAAAGATCTCTCCACATGAAAGCTCTCATGGAAGAGGAGGAGGAAGGAGGACATGCTTTAACTGGTGCCAACATCTTCAAAGACCTGGAGTGAAAGGCAGGTAGCTGAAAGTTCTTAAGGCCTAGTTATAGTTTTTGTCAAATGATCAAGTCTTAGCACAAGCTTAGCAAATCCACAAAGTCTTACCCAGTTTTAAAATAAATTTGAAACCCAATAATCATGGATTCTTAGAGTGGGATGGGACCTCAGAGGGTCTATTTTTTGACCCCAAACAGGAATACCCCTCCATGGCAACCCGTTGGACGTAAGCATGATACTGATGTTAATTTATGAGTTAATGAGTTATTTAAAAACAAACAAAAAGGCAGAAGGTGTTAGGAACTTAAGCCTCTGGCTAATAAAATACATTTATTTGTATATACATAGTAGGTGAATATTATAGATCAAGAAAAATAGGTTATACGTTCATATATATATATATAACATATGCATCTTTGATTACATATATTATATATAGATTTACTTTACATATGTATCTCTATATATACACACATTGGTATGCTAAGCACAGTAGGCTAACAGAAATGCTATGTTTAGGTTAAAAAAAAAACCAACAGCAGAGACAGATAATAATGGTTCCCTAAGCCACCGTTCCCCTAGTGGGTAAGGTAAAGTCTTCTGAGTAGAAACGACAAAATAACTCACACAGGAAGGCTTATACAACAGGGAGGACGCACACATTGAGGGCCATCTTTTTCTTCCAAGGAAATGGGAGAGGAAAGAGAAAACAAATCATGATACAGAGCCAAATGCAACGACACAAGTAGATGAAGCAATAATTATTGGATTCCCCCATCAAATCGCAATAACACTTATATTCAAAATATATTCTATTTAAAAATCATTTGTCAAACGATAAACACTAGACTGGAATGCTGTAATGTAGTGTTGCCTCACTTAATTTAAACTCAAAGACTTTTGGGTTGCTGAATCTTGGAAAAAACCTTACAGACCTTTCTAGTGAGCCACTCACCCCAGCATCGATTAGAAAGTCAAAATATTCTTTCCCAAGGATCTAGATAATAAGCAAAGGAAAGAAAAGTGACCTATCCTTAAGAGTCCTTCCTGAGTCACTGATTTGCTTGATCCTTGTGTGGGAGCAGAAGGATGGTGGTGGGCACTCCACAGTAACTAAAGCATTCAGAGGTTCTGGATGGAAAAGAGCCTAGGATTCCTGGGAAAAACCAGAAGGGGTGGTGATTTGGGTTTGTGAAGACTCATTCTGAAGTGTGTAGCAGGAATTTATTTGGCCCTTTCTCCTAAATGATTTGCCTTGGAAATTTAATTCTTTTTAAAATTGCAAGAGGAGGGTAGCTTGCTTCAGGGGAATGCAAGAGTAGTCATGTGCCCATAAAATTTTTCATAACTTTAAAAAAAAGCCTACAAAACATTTGATCACCAACTATGTTCTCAGTATTCTTTTGGGCACACAAATGGCTTACCCTTCTTAAAAACGTGGATGACAACCCTAACACAAATTTTCTCCCATCTAAAAGCTAAGTTAGTAATGGGAGTAGTTAAAAGACAGAGTGTTTTTTATGACCACCAAAAACGTTTCCATCATACTGTTCTACGGCAGATGATATTGTCACAAGATTTAGGGCTGAAAGGGCTCCTAATATCGACTACAACCAATCCTTTATTTTATAGATGGAGAAAACTGAGACCCAGAGAGATGAAGTTAACTTATGCAGGGTTGCAGGCAGTAAATGGAAGAAATGGTACTTGAACCCAGGTCTTTTGACTACAAATCTTTTTTTCTTTCTCATTATAGCATGCTAACTTTTAGTGCTGTGTCTTGAGAGTTTTTCGTAAGCATAATTGTCCTATGAGGAGGTCCATTTCATACTTCCATAAGTTTACTTTCTCGACCAAGTTCCATGAGCTTAGGTTGAATTTTGCTTTATAGCAAAGGGGAAGTACTTTGAAGTTACGGAATAGTTTGGACAGGTAGCTGCCCTAGAGAAATATCTTGGAGGTGGTTATTGGGAGACAGTCCAATGTAGTATGATGGGAATTGGATTTTGTAGTCATTGATCTTGGGTTCTTTGGATAATTTCATCATTGACTATTTATAGGACCTTGGGAAAATCATTCAATCACTTTGGGACTCAGTTTCCTCATGTGTAAAATGATCGAGTTGGGATTGATAACTTCTAAGGTCCATTTCAGCTTTACTTTTATGATTCTATGCTCCTTCTCTCCATCCCTTGGTTTGTGAATCTGGTCACCCCTTACACCCACATGACCTTGGTTTCTTCCCTGGAGCACTTGAGGAACATTAAGAAACGTGGTAATAGGTTCAGATGAAAAGGGATTAATCTCTGTGGACCACATAAATGGTAATGCTGTTGACCATATCAGGAGTATGGATAAATCAGACACAAGCTAGAGGTTAGGCAACGTACTTAACTTGGGAGTTTTGTGAAAATAATTTCCCTCTGAGGACAGATACCAAGAGAAGTAATTGGAGTGACCATTTTGCTTAGAAATACCTTTATTTTATAAAGCCAAAGGTCATTCTGTAAAGTTTTCTTTTCAACCACACTTATAAAAAAGATGTTGACAATTCTTAGGAAAAAAAGCTGAAAATGTTTCTCATTAAGTCAGGGTTACACAAAGGTTATATTTATAATATATATATGTATTTATAATTTAGAGACGGAAAGCACAGAATTGTAACACGAGCAGGCTGGTGCAGGTTAGATCTCAGACACTTGGTCATTTCCTACAAACAGCGTTTCTTGACAGAAAGGGTTGACAAGTACAATTCCACTGCCTCTGTAATCTCCGTTGGCTGGAGAGCGGGGCTCAGAGAGCTGGTCCTAAGGGAAACAATGACAGGAAAGGGCATGAGACAGCAGGGCAGAGTGAGCAGAGATCACCAGACTTGAGTCGGAAAGCCCTGGATTCAATTCCACCCCCAGAAACTTACCAACAAGTCACAGCCAGTCTCAATTCTGACATAAGCTATGGACTGGCAAGAGAGACCCCTGGAACTACAGTAGATCTTGGGACAAGACAATGGTGGTGGGGAGGGAGGTGCTGCTGGGCTTCCTCAGTATGGAGGTGACATTTAAGAACATTCTAAACATTTGTGTCCTTGTCATCACTGCTAGAAGTTGACAATTCATAAACATTTATTCAGGCTACTATGTATGAGGTATCGTGTCAAGTGAAGCGACAGACACAATGATAAAAATGAAACAGTCCCTCTCCAGGTGAATTAACGATGTTGCACCGATAACATGAAAGGTACAGCTATCTCAATGGTGCTTCCTTATTAGGGACAAATTGGGGATGTGTATTTGGTATATTTGTGATGGAAAGGAGTGCAGGGAGAGAAAAAAGAAGGAAAGGGAAGAGGAAAAAGAAAGAAGGGAGATTAGGAAGGGCAGAGAGGAGGGAAGGAGAAGGTAGAAGTAGAGAAACAGGGAGAGAGTAGAGAAAAAGGAAGGGAAGAGAGGAGAGAAAGAGAGTGAAGGAAGGGGGAAGGGAGAGGAGAACAGAGAAGGATAAATGACAGAAAGGAGGAGTGCTTATTAAATGATTTATTTTCAAAGATTAAATCACCTTTTCCCAAAGATTTGCTTTGGAATTAGAAAAATACGCATCTGGGGCCACAGTACCCAGATAAAGAATGTGCTTTGCCCCTCCCCCACCTGCTGAGTGCCCCCCCCCCCCCCCCACTCATTTTAATTGGGAAGGAGCCATCTAGAACCTGGAAGTTTGTGAATGGGCAAGTCTTTATAAGACTTGCACAAAATGATATTCACTAGAACATACATCATAGGGAGGAAAGCAGGGAGGAAAAGAGGAAAGGACTACAGTTCCAAGCATATTTCAGGCAGTCTGATTTTCCACGTCCATTCCTCGATGAGTTTCTCTCTCAACTCCCTTCTGGTGGAGGACTGAGCATGCCGAGATGGGAGGTTCGTCAACACAGCAGGAGAGTAAGATACCAGGTTTAAATGCCACTATAAAAATCTGTTTTGGAGAGGCTTTTGGCAAGCCATAAAATTGGCAGCTTAAATGGAAAAGAGTAAGTGAATAATTCTGAGTACAAAGGGAGATCTGAATATAAACAAGCTGAAGTGCCAGATTGGTACAATTGTAAACGACACCCCTAAATGGAGGCTGTACCTTTAAAGTGAGAGTTGTTTGAAAGGAAAGAAATATATGTTTATACTGAAAAAGAACACTCGTTTGAGTTGAGGCAGATTTTGTACAAGTCAGCCACATATATTTTGTATGTGTTTAGCTTACGATAATCCTCACGTGGTCAAACCATTTAGTAGACGCTGGACAGGACCTTGGGGGTCACATGGTCCAACCTTTACCAGAACTTGACAAGTGGTCATTCAGCCTTTGCTTAAAAACCACCAATGAGGGGGGAGTACTTCTCTTTACAGAGGTAATATAATCCTCTTTTGGAAAGCCCTAATTATTTGGAAGCTTCTCCTTCCATCAAGCCTTAATTTTTCTTTGGAGAGGAGCTGACTGGATAATTTTCCCTGAACAATTTCACGAGCAAGTCTTTCCCTTCATAGTATACGAACCTACAAGCATAACTCTTCTCCCATGGAGTATGGGCATGTCCACTGGCATTTTGTTAAGTGGATAAAGAAAAGTGATTAGTTTTTAGTGGATGATGTCCTGATTGATGTCCAGGGATTGGGCTGCCCCCAAAATGAGTCCTGTAGCTAGAGAGCTCGAGAAGATGGATTTTTGTGAGAGGAAACAGCCCTTTTGGCCAAATTATAAAGGTAATCTGGTAGGTGGGCTCATCTCTTCACCCACCTTGTCCTCCACAGCTTTCTTCTGGAGTATAGAGAGGATGAGGAGAGGAAGTTAATGGTGACTTAAGGCAGAAGCCTTTGATAGGCATCATTTGTTTGTCTATGTGGACTGAGAGGGCAGTTCCTGAAACGTAAACTCCTGGCCACCTTCTGCTAGTTCCCCTTTGAAGCACAAGTCAGAGATCAGTGGCCTGTGGTGGACTTTGCCAGGCCAGGAGATGGCAGCAGCCAGGGCCAGGATAGAGTTCATAGAAAAGAACATGGCATAAGAAAATACAGACCTGCCCACTTGGCAAGAGAAGGAAATTTATAGACCCCAACTTCTTGTGTAAAGAAGTGGGGAGGGGTATGATTTCCTGGGTAGTGTGATCCAAGAATTTAGCTTTCTAGAAGGGGAAAGGAGATTTTTTTGGGCAGCACTTGCCTTAGGAGCTGTCAATAATTCCCCATTTGGGGAGTTCAGGGATTGGAAGGCTCCCAAATACACAATATGCATTGTAAAGAGTGTTTGTGGGCACTGGGGACTCCTGTTACCCTGTTTGTGAAAACCTAGACAAGAAATTATTGAGAGATTTTCTAGGTAAAACCTTGGGTGAAGGCAGAGTGAGTTAAAAAAGAGTATCTTTTTAGGGTCACTCTGAGATTGGATCTAGTCTGCGTGACTAGGTGCCTTGAATCGTTTGGGGGATCCTGTGCCTTGAATTCTTCCTAGTTGACACTCTCCCCGATTTTAATGCCTTCATCTTATTGAATATTTCCAATTTATCCTGTACGTTGTTTATTTGCTTGCATGCTGTCTTCCCCATTAGACTGTGGGCTCTTTGGACAGCAAGGACTGTCTTTGATCTTTCTTTGATCCCTCCCAATGCTCAGCACTATGCCTAGTTTAATTAACATAGTTAGTGCTTAATTAACATTTGTTGACTGACTGCATGACCCGTTGTTTTAAGTTTGGTCCTCTGAGACCAAGCAGAATAAAAGTAATTCTTTCTATTCCTTCCCAACCCTTCAAATAGATGAAAGCACACTTTCAACTTCATCACCTTGTCCTTGTCTTTTCTTAAGTGTCCCAAGTGCTCATATAGCAGGAATTCAAGGACCTTCCCTGTCTTGGCTGCCCTCCTCTCGACCTGTTCCAGTTGATGGAAGGCCTTCCTAAAATGTGGCAGCCAGAAGGGAACCCAAGACTTCAGAAATAGTCTGCTCAGGGCAGAGGATGATTAATATGGCCAAAACCCATGCTTCCTTTTAAAAGCAGATGGTAATTTCACTCTAATTTTTTTACACATAGCAGCATATTTTTACATAGAATTACAATTTGATTTTTAATATATTTTATAAAAAATATAGGCCTGCTCAGAGATAGAGCATAGATCTGTGGAAGAACTTTTGGGAAAACATCCCTTATTCAGATCCAGGAGGGCTAGCCCTTTCCACTGCTTTTTCCTTCACTGGCACAGGACGAAGCACATGGACAATTTTATCAGGGTGTGATGGTAAGCAAAGTAGGATCTTTGGCCATTTTTGTTTTAGCATAATCAAGTGCCTCTGATTGAATCCTGCCGTTATTAATCAAGAGTCTTTACTAGGAGTAAAGTACAGAAACAAGAGTTTCTTTAACTAGAAACAGTATGCGTGTTTGTATTGTTAATCATTAAAGAAGATATTCCCCACCTATTAACGGGCCTGGGAAGATTTGTAGGAAGGCCCACACCTTTTGTTAATGAGGCACTGGTTCTTAAGGGTTGTGATGCCCTCTGGTTCTAAAAAGTATAGAAAGCGTATAAAGATGAAGTTTTACTTTGGGGCTTAGTGTTAGAAGAAGGTTCATGTGCCAGATGAGACTCTGGGAAACTGTTAAGCAAACCCCCTCTTTTTAGTATTCTCTTTATGAGTTGCTATGGTCAAAAAACTTCATCACCAAATGGCCAACTCTCTGGTGAAAAGCTGTTCTGAACCTAGCTAGATTGCTCTTTGATGACAGTGATGCCATTACTTGGCAGACTTTCCATTCTTTTCTTTCTCTTTATTCTTTCATTCTTTTTCTTTCTCTTCCTTCTCTCTTTTCTTCCTTTTTTCTTTATCTTTCTTTTCTCTCCCTCTTTCCTTTCTTCCTTTCCTTCCTTCCTTTCTTGCCATGGTACCTTTGCCTATTTTAACATTTTACAAAGAAACTTGGTTGTTACTTCCTAATGATTCACATCTACCCCCTTGCTTCTATAGCAACCTGTCTTGTAACAATGATGTTTAATCAAGAAAAGAAAAAGCAAACATGTTGGTCATGTCCAACCATGTGACTCAAAACCTTGCTTGAAGAGGATGACTAGTACTTGCTTACATGGCTGGCCTGGTTTTGAGACTCAGTGTCCTTCACCTCCATGCTGTGATGCAGCCATGGAGGAGGCCAAGAGTCACTCCCAAGACTAGTCCCAGCTGGACCCAGTACCTCAGAAGTTTCCAGGGACTGGATCTCCCTGGGCAGCTCCACAGCATGCCTGTTGAAGTAGTCCATGGTGATAGCATTATTCCAATAACTCAGGTTGTTTTCTGGGTTTGATGTTTTCTTCTTCCTCCTCATGCAACACACTGTCAGCAAGACAGCTGTAGAGAGACAGAAAGCAAAAATCTGGTCACTGTTAAGAGAGCTCATTTAAGGGAAGCTATGTGGTACCATAGTACAGGGAGCACTGGACTTGGAGTCAAGAAGACCTGAATTAAAATCCTGTCTCAAATACTACCTGTGTGACTCTGGGTAAGTCATTTTACCTGCCTCAGTCTCAGTTTTCTTATCTGTAAGATAAGGATGTCGGACTTTATAGCCTTTAAAGTCCTTTTCAATTTTATGGCTCCATGATTATCCTGGTGGAAAGTCCTCTGGAGTCCTTGTACGTGTGCCTGGGAGCTAAGTGATGATGAACATCTCTAGTTTAAGCCCAGCAGAGATGATCGTGCCCTGTGGTTAGTACCCTGAGCAAATCCCAGGACATTATCATTCACCAATATTAATTAACCAGGACTCATCAAACCATCATGATGTAGGGCCAATTGCTTGGGATAGAGATGGGACAACCAGGCTGTTTCAGTTGGAAATACATGACTTGTGATTCCTCAAGGAAAAAGTCCAGCTGTGATTTTTCAGAACAGGCTTTTCATGGTATGTCCCCCCTCCCTCACTCCAACAAATCTTATTTAGGCCTATTTGGGAAACTCAGTGTAGAGCATGTTGTACCTTTGGTGAGCTGGAGGCTGGAAAGATGAACCAAACTGCTTGATGAATCAACAGGTTCATACTAGTCACATTCTAATTTACATCCCTGCCCTCAATCTCCCCTAGGCGTAGGTTTGGACCACAATAAGCAGGGAGACCCAACTGCACTGGTTCAAACTACACTGGCAAGAACTTCTGAGTCCAAGCTGCCTCAAGAGATCTGGGAGATGCTTCAAAGGAAATGAGATCCTACGGACCCACAAGAAGTCCTCATGAGTTATTCAAAGTGCTGCCTAAAAATTTTCTAGGGGTTTTTTGATATGGAATGGCTGAACATTAGGGGTAGAGAGAGACTGCCTGGAAGTAATGTACCTAGGGCATTCACTAGGTTGTAGTAAATTGGAGTGACTAGTCAAGGTCCTGAACTGTTTCAGGGCAGATAGATGGGTAGTTGTTGGCTGGGTAAAGGGAGAAAGAGGAAAACGCAACTCTGATAGTTTATATTGTGTGTGTTTGCCTTTCGTTTTCCAGGAGGACCATGACATCAGGGAGATGATGACATGACTTGCAGTTGACTTGGATTTGAGTGAGGGAGGGCTGTTCAAGGTCACCAGCCTCATTTTCTCCTTCAGAGTCATCTGGATCCAGTAGCTAGATATTCATCAGGATGACTGGAGATAGCCCAGGATGTAGTGGGAGACCCTGGCCCCTTCTAGGCTTTTCAGATTCTCACTTTGAAAGACTTGAATGTATGAAAGACTTGAAAAATAGTGCTAGAGTTAGAGTCAAAGGTCCTGAGTTCAGATCTTAGTTCTGCTACTTATTAACTGTGCAGGATTGGGCAAGTCACCCTCTGGGCCTGTTTCCTCAACTGCAAAACAAAGAAATCATCTTGAATGTCCCTTGCAATTCTTTTTGTTTTTGAGGCAATTGGGGAAAAGTGACTTGCCCAGGGTCATACTGTTAAGAAATGTTTGAGGTCAAATTTGAACTCAGGTTCTTCTGATGCCAGGGCTGGTGCTCTATCTACTATACCACCCAGCTGTCCCCATCCTTTCTACTTCTAAATCTATGATCCTTAGCGTCCACTGTTTAGAATCCCTAATTTCACTCAAGGCTCAGTGTAAGTGCTAATTCTTATTTGAGGCCTTTCCTGATTCTCCTCTCCCAACACTCAGAAATTAGCTTGTACTGATTTTGTATTTATCCATCTGTATTTATACTGTTCCTTCCCAATAGAATATAAGCTCTCTGAGGGCAGGAACTATTTCATTTTTTAATTTGTTTTCCGGAACTTAGCACAGGGGTGCTCTTTCCATCTTATATCTGGGACCCTGATGCTTGGAGAAGGTGCTTAATAAGTGTTTGATGAGTGAATTAATGAATGAATAGAGAGCATGCCCCTTTACTGCACCTTCCTGCAGAAGCATGTCTAAGGGCAGGTTCCCCTCTATTCTGATCTGCTTCGATTCTGACCAAAATGCCTCGAATTTTCTTATTGCTCCTGTAAATCTTTTTTTCTCCAGGATGCTTCAAAAGTACACCTGGCTTCTTCTCAACCCTGAGCCTGTAGAGGTACCAAAGACCCCTGCAATGGCTAAGTAGTTCAGGGAGTTTGGGCTGGTAAAGCACAAATCATAAATAGAAAGAGAACGTATTTGGAAAATGGGAAAGAAAGTCCTTTCCTCAGTTTCAGCTAAAACTATTTATTAGAATTACTGCCTGGGAGAGAGGGAAACAAGGAAAGGGAGGTCAGAGGCATTTTGGATGTGATGGCAAACAGTCTATTTACCCCCGGTCCCATTTCCTGTTCCAGCTAATGCTTCCATGGAACCACGGTCTTCATCATAGCAGAAATTCCATTAATGGACATATGTGCAGTTTCCATCTTACTCAAAGGTAGGAGGCTAGGGGTGGGATCTGTATTCCATGGACCTCCCTCCTTCAGAAAAACAAAATCTAGAACCTTAGCAATGATCCCTTCAATTTGTAGAGGTGGATATTCAGGCCCAGAGAGGTGAGGCTAGGAGATCTGCCTGTCCAAGGTCACACACCACTGCGAACCAACTAGAGCAGACCCAGGTTTCCTGATTCCTAGCCCAGAGTCCCAGATGCAGCAGGATGGAAAGAGCACCAGCTTTGGAGATAGAAGACATTTACAGGATGTGGGCAAATCTCTTAATCCCTCCAAGTCTCAGTTTTCTCACCCATAAAATAGGGATAATAAACACTTTCATTATCTATCTCACAGGGCTGTTGTGAGGATCTCATGACATAATGTGTGTAAAATACTCTGAACTTTCAAGTTAAATTGTTAATACTAATCATTAGGATTTATCAAGGCTTGCAAAGTGTTTTATAAATATCACCTCATTCGATCCTCAACCCTAGAAGGTAGGTGCTGTTGTTATTTTCATTCGACAGATGAGGAAACCGCGGCCAAACTAAATGTCCAAGGTTGCATTGCTAGTAAATATCTGGGGATAGATTGGAGCCTTCCGGGCTCCAGGCTGAACGCTCAATCTGCTGTTCTACTTCGCTGCCACTTGGTTAGCTATTTGCTATTATCATTTATTTATTTATTATCTATTATTAGTTATTTGCTAGTATTTCATTTATACGCATACGGCTCTCAATGAGAACAACAATAATAACTTGTAATTCATAAAATCGCTGATTTAGAGGTGAAAGGTCATTTTGTCTGATGCCCTGATTTTATTGATGAGGAAACTGAGGGCTGATTAAATCCTGCTTTAAGATTTACAAAGCGCTTTCACAATAATGCCCAGGGTATGTAGAAAACGTGAGCATCATGACCCTCATTTTAAGGATGAAGAGATCAAGATTCAGTGGGTGGGTGACTTTCCCAGGGGTACATGGGCTAGTTAATATCCGACCTGGGACTCATCCCAAGTCTTCTGATGCTTAAGACCAGTTTTCTTGCCATGCTACCTCATGAGGTCAAGTCAAGTCAACAAGCATTTATTAAGCACCTACTATGTACCAGGCAAACCACTCCAGTATCTTTGCCAGGAAAACCTCAAATGAAGTCACAGAGTCAGACATGACTCCAAGTGACTGAAAGACAAAAATGTATGAGGAACTGTGCTAAGGGCTAGGGATGCAAAAGAAAGAGTCACCTACCCCTCCCCAAGAAAACCCCCCCCCAAAAATCCAGTCCAAGCTCTCAACTCCAATACCTATCCCTTTCATTGCCCTTGCTGCCACTATTACTCAGATTGTATTACTTCAAACCTTAACTAGTAAAATAGTTAATCTCTTAGTAGTTAATCTCTTAGGTAGAGATAGATAAGGCAGGCTTTACAAGCAGAGAGAAGGGCATGGAGGCAGAAAATAGCAAGCAGTGCAGTTTGACTCTATCCAGAGGCATTCCGGTAAGAGCCAGGTTTAAATCCCGCCTCTGAAGGATATTAGCCATGTGACTCTAAAAAAGTTATTCACTCTCCCAGCATTCTAGGCAATGTTCTAAATGGCAGAATTGGTGCTGACTCCTCACTAGAAACGCCTATGCCAGTGAAATCACATTTAGATCCTCATCTAGTTAAAAAATACCTTCAATGCCTCTCCATCACCTAATGAATCAAGTCAAAGCTCCTTTTGGCATTCAAGTCCCACTATAATCTGGTCCAAATTGATCTTTCCAGCCTTATTTTTCATCGAGCTTTTTCTTGTTCAGTTATTTTAGTTGTGCCTGACCCTTTGTAACTCCATTTAGGGTTTTCCTGGCAAAAATACTGGGATGGTTTGCCCTTTCCTCCTCCAGATGAGGAAACTGAGGCAAATAGGGTGAAGTGACTTGCCCAGGGTCACACAGCTAGTAAGTGTCTGAGTCCAGATTTGATTTCGGGTCTTCCTGACTTCAGGCTCAGCCCTCGATCCACTGGACCACATAGCTACATGCGCTCTATGATGCAGCCAGGGACATGCTGGAGCCAGCTTTTAACCAGCTTGTAAGAGCCAAATATTAAATTTTCAATGTGAATATTACACCTTGGAAATTGGCGAAGCCAGGGCATGATTTATGGTTTTATTGATTGTCTAGAGTGCACTTAAGAAAGTGACAGAGACAATGCTCACAACGAAAACTAAGAATGTGTCATAAACTCATTTCTCCCTCTGGAGAGTTGGTTATTAAAGATTTACTGGAATGCCTCTGGATAGAGTCAAACTGCACTGCTTGCTATTTTCTGCCTCCATGCCCTTCTCTCTGCTTGTAAAGCCTGCCTTATCTATCTCTACCTAATCTTAACCATTTTTCAAGGACCAGCCTTAAATTCTGCCTCCTCCATTAAAGTTTTCATGATTCATTGGATGGTAGAATCTTATCCTCGTATGTCACACTCAGCCTGGCATTAAATTTCTTCATCGTTTCTTCCCTAGGTCATCTCTGCCTTATTGTTTCCTGAGGGCAGGGACCATGATATATTCATGTTTATGTTTCCAGTAGCACTTAGCACAGTACCTTGACCACAGCAGACACATAATACCCACCCAATGAAGGACTGAAATGAATAAAGATCAGGGGGAAGGAATAGATGGCTTGCTCTTTGCATTGTTGGAGTACTCATATCTCTGAGATTGCAGGTCCATTATAATAATAGAGTTGGGTGCTCATCCTTCCTTCTCAAGGAGGACCAATGACATTGCAGGTGATGTCTTGATTTGCATATGAGTTGGATTTAAGTGAGGCAAAGTCATCAGCCTCATTCTCCATAGTCTTCAAAGTCCAGCAGCATGCAGTGGGAGACCTTGGTCTTTCTAAATTAAGGTCCTTCCCAGGTCTCAGGTTGTCTGAGGCAGTTATATATAATAAAAAGTACTGGATAATGGCAAAGAAGAAGGTAGGGAGATTAGGCTGTGATTAGAGGCCAATGAATCATCAACCCACTTTTCCGAGCTCTCAGTCCAGAGAGCTTTTCTTGTTGTGGTTCCTTCTTGTTTCCTCATCTTCCCTTTTCTGTTTCCTAAGTATCAGCACCCAAGTCTTCAGGGCACAGCCTTTCTGAGGTAGCTGTCTTTGCCTTCTCAATCTCCACTACAAGCTTTTGACTGGGTTAGAAAATAATGCTAGGAAAAAATTTTGGGGAGGAGTGAGGTTTAGACCTAGCGAATGCAAAGAGAGTTGGCCTCAGAGCCAGGATGACCTGAATTCAAGTCCCATCTGACACATCCTTTTTACGTATATAGGCAGCTAAGAGTATAGGTTTTTTTTCTTGGGGGGAGGCAATTGGGGTATGTGCCCAGGGTCACACAGCTAGTAAGTGTCTGAGGGTGGATTTGAACTCAGGTCCTCCTGATTCTAGGGCCAGTTTTCTATCCACTGTGCCACCTAGCTGTCTCAGCCAAGATTATATGCTGTAGAAAGATGCTGACTGGCATTGGTCAAGGTAGCTCCTTGCACCACCGAAATCACAGCTCCGCTCCATATCTATAACCCTGTTTTTTATCTCAGATGGATAATGAGTATTTCTAGAGTGTACATAAAGGATCTAGTTACCCCTTCCTCAAATTCCCCTCAGAGAGAGAGGAATCTTCTCACAGGTAAACTAGGGAACTTCTGTTCTCTCAAGTACTAATCCACCTTTCCCATAAGAAGCTTTTCCCAAGGAGTGAGTATTTCTTAGAAACAGCTTCATTCCCTCGGATCACCTCTGGGGAGGTAGAGGCAGGCAGAAGGGCCTTGCCATCTTTCTATGGTAGGGAGCTGGACCTGCTGTTCTGATCCAAGACCTGCCTGTGCCTAGGGAGTCTGAGGAATGAGATCCTGGGCTCAAAGGGCTGGAGAATGAGCCATGAGCAGCATCTGACCTGAGGGTGGCAGCAGACTCCACCATACCTGCTGCCCAGCCAAGAGTTTAGGGTGAGCTTGTCTGAAAACGGGTGTCACCAAGAGCCACTAAAAAAGGTTCTACAGACAAAAGCATCCTTTGGCTTTTATAAACTGGTGTCTTCAAGCCATTGCTTAGTTCAGAGGTGAAGGGGACCCCTGCACTTCATTGTCAAGTTAGATGGCTGCCATTTTAGCTGGCTAGTCTCTCTAATCAATCAATCACTGTACATTGAGTGATTAAACCTTTCTTATGTGCCAGACACTAGTGGGGTGGGAGGGAAGTGGTAAAAGATGAAGATGAAATAGTCCTCACCTTGAAAGATCTGCCATTCTACAAAGAGTGTAAAAAGTGAGCCAGTCCACCTGGACCCATATCTTTGTCTCCTGCAAAGGGCCTGTTCCAGTGAGCCCGTCTGCCTGACTTGGCCTTTCAATGAGAGGGATTCAGACACCGAACCACTCAATGCCCACATCACTGCTGTTGTTATCAACATCCCACACAGTAAGGGCGATGGTGATGGAACCAAGAAGGGGCAATGTGTGTAAGAGAAGACACTGGGGAGCAGGGGAGAGTCCCCGCAGTGGACAAGACCTGTCTCTTCTTCATCCATCAAATGGGGAGAACAGCCCCTGCCCCACTTACTTTCAGGACTGGTTTAAGGGTCAAAAGAAAGTCTGAAAAGTCCTTTGTGAATTGCCCAGGGTGATACACACACAAGGCATTCTTTTTCTCCTTATTAACAATCGCCCATCTTTATCCAGACTTTCAAGGTGGGCTTCCTGGACATTCCAAAAGATGCCTCACAATTTTGGCTGTCTCAATGAAGCCTCATTGGGGTTAATTATGGGATTTGGACCTGGAAGGGCCCTTTGAAATCATTTTTCTAACTTCTCATTGGTCAGATGAGGAAGCAGAGGCCTGATGGAGGGGAAACGCTTTTGTCAAGGTAGTAGGGAGCAGAATCAGGATTCAAACCCACATCTACTGAGTTCAAATACAGCACACTTGTCCCTCCAGCACATCACCAGCCCTTTCACTGGCCTGGGAGCCCCAGCACCAAACAAACAGAGGCTTATGAAGCATCAGGTTTTAAAAACTGGACAAACCTTAATAGCCTGATTTTTTTTTTAAACTGTGGCTAGTCTTCTGAAGGAAATCTGGAAAAAAAATCCATTCCCAATTTCTCTTGTGTCTGATGCAAAGCTGCACAGGCCTATTTGGCTGGGAAAAACTCCACCAAACCCCTCCTTTGACTCTCGTAGAAACCCCAGGTACCATCACTGAGTTCCTTCCCCACACCTGGAATGCTCTCTCTCCTTGCCCTGCCATTCTCAGCCTCCTACAAGGCTCCGCTCAAGCACCACCTGCTTCCAGATGTTTCCTGATTCTCTGGGTGTTAGTTCCTCCATGGCTTTGTAAGTTCCCTGAGGACAGGAATTGTCTCCATTTTGTCTCCATATTCCCAGAACTTTCCTTTTCTTGGTACCTCATTTGAGAGACCAATAATAAGCCAGAGTTTGGTCAGAAGAAAAGAGTGGAAGGTCTGGAAATCAGGGTATGAGAAATGATCGAGGGGGATATTTAACCTTGAAAAAAAGATTGTTTGGGTAGGTGGGCAGGTATGAAGTAGCTGCCTTCAAACAATGGAATGACTTTCATGTGGCTAAGAGGGTCAGTCTGAAAACTACATAGTTCCAGACTGTAGAATGAGGACCCAGAAATCAGGGTGAAGGAGGTACAGTGGCAGGATTGGGCTCAGTATTAAGAAGGACTTTCTGTCCCTTGGTGTGGTACCAAACCAGAAGGGGATGCCTCATGGACCACTACAGAGAGGTGAGATTGTGAGGGGATAGCTCACTATCTGTTCTGCCCTTTTACAGAATGAGATGGAGCAGTAAGTAATCTGCTCACCCATCACCATCTGGATGGCTCTTGGGTTGTTTCAAGCATGGCTGAATCTTGGTGACCCCATTTGGGGTTTTCTTGGTAAAAATACCAGAATGGTTTTGCCATTTTCTTTTTCAGCTGACTTTACAGATGGGGAAACTAAGGCAGACAGAGTTAAGTGACTTGCCTAGAGTCACACAGCTAGCAAATGTCTGAGGCTACATTTGAACTCATTAAGATGAGTCTTGCTGGCTTCAGGCATGGCACTCTCTGCACCTTGGTGCCACCTAATCTGCCTAGCTGTGACCGTCTAGAAGCCTGCTTTGCGGGGGCTGATTGGGTCCACCTGTAGGTTGAGATCATGGAGGGGACAAGGAGCTGAGGATAGAAGAAAAGGATGGAGGGAGCAGCTGGGGAGGAGAAGAGGAGGAGGAAGGCCACTCCACTTACAGCAGGAGGAGATGGGTACGCTGATGGCCAAGATCACCCACACAATGTCCATCTTGCTCAGGCAGATGGTGGTTCTGTGCTGGGGCTTGTCCCCCTCAGTGACGTGGGAGATGTTCCCTGGCATGCCAGGCTTCCAGGTTCCTGCAGGGACCAGCCTGTTGAGGAAGTTTCCTGTAGCAGTAGAGCCCACTGTAGACAGGGAGCTGGGTATTCTGCTGGCAGCCGTGGGCGTGATCATGTGCCCCTCAGCAGTAGGAAGGGCACTGCTAGAGAATGGAGTGGGGCTCCTAGGGGGAAGGGAAATGTTGGAGAGCAGGGTGGGGCTCTTGGGGGGGAGGGTGCCACTGGGGAGCAGGGTGGGGATCTTGGTAGAGAGGGTGCTGTTGGGGAGTAGTGTGGGACTCTTGTGGGGGAAGGTGCTGCTGGGGAGTAGGGTGGGAATTTTGGGGGAGAGAGTGCTGTTGGGGAGCAGGGTAGGGCTCCTGGGGGGGAGTGTGGGATTCCTGGGAGGAAGGGTGATGCTGGAGAGCAAAGTGGGGCTCCTTGGAGGGAGGGTGCCACTGGGAAGCTGAGTTGAACTCTTGGGAGGGAAGGTGCTATTGGGTAACAGGGTGGAACTCTTGGGGGTGAAGGTGTTGGGGAGCAGAGCGATGCTCTTGGGGGTGAAGGTACTACTGGGGAGCATAGTGATGCTCTTGGGGGTGAGGGTGCTGTTGGGGAGCAGAGTGATGCTCTTGTGGGTGAGGGTGCTGTTGGGGAGCAGAGTGATGCTCTTGTGGGTGAGGGTGCTGTTGGGGAGCAGAGTGATGCTCTTGGGGGTGAGGGTGCTGTTGGGGAGCAGCGTGGAACTGTTGGGTGGGAGGGTGCTGCTGGGGAGCAGGGCTGGGCTCTGAGCTGAGACAGTGCTACTGGATGGTAGATTGGGGGTCCTGGAGGCAAGGGTGCTGGGCAGCAGCTCGGGGTTCCTGGTAGAAAGGGTGCTGCTGGACCCCAGGTCGGGGCTTTTGGAGGCGAGGGTGCTGAACAGTAGTTTTGGGCTCCTGGTAGAAAGGGCGCTGCTGGGAGGCAGATCAGGGCTGGCCAGGGCCTGCTGGGTTGTGGAAGTAGCTCCCTGAGGGCTCCCCACCACCGGGGATGAAACACTGACATTAAAGGCAGCCTGGACAGGGCCCCCTGGGGCTGTGGAGACCCCAGGGTTGGCAAACAAAGGTACGCTGGTTCCTGGAGTCAGGGCGAGCCAGGAGTCGCTGAGTCTCGGGACATCCTGTGACAGGTCACTGTACAGGGACTGAGAAGGCACTGTTGTGGTTTCTGGATCAGCGGGGGGCTCAGGGGCCATGACTGTAGCATTGGGCTCCCTTCCATGGCTGCTTTCTTGGTCTGCCTGCCTGAGGCCTTTCATCTTGTCCAGAGGTGGTGCCCACACTCCACCAACGGGCTCTGGGGTGGCAGCCATGGCCTGGGGCTGGGGAGAATCAGAGGAGTGATTAGAAATTGAATTTGTTGAGGTGGAAGTGGAGGGATGTGGCTCTCTCTGGGAACCAGGCTCTGTAAAGTTGCCTTTGTAAATCTGAAAGATTTTTCCAAGAGGACGAGTCTGCCCCAGGTGAATGGCACTCTGGTTGCGTGCCCGGTGAGTCTCCTTCCGGCTGGCACCACCGCCAGCCGCAGATGGGAAAGGGCGGGCAGCCTTCCTCGAAGAACCTGGCGGCCGTGGTGGGCGACGGGTTGCTATCACCATGGTGGCAGCAGTGCTATTTGTGAGGGAGGGTCTCTTGGAATGCGGGGCTTTCTTTGCCACGGCAGTTGGGGCAGCATCTGTCATGAGGCGTCCATCAGTCCGGGGAGCTGGCACCACCACAGTGGTGGAGCTGGGGGACACTGTCACCATGACAACAGGGGGAGTGTCCATCTGGGGGCTCCCAAGTGACTCCCTGGGAGATGGTTCCTGGGTGGCAAATACCAGCTGCTCTGTCAGTGCCAAGATCAAGAGAACACCTTGGGAGGGAGGGAAAGAGAACAATTAAGCAATTTAAAACTGATTTTTACTCTGAACTTAACAAACACCAAATAAAATGGGCATTTCTATACACACGGACGAACAGGAAAAAGAGGACTATACCTGAAACTGTGGGTGTCTATTATGGACAGTTCACATTCCTTTAAAAATATCTGCTAAATTGAACCTTTAGCTTCAAAAGCTGACTTACTTCTGTCATTTTTTTTGGTCTCTCTCCTACTCTTGTCTGTGCCTTTAAAAGGAGCTTCAATGACCCTCTTTTTAAAAAATGTGTGGCTATTCTGTCCCTGCTCCCCACCCCTCCCAAATTCCTGCATGGACTGTCTCTGAAAATGTGAGATCCTTCTGCACCATCAGGAAGTGTGCAGCCTGCTCCATCATTGGTCCTTGAGCTTTCTGAGTTCTAACAACTGAAACGCAGAGAGGAAAGTGATGGGGGTTGGGGTGGATTCCTTAACATGCCAGCTGCACCTTGCCTTCATGGATGATGTTTGAAGAACCCTGGGAGCAGAAAGGAAAACCTCACAGATGTAGTTATTCCCCTTCCCCTCCGTGGTAGCACTGGGCCCAACAGAGGGGTATCTGCTCAGTTCTGTTTAAGAGACAGATTTCAATCACTTCTCTATAGGGAGAGAAGCTGTGTATTGATAAGGAAGAGCAGTTAGGCCATGCTGTCCTCATTTACATTTTTCTTCTTTCTTAGGAAAAAACAAAATTTCACTGATGTCTTGTTTTATATTCCTGGACCTATGACTTTTTCCCTCTCACTCCCCTCGCCCCTTCCTACTCTCTTCTGATGGTCTATACAACAGAAACAAGCTTCTCTGTATCCAGGGGGAGCTCATTCTAATAGGCTGCAATGGGTCTGGGCTTTTGGTACCCAATGCTCAACTGAATGACAGGTAGCTGGAATCAGGGAGTGTGGCAATGAGGGAAGAGGGATGGTGTGCTCACTGGGGGAAGGAGGATCAGGTGGAGTGGCAACTGTTCCCTCTGCCCTACCCAAGGTGGTGATCATGGTCTTAAAGTTAAATGGTACATGGAAAGTCTAGAAGGCTGAAGAGCAGCCTGGATGACCAGTGCCCTGAATTCCAAATCTGATCACTTAGCCACCTGCTGGCACACTGGGGCTTACCTGTCCTAGTTTTCTCTTGTATCATCCTCTCCCTGACTCCCCTTACTACCATATAATAAGCCCCACAAGGAATTTTCTCAATCACACTCTGTCCCTTGGCAGGACACTTTTGGGGACCTGCTTCTTCTTCCCTCAGAGTTAGAATCACCATTTTTATCATGGACAAACCAAGCTTATTCTGAAAGCTTTCTATGGGTTAGGAAAGTTCTCCCCAGAGAAGACTATCAGAGGAATATAGTGTGATTTTTATAGGTTTCTAATGCAATCAGCTCCTATGCATAACTTGTGATATTCCCAGGATCCAATGGCTGCTACCTTTTGGACAGGCAAATGGATAGTTTGTCTCTACCCCAACAAAAAGCCACTTGGTTGATGAAGATGCTAGAGCTGGATATACGTTGCATCACCACCTAGCACAGTTTTCCCTACGAGATTAGGAGTGCCCCACAAAGGTACTGGCAGCATCCAGAGAAGCAGGATCCCTCCTGAGCTTCTGGGAAACATAAGGATGGAGCTTTTTGCCAAAGCAGTGTGCTTTTGGAGGTCTGCTGAAAACAGAGCACTTTGCAGGGGGCCATTTCTCTGTCTGGTCTAGGCCAGGGATGGCTCTTCGGAACCCCCATTCCCTATGCCACTTGCAGTAATGCAGTGTGTTGTTAGGGAAAACATTGGTCTCGTAACTGCTCCTGCCCTTAATTCACCCTGACCAAACCACTGCTTCTGAATTTTCCATGCATGATTCAGACCCAAACATGAACAGCCTGTCCTTGTTTATTCTGCATTATTTATGAAGGATGGAACCTGGGAGAGGGCAGAACAGACCCGGTTCCTTATAGATGCTGAGTAAACACTGATTAACGCTATTCAGAGAAGAGGATGTGAAAGATGAAGGGAGAAAGAAGGGGATGCAACAATGACCATGAGGAACAAAAGTTGCCAACGTCTGAAGCAATCCTTCATTATTCCTCTCCCTCCACTGCAGCTCATTTCCAGCAAGGACATTCTATTCTAAGCACCTTTGGTCCTGACCTCTCCATTTACACCACATGTCCCTTTATGGTTCTGGGCTTGACAAATGTCCTGGTTTAGCATCACTGACCGAGAGCATAACTTGCTTTCAGATGGAATGCAGACCAAAAAGACAGTGGGAAATTCATCCCAAAATCTGGCTATGCTTCTCACTCTCCAGAACTGAAGACATTTAGGTTGGGGGAGCAGTTTTGGAAAAAATCAACCAGCTATATACATTGTTGACAGAGATGCAAAATGATCCATTGTTTGGGAACTATGTGAGATCAGACATGAAGATGCTGATACCCTTTCACCCTAAGATCCTGCCAGTGACTGTGTGCTCCAAGGAGGTCAAAGACAAGAAAAATGGTATCACATCTATCAATCAATTGGAAAATGGCTGACAAAAATATGGCATGTGAATGAAATGAAAATTGATTTCACCATCTCACATCAAATATAAGGAATTCAGAGAAACATGAGGATTGTATGAAATGATGGCGAGTGAAGTAAACAGGACCATAAGAATAAACTACGCAATGATTTACATTAATGCAAATGAAAACAACAGAGAAAGGCGGCTGAAATGAGGTTAAGTACAATGAACATTCTTAGTTTGGAGAACAGAGATGTAACACACATTATTTTCAGTAGAGGTGGGGGACTACGAATGTGAAATGTGGCGCACACTTTGATGAGAAAGGTGCAGTATTTTGGGAAATGACTGTAATGGTTTTTAAAAAAGCATCATTTTCTTTTTTTTAAATTTATTTTTAGTTTTCAACATTCACTTTTATAAGAATTGGACTTCTAATTCCCCCTCCCATGGCAGGTAATCTGATACAGACTATACATGTACAATCACATTAAACATATATCCACATTAGTCATGTTGTAAAGAATAATAAAAACAAAAGAGAAAAACCATAAGAAAGAAAACAAAAACAAAAAAGGAGAGAAAATAGTATGTTTTGATCTGCATTCAGATTTCACAGTTTTTTTCTCTGGATGTGGACAGAATTTTCCATCTTTAGTCTTTTGGGATTGTCTTAGATCATAGCTGAGGAGAGGTAAGTCTACATAGTTGATCATCTCACAATGCTGCCGTTACTGTGTACAATGTTCTCCTGGTTCTGCTCACTTCACTCAGCATCAGTTCAGGTAAGTCTTTCCAGGTTTTTCTGAAATCTGCCTGATCATAATTTCTGATAGCACAGTAGTATTCCATTATATTTCTATACTATAATTTGTTCAGCCATTCCCTAATGGATGGGCATCCCTTCAATTTCTAGTTCTTGGTCACCACAAAAAGAGCTGCTATAAATGTTTTTGTCCATGTGGGGTCCTTTTCCCTTTTTTATGATCTCTTTGGGATACAGACCTAGTATTGTGGGATCAAAGGGCATGCAGTTTTATAGACCTTTGGGCATAGTTTCAAATAGAAGGCATCATTTTCAAAAATGGAAAATGATATATCCTACCTACTCATAGACTCATAGGATTGAAAGGTGGAAAGGCATTTCTACTAAGTTTATCCCCCTGCTTTCAAAGAAGGCTATATCTAACAATCCCAGGTATGTTAATATTTCCTGCTGTTTAATGCCTTCTGTGAAAGGGATTGTATAATGGACCCATGATGAACCATGCAAGTTACTCATCTGTGGGAGAGCCTTCCTCTTACTTAGGTTGAATTAATGAAGATAAATTAAATCAGATAGCTCACTGAATTCCTTATATATAGCCTGAACCACCAGTACAAATAAGTTCCTTTTTATTTTTTTTTATTAAACTCACATTGATATGGCATTTTATATTATGTCTGTGTGTGTGTGTGTATGTGTGTGAGTTTGTGTGCACTCACGTGCACACAGCTAGGTAGCACAGTGGGTAGGGCACTTACTTGGAGTGAGGAAATCCTGTTTTACATCCTGTCTCTGACATTTAGTATCTGTGTGACCCTAGGAAACTCACTTAACTTTTATCTGCCTCAGTTTCCTCACCTATAAGATGGGGATAATAACACTTAGCAGTAACATATCAGTGTATCTCATTATACCTTCCTCATGGAATTGTATTGGGGCTCAAAGGAGATAATGTATGTAAAAATGTTTTCCAAACTTCTAAGTGTCATATAAAAAGGAGTTATAATTATTAATCTCACCTTCTCTGGCCTCAAGACAGTCCATTCCTCTTGTAAACAGCTGTAACTGATTGCTGGTAAGTTTTGCCTTATGTTCAAGTCTGAATTGCCTCTTTGTGACTTTTACCCACACCTCTTACTTTGCCCTTTGGGTCCCCTCTTTTCCATGCCAGATCTCCAAATACTTGAAAAGAGTGAAACAGCTATTATGTTCTCATCTTTTTCCATCTTCCAAATCCAAGTATTTCCTTCTCCAGGCAAGACATTCCAAGTTCTCACATAGTATAATTTCCTTCCTTCCTTCCTTGCTTCCTTCCTTTCTTTTTTCTCTTTCCTTTTCCCCTCTCTTTAATAGTTTAAATATTTAAGCTATTTTCTCTTTGTTTTTTCAATTCATAAACATTTATTTTCTCTCCCTCCCACACTCCCATCCCTCCCATAAAAAAGAAAAGAAACCTTTGTAATAATATGCATGTTGTTATTGTTCGATGGTTTCTCACTCTTTGTGACCCCATGGACCATACTGTCCATGCAGTTTTCTTGGCAAAGGTTCTGAAGTGGTTTGCCATTTCCTTCTCCAGTAAGTTAAGGCAAACACAGATTAAGTGAGTTGTCTAAGATCACACAGCTAGTGAGTGTCAGAGGCTGATCTGAACTTGGGTCTTCCTGACTCTAACCCAGTGCTGTATCCACTGAGCCATCTAGTCACTCACCTCCAATAATATACATGGGCTGGCATATTCCTATTGGTTATGTATAGTGGCATCATCTCAGAGCTTGTTGCCACCCTGACTGCCTTCTTCCTTTGGTTTGTCAGTGACCTCCTGAACTAGACACAATACTCCAGATGTTGTCTGACCCAGGTAGGGTCCAGAGGGCTTATAGTCTTGTTCACTATCTCTTTCTTGGGGCAGACTAAGCCACACTAGCTTTTTTATCTCTGGACCCCAAGTTCAAACATCTACTATACCAGACTACTGTCCCTCCAGTGCAGAGCCCTTGGCCACTATTCTTCAGAGAGCATAATTTTGTGTTTGGGCACATCCCACCTACCATCATTCACTGGCTTTTTCTAGGTCCACCCTCATATTCCCTGCCTCTCCACCTTAGAATTTTTCCCTCTGAGATGACTTCTCTGTACATGTCTAGTATGGATCTTGTATTTATATGTTGTCTCCCCGATATAGCCATGAGCTTCTTGAGTTCAGGGGCTGTAGTGCTTAATCAATACCTCTTAGCTGACTGCTTTCATGGAAAAAGGACTGTGACTTCCAAAGGAACAGTGCTATAAATAGGACAATACGGAGACAGATGTATGGCTGGTGCACAGCCAGTTTTCATTTGGGTGATAACATTAGGATTGTAAAGTTGCTTTTTTAAAAAATTTGGATCATAAAAAGGTTATTACAGTTTTATACTCTTATTTTCCTGCCCTCATCCTCCAATGCAACCTTCAGTATGTAAATCAGCTGAGCATTCACCTCCAGTCCTCAGTACAAAAGAGATTAAGGACTGAATAGATTAGGCATCTCAAATAAAGTGTCCAGGGCCTCTAAATAAGGGTTTGCAGAATAAATACAAATTTATATTCAAGGCATCTTACAGAAAGCTGCCCAGCTCCCCTCCCCCCCAGTTGATCTGGGGGGCACCCCAATTTGCATATCATTTACATGAACTGGCATAATGAGTTCCAGAGTTGCTAACTCAAAATAGGTGGGGTGAAACAAACTAAATTAATTCAGTCAACTGACAAAAACTCTATTAAAGCTCAATATGGCAGACTCGGATGTACTTGAATGATGGAGCTGATTTTTCAACCATGGAGGAATGAAGATTGGGGATGTCAGGCACATTGAAGGTGAATAACATGGATGTTGGGAGAAGACCCCAGGACAAGGGAAGGGAAATTCGGTTTGTCTTTGTTGTTACAGGGATAGCTTTTGTCCTCATTGGTGGCATCTGGCAAAGCAGTACGCTGTGTTTTCCTTTACTCTTCTAAGTTATATTATTTCATACACACACATAATACATATATACACACAGGCATATATGTGTATATATGTACACATAAATATACACACAAGCATACATATATATATATTTTGTATATATGTGTGTGTATCCTACAAACACAACCCTTTTCACTCAATGAATGTTATCAACCACCCTGCTCTCTCAAATCAACAACCAGTCTCATTCCAAGCTTCCTCCCATTGTCTTTTCACCCAATGATTCACAGCCTTTTTGGAATTTAGACATTACTGATGTGTTTGATTTTTATGACACTGCTTCTTACCTCCCTTCTATCTCCCCAAGCCCAAATACTATACGGAATATTTTTGTTTTCTTCATGAAAATGAATTAAAATTAATTTTGTTTTAAGAATTTCTTCATACTTTATAAATCATAGAGATTACAGATTTAGAGCTGGTAGGTGCCTTAGAGGCCACATAGTGAACCCCCACCCCCATTTTACAGATGACAAAACTGAGGCTCAGAGCCATTAATTGATTTGTTTGAGGTCACACAGGTAGTATGTGAGGGAGCTGGGGTTTGAATCCAGGTCTTCTGCCTCCCGACTCAGCTCACTTTCCCATGTACTACTCCATGATATCAACAAGGGTTGGGAATTTCTGCTCTAATTCCTTGATCATCAGGGGTTCAATGTATGCAAGCTTTGGGGAGAGGAAGGTTCACATGTTATGTGAACTCATTCAGACACAAAGTACTTGTGGGAAAGAGAAAATATGCCCTTATACTTCTCAGCTCTGCTCCATGCCTTTTTCAACAGGCCTTTCCCTTTTCTTTTCACAAAGAAACTCTTGTTCCCCACTCAGGTTCCTTTTCCAATGCAAGATTCAAGAGTTAGCTTCTTTAGACTTTCCCTGAAGTCTGACCTATCACGGAATCAAAGAGAGTGAAGGAACTCTGAGAGGCCATAGAGTGCATTCCCCTGATGCTGAGGCAAGAAAAACCATCCAGGAGAGCTAGAAATGTATCTTGCACTTAAAATTCCAGAAAAGACAATTCCACTCTCTCCTTCAGTCTCTCATATCAAGGTCAAACAACCTCTGAGTCTAGAAATTCTTCCCCTATTAGTAAACACATGCTCTGTTATAAGGTGTGTTTTACTGGTTTGAGATAATAGCATCAGAGATGGAAGGGTCTTGGGGGGGCAGATTAGCTGGACTTCTGAAGCCCCCTCCCCTTACATTCTGTTAGGGAGGCAACCTGTATATGTCTACATGTTAATTAATTAACCAACAAGCATTTATTAAGCACCTCCTATGGGCCCATGCACAGATACGAAGAAAAAGCAAAAGCAATTCCTACCAAGTAGCTCACACTGTCATTGGGGTGACAAAACATACACAGAGATTTACAGCGTAGATGGAAGGTGACAAAAATTATATTAAATATATTCAAAATACATACACTAAAAACAGAAAAATTGGGGGCAGAAGAAGGAAGATCCTAGCAGCTAGGGGGATTAAGAAAGGCGTAATGATGGCTCAGTTACACTGTTTTTCATGTTCTGGAATTTGAAGGTTCTGTCATTTTTCCCCCAATTGTGTCTGACTCTTTGTGACTCCATTTGGGGTTTTTCTGGCAAAGATATTGGAGTGATTTTCAATTTCCTTCTCTGGCTCACTTCACAGATGAGGAAATTGAGGCAAATAGAATTAAGTGACTTGCCCAGGGTCATACAACTAGGAAGGGACTGAGACTGGATTTGAACTCAAGAAGATGAGTGTTCCTAACTCCAGGGCCAGTACTCTATCCACTGAGCCACTTAGCTGCCCCATTCTGAGAGTATATTTTATTATAATACAAATTTAGAATTTTTATTTCTCAGAGCATTGTCTTCCTTCTTCAGAAAACTTCCCTGAAAAATACATGTACATCCATTTTCAGTGTGTGCTGGGGATCATTGCCTAAGAAGAAACCAATAACTAATTGCCCTTGTCTCTTCTGCTTGAGGTTGTTAAGCTGTAACTCTCTGCGTCACTGAGTTAAAAGAGCAGAAGGAATCCCTCAAAGTGGTTACAGCTAATTGGGCAGCCAACCGGGCTTCCTTTGGGAATAGTCTGGGGATCACAGGTTCAACTGTCTGCTTCATCAGGTCACTGACTTCATGGGGGCTGGTCCCTGGGGAATGCATGCAAAAGAAAATTGCTTTGGAGAGTCAGAGGATGAGAGTATGTCTGTTAGCAACCCAGGGGCCACGAAAGCAATGGAAAACTGTGGCTGTGGGTCCCAGAAACATACTACCTGTGTTTGGGCATCCAGTTATAACAGCCATTTACATACCTCAGGTTACACATTCTGAGAAAGGGAGAAAAAGAGTTGGAAAAGGAGAGAAGAAGGATGATGGGAGAATGGCAAAAAGCATATGATCTCTCCACCTTGTAATCTTAACTCTTGAAAGCTCATTGGGACATAAGTGCCTGCCCAATTCCTGGCTGTCCCCTGGAGGAGGATAGAGGAAGGAACTACAATTTCTATGGATGGTCTCGTCGGATACCACCTACATCAAGGGTGTTGAGCAAGTCTCGTGTGGCTCCTATGCTGGTCTCTCCCTTCTATGACCTTACATTACTGCACATATGCTTATCACATTTTCATAAGGCAGGACAGTGTAGCTGACAGAGAGCCTGACTGGGAAATACGAAGACAAAAATCTGCCACTGTAACTTCCTAACCTGGGCAAGTCATTTAACTTCCCTCTGAGGCACTCATTTAAATTCCCTCTGTAAAATGAACTTGTATTCCCAGCACTTAGCTCAGTGACCAGCACATAATTGGTGCTCAAAAAATATTTATTGATTTATTGACTATTCAACTAGGGTGGTTTCTATGGATTTTTCCAACTCTAAATCTATGACTTGTGACCATGAAACATGTGACAGGGAGGCAGGAAGGTGGAGCCCAGTGGTTCTCAAATAAAGTATGGATCCCAACTTCTGTGAGACCAAAACTGGTTTCAAAATAATTCTATGACATTTGCCTATTAAAATACTTTCTTTGAGAGGATACTGGGAAGATGGCAGAGGAGGTCAGAAAATTCCAAGCTCTCCAGATTTCCCCACCAAACAAGACAGCATCTCAGAGCTGTAGAGCAGCAAACAAACAAAACGAAACAAAAAACAAACAAAAACCAAAAACAAGAGATGGGGCAGAACAGTGGTCCTCCCGGGATAATCAAAAGAAAAATCCCAGGACTGAGATTGGTCTCTGTGAAGAGTAAACACTTCTAGCTAGTTATACTGAAAGAACAAGTGGTGACCCCTGAGGCTGGCTGGGTTGGGAGGTAGCCTTGGCCCAGGCACAGGAATTTTCACTTCCTGAAGAATGTAGAGTTGGGCATCTGAGCCAGGGAAGACTGAGGGAACCCGGGAACCTCTGCTGATAAGGGACATTGGACCCAGGTGTGCTGTGAGATGTGGCCCTGGGTGAGGAGGAACCAGCACATTTCTGGTAGGGCAGAAGCAGTGGGGGAGGGGGGTGGGGAACGCTGCTGGCTGTGAGCACTTAAAGGAAGGCAGAGTTCTTGGTTTTGGTTCCAGGGCAGACGGAACAACTGAGGGAGGATCTGAGGCCAGAGGCACCATCTCCCATACCTCAGTAATTACAGTAACAAACTGCTACAAAACTCTCTCTCTCTCTCTCTCTCTTTCTTTCTCTCTCTCTCTCTCTCTCTCTCTCTCTCTCTCTCTCTCTCTCTCTCTCTCTCTCTCACACACACACACACACACACACACACACACACACACACACACACACACACACACACACACACACACACACGGCAAAGGAGAAAGAATCCAACCATAGAAAGTTACTATGGAAATAGAGAAGACTAGGGTTTGTCTTCAGAGGACTATACTGAAGCAAAGAAACCTTCTTCTATCCCAAAAAGTAATGTCAAATGGTCACCTATCCTAAGAGAATTCATAGAATAATTTTAAAAAGTCTTTAAAAATCAAATGAGAGAAATTGAGGAAAAAATTTAAAAAATAAGAACTATCCAAGAAAAACAAGATTATGAAAAGAAAGTCAACTAACTAGAAAAGGAGATTCAGAATCTTAAGAAAACAATTCCTTGAAAATTAAATTGGGCAAGGGGAAGCCAACTAAGTGATAAGAAATAACAAAACAAAATATAAAGAATGAAAAAAATAGAAAGTGAAACATCTCACAAGAAAAAACAATTGATCTGGAGAAGAAATCAAGAAGAGAAAACATAAGAATGATCAGATTACCTGAAAGCTATGATAAAAAAAGAATCTTGATACAATAACATAAGAAATGTTTAAAGAAAATTGTCTGAAGTATTAGAACAAGAGGGCAAAGTGGAAATAGAAAAAATTCACTGATCACCACCTGAAAGAGATCCTAAGAGAAAAACTGATAGGAATATCATAGCTAGATTCCAATAAGGCAGAACTACAATTAGAATCACACAAGACCTAGCAGCAGCTACATTAAAAGACTGCAGGTCTGGCAACACTATGAATTGAAGAGCAAAAGAATTGGGGTTGCCACTGAAAATATCATATCCTACAAAGTTAAGCATAATCCTGAATGAAAAAAATAGACCTTCAATGAATTACCAGATTTTCAAGATTCTGTTGCAAAGTCACCTGAAATCAATAGAAAATTTAACATATAAGAAACAAGAAAAATATAAGGTAAACATCAAAGACTAATTACAAGGGACTCAATAAGAACATACTGTTTACTTTTTATATGAGGAAATATAAACTGTATGTCTCAGATTTTTATTAGTAATTGGGTAGGTCAAAAGAAAGATTGGGGTAGAGTTGAGTATGATACGATACTAACAAGCAAACCATTTAGGAAAAGGTAAAAAGAGTAATTATCTTATGCAAACGATGTGTGAGAGGAAGAACTGACATGAAGGAATTAGATGGAGGAGGAGGGCTGGTGGTTCTGGAACCCTACTCTCATCAAAAAATAGGTTGAAGACAGAACTATATATATATATACATATGCATAAAAGTCTTCTGAATTCACAAAGAAATAAAAGGTATAGAGGATAGGGAGGCAGGAGAGGATAAAGCATGGATTTTAGAGTGAGGGAAGAGGATAAAGGAGAGGGGTGAGGGGAGAAGATAAGGGAGGGAATCTTTGGTGGGGGGTAGGTTAAGCAATAGGAGGACAAGGTAGCAAGTAGAAGTAAAGTAGAGGAGTCAGGAGGGACAAGAAATATGAGATACACACAACTGTAAAGATTAGAAGTACAATTTATTAGAGGAAAAAAGAGCAGGGGTAGTAATCATGATCTCAAAGTTAGAGCCCAAATAGAGTTAATTAAAAGACAAGGATAGGGAAACTATACTATATCTCAGCCATATTAACTAATATTGTTTATAACTAAAGAGCATAAGGTTGGAATACTGCTGTAGTATAGGAAATGATGAGTTGGTGGGGTTAGAAAAATATGTAAAGACTTGAACTTATGAAGGAAAATGTTATCCACCCTCAGAGGAACAGAGAACAAATAAGTATAGTAAAGTCTTACATAGATGCATATGAATGTACACTTCTATGTGTATGATTATAGAAATCTAAGTATATGTATGGGTATATGTGTATAAGTGTATGCATGAATACATGTGTATATATGTGTGTATATGTATGTGAATGTGTATGTATAACTATCTGTCCAAATATATATATATATATCCTTGCTTAATTGTAGCCTTCTTGGGGGAGAGGGGAGGGAAGGGAAAAAAGAGCAAAGTAAAAAGTGCACAGCAGAGAACAAATGAAAATTCACAAGGAAGCAAAGGAAAGTGGACAGCTCTGAACACAATGTGTAGTATTTACCATACAGGCTTCCTTGAAATGGAAATTTATCGCTGTATATTTTGATTCTTCTCTTATGCTCTGCTGCACACACGGCAATGCTTTTTTTTCTTATTGTGTATTTAAGTTTAAAAGAAATGAATGAAATATAAAATACTTTCTTTTCCAACTTCGTATCTGTGTGAGGCTGGACATTCTTCATACAATTAAACCAAAATAACATATTGCAAGAGGTTGACTGCAGAAGCAGATAAGAGAATCTAATTGTTTTCTATCAGACCAGACAGTAAAGTGATTTGCAGTAATATGAAAATAGGGCCACTCTTCTCCTTTAATTTGTTTCAGAAAATTTAGTTGTTCTTCATATAAATGTTATTTATCTTAACATATAATGAGTTATTATTATTTTAAAATGATTAATAAGTACTCTAAAATGTGTCAGTTTTAATTTATAATACAGTAAATATTGATATCAAGGAGTGCTGAGTTTAGCTTGTACCAGCTTGAGAGAACCACTTGTTAAATTTTCAGCGTATCTACACCTTGGAAATCAGCAAATGCTACAAATCCGGGCTTGATTTGTTGTTTTGTTGATTTCTAGACTCAAGAAAGTGAGGGAGAAAATGTTAAAAATACAGATTAACCAACCCACTTAACTCTCTTGTGAGCTGGTTTTAAATATTTACCAGCACACCCCTGGATATAACCTACATAAGCAAAGACTCTTTGGGGTCCCTCAATAATCCTTGAAACTGTACAAATTGTGAGAACTGTTGGCGAAGCAGATAGCAAACCCCCCCCCCCCAAATCTCAACAAAACAAAACCCAAACAAACAAAAAACCCAAACTCTTGACAAATCCTGTCTCTTTTACTAGTTGTATGATCCTAGAAAGTCTCAATGCTTTCTGAGCATTAGGCAGCTCTCTAAGACCTTAACTAATCAATGAGTCAATCAATATCCATTGATGAAGTGTGTCTTTTTGTGCAAGGAACTATGCTATAAAGGCAGGAGTCAAAAATGATATTGATGAGAACTCTGGAGAAATTGTAAGTGTGGAGACCCGTGAGAGAAGGAAGGGTAGGAGGGCTGGGACCTTTGAGGAAACTTGTTTGTATCTGATGACACTTTTCTAGGGGATGAAAACATCTGGAAAGTTATGTATGTGTTTGGAGATCCCTAGGCATTTCTGGCTTGGCTTGTTTGGCCCTAGGTCACAGAAGACAGAGGGGCAACTAGGTGGCACCATAGTGCAGAGAGCACTGAACATGGAGTCAGGAAGATTCATCTTCATGAATTCAAATCTGGCCTCAGACACTTAGTAGCTGTGTGACACTGGGTAAGTCACTTCACCCTGTTTGCCTCAGCTTCCTCATCTGTAAAATGTGATCGAGAAGCAAATGGCAAACCACTCCTGTATCTTTCAAGAAAACCCAAATGAGGTTATGAGGAGTCAGACATAAGTGAAATGACTCAAAAACAACATGGTATCCTTAATAGCAATCTAGGAATCTGTGCATTGAGAATGGTACAGTGACATGGTCCTCCTCCCCATGACAATATAACGCTTTTCTAGGGGCCAAAGACTTTGTCTAGAGATCATCTTTCATAGTGGATTGAAGCATTCTTTATTTATATGACTTGGTTCTGGTTGGGGTCAAAGATGGCAGTGTGGCTTAAGGGAAGGATCCCACAATGGGAACTAAGAGACTTGAGTCCTAATACTGGCTTTGCTGCTACTATTTGTGTGATAGTAAGTAAATAGCAACTTTTATAGGTAGGTGGTACAGTGGATATTGCATTTGGCCAAGCATTGGGCTAAGACCTGAGTTCAAATCCAATCTGAGATAATTGCATGCTGCATGGCTATGGGAAAGTCACTTAACCTTTATCTGCCTTAATTTTCTCAACTGTAAAATGGGGATAATGATAGCAACTACCTCTCAGTGTTGTTGTGAGGATCAAATGCAATAATGCTTGTAAAGTGCTGAGCACAGTGCCCAGCATATAGTAGGTACTTAATAAATGCTTGTTCCTTCCTTCCTTCTTTCCTCTCTAGGTCTCAGATTCCTCAACTGTGAAATGAGGTAACTGGTCTTGATGACCTTAAGATTCCTTTCAGCTCCATTTCTGAGCCCGCAAGACTCTCCCCCGCCCCCCAAAAACCAAACAAACCCCAGCCACATGGAAAACAAAACAAACCCTTTCATCAGAGATAGTTCTCATGCAAAGATTAAGGTTCAGTCATAGGAAGACATCATTTCTTCTTCTCTCTTCCTCTGATCTACTGAATAAGTTGGAGGAGAATTATGGCAGCCTTTCCTTCTTGTATTTCTACTCTGTTGCCTAAGCCCAGACAAGATGATTGTCCCATTTCTTTCCCCCCACCAAATATTTCTTTCCTATAAACTTTTTTCTAAAATAACTTAGTACTACTTTTCTCTTGGTTTTTGTGACTGTTCTCACTAGGGAGCTTGGCTATTTTTCCAGAAGATCCCAGAGGATATGGGTTCAAATCTTCACTCTTACTAGGTGTGTGCACTTAGGTAACCACCATCACTACCACCACCATCATCTCATTTACACTGCATTTGAAAGTTTCCAAAGAACTTTACATATGCTAATTCAGTCAATCCTGACAACACGCCTGCAGAATTGGAGTCAAATACTGGAAGTGATTTGTCTAATGAGACAGAGAGCACAATTAATAGAACTAGGTTTTGAACTCGTGTCTTCTGACTCCAAATACTTCGCTGGATTTTATGCTACTTACCATAAACTAGAGAGGGCAAAGCATTGGACTTGTTTGAATCTTGTCTCACTGTGTGACAATGGACAAGTCACATCACCTTTTGACCTTAGTTTTCTCATCTGTAAAATGGTTCATTAAAAAGAGCATTGGCATCAGAGGAGCTGGGTTCAAATAATGCCTCTCCCATTTTGTAGGACCTTGGGTAAATCATTTAACCTTTTAGGGCCTCAGTTTCCTCATATGTAAAATGAAGGTGTTGGATCAGATAGCCTCTAAATTTCCTTCAGTTCTGAATCTATGAGCCCATAAACCCATGATCGTATGACCTATATTATCTACCTCATTGAGTTGTTGTGAAGATTAAATAAATTAAATAAAATGATGAATGCCCTTTGTAAATTTTACATTGTAAATGCCTGTTCTTATTGTTATCATTATTAGTATAAAGGACGAGAGGAACTACACAGAATCATTTTTGTTTGGGAGATTCACTCCCCTGCCCAGGACTTGTATTCTGAAAGAGTATGAGCCAACTGTAACCCAAAGAAACACAAATTCATTAACAGTGCTCTCTGAAATGCTTGCCAAAATCAAACAAAAAGAAATGTAATTGGGAATAGACAGATGAAAAGGTCATCTCCATCCCTAACCACATAATAGGGCTATTAGAATGCAGAGATCATTCCCCTGGTACGATGGAAAAGAATAGGAATACTTCACTGCAAAACTACCTTGTTTTCTCCTAAATCCAGAAGGGAGATGCTTAGAAACATTCATGCAATGCCAGTCAACCCCTGGATGGTGTTCAGTGTAGTCCAGTGGCTGGGCCAGGGAGGAGGCTGTTAATGTAAAAGGTCTGAATGGAAGCTATTGAAAAACCAAGCATCAGGTTTATCACCTCACCTGCCTGCTGGTGTAGTTCTTTGTCCTTTGTTTTTGAATGGGGCCAATGATATCATGGTGATGTCTTGACTTGTGCATGAATTGGACTGAAGTGAGGCAGAGTTGCACAAAGTCATCAGCCTCACTCTCTCTTCTAGAGTCATCAGAGTTCAGTGGCAAAGCAAAAGTCAAGATGAATGGTGATGGCCTGGGATGGAGTGGATGACCTTGGTGTCACAGCACCTGCTTCAGCCTTCAAGGCTGTTGGAACAAATTGTTCTCTTTCACTCATTCCACCAGAGAAAATCTTCACATGCTTGGGGTAGACACCCCCCCCTCTCCAATTCACTGATTGGTTTGAGGTCTGTTGGTTACCCTCAACCTGGTTTATTCTGTCTGCCACGACTGTTTTACGAGGGTGTGACTGCTTCACATGCTCCAGTTTCTTGGAGCCAAGGGGATAGTTAGGTGAATCAGGTGGACACCAAAGGTGGATGAGCAGCCCTCACACCAGAGGGGCTACTCTTTCCTCCATCTCCTATAAGCCCTTCTTCCCATCCCATGATCTTCTATTTCCTCCTACTTCAAACTCATAGTAAGATAAGCTGCAGCTCCCTAAAGAGAAGTTCCTAGCTTCTTTTTTCTCATGGGCTTTAGGAGACATAGAGCTATTGCCTCCAGTGAGACTCCAGTGCCCTCCCTCTCAAATGATCTTATATTTGAGGGCATTATGTTCAGTTGTTATTTATTTACATATATTTATGTCACATATATTCTTGGAGGCTCTTGTGGCCTCCATTAGAATGAAAGGGACAGCTTCATTCTTTTGTACTTGTCTCTACCACCTAGCATAGTGCCTGGCATACAGCTGGCTTTTAATAAGTAGTGAATCATTCATGTTGTGGATACTTAAAACAAGGGAAGAGTTCTCTAAGAGGAATTCCTAGGAGCTTTCATTCCAATCCAGAAGAAATCCCAGATCATAGATTTAGAGGTGGGAGGGACCTCAAGAAGCCTGATCCAGCCCCTCATTTTATGGATGAAGAATTTTAGCCCAGACTGGTTGGACTCATCTCAAGATCACACAAAGAGGAGGAGATAGAGGGGGTATTTGAAACCCAGTCCTCTGACACCAAATCTAGCTCTACTTCTTCTGGGCCACAATTTTTGGTAACTTTCCTATTACAAAGGGAATGTCATGGTACTGCCTAGATTTTGTAGACACATTTTTCTACAAACATGGAATAAGCAGAGAGGGCAATTATTGGTTATGGACTGCATAGCTATTTAAACCATTCAAGTCATTCAGAAGACTGAGGGAGCAAGGTGAACAGAGCAGAACACCTGAGATGGGGTCCCTGTTCTGACAAGAAGGGAAGCTGCATAAAATTGACCATATTGTTTAATCCCTGAGAGCCTTAGTTTCCATCTGCCACACAGGGGTGATGATCATACTCCTATCTCTCTTGTAGAGCTGTGGTGAGGACATCCTTCCTAAAACCTGAAGCGCCACAGAAACGTGTTACTTGCCTTCCACATTAAGCATACCTCTGTGTGCCAGGTATTGCACTAAATGCTGGTCATACAAAGATGCAAAGGAGATGGTTCTGCCCTCAAGACTCTTACCTTCTCTATTGACCAAAGATGTAAGTTGTAAGAAAAGGAAACACCCATCTTAACAGTGAGGTGAGAATGACCACCTTTCCCCTTGGCATCAACATGCAGAAGATGTTATGAATTCATTGGATGTGGGAGTATTATTTCAGATAGATAAATTCTTTCTGCTTTTGGCCCCTTACATTTCAGGCAGCTAATCTTACCCATAAATAGTAGAAACAAAATTACAGATGAACGTGACCCCAAAAACAAACAAATAGAGGCAGTGAGTTACTGGCCATTACAACAAACACTCTGGTAATAAGGCAAATCACTTCTCCCTTCAACTCCTCTGAGCAATCCAGTTATGTCCAGTCCAGAGGATCTTAATGAAGGAAGGAGAACTAAGGTACACAAGGCAGAATAAAGGGACACCCTCGCTTGGCTCTGCCTACAAGCCCACATACAGAATCACTTGTCCTGGTACAGGCAAAGTCCCACAACATTCCATTTCTAAGTACTATATGGCAAACTCAATTTCATTTCTTTCTAGGACTCCAAAGGATTATGAGCAAGATTTTGCCCAAGGTTTGATGGGATTTGAACTAGATTTTCTCAAGAGCCTTTATACTTCATGTCAATGCTTAACTCCAATGGAAGCCTTGCTGAAGATAATCGGATAAATGAAGTACAACACCAGTCTTCATAGCCCCTTCCAGTTTGCTGAGACAAAGCAGCAACAAGCTACACAGAGGCGCAGTCTGGCGACACTACCTCATTTTCTACTTCGAGGCAGAATGCCCATACTCCAGGGCATAATTTAGGCTTTGCCACCAAGATGGATCTCACAACTGAATTCGGAAATTCTGCGCCTGTATGTGTCTGGGAATTAATGTCTGCCCCACCCCTCCCTCACCCCTTTTCAGTTATTTCTGGGATTAAGTACAAAACAAAACAAAACAAAAACTACAGCATGGTCTATCTGACTCTCTCACAATTGTCTTTGGGGTTTGTGCCTTCCAATTCACATGGGAGGATGGTTGAATGAGGCTTTGGAGATAGATTCAAATTGTCTTTCAGACTGCAGAAAACAGTGCCGGCCTATGTGTAATGAACCCTAGTGCTTCCACAACTAACACTATGTAGATATTATATAACACTATATATAATATACAATATACTATGTTCAGATACAGGAAAAAATGTTAAATATATAACATGGCATGAGCATGCATGAACATGTTCATAAGAGAACACATTAAAACCCAACAGTATGCACACACGTATATATCAACATGTGAACATATATATATGTATGCATGTATGTTCATATAGTCTTTCAAAATGAGGCCTCTTTCTTATTGCCTACGTGACTTAAATTAACCTCTCTGGGCCCCAATTTCCTTATCTGGAAAATGAAGGGATTGAATTAGAAAGCCTTGGAAATCCTTTCAGGTTCTAAGTGAAGATCGAGCCTTCCAATTGTCTTCCTTTCCTCCTTGTGATACATGCTGACATATTCAAACAATGATAATAATAATAGTTAATATTTGTACAGTACTTCAAGATGGCAAAGTCCTTTACATGATAGATTCTCTTTTTGATAAATACCCTACCTTTAGACTTTGGAGAACATGATTATACAAAAGAGCCACAAGACAATGCCTTCAAGGGGCTTCTGAGTACAAGACAAGTATGAACCCCCAGACATCCCAGGATTTCAGGGTAGCACAGTACAATAGAAAGAGCACTGGGTTTGCAGTAAGAGGACCTGAGTTCAAATCTCACCCTGGCTATTTGCTTTAGGCAAGTCACTTCACATCTTTGGGACTCTGTTTTCTTGTCTGTAAAAGGAGGGGATTTGGAATAGAAGTCCTCTAGTCCTTCTGGGGTAGCTAAGGCGCACCACAGTGCAAAGCATGTTGGATCTGGAGTCAGGAAGACTCATCTTTGTAATTCAAATCTGGCTTCAGACACTTATTAGCTGAGTGACTTTGGGCAAGTCATTTAACCCTGTTTGCCTCAGTTTCCTCATCTGTAAAATGAGCTGGAGAAGGAAATGGCAAACCACTCCAGAATCTGTCAAGAAAACCCCAAATGGGTCATGAAGAGTCAGAGACAACTGAAAAATGACCAAACAACAACAAACTAACTCCAAATCTAGGATCCTATGATTCTGTGAAAGTACGCATATAACTGAATTGTGTGCATAAATCACATTTATTTTATTTTCAGTTCTACTTTCTCTCTCTCCTGCCTTTTTCCCATTGAAAAAGCAAGAAAGACAAAGTCCATTACAAACATGTACAGTGTTTGTACCCATGGTTGGTTCCACAGTACAGTGTGTGAAAGCCCCAAGGAACCTTAGAGATCATTTAACCCAACACCCTGATGTTACAGATGAAGAAGTTGAGATGCCGTGAAGCTAAGAGATTGGTGGATGGCAGAACTGATCCTAGCACCAAGGTTTTCTCATTCTCAGAGCTCATCATCATGTCTCCACTTCCTGCATTTCCTCCAGAAGCTCATATCTATTAGATGCTTGATCAGGACTACTTGATCTACAGACTACTTGGGAGCCACTAGGGAGCCATTGATGGATTACTGCAAGGAAGTAATGATGAAAGTACTCTCTTCTTTAAAGAAGAATGACCAGCTCAAGGTGCATAAGATGGATGAGGGTGGGGAGAAATTAGTAACTGGGAATAGAAAATGAATTAGGAGACGGCTGCCAGAATCTAGGCAAGTAGTGTTAAGGGTATGCCTGATTTTAGGATGGCAAGAACAGAAAGGATGGATGGCTGAAAAATCACAAAGAGAGTGTCTAAAGGATCTGGCTACTATTGGATATGGGATCTAGGGAGAGGGAAGGGTCAAAGAGAACTCCCAGGAGCCTAGCTGACATGTAGGAAGTCTGTGCCTAATTCTACAGTGATTCTCTTTGAATCGGGAGGATCCTTAACAAGAAAGTTACTTAATCAACTCAGTAAAAATCTCTGTTATTTATGAATGAATCAGTCCTTTTGGAAACTTTTTCAGCATTTCGTACAGTTCCTGGCACCTAATGGGCACCTAATAAATTCTCGTAGACTTAATTTGACCTGATAACTTCTGCTTTTTAAAAAACTGCTCAGACCAACCGAAGGATCAAAGGAACAAGTCTTCCCTCCCTCCCAATCTGAACATGTTAATACTTTTAAACAAGATACAAGAGATTTTAAACTAGTTATATGTAGTTTCCCACGAAGGGTGATTTCCCGGAAGAAGGGAGGAATGGTGATTCCCCAGTCAGGGGTGCTTCACGTCCATGCAAACTCAACCTCCTGTTTCTCATCTTGAAGTCTCAAGGAAGATAAGAATCTGTTCCCATCTATCACCTTCCTCAGAGGAGTGAATGTGGTGAGCACTTGGTCCCCGGTGTCAGAGAATCAATAGGAAAATAAACCACAGAAAGATGAAGTGCTCCAGGGAGTTTCCATGGAATTCAACCTCATAGTTTCTTTTCAGTAATGATTTCTTTTGAACAACCGTGTCCTTTAGGGTTTTCCTGAAGGCCAGACCCATAACATATAACAGATATCCTTCTTGTCCTAGACTCAGGTTTGAAACCTACATGGTACCTACTAGCCACGTGATCATTAAACCTATCTGATCTTGATTTGCTAACCTGTAAAAAGGAGAAAAGAAGATGCATACTAACTATTTCACAGGGTAGTTGTGAGGATAACATGTTATAATGTAAGTAAAGTACTGTTATTATTGGCCTATAATAGCAATGCCATTATTGATATTACTGAGGAGATTGGAATTCCTTCAATCTCTATGTAGACTCAGCATTTCAACAAATATTTCCTTCTTAAGTGTCTAACATCTATTAGATATGGGAAGTATAAACACCAAAATTTAAAAAAAAACCCGTGCCTATAGGAGCTGACATTTTTCTGGAGGCTACAACATGTAAAATAGATACAAGATCATCTGGGTAGAACAGGACAAATAATTACGTGAAGGAGAGGAGTGAATGCATAGTGGATAGTGAAGGCACAGAGATGGCCCATGGACTTCAGGGAATGACCAACCAACTGTTTTAGGAGGAATGTAGAGTGTTGGGTGAAACATAGTAATGTGAACTAAGCCTGGAAGGTAGTTTGGAACCAGTTTCTGAAGGACTTTGAATGCCAAGCATAGGTTGGAAGAATCCAAAGCAACAGGTAGAAGGTGCAAAGAGATAAACTGAAGCTTGATGGAAGGAAGGGCTTCTCAACAATTTGTTTTGATTTTCAGTCATGTTGGACTCTCTCTGACCCCATTTGGGGTTTTGTCGGCAAAGATACTGGAGTGTTTTCCCATTTCCTTCTCTAGCTCATTTTACAGATGAGGAAACTGAGGCAAATAGGGTGAAGTGACTTGCCCAGGATCACACAGCTAATAGTGTCTAAGGCTAGATTTGAACTCAGGAAGATGATTCTTCTTGACTCCAGGGCCTGCATTCTATCTACTACGGCGCCACCTAGCGGCCCCAATTTCAACTAGAATTGCCCCTAAGTGGCAGGGGCCTCCAAGAGACATGGTAGATTCGCCGCTCCCTGAAGGTCTTCAAGCAGAAGTGAGGTTGTTCCTTGTTAGTAAGTTACAGGGGATTTCTTTGGTGTATGGACTGGATGAGGGGGTCACTTTAGTCCCCTCCATCTCCTGAATTCTGAGGCTCTATGAGTTTGCATATTGTCCTCAAGGCAATAAGGATGCCCACAAAGCTTCTGAATGAATGAATACATGAAAAAAACATTGATTATCAAGCGCTTACTGTATGCTAAGCACTGGGGACTAAAGCAAGACAGCCTCTGCCCTCAAGGGGCATTCTAATAGGGAAAGACCACTTTTGTTGGAGAACGGTCCCAAGGAGGGTGTTTTGGTCAGGGTCCGTCAAATAGCATTTATTAAATACCTACTGTATGCTAGATACTGTGCTAAGCAAAGCAAAACAAAAACAATCTCCGTCCTCTAGGAACTTACAATAGAATGTAGAAGACAACATGAAAGCAATTACGTCCAAAACAAGGTCAATGAGATTATCCCGGGGCGGGGGAGGGGGGCCAGGAAAGGGCTTCTTGCAGAAGGTGAGATTTTGGAGACCCAGAGGAGGAGGGAGGGGGAGAAAATCTGAAACTTTTGGAAGTGATTGCTGAAAACGGAAAATAAATAAATTAACAAATTTGGGGGAAACAGAGGCTCAGGGACATCAAAATGACTTTTCTAAAGTTTCACAACCTGCAAGTGACAAAATCTGGATCTGAAGCCACCCTAAGTCCAGGCTTTTTCCATTCTACCATCATGGAGCCTTCCCTGGTGCCCAGTTTGGGATCTATGCAGACCAGACTCTTCCCAGACTTCTAATCTAGTGTCTCTGCTGGTCTGTGGGGTCTACCTATGCCTCTGAAGCTTGGCTAATTTCTCCTAGTCTTGGTTCCATTGCCTTTACTGCGGCTTCTGCCCTTGGTATGACTATTATACTCGTGCCTCCCCTTCACATGCTGGTCAGTGTCTCTGAGCTACCCAAGGCCCAGAGCAAGAGGACACGTGAAAGCATCAGGGACATAAGGTGGGGTCTTGGGTTACTCTGGTTTATTGTTAATATTTAAAGCACATAAATCTTTGTTAAAGTCCTACTCTAACGCATCTTCATGATAGAGAAGGGACAGACTCTGGGTTCTTAAAGTCTATGCCAATGTAACTTCTGTGAAGACCTACTAAGCTGCCTAGTATCTGGGTATTTTCAGCTCTTAGCATGATGTATGTAGGTAGTAAGGGCTTCAGAAATGCTTGTTGACTGAATAATAGACTATGTTATAAGTTAACAGATCTACAAGTAGAGGGTGTATCAGGTCATCTAGTCTAACCTTTCATCTTTTCCTCTCATGTTAGAGATGATCAAATTGAAGAGACCAAGGAGATTATGCAACTTTGTCCAAGGTCACACAGGTGGTAAATGTCAGGGGCAGGATTTGAACCAGAATCCTCTGATGCCAAAGCCTTTCCTCTCTATCACATTGCTTCCATGTCTGATTCAGCCTGTTATACAGTAGGTACTTAATAAATGCTTGCTGCTATCAGCTTTGCTAGGATTAGGGAAGTTCATCACCAGAGTGTTGGCCACCAGATAATCAATTTTTTCAGCCACAACAACTGAATGTCTGAGGGCACACAGAGGTTATGATCCAGCACCATCAGAGGAAGTCTCCACAGCTGGACTGGCTTTCTGGACTCTTCTTCCTCTCCTATTGTATCCTAAAGACCTTCTTTCCTGATTGGTGATTCCCTTCCAGGTCTACCATTTTAGGAAGGATGCTAGCCATGTTTCAGCTTGCTTGTACCTTGACTTTTTCCTCTTCTTGGAAGTACAGATTTTCTTACCTCCACTCTGTCCCCCCCTTTCCAGTTTCCCTTTATGTGTTGCTGTCTTCTCTAATTAGAGTGCTAGTGACCTAAGGAGAGATTCCATCTTACTTGCCTACATTTGCATTCCCAGTACTTAGCACAGTGCTTGGCACTTAATAAAGATGTCACCTGTTTACTTATCTGTCTATCTATCTATCTATCTATCTATCTATCTATCTATCTATCTATCTGTCTGTCTGTCTGTCTGTCTGTCTGTCTGTCTGTCTGTCTGTCTGTCTATATCGTTCTCTTGTCTGTCTCCATATCATCTGTCTATATCTATCTCATCTATCTATATATTCTCTATATCTGTCTATTTGAGTATCCACCTGTACTTATTGATCTATCCACTTACATCTATCTGTCTATTTATATCTATCTACCCACCTATCTACCCATTGATATCATTCATTTATCTACCCATTGATCTCTCTCATCTATCTCTCTGCCATCTCTCTCTCTCTCTGACCTACTTTCTCTGTCTGTCTTTCTCCCCTCTTACTACTTGTCTACCTCTCTATCTCTGTTCCTCCCTTCCCATTTACTAACCTCTCCATCTCTCTATCTCACATCTATAAATCAATCATTTATCTATGCATCTACAGTTTGATCTTACAGATACCTGAATAACTGAAGTCAGGCATATACAAATAAAATGAAGCAGAGACAGTAGGCACTCACTCATCCAGAGTTGAGATCTGAATCTAAGGCTACTCTACCAAGAAAAATCACACTCTACCCCCCACTCCCACCCCAGGCCTCCTATACCTCAAGTCTTTTTCCTCCCTCTTTGGACAGAAATTCTCTTCTATAGTGATTAATGAGTTAGAGAATTTTTTAAAAAGGCAGAGACAGTATATTTTCTTCGAAATAGAGAGGCTGGGTCACAGGTTTTCGAGGAATAATTATCTAACCCTTTCCTATTAGCACATTAACAGGACAAAATTTATCCAATTAGTGATTTATATCTTGGGCCCTGAAGGAATGAAGATGCCAGACCAGAGACACATTATTTTGTGGAGCCTGGCCAGCCAGTGAGTCTCTGTCCCACTCCCTCTGAAGGCGGAAAAGAAGAGGGCAGTAGGGGTGAGAGTCTGGCTGGGGAGGTGGTTCTAGGCACCTGGAATGGGTTCTGAAAGGGAAAGAGGAGGCTAGTAGGACTGCAGGATCACCCATTCAGAGCTGGAAAGACTTTGTTTTACAGATAGAGAAACTGAAGCTCATGGAGATTAAGTGAATCACCCAGGTTACAGAGGTAAGTAACCATTAGAGTGGTGATTCAAACTTGCATCTTCTGATTCTGATTCTGACCGATGGATTTATATCAGTCTCATAAAAACTCCCCAACTTCACTGTCTTCATGTTTAATTTTTTTGTCTTCTGAAAAGCCCTACTGAGCCTCTCTAGGCATCACTCCCCTAGAATGAAGAAGCTCTGAGGTGTAGACCACTCTTTCATCTTTGCCACTGGGTGGGAGGGAAGAAAACAAAAAGAAATTTATATGATCATTTTTTTGTACATTTGGAAGGAACAGTAAGTTGTGCATAGCATGTCTGTAGTTTCATGTGCAGTCATCTTTTTTAATTGTACTATGTTACGGAAATGCTTGTTTTAGCCGATAAATTAAAATACAATTAAAAATGTTTAGTTATTTGCTGGCTCAAGAAGGCAGTAGCCAAGGCAGTAATGGGAAGAATCTAAAGGACTCAGGTTTGGGTATCAGGAGACCTTGACTCCTGTGCCAGCTCCGTCATTAACTTACTGTGTGACTTTGGAGGTGACTTGACTTGACTTGACTCTTAACTGGGCTGCAGTTTGTTGATCAGTAAGTAAAACAAGAAGTTTGAACTAGGTGTTTTCTAGCTTCCATCTAATTCAAGTCCACAAGCATTGATCAAGCCCCTACCAGGTACCTGCTTGTGCTTCTTATGATGACAAACCTGTGAGGGACAACCTTCTACTAAGAGCTAACATTTAGACAGTGATTTAAAGTTTGTAAAGTGCTTTACTTTGCCTCTGACTCTTGCTGAGCAACCAGCTCTCCTAAGCTGATTTGTGTGAAGGGTAGCTAGGGGGTGCAGTGTATTGGGTGCTGAGCCTAGAGTCAGGAAGACTTGTCTTCCCGAGTTCAAATCTGGCCTCACACACTTACTAGCTGTGTGACCCTGCATAAGTCACTTAACCCTGTTGGCCTCAGTTTCCTCATCTGTAAAATGAACTGGAGAAGGAAATGGCAGACCACTCCAGAAAATCCCAAATGGGGTCATGAAGAGTCAGACTCAACTGAAAAATGACTGAAGACCAGCATAACATGTGAAAAACCCAGGAAAGTAGGACATTTGTCCTTTTCTCTCACCTAGCTATCCCTTTAACCCTTCAGGGGTTAGCCACGTGCCTCCTTCTTTAATGAAATTATTTACTCTGGAGACCCAAAGTGGCTGGGCCTCTTGCAGTAAATTGCAGGTTCCAAGTTCTGCCTGAGGGAACAGCTTCCTAAACTATTAAAGGCATTAACCTTCCCAGGGAGGAGATCCCTTTGGGCTACTGGTAGCTTTCCTATCTTGAATATTTATTATGAAATACTGTCTGGAATACACAGATCAGCCTTGAAAATGCTGAGTCAATAGAGGTGAGTCACCATCACTGTTAGGCTGCAGACCTGGTCCAGTAGATGGAAGGGTAGTTGCCTCAGCCTACAGGCGTAGAACAGGAAGGACCAAAGTCCTTTTCTCCATAGGCATTTTCCGCGCTCAGGATCACTAAATAACTAGGTCAAGGGGCAGGAGGAGTAGAGGGAGAAAAGACAAGGGGACCATGGAAAGGAAAGTGGATCTAAAATGAAAAAACCTGGATTCAAATCTTGACTTTGCTACTTCACTGTGTGGCCTGAGGAAAACTGCTTCCCCTCTCTGGGTCACAGCTGTCCCAACTGCAAAAGGGGGTAGTTGGACTAAAAGATGATCTCTAAGGTCTCTGATAGCTTTAGATCCTCTGACCCTGCACAAGGATTTTATAAAAGTCACAAAGAAACACATTTCAAAGGGAAAAAAAGGCTTTGGACATGTCTTGTTCTCTTCAGCTTATAGCATAATAGTGCCTCCGGACCAGTTCTGAGGCACATAAAATGCACATACATTATGGACATGTCAATTTCAACAGGCTTGTAATTCTCAAGTATATCAACTTGCTATAACCAAATTGTTCTAACTTTTAAAAAAAATTTTAATTGAATTATTTTATTTGTTTTCAGTGTTCGACAATCACTTCCATATTTCTTAGATTTTTTTCCACTCTCTCCCCCTCATTCCCCCCTTCCTCCCTACATTCCTATTCAATGCATGTTGCATAGAAGAATTAAAATGAACTGGAGAAACCATAAAACAAAACAAAACATAATAAAAAAGAAAATGGTCTTTTTCTATCTGAGATCCAATTCCATAGTTTTTTCTCTGGATGTGGAAGATGTTTTGCCTCAAGAGTCCACTGGGAATTTTTTAAGTCCATGCATTGCAATGAAGTACTAAGTCTACCAGAAGAATTCCTCACACACTGTGGTTGTTTCTGTGTACAAAGTTCTCCTGGTTCTGCTCCTTTCACTCAGCATCAGTTCATGTAAGTCTTTCCAGGCTTCTCTGAAGATTCCTGTTCATTGTTTCACATAGTACAATAGTACTCCATTACATTCATACACCACAATGTCTTTAGCTATTCTCCAATTGATGAGCATCCCCTTGATTTCCAGTTTTTGGCCACCACAAAGAGAGCTGCTATAAATATTTTTGTACATGTGAGACCCTTTCCCATTTCTATGATCTCTTTGGGATAGAGTCCCAGAAGCAGTCCTGCTGGGTCAAAGGGTATGCACATTTTTGTAGCCCTTTGGGCATAAATCCAAATTGCTCTCCAGAATGGCTGGATCTGCTCACAGCTCCACCAAAAATTAATTAGTGTTCCAACTGTCCCACATCTCCTCCAACATTTATCATCTTGCTGTTTTTTCATGTTAGCCAATCTGATAGGTGTGATGTGGTACCTGAGAGTTGTTTTGATCTGCATCTCTCTAATTAACAGTAATTTAGAGCATTTTTTCATATGATTATAGATAGCTTTAATTTTCTCCTCTGAAGATTCCCTGTTCATATCCTTTGACCATTTATCAGCTGGGGAATGACTTGTATTCTTGTATATTTGACTCAGTTCTCTATATATTTTAGAAATGAAGCCTTTATCACAGACACTAGTTGCAAAAATTCTTTCCCAGTTTTCTGCTTCCCTTCTAATCTTGGTTGCATTGGGTGTTCTAACTTTTAAAATTCACTGGATGAGGGAATTCTCTCCATCAACACAAGTCATTCATTCTGGGTGGGAAACAGCAACAGTTACTATTGATGATCACTCTGGTTCATCTCCAGGCATCCCAATGAACTGGTCACTGGATTCAGATGGCTCTGGAGGAGAAGTGGGGCTGGTGACCTGCACAGCCCTGCCTCACTCAAAACAAAGTCAAGTGCAAGTCATGTTATCATTTCTCTGATGGCATGGCCTTCTTTGGCAATGAAGGATGAACACAATTAAAACACCTACTAGGTGTCACATATCATGTTAGGATACAAAGACAAAAAGAAACTATCTTTGTCCTCTAGAAGCTCACATTCATAAAAGCACAAAGAACAGTGACTTTCTCCTTCCCAGTGGCACCAGTGGCTCAGAAAAACACAATTTGACAGTTGGAGAGGAACTTAGAGTTCATCTAGAACAACCTATACACCAAAGGAATCTCCACCTTTACGTATTTGGCAAGGAAAAGTCCAGCTCTCCTTGAAGACTTCCAAGGAACTGTGAACTCTAATTGGTTTAATAGCTGTCAATAACTATAAGGAAGTTTTTCTTGACATTGAGTCTACATTGGTAACTTCCCCTTTTCACTGCTGTTTCTGCCCTACTGGGATCAAACAGAACAAATCTGTCTCCCCTCCACAGTATAGCCTTGCAGGGGCCTTGAAGATAGCTCTCATGTCCTGACTCTCATCTTCCTTTACTCCAGGTTAAACATGCCCAGTTCTTTCAACCAATTCTCAGTTCTCACATCATGGACTCAGGGTCATTCACCATCTTGCCTGACCTATACTAGACACTCCCCACATTGTGAATGTGCTTAAACTACAGTACCCAGAACTGAAAACTTACTCCAGATGAGGTCCGTAGAGAGTCAAGTACTGTGGGACCATCACCTCCCTATTCCTGTAAGATCTGTCCTTAGCTTTTGTGGCTTCTCTATCCTACTGCAGACTCATGGAGTCCATTGAAACCTTACATCATTTTTGGAAAAACTGCTTTCTATCCTCCCCCCATAATATTTGTGAAGTTGATTGTTTTTTTGTACCCAAGATACATTGATCCTTACCAAAGTTCATCTAATTTGGTTTATCCAATATTCTAGCCTGTCAGGATCCTTTTGGATCCTGACCTGGTCCTTCTGTTTTCATGTTAGTTATTGTTCTTTCTATGCCTTTATCCTCCATTAGACTATAAGCTTCCTGAGGGCAAGGACTGTCTTTTGATTCCTTTTGTATTCCCAGCCTTAGTACAGTGCTTGGCACATAGAAGGTGCTCAATGAATGTTTACTGATTGGTTGATTATCCATGTCATTTACAAAAAATATGAAACAGCCTAGGGCCAAACCCAAATGCTTGAAATCCTGGAGCCCTGAGGCACACAAAGACATTGAACCATTAAGATAGAACCCATCTGTCCCTCCCTCCCCCCATTTTACTGTTTTCAGCTTTCCTTCTAGCCTTTCATTCTGGGTTTTAGCATTCCCAACACTATTTCTATGGGGCCAGGCCACCCTCTTATAAATCATGTTGTCTTACACGGCCAGGCTTCAATCTTCTGTACATTTATTTTCAAACACTCAGATGCTTCATGAACAACCTGTGCATCCACATTGATCTCTTCAGATGATTTTCATCTTTTAGCATAACTGGAATCGACTCTACGGCAGCAAAACCAATAGCCATGTACAACTCTGTTCAGTTCTCAGAAGCTGGGCTGATTCTTCTCATCACACATCCTTGGAAAGCTTTCCCTTCTCAGCATCACCTCCTGGCTTTCCAAGTCCCATCTAAAATCCTAGCTTCTGCAAGAAGCCTTTCCTAACCTTATTTCTAGCATCTTCCCCAGCTGACTATTTCCTATTTATTCTGTCTGTAGCTACTTTGTATATTGTTGTTTGCACACGGTATCCCACATTAGATTGTGAGGACAGAGATTGTCTTTTGCTTTTTTTTGGATTCCTAGAATAGTGCTTGGAACATAGTAGGGGCTTAATAAAGAATTTTTGACTGACTGCTTCATTCTGAGATCAGTAAATTGACCTGTTCTGCTTGTAAAGTCAATAACAGAAAAAAGTCCTGCTTTACTTTTAAGACAAGCTGTAACAAAACTTCAAATATAACAAGCTGCTTTTTTTGTCAGGATATTAAAGCATGCTCTGTGCTAACTTCAAGGGAATTCTTCCTTCTGACAACCCCCTCCCCAGCTATAGTGGTCCTGAATAAGGCTTCTTCTGAGCTGGACCCTAAATATTGGGAGTGGATTTTTCTTCCCTGCCACATTCTAGCTTTAATTAATTATTGTCTCTCCTACTCTCCTCAAAAAATGTTGACACCAAAATCTATGGGCATGGAATGGAAGTCATAGGTGATTTGATTAGTAAAGAAGAGGGAAGAGGTGGGAGAGGGAGGGAGAGAAAGAGAGAGAGAGAGAGAGAGAAAGAGAGAGAGAGAGAGAGAGAGAGAGAGAGAGAGAGAGAGAGAGAGAGAGAGAGAGAGAGAAGGAAAACTGTAAATAAGTATTGAGGGCATCTAGGTGGATAGAGCACTAGGCTTGGAATCAGGAAGACTCATCTTCCTGAGTTCAGATCCAGCCTTAGACACTTATTAGCTGTGTGACCCTGGGCAAGTCACTTAACCCTGTTTGCCTCAGTTTCCTCATCTGTAAAATGAGCTGGAGAAGGAAATGGCAAACCACTCCAGTATCTCTGCTAAGAAAACCCCAAAATGGAGTCATAAAGAGTTGGATACAACTGAACAACCACAACAGCATTGGGTCCCAGATAGAAGCATCTTCCTTTCTTGGAAGGAGTGGTTATGTGTGGGTGTGGACATTAGAGCAGGATCTTTCATGGGCTGTGGTTAGTGGGTTGGGCATGAAGCTTCCTGAGAAATAACCCAATTAGGGGACTGTAGGGGGAAGGACAGGATACCTGCCTAGGTTTCACCCTCCCACTGCTCTCACAGCTTGAGGTTGCAGAAGCAGATTTCAAAGCAGTTGAGACTCTTAGCTGCCTGAGAGGTAGAAATGATGTAACATTAAAGTCAAGGCCTTGTAGGAAACTAGGAAGCAAGGAAGAGAAAATTTCTTACTAACAACAACAACAAAAAATACAAGCATGTATGTAGCCCTGATATATTGCTCTCAGTTTTACAGAATAAATATGCAGCAGAACCTGACAGATCTGTTCTGTACAGATCACAACCTCTCCATAACTGAAAAGATAAGTCTAAAAGAGTAACCAAAGGCTCAGAAAGTGACTTGTCCAGGGTCACACAGCTAATAAGGGCCAGAGGTGGGATTTGAACCTATAGCTTTCTGACTCCAAGTCCAGCACCATATTCATAGTGTAACATTGACAATCAGTCAGGTATGTGTGATTTTAATATAGGAGACCATCTTAAGAGTCTTAACTAGTATTTGTATGATAGTTACTAGCCGTGTGACCATGGGCAAGTCACTTAAACTTTTTTCACATCAGTTCCTTCATCTGTAAAATGAAGGTAATAATAGCACCTGTCTCCCAGGATTGTGAGGATCAAATGAGATAGTGCACCATAAAAATAAGCACTATAAAAATGCTAGCTATCATAGTCATCAATATTAAGGATAGAAGCCTTTCTTCATATTTTATTGATGTGCTTATCTTAGAAAGCTTGAAACTCGTGATATACATATTCTGTGATGATGAGACATGTAAATCTAATATTTTTTCACATATCTGCCCATAATACTCACACAGACAAAAGCTGAGACAGATTTAACTTCTAGAATTCTTTTGGATTCTTCTGACTAGCATTCCTTAGAGATCATCTAGTCCAGACATTCTTAGCCTTTTTTTTGGTCATGGACCCCTCTAGTCATGTCCAGTGATGCCAGTGGGCCCCCTCTTAGAACAATATCTTTAATGCATGCAATAAAATACATGGGATTACAAAGGAAACCAATTACTGCATATGAAATATAGTCATCAAAATATAAAAAAAAACCAAACCACATTTACCGACTCCAGGTTCAGAAGCTTCGATCTAACTCAATCTCCTTATTTTATTTTATTTTTTGCTATAAATCCAAAGAAGACTAAATTTGATCACTTTTCAGTGCACAATTTAAATTAGACAATATTGAAGAAATTAAAACCACAACTTTTTTAAAAAATCAAATGTAAATGCATCATGGATTATGTGATTTTTGCACACAAACAATCAGGGCAACATTGGTTTAGAAGATAAAAGTCATTTGTAGAATTTTATGAAAGGTGATGGATGATTATGAGCAGTGCAGTGTCATAAAGGAGAGAGAAGCAGTAGAGGGTAAAACTAGTTTAAAAAAATATTGGAAGAGATGAGGCTAAGCAAAGTTATCCCAAGGGCATCAGATGATGAAAATGGAAGGATGACAAATAATAGAGGAAAAATAGAAAAGATCTGTAAAGATTATAAGAATGGCTCTTTTCACTATCAAGTCTAGAGGAATTGCTATACTTGGACCCTAACCTAACAGTCCCAGACATGCTTGGAGGGGAGGTAGAAAGGACACTGAGAATCACAAAGATGGGAAAAACACCTAGAAAAGGTCAAATATATATAGAGAAGACACAACGGTGAGGAAGCTGAGGAGTCAATATGTAAGGTAACTCATGGAGGGAAAGATGCTAATCATAAATAAAATCTTGGACTGTTGAATTTCCTCCAAAAGTAACTGAGAAAACATTAACTATTGACCAGTGAGACTGGTCTCACTGTACATAAAATCTGTATGGGAGTCTTCTAAACATGTATCAAGGCATCCTTGATGAGATCAATGGTAAGGGGAACAAATAGGCATTTATAGGTTATAGTCAACAGTGGACCACTTTTTTTTTTTTTTTTTTTTTTACCATTTTGTGATTGGCTGAAAGATGTAGAGGATATAAAATCTAATTATGTTTGATTATGAAAAAGCATTTAGTTGAGTAGAACAAAATGCCAACTTAAAGGCTCATCCCATTCATTCATCAAATCCATTCATGAATGAATGAATGAAAAAGCATTTGTTAAGCACTTACTATTCAAGGCATAGCCAGCAAGACAGTCTCTGTCATTAAATTAGGTTTTGAAAGGGGGGAAGGGGAGAAGAGGAGAGAGTACATGGTAGCATGGCTTGTTTGCAAAAGGCTAGGAAGTGGTGTGTAGCCTGCTCCTAGGAAGGAGGTGAAAAATCACTCATCAGAGCTCAAAGTCCCAGGAGAAGAGTTCAAATTCTGGTGGGAAGAAGAAGAGTTCCATATTGAGGTTTGCTCTGCAAAGAATTAAAAATGAGCATTCCATAGAAGGCAATGGAGAAACACATGGTAGACAAAAATAGGATGCATCATACAACTCACGAGGAACGTGGAAGAAGAGTAGGAGGAGAATATGTCCTCAAATGTGTGATAGGATAAAAATTTGCTAGTCATTGGATAAAGATGAGGAATGTCAGGTGGAGAACCAGAATGCTTTATTGGTATATAACTGAGGAAGGTCTCCAGCAACTGGGCAGTCAAAGACAAGTTGTAATCTTCACTAGAGGGGTCTTCCAAATTGATAATAGATCCATGAGTATTTAAGTGTGAATAAATAAAAAATTCAGTATGATATGGCAAACCATCCTGATTAGCTCCTGGAGTAACTTCGCCAGTGACAGATTCTTTATTTCTCCAAATTTCTCTATAAAAATAATTCTAACCTCATAAACAAAGAAGTCATATATCAAAAACCTCGTATGGTACAATTGTAGTTAATGCTGCATGTGACAATCACAGACGTCTGTTTCAAAGATAAAAGCAAAAAAAAAAATCCAGGGAGGGAATAAAATCAATCTTCTCTCAGATTTTCTTTCTGCAGAACTCATATGACATTGATTAATAGTGATGGAAAGGGGAAAAAAAGTCTGCAGCTGAATTTTCAACTCCCTTATTTTACATATGAGGAAACTGAGGCTGGGGTGGGGAGAACTTGCCTCAAGTCATATAATGGCAGAATTGGAACTAGAAACCCAGGTATAATGACTGAGTTCAATGCATTTGAGTACCCAAACCATGGATGTTTCATGAGAGTTTGTGAAAAATTCTTCTTAACCTTTATCATCTCTGTAACTGGCAGAAGTTGGTACCAATGGTAGATGATGGAGAATTGGTCACTGACATTTTGAACTATGGTAGACATGGCAGACAGCAGGAACTGCAGGCATGGCCAAAAATGGGAACATAAAGAGATGAGGTTCTAGAACACTGTTATGGTAGAAGAAGCAACTATTCTCTGACCCCATTCTGTCTTTGCTCTGCTCCTTCAATGGCCATTCCCCTCAGTAGACGACACCTTATTCCCACCTGAGTCATCTGGCTTTTCAGCCAACAATGACCCAGACACAAATTGTAGGATGACCCTTGTGCCAGAGGCTCCCAACCAACATGAAGGGCCTGCACATTATTTTGTGAATTCTTATAAATTTCTCTGCTCCACTTGAATGTAACATTCCTGAAGGGAGTATTTTTGCTCTTTTTTTCATATGTACAATGCTTAACATACTTCATAAATGCTTGGTGAGTGACTTATGGCTCATCTATCCTAACTCCAGGAGAACCTGGGAACTTCAGTCTGGGGCTAATTTGCCCTCAGGGATCATCACTGGCCCCCTCTTAAATAATTTTTTCCCTCTCATCTGCTTCCACACTTTTTCCCCATGTAACACTTGGGAACTTCAGTTCATTTGCCCCCAGTAGTGGCTATCTGGGTTTTCCTTATAAGCACTCACATGCAACATATTTTGAAACATATAACAGGTATATATAATACATATATGTATTTGTGTGTATGTGTATGTAGATATATATGTATAACACATGACTGTGGCTCTTTCTTGTTATGATTCTCCCCTAGGGATTTTGTATGGCTTTGGCTTGCTCCCATGTGCTGTTCCCTTTACTCACACCTCCATCACCAGGACTCACATGGCTCCCAGGGCCTTGCCAACATTCTTCCTTCCCAGGCCACCTCTCCTGCACTGCCCTGAAATGTATCTGGAAGGGTTGGGGCCAATTCCTCTTGGTTCATGTGCTGAAAGAGTCACTGCTATACACACAAACACACATGTATACATACTTGTTCAGTTGTTTCAGTCATGCTCAACTCTTTGTGGCCCATTTGGGGTTTTCTTGACAGAGATACTGGAGGGGTTTGCCATTTCCTTCTCCACCTCATTTTACAGATGAGGAAACTGAGTCAGACACGGTTAAGTGATTTGCCCAGGGTCACACAGTTAGATTTGAGCTCATGAAGTCTCCCTGATTCCAAGCCCAGTGCTCTATTCTCTGTACCATCCAGATGCCCAACACACACACACACACACACACACACACACACACACACACACACACACACACACACAGATCTGATGTTTCCCAGTTACTCAAACAGGGTTGATTTTCCAAAGTATGCTCCCAGAATCTGGTCAGCTCCTCTTAGTTACTCTACCTACAGTTTGGGTGTCCAGTATGGTCTCTTGAGGTAGATAACTGAGCAAAGAGATTAATACACATTATTTATCATATAATAGACCCCTTTCAATCACATTTACATGGTCATTTCTGAATGATTATTTTAAAGTTAGGAAGAGATTTTGAATGACTCATGATATCTTTGCCCTTTTGATTTATAGGCTTTATTTTCTTTCTTCTGCTGCTGAAAATATTACCATGGGGATGAGATCAGATTTACCTCCTAAATTTGCACCCAGATTTCAACTTCAAACTCAAATCCTTGCCAGACAAAAGCAAGCCTTTCTCAGATTTTTTTCCCGGATGAAGTTAGGTCAGTAATCAAACCAGTTTGGAATGGGTGGATACTGTACTGTCATTTGGTCCCCTGAGCTGGAGATTCAGTTCTGTGTCACTAACTACATTTCAGACTGGACATCCTGGAGACATCTCAAACTCAAAATGTCCAAAATTCAACTCCCTATCCCCTCTGAAATCTTCCTCTCTTCCAAACTCCCCTATTTCTGTCTCATCATTCTAGTCTCCCAACATCACTGTCGGCTTCCTCCTCCCTCATCTCGCACAACCAATCAGTTGCTAAATCTTGCAGTTTCTACCTGCACAACACTGAACTCCTTCTCTCCCCTCACAAAGCTACTACTGCAGCGCAGGCTCTCATCTCCTCTCACTTACATGATGGCAACAAATCGATCACCCATCCTGAATACTGCTATCAGTCATTTTCCTTAAGCAAAGATATTAAAACCATATTACTTCTTAACTCAAAATATTTTGGGGGCTCTCTATTAGCCACAGGGTAGAATTTGAACTCCTCTGTTTACCTTTTAAAGACCTTTATACCTTGCCTTCTCCCTATCTTTACATCCTCACTCATCATTCTCTATCCTACATTCCACAGTCCAGCCAAATCAGTTTTCTCTCTTTCTCCCAGAGGAGACTCCATTGCCCATCTCCATGCTTCTGCATCGATTGTTTCAAATCTCTGGAATGCACTCTCTTCCTATCTCCACCTGGCTCCAAAAAGCTGTAGCATGCACTGTGGCCATACTCCAGTAAATCATCTCAGCAGACGAGCTAAACCAGGTTGAAGGTAATCAAGAGGCCTCAAACCTATAGGTGAGTTAAGGGGTATGTACTAAGCATGTGAAGACTTCCCTGGCATAATGGGTAGATGAAAACAATTTGTTCCAATGGCCATGAAGGCAGCTGAAGCAGGCACTGTGGAGTGCTTAAAGCTTGGTCACCAGCGTCATTCACTGCATCCTAAGACATCGTCAGTCATCTTGATCTCTGTCTTACAACTGGACTTCGACGACTCTGGAAGAGAGAATGGGGCTAATGACTCTGTGCAACTCTGTCTCACTCAAATGCAATTCACAACCAAGTCAAGCCATCACCCTATGATATCATTGGTCCTCTTCGAAAATGAAGGTAGAACAACAGAATCCCTCCATCCCTCTAAGATTCAGCTCAGATAACATCTGAAAGGAGCCCTTCCTGATCCCACCAGGTGCTAGTACCTTCCCTCCCAAGCTACTTCATATTTAACCACTTTGTAAATATTGATAATTACTCATATGTTACTTTACATTTATTCTATTCTGATACTTACTATGAAATACGGCCTTGCAAAAACAGAATTCCCTCTCTGAACTCTGGTTTCCTTTACTACAAAATAAAGTGGTTGGATTATATCTGAAGTTCTTAACCTGAGGTCAGTGGAATTCTGTGGGTAGCTTTCAGGGGATCAATAGTCTTGAAGAGGGAAAAAAAATCTACATCTTTGTTTTCACTGACCTTTAGCTGGAATTCAACATTTTTTCAAAAATTAAGTCCATAGGTTTCACCAGGCTAGCAAAGGGTTCCATGACCCATAAAACAGTTAAGTCTCTCTGGCCTAGGTGAACTCTCTGAAGTCTCTTAAAACTCTAAATATTATGGCTTTAGAGGACACCCAGTCCAGCTTCCCATCCAATATCCTACACTATGCCTGAATGGTGATGATTTAGCATCATCTGTTGAACACTCCTATGATGGGGAGATCACTACTACACAAAGCAAACAACTATGGTTGGGTAGCTCTGACCTTTGCAAATCCTTTCCTGCCACTGACCAAAATTCTAACACCTTAAACTCTTAATTGGTTCTCATTTTACCTTCGAAAGCTACACAATATTAAATCTGCCGCTTCTGTGTGATACAACCTTTCAGACACTTGATGAAGGCCATCCCATCTTCTCTAAATCTTCTCTTTCAGGCTAAATATTCCGTATTCTTTCTATTGTCTTTTTTTGGGTGGCATGAGGTCCAGACTGCTCACTAATCTGACAAGGATCCTGAGAACAGAGGAGCATCTGACCTTGCAAAGAAGGCCCTGCATTTGCATCTTTGAATCATTTTCTCTGGGAGTGTACCTGTTGTTGGATCATTTCAGTCGTGTTCAACTCTGTGTCTCCATCTGGAGTTGTTGGGACAAGAATAATGGAGTGGTTTGCCATTTCCTTCTCCATCTTAATTTACAGATGAGGAAACTGAGGCAGATAGGGTTAAGTGACTTGCTCAGGGTCACGCAGCTAATAATTGTCTGAGGCTGGATTTGAACTCACAAAGATGAGTCTTTCTGACTTCAGCCCAGTACTCTATGCACTGTGCCACCTACCTGTCCTTGGAGTGTCCATGATGCTCATGTAAAAATGTACTAACTATTCCTAGCTTTGGCCTCATCTCTGCTAGAGCTATGGCTTTCTCTACTCACATCAAGGGATATCTGGCCTGGCTGTTCCTAAATACTAAAATGGAAAGGTGAAGTATGCATTTGAATGGTTCAGGGATTAAAAATGACCTGCCACTCATTCCATCAACCAATTAATCAGCCAAATCACAAGTATTTGTTAAACAACTACCATCTGCCTGGCACTGTACTAAGACCTGGAAGACACAGACCCAAACAAAACAATCACTGCCTTCGAGGTTCTTACCTTCTCTCCAGGATGACAAAATGAACACCTATAAGTACATTGAAAGTGGAGACAGACCAAATGGCCTTGCTTTGCTTGTGCTGACGCAGTAGACCGTTTCAGTGACAGCCCGACCTGGCACACAAGAAAGTAAGGGCACAGACATGATGCATTATAGATGGAAGCAGAGCTCAACATGCCTGGAATCCTTTTCGTTTTTGGCATCTGCTCCAAAAGAAGGGGAGAACTGGGAGTGATCTTTTGGTTGTGTCCACACTGATAAGGCATATACTCTTAGGAATCTGTGTTTCATGAGTTGAGAAGGCAGGGTGCAAATGGAAGGAAAGACCTGGGGAGCACACTCCATGTCTCCTTCCTAGGTCAGGGGAAGTGGGGGAGGGGGTGAAAAGAGGTCTCCCTGAGGAAGGTTCTACAATGGGCCCCTGCTAGTGAATGAATCTGGAGGGTTCAGAGAGTCCTCATCTTTATGCAAGACGCTTCCTCTTTAATCCCCACTGCTTGTATTTCATTTATTTACATTCTATTTATTCATCAGCAAGCTCTGCCTGGAATTCTTCCTCCATACTCATTCACTGTCAATTAGGCTGCCATAAGCATGATGGCAGTGACCCTGGCAGTGACCCAGGCCATTTCCTCAGGATGACCTTGGGTCTAGGACGCTTGTCGGCCATGGGGAGAACAACACCGTCTATCTCCCTGTGACATTTGCTTATGATTTGGCCTGTTGCCTCTGTTTGTCTGCCTCAGGCTCTCCTGGGCTCCATATATTACTGTCACCTGGAAACCTTGTGTCAGGTGATGCTGGACCATTAACATTCATCCATGAATAACAGCTCACACTTCTGGGGTGCTTCCCTCTAAGCAACCCTGTATGTGAAGTGAATCTGAGTATCAGGATCTCCCTCTTACAGGTGCAGAAGCCCAGGTGTAAACTGATCTGTCCAAAGTCACACAGACAGGACCATTAAGCATCATTGGGATTCAAACCCTGATTTCTTTATTCATCTTCCAGCCTCTTTCCACTAATCATCAGAGACACAATTAGGTCTCTTTTATTGCTTGTATAGAAGAGGAGGCTGGTTGTCAGAGGTCTTTGCACATGTCAGTCAGATGGTTAAGGACAGTGTCTGAGATACCCTTTATCAGTACAGGTCAGTGCGCTCTCTTCAAATTATAGTTTTCATGTGGGCTAGAATACTGAGAAGGAAAAGTACTTGGTAAGAGTCACACAGCAGGATTTGGAAAGACTCACACCCAGGTCTTTGCTCCCTCTCCATGATGCCTTGCTGCCTCTTGGGGCCACAGAGAAGGGCGAGAAGAAACAAGTAACTGAGAGGAGCTAGCTGTATCGTAGCCAACACAGAAAGCGCCCAGGCTGTGCCCTAACCAACCTTCCTCTTCCACTGTCGGTGAGAAAAATTTGGAAGCTTACTCTTTAAATTATGCATCTAAAGTCCTGCTCACAAAATATAGTTTCTGACCTGCAAAAAAATAAAAATCCCAGGTAAGAAAAGGAGCAAGACAGGGCCTGGCAGCAGCAGCAGGGAGAGAGAAGAGGCCACCAGCGAAGGCTACCCTAGAGTCAGGCTGCACATCTCTGCCTGGGGGTTTATCTTCATGTCCCTGGTCCCAGACTACAGTGAGTAGGATAAGACCTTAGCAGGAAAGGCCCTGCTGAGCAACTGGACAAAGGGCAAGCCTGAGCTCTCCTGTGCTAAGTACAGAATCGTCCTCCTTCATTTCCAGGAAATGACTGGGAAGTTCAGGTCTTGAGATGGCGAAAAGAGTTTCAATTTAGCCCTCATTACATTTATTGAGTATCCATTACAGTCTCAGGCCCCTCTGTCTACAGCATCCCATGCTGCTACTCTGGGCTCTGGGAAGGAAGAAGAGAGAAGGAAAAACACAAAGAAAGGAAGAAGGGACGAGAGGGTGGGGAAGGGGAAGAATGAAGGAAGAAATCTAAAGCTGCCAAAAATAAAACAAAAACATTGGCCCCAGGGCCCAGTTCCTCATTCGAGCTCTATTCCTCTACTTTTAATAAGAAACCTGCTGACCTTGGTCAATGAAGATGAATTTGTCATCTTCCGCATTTCTAGTACTGGATAATCTATATGCTCTATTTTAAGAACATATGAGGATGCAAGAGAGATGCAAGAGGAGTCCTCTAACCTGCTGCCAGTACTCAGATATTAAAACCAAGCTTCATTTGTCCCTCTGTCTCCCAGGCATTAAAGAACCTGGAAGGGGATGGTGTGGATGCTAGGTGGAGGAGTGATTCTCCTGCTGACTGGATGGTGGAGCTCGATGGTGAAAGATATAGACCAGACAACTGCCATGGGTCAGGGGCGACACTATAACAATCTCACCCCCCGCCCCCACCTCCCCAGGCTGGGCTCTAGGGGCTGCCTGCTGCCCCAGAAATCCTGATGCATAGCCCAGTTGGAGATCCTGGAATGGGTTGGGGGACCTAAGAATGGAGCACCTGCTCTTCTGTTCACTCATGTAGCTGCAAGGAGCCTTGGAGGATAGTGTGGGAAGGAGTGGGATGTTGTACCTTGTGATATATGTATTCTTTTTTTCCCTTTAATTGGGCTATGCTCTTATCTAATCTAATTAAACTGCTACAGCATCCGAGTCAAAGTGAATGAAGCAGCGTTGGGTCAGGAAAGGAAGGGCTGTGACCAAGAGATGGGCAACTTGAGCCATTTGAGTGACTTACACTCCCCAAAAGAATTCCTAGGATGTAGCTGTTAAGGGGTAGAACTTCTATGCTGGGTGATTGACAAGATCCAGGCAACAGTACTGTTACAGAATTATGGTCAGATGTGGGTTAGACACAAGGGACTCAAGATGAATTTTAAAAGCAATTATCTGCAAATAATGGTAGTTGATGCAATAGGCATCTAAAGGAATTCTTCCTTCTCTCTTCCTGGATCAGATATTTCTCCAACAAGCTGAACGTAGTTGAATAAATGAGTTTGCCTTAATTAAGCAAAACACTAATTGATTTCCACCTGCTAAAGCAGGGAACAAACTTCCTTGACAACAAGAGGTTACTGTATTTTTTACCCCTATACAACCTCCCCGCCCCCCTGCTCCCCCACCTGAATCTCTGTAGCAAAGTCAGATCCCACGAGAACCTGGACACTGGAGGTTGTGGAGTAAAGTCATGTGTGTCAGGAAATGTACTCGACAGCATTCTTACAGATGGGGCAGGGTGATGTCACAGGGTATTTGCATAAACCATCTCTACTCCACATGATCTGGAAATGTATTCTAAGGTTTGCCCAATGAATTATGCATGAGAGTGTATAGCATGCCAATCATTTCAAAGGAAGAAATAGGACTAATTTTCTTAGCATTTGCTCTGCACATATGCTAAATGAATGTGTAAAAGGAAAAGCCAGATTAGGAAAGCTATATTTCGATAGAGATGTCTGTGCTGGGAAGGGAATGAGTCACACAGAAATTGAGATTGGCAGCCTCCAGTTGCTCATTCACGTGGCCAGACTTCCAGAATCTCCCTCCTCAACCTGGGCTTCCAGAAGCTTCCAGAAGAGGAATGAGGCGGGGTGGGGGGGAGCAGCCCCAAAGCTCCTCTCTGTGTCCAGCATCATTTCAATGGGAGGGACCTTAAACTCACACACACTGGCTTCTTTCAAGAGACATTTTGGGGGAAGAAAACACCACAGTTCTCTCAATTCAGAGCCTGGACGGACCTCAGGGCTCATCAAGACTGATGCCCTTATTTTACTTTTCAGTCTTTTTTGTGTTTCTTCCCCCATCCCCCATTTTATTGTTTAATGAACAAGTATTTATTTTCTGTCCTCATTCTGCACATTCAATTTAAAAGTTTATATGTACACGCACACCCCCCCCACACCCACTCACACACACACACACACACACACACACACACACACACTCTCACACACACATACATGCACACATGTATTTTAAAAAACCTTTTGTAACAAGTATGCACAGTCAAGTAAAATAAAATCTCACATCATCAGGCCCATAAAGGAGAAATGATTTGCCTGAAGTCATAATGGTAGTAACAGAGGCAAGATTTGAATCCAGACCCTCTAACCCTAAATTCAGGGCTTTTGCCTACTACCTTAGACAGATTCTAGTTACCGGCTACTTGCTTTGTACTGAAAACAAATGCCAGCGTATTACTTTAGAGTAGGAGATGTGCCTGACAGAAGAATGAGAGCCTGTTTCCTCTTCCTAGGTAGCAGGTTCACTCAGGAGACTGAATTACAAATCAGAAGGTGACTTTTGCGAACTTAGTGTTGGGAACTGGAGATAACAATCATTGTAAAAATAACAATATTAAGTTCTTTAATGTTTCCCATATATTAAGTCATCTGATATTTCCCTGGTGAGGTAGGTGCTATCATTACTGGTTTTGTTCCCATTTTACAAATGAGAAAACTGACACACAGAGAAATTAAATGATTTGTCCAGGGTTACACAGTGGGCAAGAGTCTGAGTCAGAATTTGAACTCAAGACTTCCCAGATCCAAGCCTAGCACTCTATCCATCATTCTGCCTTTCTGTCTATATATACATAAAGGACAGTTCTACAAAAGCTTAATAACAGAAGGCTAAGGTTTGACGAGTCCTCCTTTTTGCTCTTAATCAGTGCTAATACCAAATATAAAAGAGTGTATAAATATTATAGAAATAGCTCACATTATTATAGTACCTTAAGGTTTACAAAGCATAGTCCTCACAACAGAAGGAAGGAAGAAAGGATGGAAAGGAGGAAGGAGAGGAAGGAAAGGAGCGAGAAGAAAAGAAAGGAGGAAGAAAAGAAGAGAAGGAGGTAGGGAGGGAAGGAGCTCTAATGTTCTATAATTCTTCCTGTGTTAGTTGTATACTAGTATCACTGGAACCCTTGAGAGATGTGACCCAGCCCACTGGGGCTGTTAGCCTGGACCCTGGAATCAGAACACTTGGGTTCCAATCTAGCCTCCAATGCTTACCAGTTGGGTAACCTTGGGTTTCAGTTTCCTCATGAGAGGGGGTTCAACTAGATTCACCTCTGACTTTGGGTTCATCTCTAGATCTACAGTCCTATTCCCTTCCTTTGGTTCAGACTGGCATTCGAGCCCTGGACACATACAAACCCCCACGCCCAGAAAAATCCCTGTTTCACACCTATGAGAGTCTATCACCAGAACTTGGGAAGCAAATGAAATGCAAAAGAGGAAGGTGATAATCTTTGAAATTCTCTATCCTGCTGATGGCTCCACTCTTTATTGCTAAGCAACCACAAAGAATGTGAACAAATTAGTACATATCAAGAATGGTCAAGGAAAAGTGTTCAGGAGAAATCTCCCTGCTCCAGGTGAAATTTGCCTTGCAGTTTGTACATATGCAGTTAACTAGAGTGGCTGGCATGGTGTGGCACTCACTGCTCTGAATGAGAACAGAGGGAGTCAGCCTCAGCAATGGGGGGAGCTGGGTCACAGATATATCCAACCCATCCCTTGGCTGGTGCCCATTCATTGAAAAGGTGGGGGAGGGCTTCAAAGAGGCAAACTGAAATTTAGAAGCTAGATAACTTTTCAAGTCCAACCCAGTGGGGACAAATCTAATAGCTCCCATTCTCATATCAGTTTCCCAAGGCCCTGAAGACATTTCAACATTTATTACATGGTGCTTGAAGTCTGGCCCAAAGTTTAAGCTCAATAATAAACACATTATTCTTACATATGAGGAAACTGAGGTTCAAGGTGGTAAATGATAACACCTGATATCACTACAGTGCTACAGAATTTGCTTTACATGCAGTATATTAACTAATTTGAGACTAGTGAATTGTCCATAGTGAATGTGGTGTGCTACTACACTCCCACATCAGGGCTCCCTGGCCCACATGGGCCACTCCAGTGTGGAAACAAATGTGGTGCCACTCTGGCTACAATGTAGCTTGTGTCTGTTTCCTTTTCTCCATTCCCACAATAAGATTACTCTTCCTCAGGCAAAGGTTTGATCATGTCACTCATCTGGTCAAAAAACTTCAGTGCAACAGCATCTAAACTCCTTGGCCTGGCATTCAAGTCCCTCCAAAATCTGACTCCAACCTGACTCTCTGGTCTTATCTTACATTGCTTCTCTTCATGTCTTCATTTTTTAGCCAAGCCAGTCTATTCACACTCTTCTCTGGTCCTTTCCCTCAGTTGTCTGCTTTTATCTATTCCCCAATCTTAGGACAGTCCCCTTGTCTCCAATCTTTGCCAATTGAAATCTCATCCATCCTTTAAGATCTGCTTTGAATGTCACCTTCTCCATGTCCCTTTGTCTCCATAACCCCAAATTATCCCTCTCTTATGAACTAACCAAATAAAGCAGCCAATAAGCACTTATTAAGCTTCTACTATAGGCTAGGCATTACCAGTGGCCTCCTAATGACCACTTTTATGGCCTGTTCTCAATCTTCCTCCTTCTTGGCCTCTCTGCAGTCTCTGACCCTGTTCATGACCTTCTTCTTTAGGTCTCTTCTCTTTTGGTTTCAGGGAGACTGCTCTTTCCTGGTTCTCCTACCTGTCTGACCACTCCTTCTCAGTTCCCATTGCAGGTAATTCATCCAAGTAACACCTGATAACTACTGGTGACCCTCAAGGATCTGTTCTGGGCTTTCTTTACTTCTCCTTCCATACTCTTTTGCTTGGCGATTTCTTCAGCTCCTCTGGATCCAATTATCCACTCAATGCAAATGATTCTCAGATTTATTTGTCTAGTCCTAACCTCTCTTCTGACCTTTAGTCTCATATCCCCAACTGCTTATTCAATGTATGGAACCAAATATCTCATAGGCACCTTGAATGCAACATGTCCAAAGTGGAACCCTCTATATTTGCCCTTAAGCTTTTTTCCCTTAATTGTTACTAATGAGGGCTCCACTATCTTCTCAGTCAACCAGGCTCATGGCCTGGGTGTCATTCCCAACTCTTTGCTCCTCATATCTAATCACTTGTCACGATCTGTCATTTCCATCCTCAAAACATCTCTCATAAATGTCTCCTTCTCTCCTTTGACATTCCATTATCCTGGTACAGGCCCCTACCACCTCACACCTGAACTACTCCAATCATCCTCAGCTTATTATGTCTTCCTGAAGTTTCTCCTCACTTCCTTTCACTGAGCTGATGTGAAAGTGCAGATCTGACCGTATCACCCCTTCTCCTATTTAATAAACTACAGTGGACCCCTACCACTTTCAAGATCAAATACAAAATCCTCAGTTTGCCTTTGAAAGCCCTTCCTAATTTGGCCCTTTCCTACATTTTCAGTCTTCTTACACTAACTCCTCTCCAGTTCAGTGACACTGACCTTCCTGTTCTTCCTTGTACACTACATTCCACTGCCTGACTGGACATTTGCTGGCTCTTCCTCATGCCTGGTCCTCTCTCCCTTTTCATCTCTGCTACCAGGCTTCAAATTTCACCTAAAGCCCCACCTTCTGCAAGAAGCCTGTCCCAGCCCCCCTTAACCTTAGTGCCTTCCTTCTGATATCTCCAGTCCATGCTGGTTCTATCTTTTGTGTGCAGAGTTGTTGGAATATTGTCTCCCTCATTAGATTGTGAGTTCTTTGCAAGCATGGATTGATTTTGCCTTCCTCTGTATGTCCAGCACGTTATAAACACTTGTCAACCCAAGAATACAAAAGGAAACAGACTCTGCCTTCAAGGAGTTGACATTTTGTTGGGGGAGATGCTGTGCACATATCTAAGTATATCTAAACATATACATAACAGAAGGAGGTGATCTGGTGACTGAAGACAGTAGGAGTTGGGGGAGGGGTCAAGAAAAGCATCATGTGTAAGGTGGTATTTCAGTGCAGGAAACAGAAGGTTTCCTAGGAGGTGGAGGGTGAGGAGGGAGGGAGCACATGGGGGGCGACTAGTTGCAAAGGCAAGGGGACAGGACACAGAGAGTCATGTACGAATAGCAGCAATAAGTCCAGTTTGGCTGGACTGTAGAGTTCTTGAAGAGGAACGATGTATACACTAAGGCTAGAATGGTAAGTTGAGGCCATGTTGAAAAGGGAATTAAATGACAAAGTCATTTCTACTTGACTTCAGAGATCACAAAGAACCACTGGTGTTTGTTGAGTAGAGAGATGACATGGTCAGATCTATGCCTTTGACAGCTGAGTGGAGAATGAGTTGAAGCAGGTAGATTGATTAGGAAACTATGGCAACAGTCCAGGTGAGGAAGGACAAGGGCATTGAAACAGGGTGGTGGATGTGTGAATGGAAAGAGTGAGATGGATTTGGAAGGGTTTGTGGAACTCAATTTGCCATTTGAAGTTCTTGGAAACCTCCCAATCTTCTTGCACCTTGGTCCTGCCCATGTACTCAACAGTCCAGCTGTATTGGCCTATTGGCTGTTCCATGAGTCACACATGACTCCTCTCTTTGTGTTTTTGCATTGGCCATCCTTCACAACTGGAATACTTTCCCTCTTCACATTTCCTTTTAGTTTCCCTGGCTTTCCTTTAAGACTGAGGATAGTGGTTCCCTTGAAAGAAATAGGGAAGTTTGGAAAAGGGGAGAGTTTGAGGGGAAAGATCATGGGTTTTGTTTTGGACATGTTGAGTTTGAGAGGGGACATTTGTCTTGAGATGGTCAAAAGACAGACAATATTTCTGGGACCACATGGGACTATATTTCAGGAGAGAGATTATGGGTGTTTGTGTCTATGTGTTTATGTACATATACACATGCATGTATATAAATACATATCTGGCTATCTATTAATCTATCTATGAATCTACATCCAGGAATCTTCCACATAGAGATGATCAACAAACCCCTTAGAGTTGTTAAAATCACCAAAGGAGAGAATGTCACCATGGACAGAGGCTTGAGGGACACCTGCAATTGGGAGATGTGATATGGATGATAAGCCAGGAGGAGTCAGATATGTCACTTTGGTAGGAGAACCAAGAGAAATCAGTGCCATGAAAATGCAGGGAGAAGAACACATGGGAGGAGAGGGAGGTCAAGAATATCAAGTGCTACAAAACAATCCAGGAATGAAAATGGGCCATTAGGTTTATTGATTAAGACATTGTTTCCATCTCTGGTAGTCTGATAACCTTTCTTAGCACTTTACATATCCCAATTTCTTCTGGGCCATAAGGATTTTTAATTTAACCAGTGTTGCGACTTCTTTCACCAAGAGGCTCTGATCTGTCCAGCACTTAGAGGATGTCTTAGGTTGTTGCCCAAGGCTCATAGAGGTTGACTTACCCATGGGCACACAACTAGTGTCAGAAGCAGAATTTGAACCCAAGACTTCCTGACTTCAACTTGCAACTCTAACCTCTCTGATACTACTTTTTTTATACTGTCTTCATCTGCTAACACAAATTATTTGCCAAGTCTGGAATATCTTCCCTCTTCATCTTCACCTCTTAAAATTCCTAGCTTCCTTCAATGCTTAGCTCAAGCACATCATCCCACAGGAAACACTGATTCAGCTGCTATGACCATCCCCTTCAATTACTTTGTATTAAATTTATACTTAATCTTTGATATGCACGTGGTTCTCCCACCCCAAAATAATGTAAGTACCTCAAGGTCAGGGGTTATTTTATGCCTGTTTTTATATCTTCATCACCCAGCACAGTGCCAGATACATGTTTGCTGAATTTAAATGAATTTGCATATGTATTTTATTCTTACATAAACACACACACATCCCACCCACTACATAGTAGGTTCTTAGGACAAGAAACATGTTTTTCATTTCTACATAGTCCCTCCCAGTGTCTAGCACAGTGCCTTGCACATAAAAGGTGCTCAGTATAGGCTTGCTGACTTGATTTGAACTATGTAAATTTCCCCACCACTTAATCTGACACTTAGAACAAGAACTAGGGAAAAAGGTGTGGATACGAAGAAATGGAAGGAACATTTCCTTCTTGTCACCTCCCCTGCCTGTTTGATTGATCACCAGGCATTCAAGCCTAGTGCTTCCTTGATCCTAATTAACAAATCTTAAATATGAAAAGGGGGGCAAATATGATTGCCTTCATTTTTAAGAAGGGAGTAACAGAACTGATCTGCATAAGGTTCCATGGGACTTCAGAAGAGTTTTATTCATTAAGGACCATGGACAGTGCTTCCTTACCATGGTGAAAGTGATATATGTTAAACTGTTTTCCCCTGGTGACTGAAGATCAATTCTTCCACCAGGACACAGGTGTTAAGTAATGTTAAGGATCTCCCTTAAGCTCATAAGAGCCAAAGAACTCAGGCTGCAAATCTAAGCTGACACATGACATCCTTCCCTCAGTGCTAAACAAAGCAGATAGCTAGAATGAGTTATTTTGGGGGGGGGGGCAGGGTTAGGTGATGAAAGGGAAGAGACAGAATGAGTTAAGGGAGAGCTTGTTGGCTTGGATGTTTGGCTGCTGATTGGGAAGTCTGAGCTCAGATATGAGGGAGCTAAAATAAGCAATCTGGCCCTGAAGCTTACTGAGAACCTGTCTCATTGCTTTGGGACTGCCTCCTTTTACCTCATCTTCGTAAATCTCATTAGACTATAATTATCTGTTTTGGTTGTTCAGTCATTTTCAGTCATGTCTGACTCTTTGTGACCTTATTTGGGGTTTCATGGGCAAAAATACTGGAGGTATTTGCCATTTCATCCTCCAGTTCATTTTACAGGTGAGGAAATTGAGGCAAACAGGGTTAAGTGACTTGCCTAGCATCACACAGCAGATAAGTATCTGAGGCTGGATTTGAACTCAGATATTCCTGACTCCAGGTCTGACATTCTATCCACTGTGCCATCTAGCTGCCCCATATAACTTTTTCTGTGTGTCTCAGAATTTCATCCTCAGATGACTCAGACTCAGAATTTCATCCTCTTTATCCTTTGCTTCAGACCGTGATAAGATGTAATCCTTCTCCTTGGCCAACCCCTTCGCTCCTTCTCTTGACTTCATCCTCTCCTGCCTCCTTTCTGAGCTTGCCTCTTTAACCATCCTTCCTTTCTTTCATCTTCAATCACTATCTACAGGCTTCTTTTTCATCTCCTACAAACACAGCCAGGTCTCTCTCTCATCCATAAAAATCTTTCATATGGCTCTTTCTTGTGAGCCATCTATCTACCTTTTATAAATTCTCCTTCCTATACCCAAACTTCTAGAAAGGGCCAGCAACAACACAAGCTGCCTCTGCTTCCTCACTTCCTCCTCATTTTTCAATCCCTGGCAGTCTGACTTCCAACTATAGCACTCAATCCACTACCCACAGTTACCAATGAACTTTGAACTACTAAAATTAGTTTCTATTCTACTTGACATCTCTGCAGACTTTGGAATGGTTAACTCAGCCCTCTTCTTGGACATCTTCTCTCTCTTGGCTTTTATGATGCTGCTTCATTTTGGTTCACCTCTGGAGTGTCTGATAATTCCATCTCAGACACCTTATTCAAGTTCTGCTCCCTAAGTGTAAATGGTCACCCAAGGCTCTATTCTGGGTCTTCATTTTTTGTATAAACTCTCCCTCGGATATCTACAAAGGTGAACCCTCCCTGTTATCTCTTCAGTCAAGTCAAAAGTGGTTTATTCAATGACCACAAAAGATACAGCTCATGAAAGTATACGAGCTATACCCAAGGTGTGCTTGACCTTTAGAAATTACTATTTCTAGGCCTATACTCTTATGACAGACATCACATGCAGGGAACATAGGTTTTCTCCCTCTAGGATTATAGAGTTAGAGAATATTAGATCTGAAAGTGGTCAACTAGATCAACAGGTTAGGAAACTGAGGAACAGAAAGCAAAAGTGATTTGCTCAAGATAACAGTAGCAGAACAAGAACCCAAACCCAAGTTTTCTTATCTTAAATCCAGAGGTCCTTCTTTCCTTCCTCCTTAGATTGCCTTACCTTGCCCAGGCAGGAAGTACATTGGCCATTCACGTGCCTAATCCCACCACTAACTGGCATAAAAAATCTATTCTGCTTCTGAATTGGGCTGATTTGTCCCTCCTTAGGCAACCTGGTAGCCTCTGTACCTAAGGGTTCACTATGATGGTGCCAGACTTAGTATGGACACTCAATCAGCTTAGCCCACTGTGGCTTAGAACACTTGAACTCAAGAAATCCACCAGCCTCAGCCTCTCTACTAGCAGGGATTACAAGTGTGTGCCATCACACCTGACAGTGGTCTTTCTACTACACCATGGGCTGTCACTTATTCCTGAAACCAGGCAATCATACTCAATTCTAGAGCAATAAAGGGAAGAGAGGTGAAATGGGGTATGGAGAGAGAGAGGGAAAGAGGGGGGAAAGGCAATTACTCCTTGTTATTAACCGATTCGATTTCTAAAACAGAACTGGAGTCCAGGGGCATAGTGTATCAATCACCCTTAAAACGTCATTTGAAAAATGAAATTGCCTAACACCAATTCAGAAGCCAACTAATTCAATTGCTTGCTTGCTTTTAAAAAACTTTTTTTTAAAAAAAATGACTCAGGGATCTTTTTGGACCCCATTGACCTCTCCAATGAACTTTTGGTATAAGGACCTAAACAAGAAAATTGTTCTCTTGGTGTTGTTCTCACATCTGCCTGCAATGGCCTGGGAAAGATGCTAAGAATGCTCATACTCAGTGTAGTCTGCCATGGGCTTAGCATCCATAGACTGGGTCACTGTTCTAACCTTATTGCTTACTCTTCTAAAATATTTTTATTCATACATTTTATTTCAACATAACACACACTTCCTGACAAATACCCAAATGACCCCTTCTTCTAATTATGTTTCTTGAAAAGTTAAGCAAAACTTCCTAATGACATGATGGCAACTGATAGCAGGTGTCATTTTCCATTTTATAGTTTATTATTAACAGGAAAGAGGGATAAATGCTTTAGTTTTGACACTTATAGAAATGGATCAAAGGGGAAGGGGATAAATATTTATTAAGTATGTATTTTGTGCTGGCCACTGTGCTAAGTGTTTTACAAATATTATTCTAATTATTATCATTTATAAGGTTCTCTCATATTCCATGTAGATTAGTCATGTTTTTGGTCTCGTAGCATTGTCCTTATATCCATTGTTATAGTAATGGTCATGCATATTGTTCATGTAGCTTTGCTTTCTTTACTCTGCTTTGCTTAAAGAGTGGAAAGGGACATTCGCGGTCATCTGCTTCAACCCTCTGAGTGCCTTCCCTAAGGTCATGTGAGCAAGAAGTTGTTGAGTCAGCACCTGATCCCATCATCTAACTCCAAACTCACCCTTCTCTCTGCTCCACCATTGCTGTCTTCATACAAGTCTTCTGTTTCTCAAAATTATTCAGTCATCATTTTTTGGCACAACAATATTGCACTATTCCTATTTTGTTCAGCCATCTCCCAATACTTGGCCACATATTTTATTGCTAGCTTCTTCCTTGCACAGGTAATTTTTTTCCCTAAATACTTTTGGATACATATGTCTTTTCTTTTTGTCAATAAACTCCTTGGGATGCAGAGGCAGTAACAGGTCAACTGGTATGAATAATTTAGTAACTTTTCTTTCATAATTACAAATTGTTTTCCAGAATGGCTGAATCAGTCCATGGCTCCTTTAGCAGTAAATTACCATACTTGTTTTTCCACAGCCCCTCCAATGAGATTTTCAAGCTCCTACCAGCTTTGCTAATTTAAAGGCTATGAGGTAATGCCTCAAGGCACCTTCCATCCCTTCACTTCTCTACATAAACAATCCATTCCTGCCAGACTACTCTTCTTACTATCTTCCAAACACACCTGGTACCTTCCAAACCCATTTCAGGACTTCTGCTCACAATGTCTCATTGCATTGAATGATTTCTCCTCTCTGCTATCCTAATCCTGTGAAACTGGATACAAGTCTAACCTCCAATGTGAGGCCATGTCTGACCAATATATCATGTAGTACCTGCTCTCTCGCTCTCTCTCTCTCTCTCTCTCTCTCTCTCTCTCTCTCTCTCTCTCTCTCTTTCTCCTTCCATCTGTCTCTCTTTCCCTTCCTCCCCTGTCTCTGACTCTGTTTCTATCTCTCTATTCCCTCTACCCTCCTCTCTGTCTTTCCCTCTCCCTCCCTTCCTTCTGTTTCTGCCTCTCTCTCCTTACCTTCCTTCCCTCTATCTCTGTCATTGATTCTTTCTGTCTGTCTCCTTCCCTCCCTCCCTCCCCTGTCTTTATGTCTCTTTTTCACACACACACACACACACACACACACACACACACACACACACACACACACACCCATGTACTAACCCCAGGAAAATTGCCAAACCCAGTATTTGTAGCTATAGAGAGTTGGACTTAGATACTCAATAATTTTAGAAACATGGACCCATATTTCTTTCTTAAAAGAGACATATAATTGAGGGGAAGAGGACCTCACACTGCAGAAAAGGCAGAATTGAGGGGTGCTGGGGAAGGTCATTGGGTCAATGTTGCTGTAAGGCTAGTGAACCTTGGCCAGTTAGGTTTGCACTTGGTTTGCTCTCAGGAGTGAGCTATAATTGTTTTCCAAAAGCAAGGATGGATTTTGAGATTGAAAACACAACAAGGGGTGTAAACTCTATCTTTTTTTCAGTTCCTCTTTCTGATATGTTTTTACCTTGTCTAAAAAGAGAGCTAATGGTCAACCACTCTCTCTGAAGCCCTGGTTATAGGAACATGCTGTGAGTATGAATAAGCAATTTTGAGAACAAGAAGAAGACTGGTCATCGGATATTGGATATATGACACGTTAATGCTTGGATTTAAAAAAAACTCACAAAAGAACTGAAATATATTAACTTATAAGCATGAGACCTGGCAGAAGATGAAACTTTTTTATTCATCCAAGAAGTCTGATCAATTTAACAATAATAGCTAACATTAAAATAGTGCTTTAATGTTTCTAAAGTATTTAACATTTATTATGTCTTTTGATCTTTACAACAACCCTGGGGAAGGGGTGATTAGGCTCTATTATCTCCATTTTACAGATAGGCCAACTGAGATATACAAAGGTTAAGTGGTTTGCCCAGGGTCATACAGCTAGTAAATATCTGGGGAAGCATTTGGACACGTAGGTCTTCCTTATTCCATGTCTAGCACTGGATTCACCATGCCACTTAGCTGCCTGTATCTGTTTGTTTGTTTACTTATTCACTCATTTATCTTTTCAAAATTGTTTTATTTTCTTTTCAGTTCCAAATGTTTTCCCTCTTTTTCTCTTTTCCTACCCAGTGAGAAGGCAAGAAAAGCAAAACTCATTACCAAAATATGTACCAGTGCAAAACAAACTTCCATGTTATCCATGAAGAAGGGGAAAAAGAAAAATGAGGAGGAAGGAAGAAAAGACAATCTATACTCCGAGTCCATTAATTACCTGTCTGGAGGTGAACAGCCTATTTGTTCATGAGTCCTTTGGAATTGTTGTTGGTCACTGTATTGATCAGCGTAGCTAAGTCTCACAGCTGATCATTATTACAAAATTGCTTTTACTGTATAAATTGTTCTTCACTCCTCTTTGCATCAGTTCACATGAGTGTTGCCAGGTTTTTCTGAAACCACCCCCCCTTCATCCTATACTATAACTTCTTCAGTCAATCTCCAATTGACAGACAATCTCCAAGATTCTAATTCTTTGCTACCACAAATAGGAATGCCATAAATGTTATTGTACATAAGGGTGCTTTTTTTTCTTTGATATTTTTGGGAGTCTATATGCCAAAACACACAGACATATATAGAAACTATATGCATGAACACAATTACAAATACTTTCCATACAAATAAAGACAAATCTAAACAACTAGAGAAACATTTATTGCTCATGGGTAGACTGAGCAAATATAATAAAAATGACAATGCTACTGAAATTAATTTACTTATTCAGTGCCATACCAATCAAACTGCCACTGAATTACTTTATAGAGCCAGAAAAAATAATGACAAAATTCATCTGGAAGAACAAAAAGTCAAGAATATCAAAGGAATCAGTGAAAAAAAGAGAAGGAAAGGGACTTAGCACATGTGCCCTCAAGGTTGCAGGTTCCCCACCCTTATCTTAGACCATATACCAAGTTCAAAATTAATTCACGATTTAGATATAAGGAATGATATTATAAGCTAAATAGTGAAGCATGGAAGAAATCACCTGTAAAACCTATGGATAGAGGAAGAGTTCATGACCAGGCAAGAGACAGAGAGAATCACAAAATAGATACTTCTGATTAAATAAAAATAAAAAGTTTTTACACAAACAAAACCAATGTAGCTAAAATGAGAAGAAAAGCAGGAAACAAAAAAAAAATCAGCAAGTTTTTTTTTCTGATAAAAACCCCCTTTCTAAAGTATTCAGGGAATTAAGTCAGATTTACAAAGATAAGAGACATTTTCCAATTGATAAATGGTCAAAGAATATGAATAGACAGTTTTCAGAGGGAGAAATTAAAGCTATCAATAGCTATATGAAAAATGCTTTAAGTCATTAATAACTAGAGAAAAACCAATTAAAATATCTCTAAGTTATCACTTCTTTTCCATCAGATTAGCTAAAATGACTAAAAATGAAAATGACATACTAGAGGGGATTTGGGAAAATTAATACACTAGTGCACTGTTGGTGGAAATAAGAATGAATACAACCATTAAGAAAAGCAACTTGGAATTAGTCTCCAAAAGCTATTATTGTGCATGCTTTTTGATCCAGTGATACTTACTACTGCTTACTACTAGATCTATAACATTTTTAAAAAAAATATTCATAGAGGGGATGGGTGAGGAAGGAGGAAGGAAGAGAAGTTGGAACTCAAAGTTTTAGGAACAACTATTGAGTATTGTTCTTGCATACAACTGGGAAATAAGAAATACAGGTAACGGGGTATAGAAATTTATCTTGCCCTACAGGACAAAAGAGAAGATGGGGATAAGTGAAGGGAGGGATGTTAGAAGAGAGGGCAGGTTGGTGATAGGGGTAATTAGAAAGCTCGGTGTTTTGAAGTGGGGGAGGGGAGAAATGGGGAGAAAATTTGAAACCCAAAATTTTGTGGAAATGAATGTTGAAAACTTAAAATAAATTAATTAATTAAAAAAACTGGATGATATTATAAATAGTATTCCACCCCCATGGACTTCTACTTCTGGAGAGGAGTTGGGGGAGGGGCCTTTCAGAGCCCCTTTCAGGTCAAATTTGGTTATTATAGTCCTGCAGCATTCAGGTTCAATGGCTTTGGGCTGGCTGTTCTTTCCAAGGACTTGGTTCTAGATTGCTGTAGATAATACTGTCTGGTTGCTCAGTATATGCTTCTTTCCATAACTGTGTTATTTGTCATTTCTTATAGCACAATAATCATTCCACTCATGTATCCCAAGTGGTTTGGTCATTCCCCAGTCAATGGGCATCTACTTTGTTTCTAGTTCTTTGCTGCCACTAGAAGGGGCTTCCATATGGTTGATATGGGGGCCTTTCTTTTTGACACTGACCTCCTTGGGGTATGCACTCTTCAGTCATTTTTCTCTGTATATTTCCAGTTGCTTTCTAGGATGGTTAAGGTAGTTCATAGTTCCACCAACAATGCATTAGTGTATCCTTTTTGAATTAATGAATGAATGAGCAAATAAAAAAAAAACATTCATAGAACCCAGGTTAAGAACTGCTGGATTAGAGGGAAAATATTTGAAGAGAAAAATATAATTTGAGGGGGATGGGTACCCTAATAACTAGAGGGATCACTAATGCTTCAAGTAAGAATTTGCACTGTTTCATCTTTTGTCTTTAAAACCTCAGTACCTAGCTTGATGCCTAGCACATGGGCCCTTAATAAAGGTTTGCTGATTGATTGGCTCCCCAACAGTCAAATTTTGACTGAGTTTTAAAGAAAGCTAAAGATTCTAACAGGTGGAAGTGAGAAGGCAAGTCACGACAGGTGTGTAGGATGGCTAGCACTAATGCCATCCTTTGTCACTGGTAGAATGAGAAAGACCCTTGTGGTGGCACTCACTCAATACCCAGGGACCCCAAGGATAGTATTAGAGTGAGGTCATGGATGTATCTAAGCTGAAGGAGAGCCTGAGAACCTGGTGGTTTCTGCTACACAATGGCAGTTCTTTTTCTTGTGAACTTCTTAAAGTTCCTTCTGAATGAGCCTCTAGAATGGGCATAGATGATGAGTGGCTAATTCAAGTCTAATGACTGAGAATGAGGAAGATATTCTCTTAGTTACTTGCCAATTTCTCCCTCTGGGCAAGTTGAGACTGCTGACCACTCTCCTCTCCTAAACACTGAGAGTTCTGCCCTGCTAGAAGTCAGTGCAGTTCTTGCCAGCCTTTGGCTGCCTGCTGATCCCAGGTTTAAGTCAATAGATTCCACCAATCCCAGTGGTGTAAGGGGGTCCCAGAGTATGCCTCTTTCCCTCCTAGTTCCTTGTACTATCCTTTTACAAACAATAGGGAGGTCAGAGGCAAAATTGCATGTGTCAGCTCCTTTTGGGCAAATTACCATCCAGGTCTCTAGCCTGGAAATTAAATATCTAATTTCAATATTGATTGTCCAATGTAAGTTGAGTTTGGTCTTTCCATTCCCTTTCCTCCTCTTTCCCAAGGGCTCCCCTAGCAAATGTTACTTAGGCTGTTTCCTCCTGGCTTTTTTATTTAATTAGAACTGTGCCATTCTCCTCTACCCTCTGTTCCTCTCCCTCCTAGGGGAAAAGCTGTTCAATATGGTGCACAGGAAGGAGAACACAATAAACATGGAAGACAGAGAGACACTGATAGATGCTGGAACCTGGTGCCCAGTGCAGATCTGGTTTGCATGCCACAAATGGCACTGAAAATAGCTATGGGCAGATTCCAGATGCCCTTGGTTTTCCTAATGGGGTTTCAGATCAGCCAACAGGGGCACTTCCAATTGCCAGATAAAAGTTGCAGAAAGCAATGACTGTGTTGCTGCTGATTTGGTAAGCCCAATATCATGAAGTCAGCTTCTCTGGAGTTAGGAAAACATTCCATAAAAGGAAAGCTTGAGAAGGGGCCAATATGACTCATAGAAAGTCAGCAATAGTAAGAGACCAATGAAACTGGTCCTCTCTAAACTATGGGGACAACAAAGGCTTTAAACAGCTATCTTCATGGACCCTCCATTCCTTCAATGCCCTGCATTTAGCAGTGTCAGGGTATGAATGCATCTGCTGGTAGACAGCATCAAGATCAAATCAAATGTGAAATTTTAAATTATAGAGAAGATATTATTCCATGGTTGAGTTTCATTTTGTATGGTTTCATTGATGCCTTTTACCTTTATATCATTCTGATGATACTACTCTACTCAACATACACATTTGAACTCTCTCTTATAAAGAAGAATCAGTTTAAACAAAACCAACCTATGGTACAGCAGTAATAATTGATATGTGTTGGAGGACTTGGTTTTAAATCCTGGCTCTGTTACTTACTAAACTTACCTTGTGACCTTGGATTCTTATCCATTCTAGGTTCCACTTTCTTCATCTGTAAAAATGAGGAGACCAGGCTAGATAACCCTTGAGGTTCTTTCTGGTTCTAAAACCATAAGCTTATTAATTTAGCACAGTAATAAGTAGGAGAGCAAATTTTTGGGATACTTGGACAAGTCATGTAACTTCTGTTTGCTTCACAGTCTTAGATCTGAAAGGGATCTTACAGATAATCTGATCCAATTTTCTCACTTTACAGATGTGGCAAATGAAGCCAAGAAGGGTGAAATCACTTGGTCAAAGAAACACAAGCTAACATTTTAGGGTTTGCAAAGAATTTTACATATATCATTTACATTTATTACATATTACATATATATGTATTATATATTATATATATATATTACATATATTCACAACAACCATGTGAGGTCAACACTATTATTATTCCCAATTTACAGATAAGGAAACTGAGGCTGAGTAAAACTAATTAATGTGCTCAGGCTTACAGAGCCAGTATGTTTTTGAATCAGGATTTGAACTCAGGGATCCCCAACTTCAAATGCAGTGCTCTTTTTTTTTTTTTAAAGAATATTTTTAGGGGGCGGAGCCAAGATGGCAGAGTAGAAAGACACACGTACACATAGCTCCGAACCCACAACCCATAGAACAACTACAAAGAAGTAACTCACGGCGAATTCTGCATCCAGAGGCCACAGAACATTGGAGCGAGGGAGATTTCTGTTCCGGAGAGACCTGCAAACCTCTCACAAAAGGTCCTTCATGCTGCGGACTGGGCACCGGGACTGGGAGCTGAGTACAGCGCTGCCGCGGCCGCGGCACTGAGAGGAACAGATCTGAGCGGGCTTCAGGGATGGGATCTCCAGCGGCCGCACAAACCCCTCCACCCACAGGTGACGGGAGTCGGTGAGAGAGTCTCTTTGGCAGGTCGAGGGGGGAGTGGGGTGCCCCCATGGTGCGGGCCCCCTCGGGAGACAGAAGCTGAGGGGTGGCGGCAGACCGGGGCTCCCCAAGCAGGCAGGAGCCTGGATCCATTGTTGAAGGTCTGTGCATAAACTCCCTGAGGGAACTGAGCCTGAGAGGTGGCCCTGCCCCGACCTGAGCATCTAAACTTAATCTCACACTGAATAGCAGCCCTGCCCCCGCCAAAAGCCCTGAGGCTGGAAGCAGCATTTGAATCTCAGACCCCAAACGCTGGCTGGGAGGATCAGGAGGTGAGGTGGGTGTGAGGAAAATATTCAGAGGTCAAGTCACTGGCTGGGAAAATGCCCAGAAAAGGGAAAAGAAATAAGACTATAGAAGGTTACTTTCTTGGTGAACAGGCATTTCCTCCCTTCCTTTCTGATGAGGAAGAACAATGCTTACCATCAGGCAGACACAGAAATCAAGGCTTTTGTGTCCCAGCCCACCCAATGGGCTCAGGCCATGGAAGAGCTCAAAAAGAATTTTGAAAATCAAGTTAGAGAGGTGGAGGAAAAGCTGGGAAAAGAAATGAGACACATAAAGTCAAAGCATGAACAGCAAATCAGCTCCCTTGCTAAAGGAGACCCAAAAAAATGTTGAAGAAAATAACACCTTGAAAACTAGCCTAACTCAATTGGCAAAAGAGGTTCAAAAAGCCAATGAGGAGAAGAATGCTTTGAAAAGCAGAATTAGCCAAATGGAAAAGGAGATTCAAAAGCTCACTGAAGAAAATAGTTCTTTCAAAATTAGAATGGCACAGATGGAGGCTAAGGACTTTATGAGAAAGCAAGAAATCACAGAACAAAGCCAGAAGAATGGAAAAATGGAAGATAATGTGAAATATCTCATTGGAAAAACAACTGACCTGGAAAATAGATCCAGGAGAGACAATTTAAAAATTATGCGACTACCTGAAAGCCATGATCAAAAGAAGAGCCTAGACGTCATCTTCCATGAAATTATCAAGGAAAACTGCCCTGAGATTCTAGAACCAGAGGGCAAAATAAATATTCAAGGAATCCACAGAACACCACATGAAAGAGATCCAAAAAGAGAAACTCCTAGGAACATTGTGGCCAAATTCCAGAGTTCCCAGGTCAAGGAGAAAATATTGCAAGCAGCTAGAAAGAAACAATTCAAGTATTGTGGAAATACAATCAGGATAACACAAGATCTAGCAGCTTCCACATTAAGGGATTGAAGGGCATGGAATAGGATATTCCAGAAGTCAAAGGAACTAAGACTAAAACCAAGAATCACCTACCCAGCAAAACTGAGTATAATACTTCAGGGGGAAAATGGTCATTCAATGATATAGAGGATTTTCAGGTTTTCTTGATGAAAAGACCAGAGCTGAAAAGAAAATTTGACTTTCAAACACAAGAATGAAGAGAACCATGAAAAGGTGAACAGCAAAGAGAAGTCATAAGGGACTTACTAAAGTTGAACTGTTTACATTCCTACATGGAAAGACAATATTTGTAACTCTTGAAACATTTCAGTATCTGGGTACTGGGTGGGATTACACACACACACATGTACACAAGCGCACACATACATAGAGACAGAGTGCACAGAGTGAATTGAAGAGGATGGGATCATATCTTAAAAAAAAATGAAATCAAGCAGTGAGAGAGAAAGATACTGGGAGGAGAAAGGGAGAAATTGAATGGGGCAAATTATCTCTCATAAAAGAGGCAAGCAAAAGACTCATTAGTGGAGGGATAAAGAGGAGAGGTGAGAGAAAAACATGAAGTCTACTCTCATCACATGCCACTAAAGGAAAGAACAAAATGCACACTCATTTTGGCAGGAAAACCTATCTTACAATACAGGAAAGTGGGGGATAAGGGGATAAGCAGCGTGGGGGGGGGATGATAGAAGGGAAGGCATGGGGAGGAGAGTGCAATTTGAGGTCGACACTCATGGGGAGGGATAGGATCAAAGGAGAATAGAGGTAATGGGGGACAGGATGGGATGGAGGGAGATGTGGTTAGTCCTGTACAACACAACTATTGTGGAAGTCATTTGCAAAGCTGCACAGATTTGGCCTGTATTGAATTGCTTGCCTTCCAAGGGGAGGGGGTGGGAAGGGAGGGAGGTGGAGAAATTGGAACTCAAAGTGTTGGGATCAACTGTCGAGTAATGTTCTTGCCACTGGGAGGTGAGGGGTACAGGTGGGGGGTTATGGAAGGCTATCTGGCCCTGGGGGCCAAAGGAGAAGACAGGGGACAAGGGCGGAGAGGGATGATAGAAGAGAGAGCAGATTGGTCATAGGGGCGATTAGAATGCTTGATGTTTGGGGGGGGAGGGGATAAAAGGGGAGAAGGTTTGTAACCCAAAATTTTGTGAAAATGAATGTTAAAAGTTAAATAAAAAAAAAGAATATTTTTAGATTACGACATTCATTTCCACAAAATTTTGAGTTCCAATTTTTCTCCCCATCTCTCCTCCCCCATAACACCTTGCATTCTGATTACCCCTTCCCTCAATGTTCCCTACCTTCTATCACACCCCACCCTTCCCTTGTCCCCATCTTTTCACTTTTCTTGTAGGGCAAGATAGATTTCTATACCCCATTACCTGTATTTCTTATTTCCCAGTTATATGCAATAACAATTCTCAACATTCGTTTCTAATACTTTGAATTCCAATTTCTCTCCCTTCCTCCCTCCCCACCCATCCCCACTGAGAAGGCAAGCAATTCAATACAGGCTACATATGTGTAGTTTTGCAAATGACTTCCATAATAGTCATGTTGTATAAGACTAACTATATTTCCCTCCATCCTACCTGTCTCCCCCCTTTATTCTATTATCTCATTTGACCTTGTCCCTTCCCAAAAGTATTTACTTCTAGTTGCTCTCTTCCCCCACTTGCCCTCCCTTCTATTATCCCCCTCATTCCACTTGTCCCCTTCTCCCCTAATTTCCTGTAGTGTAAGATAGGTTTTCATACCAAATTTAGTGAGCATGTTATTTCCTCCTTAAGCCATATGTGAAGAGAGTAAGCCTCATTTTTCCCCTCTCACCTCCTCCCTTTTCTCCTCCATTGAAAAAGATTTTTCTTACTCTTTTATGAGTGATAATTTGCCCCATTCCATTTCTCCCTTTCTCCTACCAACATCTCACCCCTTAATTTTATGTTTTTTACAGATAATTATCCATTTTGAATCAACTCAACCTGTGCTCTCTGTCTTATGTGTGTGTGTGTGTGTGTGTGTGTGTGTGTGTGTGTGTGTGTGTATTCCCTCCACCTATCCAAGTACTGAGAAAAGTCTCAAGAGTTATAAATATTATCTTTCCTTTTAGGAATGTAAACAGTTCAGCTTTAGAAAGTCCTTTATGATTTGTCTTTCCTGTTTACCTTTTCATACCTCTCTTGATTCTTGTGTTTGAAAGTCAAATTTTCTCTTCAGTTCTGGTCTTTTCATCAAGAATGCTTGAAAGTCCTCTATATTATTGAATGACCATTTTTTCCCTTGAAGTATTATACTCAGTTTTTCTGGGTAGGTGATTCTTGGTTTTAATCCCAGTTCCTTTGACTTCTGGAATATCCTATTCCAAGCCCTTCAATCTCAATGTAGAAACTGACAGATCCTGTGTTATCCTGATTGTATTTTGACAATACTCGAATTGTTTCTTTCTAGCTGCTTGCAATATTTTCTCCTTGACCTGGGAACTCTGAAATTTGGCCACAAAATTCGTAGGAGTTTCTGTTTTTGAGTCTCTTTCAGGAGGTGACCAGTGGATTCTTTCAATATTTATTTTGTCCTCTGGTTCTAGAATGTCAGGGCAGTTTTCCTTGATAATTTCATGAAAGATAATGTCTAGGCTCTTTTTTTGATCATGGCTTTCAGGTAGTTCCATAATTTTTAAATTGTCTCTCCTGGATCTATTTTCCAGGTCAGTTGTTTTTCCAATGAGATATTTCACATTATCTTCTATTTTTTCATTCTTTTGGTTTTGTTTTGTAACTTCTTGGTTTAACATATAGTCATTAGCTTCCCTCAGCTCCACTCTCATTTTTAAAGAACTATTTTCTTCGGTGAGCTTTTGAACCTCTTTTTGCATTTGGCTGATTCTGCTTTTTAAAGCATTCTTCTCCTTGTTGGCTTTTTGGATCTCTTTTTCCAATTGAGTTAGCCTATTTTTAAAGGTGTTATTTTCTTCAGTATTTTTTGGGGTCTCCTTTAGCAAGCTGTTGACTTGCTTTTCAAGATCTTCCATGGCCTGAGCTCATTGCATATTCATTTTAGAGGTACTGGATGTAGAAGCCTTGACTTCCTCTGACAGTATGCATTGTTCTTCCTCATCAGAAAGGATGGAAGGAAATACCTGTTCACCAAGAAAGTAACCTTCCATGATCTTATTTTTTTTCCCCCTTTTTTGGGCATTTTCCCAGCCAATTACTTGACTTCTGAATCCTTTGTCAAGAGGAGGGTCCTAGTGCTCCTCCTCACCCCAGGACTATGCTCAGGGCTGAGAATCAGATCAGCTGCTCAATTCCCCCAGGGGCTTTAGGTGGAGTGCTTCACAAATGAAAGCTGCAGCCCAACTGGGCTACTGCCACGCAGCGCTGTCACTCAGCTGCTGCTGCCACCGCTACTGCCTAGGGCCTGTGCTGGGGGGGACCTTGCTCCCCTCTCACCCAGCTGGGAAAGCCCTGTCACTGACCTTTGAAACTTTCTTTGGTGCTTGTGGGTTGAGAGATCTGAGACCCTCCCTGCTGGGCATTCTGCCCTGGAGGCCTGTTATGGTCCTGCTCCTCCCAGTGCTGCATGACCAGGTCTGGGCTCTGCTCCAGTCAGCATCCCGTGGGATAGACCTTTCCTGTCGGCCTTCCAGGTTACATTTGGCTGGAAATCTCTTTCACTCTGTTGTTCTGTAGCTTCTGCTGCTCTACAATTTGTTGAGAGTCATTTTTTACAGGTATTTTATGGGCTGTGGGGGATGAGCTATAGTATGTGCATCTTTCTACTCTGCCATCTTGGCTCTGCCCTCAAATCCAGTGTTCTTTCCATTTTATGTCTCTTAGAGGGCGGCAGAGCTGGGATCTAAACCCGGGTCCTCCTGGGATTAAGCCCAAAGTTCTTTCTACTACATCATGTTGATTCTAAGTTTTTTCCCATTTTCCTTTGATTTTCTCAGAGTTGTCTTTTATCACTACACACTATTCCATTATGTTTCTATACCAGTCTGTTCAGCCATTCCCTTGTCAATGGAAACCTACTTTGTGTCTACTTTTTGCCATTTTATCAAGCATCCAACCTCCACTATAGGGAGTGCAACTTTGATAGGTTGGCCACATTGTTAGAATGCCAAACTTATGTTTGCTTAAAAGGCAATTTTACAGAGAATTCACAGTAGGCAAGCATTCACGTGAAGGTCAGAAGAAGTGATACAAGTACACTCTCAAGGTCTCTCTGAAGAACTTTGGAATTGATTGCAAGACATAGAAGACACAGGCACAGGACCACCCAGCATGACTGCCCGCATCAAAGAAAGCACTATGCTTTATGAGTGAAGCAGATCTGCAGTAGCTCAAAGGAAATGTGAAATGCACAAATTTAGAGCCATCTCTATTCCAAATGTTCACATAGATTTTTGACAGACCTGTGGTAGAGCCTTCTGAGATCCTATTGTTCTCATCAGCCATAGTCAGACACACTGTACCTTGACCACAACATCTTCAAGGATGAAGGACAACAACCATTCAGGGTGCCATTTCTTTTTGTCTCAGACTTCCCCAGAGTCTACAACTGCTAGATAAAAGTGGGATTATTGGAACCTGGTTTCTTTTGGGTTCAGCCTCATTTCTTTCTGCACCAGGGACAGTGGGTCTTGTGCCTATATGTTTTTAGAAGTCTCTTTTGTTCTTCTACCCTAGAAGAATATTTTCCCAATTCAGTGCATGGTTCTTTGTTCAATGGTTTCTGCAACAGCCCTATAAAATGTGAAAATAAACTAAATGCTGACTCAATCAGAACAGATTACAGAGGTTAGAGACTGAAAAGACCTAGGCAGCTGATTCCATCTTCTTGACAGGGTTGGATACAGTCTTCAGATGGAAGAAGAGGTAAGCACTTTATCTTTGTGAAAAGGCAAGATCTGATATCTCTGATGAGGTATTCGGACTAGAAAATCAGGCAGTTATCTGCCTAAGCTTTTCTTTCATGAGTCACTGCAAAAGGAACTTCCCAAGAAAGAAAACTGAGAGTGCATGCATAGACACACACACGCACACACACACACACACGAGTCTTTAAAGGATGATTTTAATGCTCTATCTTTTTTTTTCCTGCTCAAAAATTATGAAAGAGAGTATGAACTTAAAAAAAGCATGTCCTCCCACACAATTTCTACTCTGCTGGAATCCATCACTGAAGTCACACAACTGATTCTCCATGGCAACCGACTGTGAGGTCATACACAAAGGACTATGATTTCACCATGGGGTCCATCCAGAGGATCTGAGCTGGCAAGGAAAAAGCTCTTTATCCACAGACAATTATCAATGAAAATGAGCAGTACACAATTCAGCAAGTCTGGGAGTCAGGGAAGGGTGCTGGTGATATATGGATGCTTTTCCCTTCCTCTTCTACCTTTATGTTACTATAATGGCTTCCTTGCAAAGACAGTATGGTCAGATATAAAGAACAGCAATGCCGATAGAAACCCTTTCCCTAACAACAGGGATGGGTTTAATAAAAGTGTCTGACACACCACAGCCCAAACTTTCAGTTCTGTCCAGTAACTCTAACAACAGGAATTTTTAATTTTCATCTTCACTAAGCAATGAGAATGTAACTACACATTTCCCTTTAATCACCTTCTCATAGGATTCCTGACCACAGCCTAGAACCATATTTAATTAGCAATTAATCATTCATTTCCCAGAGGACTTCTGAGACAGACTCTTACGATATGTACAGCTATCTTGGGGAAAATTGAGCAGGAAAGGGTTGTGTGCATTCCCCCCATCCCAGAGCAGTCACCTCTCAGTGCCACTTCCTATAGTAGGGGGATACAGGAGTCACTATGAACTATGATGAGGATAATCTGATTGTTACTTTCTCCCCTTTCTTTCTGCCATCTTTCCTTTCTTTGCTCTCTTTTTCCATCTTCTCTTTCTTTCCTTGCCTCTTTTTTGCTGTTTCCTTCCTCCTCTCCAAACATCCATACTTTACTTCCTTTCCTTTTTCCATCCTTGTATTTCTTCTCTCTCATTTTTTTATCCTCCCTTTTGTCTTTCCCTCTTCCACTCCTTTCTTCTCTCCTTCATTTCCCCATACTTCCTTTCCTATCCTCCTTTCTTTGCCTCCTTCTGTTCCTTCTCTTTTCTTCTTCCTATCCTTCCCTCCTCCTCTGTTCTTTCATTTCTTTCCCATTTCTTCTCTTCCTTCCTTGCATCCTTCATCACTCTCTTTCTTCCTCCCTTTTCCCCTCCCTTCTTTCCTTCCTCCTCCATCTTTTAACATTAGAGAGAAAAAAATGTGAGTAGGAGCTCACTCAGAATTTCCCTGTGCACTTACCAAAGTTATTTGCGGTTGTCCACAGAGAGCAAAGGATTCCTAGGAAGCTGGTTTTGTGCCACTACTCAGCTTGCCCTTTTCTTTCTTACTGGGCCTTCCCATTTACTTGGAGATAGCACTCATGGAGATGGGACCTAAGTAAAGTGCTCCTAGTTATACCCCAGCTATCACTTTATGTGACTATTAATAAACTGAAGTCCTCTGGCAATAGGTCCAGCTTCCATTGCATAACCAAATTTATCTTGGTCATTTCACTAATATACAAGGGTGCCTAATGACTTTTTTCTTTTGTTTCATTATCTTTTTGGGGGGCGAGGGGTTAGACTGACCTGGCTAAGACTTCCAATGTTATCATTCCCATTTCTGTGCTGTTCATAAAAAAACAAAATGAAAAGGGCTCCAAGTTGAATATATTATTTTTACATTGGAATGGGGCTCATAACAAAGCAGTAAGTCCCTTAGATTTAACTGCTGTGTTTTTCCCCTGAGTATGGAAGACATATAAAACATATTCCATAGAACAATAACACAATTTCCATAAAAATCAGGGGTTGGTCATGGAACTATGGAGTTGTAGAATCTAATTTGAGGACCAGAACATGCTATCTCTCTGGCAATGGAGTATAATGGGGGGGAAATCTAGATCTGGATTCACAGGAGTTGGATTCAAATCCCAGTTTTGTTATCTACTGCCTTTATGACCTCGAGAAAGGCATTTCAGTTCTTTTCTTATCTATCCAGTGAGGGGTCTAGCTGGTCTCAAAAGTCCTATCAAGTGTTTCTGAATCCCCTAGACTGGAGGAAAGCACAAAGACGTGTTTGTCACCCAATGGCTTGATCTTGTGCTGCTCGCTCTGGTGACCTGTTGAAAGAACATGACCATCCTCGGGCCTTTTTAGGTGAGAAAACTCACCAGAAATGTGAGAAATATTAATGTAAATGTTCCCTGGGTCTCATGATGTGTGCTAGGTTCTGGGCCTGCTGCTGTGTGAAGCATGCCTGTGAGACAGCTTGAGTCCTGGTTATGCCATCCACTTAGACTCAGGCGGCTCCATTGGATAATCAATATTTCCATGCTCCTGCTGTTACAGATCCTGAATCTGAAAGCCTCAACTAGAGACACTGAAATGCAGAAAGAAGGGAACCTGAAAATGCTTTGAAACTACAGGGTGCCCCAAAAGTCTTAGTACAGTTTTAAGCTATTAAAACTTAAGTAAAATAAAATGACTTAAGCTATCGAATGATTTAAAACCATCCTAAGATTTTAGGTCACTCTGTATTGTTTCAGACTATGCCATTGGTGTATTAGGAGGAGCACTGAAATTAGAGTTGAAATGATCTGTCTTGGAATCCTGAATCTGTCCCTTACTGGCTCTGTAACCTTGGGACAGTCACTCTGTACCTCTGTTTCCTCATCTTTAAAATGAGGGGGTTGGACTAGATGATCTCTAGGGCCCTTCCAACTTTAATCTAGGATTCTCAAAGAGGTATATCTCTTAGCTTCCAGTAGAGTCAGCTGTCATCCATCAAAACCACCTTCTCCTCATCCCACTTCCTCCCAGCTCTTTTGAGGTATTCATATTCCAGAAAAACATTTGTATATGCAACGGTTATTGCTCAGTATAGTTCCACAAGCTGAAGAGCTCCCCATATTCACTTAAAGACCTTATGGGGTGGTAAGCTTTAGGGGCAACTGATAGATAGTTAACCTCTTCATGAAGATGGCAGAAATAGTCACTGGTGCCTAGATAAGAGGACACGGGACAAATCCTGATTGGATTTCAGGAATTAGGGTTACCTCAAGAAACAGACTAGGGCTATAGGGAGGATAGATTCTTTGGAGTTACCTCACTGTGCCTGTCTTTGAGACAGTGAATAGCCTGTTCTCTGTTTTTTTCACCTTTTCCCTATTCAGAGAATACATCAGTGCTAGAAGGGAGGACCTGTATTCTTGGATGGATATTTACAGGCTTCAATGAGTCTTTGGCATTTTCTAGTAAAGTAAAAGCAGTCCTCTACCCATTATGTATTTATTACCCAATGTGCTTGCTTAGGAGCTGGGCAACCCATTTACCCAAATCAAGATCTAGATATAAGGTAGATATTTGGATGTTTTCCTGAAGTACACTCCTAATATAGAAAATGAGTCAAAGAGAGAAAAATAATTCTTTGAGATAAGCCCTTGAGATTGTAATCAGTCTCAATCTAGAATTTTAGGATGCCATGCATTTTACACACACACACACACACACACACACACACACACACACACACACACACACACACACACACACACACCTGACATCTATATAGAATTCAAAATTATTTTTTCAAAGTATTCCCCTCCCCCAACATCCTAGTAGAAAACAATAGAAATAAATTTTAAGCTTTGTAGATAGGTTAAAAAAAAAATCAACTTTATATGCACAAGACTGGACAGGTCTAGTTAGCACTTTCTCTGAAAAAGATCAAAGGGTTTCTTTCAATGGATGCTATGGTCAATATGAATCAACAGTGCCTTATGGCAGCCAAGTAATCACCTGCTGGACATCTCTGCAAGGATGTCCCACAGGCAATTCAAATTCAAAATGTTCAAGATGGATTCACAGTCTTCTGGTCCAAATCTCTTACTCTTTCAAACTTCCCTATTTCTGTCAAGAACACCACCATCCTTCTAGTCACCCATGTTTACAACCTTGGAATCATCCTCCAGTCTTCTCTGTCCCTCACCTCCCATATCTAATCATTTGCCAAGTCTTGTTGACTTGATCTCTCAAGTGTCTCTCACATTTGTCCCCTTTGTACTCAAAAAAGCACCACTCTGCCTCAAGTTTTTATCACCTCTTGTCTGTAAGACTGAAAAAGTTTTCTACTTGGTCAATTTGCCTTAATTTTGTCTCTTTAATTCATCATTAGCACAGCTGCCAAAGTGATCATTCCGAAGCACAGGCCTTCCCCGGTTGTCCTCCTAGATCAAGAAACCTCAGCCACTTCCCTCTAGGATAAAAGACAAACCCTTCTGTTTGGTATTTCAAACCCTTCACAATCTGGCTCCAACATCTGTTACAAATATTGCTCACTACTCACCTCAGGTCACTGAGCCCAATTCCTTTATTTTATAGATGGGGAAACTGAGGCTCAGGGAGGAGAATGACTTGCCTGAGGTCACACAGACTGTAAGCCACAGAGCCAGGACTTGAGCACAGATCTTCTGATTCCAAACACATTTTTTTTTTAGGATTTTAATTTTTTTTGTTATTCTGAACTTTACAAATATGAAAATTTCCATATGGACAGAACAGGAAAATAAGACCAAATAGGAAACTATGAATCTCTATTACACACAGCTCTTCTTTTCAAATCCTGTGGTTTTCACACTGTGTTAGTAACATTAAGATGAAATCTCCTTCTTAGTTGTGAGTTAGGCTTCTTTGGAAGCTGAGTAATTTTACTCAGGACACAGGAACATTTGACATACTCAGGTGCTAACACTAAAAGGCTTATACTTCAACTCAGTGTGCTTCAAGGCACGCTTACTAACTGTCTACTATGTATAAAGTCTGTTTTTTTGCCTCTGCGTTGAAAGCAATGACCCCTTCATCATCCCCGGGGATAAATAAAGTGGGTGATGCTGATAGTCTTCAAAAAGGGAACGGCTTTATATCCCACACTAATCAGGGAACTTCACATGGGACTTTATTTTTTTTAACCGCAAGCTTGGCTCTGAAGTAAAAACTTGCCTTTATGAAAAACAATATTCAAGCGATGTTACGTGTGAAGTGTTTCACAAACCTGGAGGCACTATATCAATGCTACTGACTATTACTATTATTAGTATTACAATAATTCTTCAAGTGATGCTCTATTAGCTGTGAGTTATGGAATACTTAGTACTAAAAATACTTAAGTATTAAAAATTAAGTAATAAAAGTATTAAAATAAAAAATAATTAATAAAAATATTAAATATTAAATAATTAATTAGTTGATTAAAATGAAAATATTGAAAGTACTAAAGTACTTAAAAGAATTAATGATGTTACCCAAAGGGCAATAATAAAGTATAACAATGGCACAATAATGAAGTATAAGAATGGTTCAAGTATGAAGCGAGTCTAATTAGAGGGATGTGATAAAGTGGATAGAGTAGCTATACGTGGAGTCAGGAAGACTCATCTTCCTGAGTTCAAATCTGGCCTCAAACTCTTACTAGCTGTGTGACCCTAGGTAAGTCACTTGATCCTGCTTGCCTCAATTTCCTCATCTGTCAAATGAGCTGGAGAAGGAAATGCCAAACCACTCCAAGATCTTTGCCAAGAAAACCCCAGAAGGGGTCATGAAGAGTCAGAAACAACTGAAAAAAACCGAACAACAACAAATGACCAGAAAAGGTGTATTGTTTGCCACACACTTAAGAGCACGACTCAAAAGTTGGAGGATCTGATGTGACCTGGGTTGAGTTACTTCATCTTCCTAGGCCTCAGTTTCCTTCTCAGTAAAATGAGGGGGGTTGGACTCAATGATCTCTGAGGGCCATTCCAGCTCCAAATTTATCAGTCTATGAGGGTATGAGAAGAGGGCAAGAGAGAAGGATAATTGATCTATGGCCCTTGTGCTCAACTGGTAGCACAGAATATCAAGAGACCTGGAGAAATTTTCTTAGTACATTGACTAGGCCATCTGGGAAGGTTTTATAGGAGAATATGGGCAAGAGTCGTATGGGATAAGTGGGCATTGATGGGCTGCAATCTGTACCATTGAAGGGAGTCTCAATGGTGATGAGATCATCAATCTCCATAAGTACTGGAGTTTCAATGAACCATCCCAATCATTATCCTTGCCACCCAGCTGTGGCAGGGAGAATGAAATAACTGGGTTATTGTAAGCTTCTAAGGTGGCTGATGTGGAGGGAGTAGAACCCTTTTCTTTTTTTTTCCTGAGTCTTGTATTTTGACAGTTTCATCTTGTAAATCACTTTTTTAGTTTGAAATCCAGTTTGGTCTTTAATTTCCCTTGAACCATGAAGCACCACCATCCATCAGAGCCTCTTAAAAGTACTTGTCTTTGATAAGCACCTGACTTCCAACAGACTAACTTATGCCTGATGAGAGGGGTTTTAATTGGAACATAGCTATGGACTAGATATACAAAACTAGGCCTCAGTGACTCTTTCTGATGTCTGCAGGCTTTCTTTCTTTCAATTCTAGTTCATGGCCAATATTAACCTTATGTGACCTTGCTAGCTGTGTGTTTCATGTTTTAAGGATTATTTCATTTCTGAAAATCTTAAAAATTAAAACATTTTAATGAAGACATTTTTTAACTTTTTTGTTTTCAGGGATGAATGGAAACTTAGACACCATCTAAGACTCCCTCATTTTGCAGATGAGGAAACTGAGGCCTAAAGTGGGCAAATGCCCTGCATAAGATTGCACAGAGACAGAGCTGCGATTAGAATCTAGGCCCCCCGAATTCTGGCCTTGTGCTTTTTCCACTCAGCCCTTGGCAGTTTCAAGGGATGAATGGCCAGTTTTCTCGTTTTTAATATATTTCAAAATTACTTCTAACAATCAGGTTGAAATTTCATTGTTCCTCTTTCATGATACGGCCCCACTTCCAGGCACATACCTGACATGGGAATGACATGACAAGATGCATGGGATTAGTATTTGCTACAAATCCTTCAGGTTTCAGCCTCTGATGACTTGGGAGATGGGATTTGTTGTTTATGTTCTGGCCCATAATTTATGTTCTGTTTAAATTCTGTGGCTTGCTAAGCCATCTGGGCCATCTGCAGTACAGCTGGTCCCAATTTGGAGGAATTTCATTCCTTACAAAAGTCATACCATTTATAGTGCCAGGATCTTCAAGGTTTGGCTAGAAATTCTTCCTGCTTCTGAGTTCCTTTTTCTTTGTCTCCCTCTTTTTTTTTCAAAAGTGCAGATATCCATATCTTTCCCAGCCCCTATAAAAAAGCACTAAAATACAACCTTCTTACTATGAACGAGTGAAGTTTCATGAAAAAGGAGATGCTTAGGGGGTAAGTCCGACAGCAACCATCATAGTAATATGGTAATAACAGCTATAAATCTCTTGGGTACCCAAATTCACTTCAATTTTCCTAGCAGAGGATTTAGAAGGGTAATACTAGGACTTCATACAGTGAGAGAGCAGTTCCTGCCTCAGCTTAGAATACTTTATAATCCTTACTAATAAAATAGCCGTGGCTAGAATTTATTAGATCAGGAGTAGGGAACCTGCAGATTAGAGCCTAAGATTTAGAGCTGGAAAATTCTTCAAGTTTATGTAGTCTAACATCCCTTCCCCCACCCTCAATCATCTTCCAGATGAGGAAATAGTTTTAGAGAAATGACTTATCCAAGGCCATGCAGCCTTTGAACTCATGTTTTCACAGAAGCCCTCATTTCCTAGAAATTCAAGACTTTTATTATTTTTAATTCCATTTGTTCTCTAAATCCTGCCCTGAAATATTGATCTGAGCCCAAATGCTAACACTCTTGAGCAGCACCATACTAACCATTTTCAGATTATCAGTAGGGCAAAGTGTAGAGTGCTGGACTCTACAGGTCAGAAAGCCCTGGGTTTGATTCAGCTCAGACACCCACAAGCTGTGGGATTCAGTTGCTTCATCTTTCTGAGCCTCAGTTTTCTCATTTGTAAAACAAAAGGATTGGGCTGGGGGGGCCTCTGAGGCCCCTTCCAGTTCCATGATCCATGATCTGTATCTCAGTTTTCTCATCTGTAAAATAAGGATAATAATCACAACAGTGGACATTTATTTACATGCCACTTTCAAGATACACAGGGCACTTTAGATACATGAGCCCATTTGAGCTTTGCTACTACCTTGTGAGGCAGGGACCACAGACATAGGGATTACTATCACTCTCATCTTAGAAATGAGAATATTGAAGTTCAAAGTAGGTAAGTGATTTTTTATGATCACATGCCTGGGAATGCCTGAGGTGAGATTCGAATTTAGGTCTTCCTCATTCTAAGTACAACACTTGTTATATCAAGCTACTCTCCTGAGGTTGGGGAGATGCATTGCAAGCCCTAAAGTCGTTTATTATATGAGCCACTCTTAGTTTTTCACACAGATAGCGTAGTGTCAGAATGATCAGTTGTTGAATGTCAGGCCTTACTTGGTCATTAAGAACCAGCGAGGCCTTGGATCAACTGATTGCTCTGGATTCATCTACATGTGAGGGGTAGGTAAGAGGAAAAATACAATAAAAAATATACAACTTCAAAATATTCTCTCTCTCTCTCTGTTTACAGCATGCTCAAGGTCAAAAGATGCTTCTCTCGTTTCTCCTGGAAATGAGTCTACCTTTGAAATTGTGAAATTTATCAGCTTGGACACAGCTTCCATGTGCTTCTTGAAGATTTAGGGAGATCCAGACCTTGAGTCATTGGTGAGTCTCTGATTTGTCTATTGTAAGAGAGAGGCAGGCTTGCAGGCTCAGTGACTGTTGCAGCTCCTGTATCCCCCTCCCCCAGAAGAGGGCAGACAAGGGATCGTCTTATTATGATTCTCCGATGGGAACAGCGTGAGCCATGCTGTTCTCGTCTCTCTCTGATTTCTCTACATGACCGGCTTTTCACAGTTTTCACCAGGAAGGTCACGTAGCTGAGCCATGCAGCAAGGGTGTTGTTGAAAACAGGGAAAATCCTAGTCCAGGGGTGGGGAAACTGCAAGGCCACATGTGGCTGCGAAGTCACAGGTTTCCCACCTCTGCCCTGGTCCAAGCTATATCCTGCCCAGGGGGGCTATGGGGCCAAGTGCTATTAACAGTACTGCAGAAGTTTGTACCAGAAGGGACTTTAGGGACCGTCTACTCCAACCCCTTAATTTACAGAGGAAGAAACAGGTTAGGAGATGTTAAAAAACTTGCCTAAGGTCACATAGATAGTAAGTGGCATAACTGAGCTGCCAAGTTAATTATTTCTTCTTCCCAAAAGGAGGAGCAGAGAGATTGGCTACCCTAGGAGCTCCCTGTCAATTCTCATCAAGTATATTAAGAGAATATATATAGCATTGATTAAATACCTACTATGTGCCAAGCTGGGTGGCTAGGTGGTATAGGGGATAGAGTGCCAGGTTTAGAGTCAGGAAGACTGGCTTCAAATCTGACCTCAGACACTTACTAGCTGTGTGACCCTGGCCAAGTCACTTTATTATGTCTGCCTCAGTCTCATTTGTAAAATGAGCTGGAGAAGGAAAAGTCAGGCATAATTGACATGACTGCACAACAACTAGATTGACACGTATTAGCTGTATGACCCTGGGCAAGTCACTTCACCCGGCATGCTTCCATTTCCTCATCTGTAAAATGAGTTGGAGAAGGAAATGTCAAACCTCTCCAGTATCTTTGTCAAGAAAACCCCAAATGGAGTCACAAAAAGTGGAAGAAAAAAATGACTGAACAAATGGGTCAGGCCCTGGGGATACAAAGAGAGGCAAAAGATAGTCCCTGCCCTCAAGGAGCTCACTGTCTAAGGGGAGGAGATAATACACAAACGACTATGTACAAACTGCATATAGAACAAAGAGGAAATAATCAGTAGAGAGAAGGAGCTAAAGTTAAAGGGAACTGGGAAAGGCTTCGTGCAGAAGGTGGGGTTTTAGCTGGGGTCTCAAAGAAGCCAGGGAAGCCAGAAGGTGGAGATCCCTAAGGCTGGAGCTGGTTTTGTTTTTGTCTTTGTATCCTCACTGTTTAGCACAGTGCTTGGCACACAGTAAGTGCTCAATACATGGTGGCTGAATTGAAATCATTGGCTTTAATATACAGAATTTAGCTTTGAATCCAACTGGACTTCAAAGCATTAGTTCCCTATTTTGAGGGATGAGTTTACTTTCAGAGCAAAGGACAATTTTTGAAAATGATGTGCTCAAGGAACATGAATCACTGAGGGGGCTGTGTAAAAATACTATTTACAAACACAGGCATGTTCCTAGGAGCAATATCAGTCTGGTGCTCGGAATGGCTTGCAAAGAATTGTTCTGCCCTTAAGCAGCATTGCTAATAAACTGAGAGTGGTTTTCAAAGTCTGCTGACCTCTCTGTTCTGTTGTGTCTTCAATTAGCATCTACATAATTCAATAACAGAGCTGTCACTCCTCCTATTAGCTGGATGCTGGGATAGTGATGAGAGGGGTAAACTCTTTGGACTTTATTAGCATCATCTTTAATTCTCAGCTATTAAAAACAACCCCAACCCACCCTCTCTCTAAATAACTTCAGAAACCTCAACAATTCTTCTTTTCTTTTTAGCTGTTCATTTATTGGGGTTTGATGAAATAAAAAAAAAATCCTTAAAAATTCCCATGGAAACCATGTTCCATAGTTTATTCATGAAACCAGCATGGGATCAAATCAGGGAGAGATTTTTACTAGTACCAGGAACAGGCCCACTGAAAAGAAGCAATCTTATTTTAGATTACATGGATAAGAAAGCCTTCATTCAATTGGTGGGCAGCTCCTTCTAATTCCAGTCATCTTTTCATCAAGGGAAATGCCTTAAATACACATTAAAAAGATCTTCAGGTTCTAATACTTTAATGCTATTATAAATGCTCGCCTCACAGAGGGTGGCTTTGACTGGTAGTGTTGTGAGAAATGAGCATTTTCTCCTTCCACCTAGAGCTGCAGGAAACATCTAAACATTCTTTTTCTTCAGAGTCCCAGTGGCCCATATTTAGAAGATGTACCAAACAGTCAGGCTTCCGTTAGGCTGGCCCATTTCCATAACTAAGATGGGATCACTGAGGCAACAGCATTCAGGTAACTGATTTATTGAATAGAGTTCTGTCCTAGGTAACAAAGGGAGAAAGAAAAGGGAATACTGGTTTTCTTCTCTTGAGATGCTTACTACCTACAAGACAAGAGTGACAGGCTTACATCTCCTTGAGTTCAAATCTGGTCTCTGATACTTCCTAGCTGTGTGACCCTGGCCAAGTCACTTCACTCTGTTTGCCTCAGTTTCCTCATCTTTAAAATGAGCAGGAGAAGTAAATGGCCAACCACTCTAGTATCTTTGCCAAGAAAACTCCAAACAGAGTCATGAAGAGTTGGACACAACTGAAAAAGATTGAATAATAACAAGATAAGGGGAAATCTGGTACAGGGGGAACAACACTGGATATGGAATCAGAAGACCTGGGTTCCAACCTTGGCTCTCTATGACTTTGGCCAAGTCCCTTCATCTCCATGGACCTCAGTTTCTTTATTTGTAAAATGAGCAGCTGAAGTCATTTCTAGTTCTAAATTCATCATCCTATTATCCTATGACACCAAAAGGGCATCCACTGATTGGGGAGCAGTAGAAGAAATTATACATAATGCAATGGAATATTATTATGTCATAAGAAACGATGACCATGAGGAATTTAGATAAACATTGGAAGGCTTGTATGAACTGACAACAGAACTGTAACAGCATGAACCATAACCACAAGTAATGAAATGAAAATTCAGGCTACAAGATATTAGAAATCATTTCAAATGCAATGGTTATTGATTCCAGAAGACTCAGGTTGTAATACATTTATTTTTTCTTAGTAGAAAGGGTATGAAACATTGCATATTCTATCAGATAGAGTTGTTGGGTTGGTTGGTTTTGGTCAATGGTGTTTCTTTTTTATGAGAGGGTCCTATTGGGGGGGATGGTGGATACTGGGAGGTTATGCTGAGCTAGGACTACTTTAGGCCAGGCCAGTGATTTAGGATTGGGATTAGAATCCCTGGTATGACAGTAAACAGATTGTAGGTATCTTGCATTTCCTTACATATCTGTGGCCCCCTCATTCCAAGACACTGACTCGAGATTGTGGTCTCTTGCTCCCTTGCTATCCTGCAATAAGAATGGTCTGAGATTTGGGTAAACTAGTCCTCTCCCTAGGGGAATACATCCAAACAGTTCCTGGAATCTAGATTCAAAGACTTGAGTGGCTCTGCACAACCATGTGGGGTCAGAGATGTCCTAAATCTGGGAGGGGCAGAAGGAATTATGCCCTAGTTCTGAGGGTTCCAATTCAGTTTTTACTAAGACTACGATAGGCTGACTACTGATAATATTACTTCCTGTGGACTTCATGTTTCAAAAGCTACACCTAGAACTGCCTATAGGAAAGAATATCATTACCCTCTGTCCACTTAATGTGGTGGGGACACATTGCTGCCTCCTTCTCATAATCCTTAGAGGGATCCATTTGTGTGGATAGTCTATTCTGGACCTGACCCAAAATTCTACTCAAACTTTCAACCTGATCTGCCCAGTTCTGTAAGGAGGGACTGAAAGGGAAGGTCCAGGGCTGAAGTCTGATTCCCTTCTGGTGGGGCTCTGCTAGGATCTAATTGCACCTAAAGCACATTGGGTGGGGGTGGGGGTGGGGGTGGGGTATTATGGGAAAAGCATAAATCCAGTCTATCAAACTTAACTCTTAAAATTTTTAGCTTCTCTCTTTTTGTCTCTCACTAGGGAAACTGGCTGAAGAGAGCATTTATCTTTGTGGGGCGAAGTATAGAAAATTCCCCATATGAGCCACCTAAAAAAGGGACAAAGGAAATCCCCATCTGGAACTTCTTACTGGTTCAGCTGACTCTGAAAGAGGAAATCCCCTGAAATCTCTCCAAAACCAATTGAATGCTACTGATTAGACCATACTGGGATCCATGGACCCCCAAGGGGGTATGTGGAGAGATTCCAGGAAGTCCATGCACTTGAAAAGGGGGAAAAAATTACATCTTTATTTTCATTTATGACATTTAACTGATGAAATTTATGAATTTTATTCATGAATTTATGAAATTTAGCATTTTCTTTGATTCCAAGGGGTAGATAGGCTTCATCAGATGGTTCTGACCCACAAGAGGCATGGTAATGATTTATGAACTTGCTGTTTAAACTTCTCCTCCCAGTTTTCCCTGACTCTCCCAAAGAGGAAGTCATCTCATGGGAGGTAATATCCCAGGGATAGTAATAGGTTAAGCCTTAGGCTTTACACCAACATTGGTTTCTACTTTTCATCCTTGCTCCCTCTTCTGTTCTTTTTCTTTAAAGCCCTCACCTCAGTGGGATTATCTCTGAGTCAATGGCTTTCCTTCCCACCTGTACTCTTTCCTTCCCACTCCTATTAGCACTGTCCTCCTCATTTGTGATGTTACTAAATTCATAAGTCATTCTTTTACCATTGAGGCACTTAAAAATGAAAAAAAAAAGCAATTCACCTTTGCCTTTAATTGCTTAACACCAAAGGTCATTTATTTTCATTTTCCTTCTCTGACAATCTAGTTTTTCTAAAACCATTAATAAAATTATAGGGGATGTTTGATTTTACGGTATTTCTACTTTCCCTATCAAGTTCTTCAAGTATACATTGGACTCATCATACAAGGACAATGAGAACTCCTTTCTTATTCCACTGAAAGGGCTCAGAGTGTACACTAGCAATGCTAGAACCACAGGATACTAGGGTGGTCCTGGAGCTGGTCATCCAATCACCCATGTCTCCTCTTCTTTCCCACTACCTTTCCCTTACTTCAACAATGAATTTAACTAGCAAGTCACTACAATTAACCCTTGCTGACTAATGCCAAATATTATAGGTTGTCAGGTGTAACTGAACAGCACAGTGATTCAGGTGCAGGGTTAGACCACAATGAGAGCATCCTGGACTATAAAATGTAATAAGAACAATTTTACATGTGAGATGAAAAAGAATACAATTCTTAACTAAATTCAAATAAAACACTATTCTCCTCCACTTCTGCTTTTGCCATGGCAAAAAGTAAAGATTGATCATATAGATAGGGCAGGATTATTCCATTAAAATCTCTCACACCAACTCTTCATAGGCTAGACTTCTTGTTGTCTCAGTTGTAAAGGAAGCCAAACCAATGATGTGTCCATTCAAAGGAAACCAGCCCAGTAACTGTGGTGTGAGAAACAAAAAGTGTCAATGAAAGACCTCTCTGTCTGTCTCTCTCTCTTCTCTATCTCTCTGTCTCTCTATCCCCATTTATCAAATTGCTAAGTTGGAGAACATCCATTAAGAAGGGGAGAGACAGGATGGCTGTCACATGGAAAATGATGATGATAATAACAATAATAGATTGCACTTCTATAGTGCTCTAGGGTTTACAGAGCACTCCATATGTGCACTCATTTGATCCTGGTGGTAAGTGTTATTATTATCCCAATTTTACAGATAAGGAACTGAGGCTGAGAAAGGTCAAGGTCACATAGCTAGTAAGTATCTAAGGCAGGATTTGAATTCTTCCCAACTTCAAGTCTGGCAATTGCACCATCAAGCTGCCTTCATCTAGTTATTCAGAATGAAATTTAGAGGTTTGCTGTCAAGAAAAGTTTCCTGATGATAAGAGCTCTCCCAAAGAGGAATGTGCCACCTCTGGGTTCTGGTAGGTTCCTCCTCATCATGAGATAGTAAAGCAAAGAGTAAGGTGGATGTTGAATAGGCAGAGATGTGGTAATGTGATACAACAGAGACCTCTGAAGTTTCAATTCTGAGATTCTAGAACACAAATGGAGAAGTATCTGGAGTCAGGGAAGGACACCATAGGCAATGAAGGTAGACCAGTATTCTTTCTAGTACAGTGGAAACAGCATTGGCTCAAGAGCCAGGATCTCAGGTTCAAACACAATCTATGACTCATGCTGACCTTGGACAGATCCCATCAGTTTCCAAGGTCTCTTCCCTTGAGCAATGGACCAGATGGCTTCTAAGGTCTTGTCCCACTCTAGATCTATATTTCCACAATTGTTGACATGAACAGCTACACTTTAGCATATGTCTCTCTGTGTCATGTGTGAATCAAACAGAGTAAAATAGCACAACCAAAAGCCAATGAGTGACAAGACCCTAGTGAGGCTTACGTGGCAGCTTTGTCAACCACTGTGTTTGGCTTTATTCAATAAGGTGATGGCAAACACAGAAGAAAATCTGGGGGATAATGATCAGGACACTCTTACAGGGACCTTGGACCTGAAAAATACTTATGTGAAATGTCTCTCCTTTAATTTGTTTCTTCTCCTCAGGCCCCCTAGAACCACAGCTTTTATCCACTGATCATCCATTGTTCAGAATCCCCCAAGTGATTTTTAACAGTGAAGTCGGCCAACAATTGCAACCCATTTTAGAGGCACAAAGGAGTAGGGACAGTTCATTCCAATTAATGCAAGTAGTACCACAATGAAATAACGTATGGGGTTTCAAGAGGGGGGATGGGGAAACTCCTCAAACCTCAAAAGGAACAAGACAGAACACAGGCCACATAATAGAAAACAACACATCTTTTGTCTCGACTCGGGCTAAATCTGTGAGGTGAGCCAAGAGAAACGTTGCTTTCTATCTTAACCAGCCTGAGATGTGTTAAGATGAGCAGCAGCTGAGTCCAGGGTGGTTTGAATATTTTCTTTTCAAGTCTGCAGCTAATAGACTCCTTGCTGCCACTGCATAAAATAATCTTTAGGTCCTAACAGCAAATCTGAAGAGAAGAACTGGTTTCTTTGTCAAGGTAGGCACCCTGCCTGGTTGTAAAATTGAATGCAGCCTACCTCACTGCATCATCAGTATCAAAGGAAACAGGAGATGGGAAAGCCTTCCTATTACACTCTGTTAGGCTCCCTACATTTGGAACCAATCCTTAAATCAGTGATACCTTTCAATCATTAAAGTAGATAAAATATAGGGAGGTGCTTCTTTGGTCCTACCCTAACCATACCCACAGTTTAGCAAACAGTGGTGGGGAATAATGATGTCTCCATTGGCTATAAGCTCAGTTCCTCTCTTTGCTTGAGACCTTGTTGATCTGTGACTTGCTTTCCTGTGGTTGCTAGGCAACACTATCAGGGATGCTGCATATGGCCAGTGGACATTAATTAACACCTCTGAGTTTCCGATTTCCTTATGTATTTATTTTACACTCTTAAATGAATTCACAACTCAAAAGCAGCTTAATGAGCAAATAACATTTCTAGGGGTCTGAATCATTTTCAAAAAGTACAGAAAAGCATGAATGCAGTAAGCCAGAATACAAACTTTGACCATCCATCACACTAACAATTCTATAGCCTCATCCTGACTACTCCCTTACCAACGAGTCCATTCCTAACCATTTCCTCAATATCAAAGGGAGATCGGTAACCCCCTGCCCTACCTCCTTCCTCATTCAGACATGCCATCTCTGTCATCTCCATTTTTCATATTTATCACTTCAATGTGTTAGGAAGTCTGGTTTAATAAAATGTGCTAATGGGATATGATAATTACATTTATAATTAGAGAGAATGAAGAACAGATGTAATATTGTTAAAATGGTAGAGCCTAGAAAAAAATGCTGAATTGATGCAAGTGGGGGAAGGGATATAGAAGCTCTGATTTAATTCATCAAATATTTATTAAGTACTTACTAAATGCAAGGTGCTGTCCTAGGTGCTGGGGATACAAAGACCCTAATTAGTTTCTATCTTCAAGAAACTTGCATTATATGGAGGGAAGGAGGGTACAGCAAGTATAAAGATAAGGAGGAGGAGGAGTGAGAATTCATTAACAACTGGGGACAATTTGGAGAGGGGTTGTGTGTGGAGTTGGAAAAAGGAAGGCAGAGTTTCTACTCACACAGTTTCTACACACACACACACACACACACACACACACACACACACTATTATTCTGGGGAAATAGCATCAGCTTATGTGCACTGTTAAATAGGAGTTAATTTCACAGAAGGAACACCTTATAGGTCAATTAACACAATGATCTTTGTTCCAATTTTACCTGGTGACTCAGTCTCCTGATCATTAACTCAAGCCAAGGTTCAGGACATCCAGGTGACCAGTTGCAGTGAAATTCAGCCCTGCAACTTTCTGTTTGGTTTGTGGAGCATTCAGCAGCCAGTTTACCTGCTCTTTTTTTCACTGAATTATTTGTTGTCCAGATGATGCGTGGACCTAGCCTTATATCTGGTTCATCAGTCAGTAGGTATTTATTTTACAAATCTCTATATATCCAGCCCTAATCTCTCTCTCTTGAACTCCTATCAAACATCTGTTACTACAATTTGGACAACTCTTGACACCTTAAACTTAACATGTTCAGAAGGAACACATCATCTTCTCACCTACTCCTGCACCACCATCCTTCCAAGTCACCCAGATTTCACCTCAGAGTCATCCTTGACTCTTCCCTCTGCACAGACTTGTTGAGATGACTCCAACCTCACGGTTGTCATCCAGTATCAGTCATTTATTTCCTCTCTCCTAGACTATTATATAGAACAGCTAGGTAGTGCAGTGGAAAAAATGCTGGCCCTGGAGTCATAAGGACCTGAGTTCAAATCCTACCTCAGATATTTACTGGCTGTGTGACCCTGGGCAAGTCACTTCATCGTGTTTGCCTCAGTTCCTCATCTGTAAAATGAGCTGCAGAAAGAAGTGGCAAACCCCTCCAGTATCTTTGCCAAGAAAACCTGAAATGGGGTCATGGAGAGTCAGAAACAACTGAAAAGACTCAATGACAACATGAAGACTATTGTACTGCTTTCCCTGCCCTGGCTTCTCCCTTCACCAATCCATGAATCATACAATCACCAAAATCATCTTCCTAGGACAGACAAACATCTAATCATATAATCCCCTGCTCCTCAATGTTTATAGGATAAAATGCACTTAAGCTCCTCCATGATCTGACTGCTACCTACCACTCAAGCTTTCCTTCATATAACTTCACTTCAGGAACTCCAGCCAAACTGAACTACAAGCTGCTCCTCAAAGTTAGTGGCACCTCTTCTGTGAAGTCTTTCCTGGTTTCTTACTTGTTAGGAATCTCTCCCTCCTACATATCTGCCATATTTATCCATGTACATGTTGTACTTCCCTCTTCTCCCATGTAAACTACTTGAGGGCAAGGATTTTTTTGTGTGGGTTTTTTTCCTTCATATCCTTAGTACTTAGTAGGCACTTAATGTTTGTTGCATTGATTAGTTGAATTATCATCACATAAATTGTATAGCACCATCCAAGAAATGAAGTTTTAAGTTTCAAAAAGTTGATGAGATCATTTCTGATGAACTTCCTGTCCTCTTCCTATCTTGTTTCTAGATAAGCTATTTGGTAAATATTGACAATTTTAAAAAGAAGATCATCTCCTCCACTGAAATGTTTTGGGTTTAAGAAGACCCAGTTTAGGAAGAACTTTGCTAAACTGGAGAGCACCCAAGGGAGGGCAGCCAGAGGAACTAATAGCTAGCATTTGGTTTACAAAATGCTTTATATATGTGATCTCATTTTTGATCCTTACAACAACCCTGAGAAGTAGGTGCTATGATTATCCCTATTTGATAGATGAGGAAAACAACAAGGCTTACTAATGTGCCCAAAGTCTCATAACTAAGAACATATCTGAGGTAGGATTTGAACTCAGATTTTCTTGACTCCAAATCCAACATTCTATCCTAGTTCTTTCTGAAGAGTTCATGTGAGAAAAAATGCTTGAAGTATTCAGGTATGTTAAGCTAGGAGAAGAGAAGATTCAGGGAAAACATTGAATCCTGGTATTTGGGGGTTGGAAGAGATCCTGATGGCCATATAATCCACTTCATTTTCAAAAAGAATTCCCATCATAGCATGAGAGACTTCTCCAGTTGTCCTGATCTATATCTTGCCAGTGGACCCAGAAAGCTCTGGAGGAGAAAGTGAGGCTGGTGACCTTGCACAGTCCTCCCTCACTTAAATCCAGTTCACTTGCCAGTCATGGCATCATCTTCCTGAAGTCAATGGTCCTCTTCAAGAATGAAGGAGCATAAATGACAAGTGATCATCCAGCCTTTGTCTTAAGACATGCTAGTTCTCTGGAAGTATCTGAAGGGTTGTTACATAGAAGAAAAATAATATCTGTCCTACTTGACCCTAGAAGTTGGAGATTTCAAAGACTCAAATTTAGACTTGATGGCAGAAAAACCACCCTAATAATCACAGCTGCCCATTAGGGAAACAAGCTGTTTTGGGAAGTAGTGAGCTCCCCTTGCATGAAAGGTTTTCAAGTATAAACTGGAAGACCACTTGCCAGGTACATCATAGAGGGGATTATTTTGTGGGTATGGGTTGGATTAGATGGCAGGTCCCTTCTAACTCTAAAATCCTGTGATTCTGTGATGCCTCAATGTGATGGTGAGGAGTCCCTGGTTTCAAAAAGACTATGCCATTGGAACACAAATTTTGGAAGATGTGCAAAATTGAGAAAGGTTTTAAGCATGGTTCTTCTGCCTGAGGATCAGCCTAGCTTTGTTCACCAACAGACTGGCTGCAGGGTGGGGAATACTTTGGCTGTTGTGACTATGGGAGACTATTAATATCATCGAGAGATCGTAACCTATGTTTGTACCCATATCAATCTAATCATAGATCTGTTAAGTAATGAAACCCTAAAGATCACTAACCCTAAACATCATTCCTTCCTTCCACTGGTTCCCACTGTCACTTTTACTTTCCCAATGGGCTCTCTCATTATCAATAATTAACTCAAAGGTTATAGGTTAGGCTTAAAAGTCTTATTTTTTAAGAAATGAAGGTGTGCCCATCTAGCCAGCTTGCTGCTTCTTAGGGGTGAATGATTTTAGCATCAGGGTCAGATGCAGCTCAAAGCTACTGGTACAGAAGGGCAGGAATACCCACTGAGTTTACTTTAAGCAAAGTTCCCCAAATTATTCACTGCAATTGTCACCACTCCTGCCTCCTTAAGTGATGCCCAATTAGCCTCATTAAGAGTTTGACAAAGAAACTCGTAGTAGAAAGAGGCATGAGTGACTAGCTTGGGAAACCAAGGAAAGGAACATTTTTCTGTTCTTAAGCTTTAGGGTAAAGACAGCACTGAATGGTAGAAAAAGCACTGGATTTGGAGACAGAGGACCTGGGTTCAAATCCTAGCTTTGTCACTTACTAAGTGCATGATGTTGGGAAAGTTAATTATCCTCTCTGGGCCCTGATTTCCTCATGTATAAAATTAGAGGGTTAGACTTGATGACTTCTGAAGTTCTTTCCAGCTCTAAATCTCTGGTTCCTTGACATCCTAAGCACATACTTGTTTGGACTGCTGTCACTGGAGAGCAATGCGACACATATCATCGAAAGAGTGCTGGACTTGGACTCAGAAGGCCAGGGCAACATTACTCACCAGCTATTCCTTTAACCTCCCAGCCTCAGTTTTCCCGTTTACACATTTTAATTCAAATCAACAAGCGCTCATTTATTTTGAACCCATTATCCTGGATGCTGGAGACAAAGATGGAAGAAGACAAAAGTGGAAGTCTTTGCCTTCAAGAAGTCTATATTCTGCTTGGGGTACAGAACATCTCCGTGGCTAAGTAAATACAAGGTAGTTGAGGAAGGAACAGAGAACACCAGTCATGGTCACTTGTGGAAGGAAGATCAAGACTCTGAGGAGCAGAATGGTTTGGGAAGATGGAAGCCAATGTATAGGAAAATTAAGTGACTCGACCAATACCATATGGGCAGTAGTTTTGCTGTCTCCCCGAGCCAGTGTGTTTGGAAAGCAGTGCAAGATTTAATAAACATTAAGCAATCCAATTTAATTAGCATCTGTTAAGGGATTATTATGTGCAAGACCCTGGGGATAGGAAGATGAAAACAAGTTACTATTCTTGAGAAGTATAGTGTCTCCTATAGGTCATGAATCAAGACAATACAAAGGAGAGAGTGATAGGGAAAAGGAAGGATTCAGACTAAGTGCTGTAAGAAATTTTAAGGAGGGAGGGAAAACTTTCAGCTGCAGCAGGGGTAGTATCAGGGGGGATTTCATGGGGGAGATATTACCTATGTTTAGCCTTTAGGGAAAAGAGATGTTTTAATAAGGAGAGATGACAATGAACAGTTATCAGAGCAGAGGAGAGAAAAAAAAGAGGGTAGAATGTGCATGAATGCACTGAAGTGGGACAGTGAAGCAGCTGGTAAGTCAGATTAGCAAGAATGTAAAATGAATGGAAGGGGTGTCATGAAACAAGGCTGCAAAGGTATGATGTGGCTAGATTGTGGATCAGGCTATTTTTATTTAATCACAGTGGTAAAAGCCACTGATCGTTTGCGAGCAGGGGGAAAGGGTGGAGGCAGGGTTGGGAGGTTAGTACAATGGTCCAGGGGGAGAGATGATGAGAGTTTTGGCCCTTTGAATAGAGAAGAGGAGGCTGGTCTGTAATACCTACACCATCTACTCTTCAGATAGTGGTTGTGTGGAAAGCATGCTGTATACAACAAAACCACATGTAAAGCAAGCGATTATTATCATGTTAAAATAGGTTGTACTGCTGCCTTTTATTTTTTATACCAGTCATTTCCAGATATGCCATTCCCATGCCCAAGCACCAAATAAGTACTTTCTTAAATGAGCTTTAATTATTACTTTTCTTATGAATTTGACAACCATCAGGAAACACAAACACTTGCATATACAGATAAGAACAGAAAAAGAGGGCTGAAGGTGAAACTGAGAACATCTATTATGGGCAGCTTTTTTTTTTTAATTTAGGAATAGATCAAATTTAACATGGTAGTTCCAACACTGCCCTGCCTGTTTGTCTCTTGCTGAATTTCCTTCTGTTCTCCTTTGTGTATTTTTCAATGTTTCAACGATGCTCTTAGAAGCTTTAATCATTTTCAGGTAGAACTTCCTTCACCTCCTTCCCAGAAGGGGGACACTTTCAGCATCCTTGGACTACAGTTGTTGGGATAGATAGGTTTAGATAAATATTTAGACTGTGAACACTTTGAGGTCGGGGACAGTGGGTTTTTTGTTTTTGTTTTTGTTTTGCCTTTCTTTGTATCTCCAGCACTTAGCACTATCTTGGTATATTTTGAGCACTTAATGCTAGTTGCCTGAGTTCTGGTTCTAATCTCAATGAAGGGGAGTAAGCAGTGGTATCTCAGTAGCCTCTTGTGTTGAGGGCCCTCTCCCACGTACAAATTAAATAATCCATTGGGGGCAAAATGGATAGAGACCTTACTGTCATCACTCCCTTTCTTTGTGATCTTGTCAGAATTTCCCTGGAGAACAGTTGGCTTCTTCCCCAGGGCCTCCGCACTTACTAAGGAACTTCCCTCTCATCTCTCTCGTCTTCTCCCCCTTTCTTTCCTTCTCTCTCTATGCTTTCCTCACTAGCCTTCTCTTTCTAGGTTTGAGTCTTCTTTTTAAAGTGTGCAAATTATGGGCCTATGTAGAGAGAGAAAGTGAATGACCTAGTTCCACCGCCATTAATAAAAATCCTATTAACACTGAACTACAGTTTTTGGCTGGCATATGTTCTAAGGAAGCCCTGATATGCTAGCATCTGTGTTGGGCAGAGAGAAGTATGACTAAAGCATGTGTATGTCTGTTATGCCTGACACAGTAAGGAAACGAATGAAAACATTAACTAAGCTTGGGTGACATGCTCAAATATAAATGAGTACTTAAAATATTTTTAATATACTGAATTAATTTCCTAATATCTCCCTCCCCATACAGAAACCTTACTTGCAGCAAAACAAAAAACAAAAACAAACCCATAGCTAAGCAAAATAAATTGACACATGGATCATGTCAGAAAGTATCTGTCTCTTTCCATATTCAGAGTCCACCACCTTTAAACTGAGAGAAGGGATATTTAATGGAATAACAGATTTGAAATTGGAAGGTTGACTAGTCCAATCCTCTAATTTTAGAAATAAGGAAACTGAGACCCAGGGATATAAGAGCTCTTTTCATTGGACCACATGGCCTCCTTAAATTTCCTCATCAATCCTCCACAATCATGATCAATTACCAGATTAACATGAGTTCTAATGTCTTTTATTATTGTTTTCTTTTATATTATTGTGATCAATGTGTATATTATTCTTTTATATGATGCTCCTTATGGCTTGCATCAGTTCACGTATGTCTTCTTAAGTTTCTCTGATTCTTCACTAATTGTTTCCTTTTCTTTTGTAGCCGGGGGAGGCAGGGGCGGGGAGAGGAGAGGAGAGGGGATGGGTGGTCCAGATGTATGATTTCATTGGCATAGAGAACTCCCAATATACAAACTCTACCTAATGATGCAGATCTTCAACTTCTGACAGTGATACTGCTGAATGTAACCTATAAACCTGGGGAACATTCTGAGGTTGGTATTCGCGCGCGCGCGCGCGCGCGTGTGTGTGTGTGTGTGTGTGTGTGTGTGTGTGTGTGTGTGTGTGTGTGTGTGTAAGGTGGGGCAGTGGAAATAATAAAGGGTTTGAGCGCTGGCCCTGTTGCCTCAGTTTCCTCACTGAGGAATTGGGAGTAATAATGCTTACAACACTTCCTTTTCAGGGCTGTTGGGAGGTAAATCTTCCAGAAAGGTGAGCTATTTCTATTACCATCTGCTAGACCACAATGCACTTTGGGAGTGTATGTAGTCCTAACCAGAACCCCAACCTTTCTCTTCTCCTGTCTGAAATCAAAGTGAGAAAAGTGGCTACCAGCTAGACCAGTGCCATGGCATTCCAGGAAGCCCATTTGTTGCTTAGGGGAGTGACCAACTGATCACTGCCCTTTTCTTTCCCCCAGAGTAGGGGAGGCTGCCCTCAGCTTATTTTGTGTGAGTGGACACACTCTCTAGGTTTGCTAAAGTTAATTATGATTCTAGAGGCAGGTAACCTGGGTGATATCTCATTAATCCAGTTAGAGAGTCTTGCTCTCATTACATGGGAAGCCATGTATCCATTCTTTCCTCTTAGAAGAAATGTTCAGGAAATGCTTCAAGTAGCCCTGCAGAATTGCCCCAATTGTGAACTAACAGGCATCATTAAGGGGGACTGACTGGCCTGGGGCTTCCCAAACAGGCCCATCCCTATAGTGTTTCTTTAATAAAAGGTGCATCACATTTAGTTTTAATTAGTTTCAATCAATAGAGAAGATAAAAGATTAAAAAAGAAAAACGAATCAGGCAAACCAATAAAAACGTATCTCAACACTGCTACTTAAATTGATTGTATCCTTCTGCGGCTAAGAAAACTGTTACATAAGGAGAATTCCCATCTCCTGGATACACCAGCATTTAAATTAAATTGTCCAGAAATAATCATCTCTGAAGGAAAGAAAACCCAAGTGAATCCATCTTGGGCTGTCTCATCTGTGGGGCCCATAACATTTCTTTTTTAGTCTTATGATAATTCTTAGGTCTCCTAATTCCAAATTAGAATTTAAAACAAACATAAAGGTTTGCTTTGAATTTTTAACATCTTCATTTTTATAATTTCGAAGAGCTCCAGGGAAGCCATTCTGATAAGTTCAAAACACAGTTGGGCCTGATTGACAATTTCCTTCCCTGGAAAATTTTCCTTTGGCCCTGTCTAGGTTTAAGATGGTCCCTTTTGCCTCCATTCCAGAGATGTTTAGAACCGCTAAGCTAACAAATAAAATTAATAGCAGCTGATGTTTATATAAAGCTTTACTGTTTATTAAGAGTTTACCTTCCAACAAACTGGAGACAGACCAGCGTGCAAGGTGGTGGGAATAGCAAAGGACCTTTACTCCCATTTCATACAAATACTCAGATGTTGTCTCATTGGGGTGGGAATCCCTCCAGCAATACAATCTGTACCCTATCCATGACTGCCCACTCCATTGACTTTTGTTTCTATCCTCCATAAATTCACAGGCTGTTAGGATTAGAGGTTTAGATCAGTAAGTGACCTTAGAGGTCACTGAATTCAGCCTCATCTTAAAGATGAAGCCTATAGAATTGGAAAGGGCAGCTAGAGGATGCCATAGCTCATAGAGCACAGGGCCTGGAGTCAGAAAGACTATTCTTGAGTTCAAATCCAACCTCAGACACTTACTAGCTGTGTGGGCCTGGGCAGGTCACTTAACCCTGTTTGCCTCATGTGTAAAATGAGCTGGAGAAAGAAATGGCAAACCACTCTCTTTGCCAATAGAACCCAAATGGGGTCACAGAGAGTTGAACATGACTGAAATAGTTGAACAACAAAAGGGAAATGGAATGACTTGCCCAAAATCACATAGGTAATGAGTGGCAGAGCAAGGATTTGAACTCAGGGCCTCCACTTCCAAATCCAGAGCCTTTATATCTGGTATGACACTTGTCTCTTGGGTCCACCAGTGTGCAGGTACACCCTGAGGATACTGAGCTGTCCATCAGTTTTCCATAGTTCACTCCACAGTACCAGCCCATTTTTCCCTTTTGATTCATACATTTGCATGACAGGATTTTCTATCATTTATCTAACAGATGAGGAGACTGAGGTTTCTAGATTATTGGGATAACAGTTGTAAAGCACTTAGCACAGTGCCTGGTATGTGGTAGGCACTAAGTAAAGGCTTGTTCCCTTTCCCCTTTATGAAGGCTGAATGACTCACCAAATATACATGCCGGGGAGTAATGTTAGTCTTTGAACCTGGCTCTTCTGAGCTCAGGCTCAGGGGCTCTTTCCATCAGACTCAGAGCTTCCTAGAGTTCATCTCATTCAGTCATCTTAATTTTACAGAGGATGAAGCTTAGGCACAGAGAAGGAAAATAAGAAGCTAAGGTCACTCTACTACCAAGTGAAAGAGACAGAATTTGAACTCAGCATTATTAAGTTCCTACAAAAAGGGGTACAGTTCCTGTCCTTATGGAGCTTACCTTACATGGCTAAGCCGGCCTAAGGGTCTGTTTTCAAGTCCAATGCCCTTCCCACTAACCATTTTGCCCCTAACAAAACACAGAATACTTGCCCTGTGGCTAAACCTTAGACTCTCCCCAAGATCCAAAGAAGTGAGATCAGCAGCAGTCAGGGAAAACAATATCGAGGTGGGAGGACCAAGGATTGAAGCGATGGACTGGACTGTCATGCAGCACATTTATATGTTCTCTAATGCTACCTCCAGGAGCCTCCCCTCAGGCAAAGATCTGGCCCATCTTATTGGCAAGGTTCCTGAGGGCAGCAGATTCTAATTTCTGATATGGGTGCACAGCTTTCTTGAGCCTGCTGCTCTATTACCATGAAGCAATTTCCTAGCTTCCCTGTTGCGTTCCAGGTTGGGTGACTGTCGTCCCATCCAGTCCGAGCTGGGACAAACACAAGCCTGGAAGGTTCAGTGCTTTCATAACCAGAGACCTCAATTATGGGAAAAGGTTTCCTACTGAGGATTGGGACTTGGCTGTTCTGCAGTACTGCTGAAGACAGAGAAGGAAGGAAGGGCCTTAAGTGACCCCAAAGGATGTGCAAGTTGGGTGGGTTATGGTGCAGATGACTCCATGTCATGACCTTTTCGGGAGGTCTCTGAATATAAGTGAAAGTCTGGTATAGTTGGGGTCAAGAAGACCTGCATTCAAATTCTGCCTCAGACATTTGTTAGGCATTGAACCCCTGAGAAGTCAGTTTCTCTGAGCCTCAGTTTCCTTGTCTATCAAGATTTACTAGCATTGACTAAGTATTTAATAGGAAGTTAATATCTGGCCTTAAACACTTACTAGTTGTATGACCTGGGCAAGTTACTTCACCTCTGTCTCACTTTCCTCATCTGTAAAATGGGAATAATAATAGCACCTACCTCCCAGGGTTGTTTTGGGGATAAAATGGATAAATGGATAAAATAAAAATGTATCAAATGAGGGTCAAATGAGTTAACGTCTGTGTAGCATTTTCTAAATCTCAAAGGGCTATATAAATGTTAATCCTAACAATAATTGGTTATTTTTATTATATTATTTTTGGTTATCATTACTATTAATATTACTCTGGCAGGCTTACTTTAATTTCAGCTTTTCTTGAAGACAGGACAGGTAGCTAGGTGGTATGGTGGATGGAAAGCTAGCCCTGGAGTCAGGAAGACCCATATTCAAACCCAGCCTCAGATCTGTCTTAGCTGTGTGACCTTGAGCAAGTCACTGAACCTCTATTTGCCTCAGTTTCCTCAACTGTAAAATGGGCATAACAATAGCACCTACCTCCAAATGTTTTGAGAATCAAATGAGATAATATATGTAAAGTGCTTAGCATAATATCTAACCCATAGAGGGTGGGCTATATGAATGCTAGCTATTACCATTGCCACTTGTTAGTATAGGAAAGTAGTCACAAGCAGCCCTTGAGACCTCTTTGGATGTTATTTATCTACATATAATGTAGATGATATAATATCCTTACATGTGGTAGACACACTCAGGCAGCATTTGCTGAATTGAGAAGATGAATTCAAAGACAGATATACTCCTGGTTCTGCAAAAGAAGCAGATCCTGACACACAAAAGCCCTCTGCCCCAGACACAGTGAGAGCTCTGGCACAGGGCTGTTCCTGCCTGGTGCTTTTTATAAGCTGTCTTGTTCCAAGCTCCAGCTGAGCTGTTTGTTTTCTCTGCTGAGGCACCAGCTACCTCACAGCATGGAGGGCTGCAAATTAGCTCCACCAGGGGCCAGGGACAGAGCAGGATAAAAAAGTCAGTGCAGCAGCATTCTCATTGGTTATGGCTTCATGGTAGCCAGAGAAGTTTGGTACCAACCCCAATACTGGGGCTGCTCTCAACAAGGCCATTGCACAGACATTGATTCTGTCTTCTTACCAGTTAGAGAACTGAAGAGTCTCTGTGTTAGAAGACTCTTCATTTAGTCCACTCCACACCTGCGCAGGTAGCCATCCCTTCTACACCGTACCCTGGCCTAGCCTCAGGATCCTTCTAGTTCTCCTGACTGAAGCTTGTTTGCTGGGTGTTAGGAGGGTTTCTGTGCTGAATAATCTTGTAGTAGTAGTGAAGACAGTGATTTTAAAGATGGTTATACCAGCAGTATAAAAAGCAAACAAATTTCCAACTACAGTCCTTGGTATGAAGGTGAATTTTGGAGACTACTGGATCAAGATCATTCTGCCTTCTTGACTTGTGCCAAACGGGCATCTACCACTAGATTTACAACTGAAGCCTGGTTGAGCATGCTCTTTTGGCCCAAAGGGTCTTATAAATGCCAACTGTGTTTTTTGGCTGCTCACTTCCCCAGCTTCCCTTCTTGCCAGGATGGCCCTTCCATTCATTCATTCTATTTCTATTTATCTGGTGCCTTCCATGTGCCAGGTACATGTAAGGCAAGGAGATACCTATCGTTCTTGTGGTTCTACATTTTTTCACTTTTAATCAGTTCACACAATCTTCTCAAATTTCTCATACTCTTATTTCTAATGGTATATCGCTATTCAATTTTATACATATACCAAAATTTGCTTAGCCATTCTTTCAATAGGCACGCATTTTGTTTCCACTTTTTTTTGCAATTACAATAAATGCTATAAATTTTGTTAAGTAGTGCACTTCTCCTTCTGTTTTTGACCTTCTTAGGAGATATGCCTGGCATTTAGGCTGGGTCAAAGCGTATGAACAATTTAACAATTTAATGACTTTTCTAGCATAGTACCAAAATGCTTTCCAGAATGGTTGGACCAATTCATAGCTGAACCAGCCTTGCATTTTTGTGTTCATCTATCCATCCATCTGTACATCCATCCAACCATTCAGTCTTTCCAACACCAATTATTTTTATCTTTTATGATTTGATGAGTATGAAGTACATCCACAGAGTAGTTTTAATTTGTATTTCTTTCATAATTACTGAGTTGGAACATCTCTCCCCACATTTCCCCATGTGGTTGAAAGTCTGTGATCCTTCTTTTCAAAACTTTTCATGTGAATCAATTTCCAAACATGAAACTTTGGCAGACTGACAGTAGAGCTAGAGGGAACTTCATAGGATAATTTGGTTCAATCTTCTGTCTTTAAAAGTATGTAAAATATCATTATACCCATTTTATATCCAAGACAACTGAGAACCAGAAAAGTTAAGAGAGCCTCACCCCCTTCAAAATAAAATCACCTCTTTAGCATAACCTACAAGAAGTAGTCATCTGCTTACTCACTGAAGACCTCCAGTAAGGAAGAACCCACTAATTCCTGAGGCAGCCCATCTTGGTTTTGTAGATTTCTAGGGATTAGGAGATATTCCCTTACATCATGTCCAAGTCTACCTTGATGCAATTTTGATCAGCTGTTCAAAAGCAATAGGGAGTTATTGAAGATTTTTGAACAGAGGAATGGCTACCATATGAGAAAGATTAATCTGGCAGTAGTTTGAAGGATGGAAGCTAGGTGGCACAGTGATAGACCAGTGGGCCTGGAATCAGGAGTTCAAATCCATCCTTAGACACATACCAGTTGTGTGACTCTGGACAAATCACTTACCCCTGTTTGCCTTGGTTTCCTCATCTGTAAAATGAGCTGGAGAAGGAAACCCCTCCAGTTTCTTTGCCAAGAAAACCCCAAATGGGGTCACAGAGATTCAGACACAACTGAAGTGACTGAAGAACAGTATAAAGGATGGTTTAAGGGGGGGGGAAGCAGAGACAGGGAGATTTGTTACAATAGGCATAACAGGTAGCAATAAGGCTTTGCAGCAGGAGGGCAGCAGGGAGAATCAGGACAGGAAGATAGCCAGAAATAGCTGAGTGGAATCAACTAGATATGAGGGGGGAGGGAAGTAGAAGAATCTTAAAATTACAAACATAGGAGGTTGGGTGAATGGAGGTAACAGAAAGGATGAAATCAGAAGGAGAAAAAGATTTAGAAAGAGAGCTAATAAAGTTGTTTTAAAAAACGAAACAAAAACAGTCCCATAATTTCAAAGAAGGTATCAGAGTAAGGTTTAGGGCACAGAATGAGACATCTATTTTTTGTACATGACCTATCTGGCAATTTGTTTTGCTTGGCTAAGCATATTTTTTAAACAAGGGTTTGATTTTTCTTCTTTCTTCTTCTTTTCCCTTTTTCCCCGCAATGGGGTTAGAGTGACAAGAGGGAGAGAAAATAGATTTTTGTAAACTGGAAAAATAAAACAAAATTGAAAAGTAAAGACAAAACTATAATGCTTCCAAATCCCACCTGATTATCAAACATAGTTATGTCTGATTGAAATCTGTTGGGGACTTTGAAAAAAGCTTTGAGCAACTGTTGCTTACCTCCCTGCCAACCTCACTGACTCTGCAAAGATGAGTGTTTACACCCAACTGCACTTACCCTGCAGAGATATATCAAAGATCACAGGCATAAGGGGCAATTTCCCCACATCCAAAGGGTAGGTCTACAATATTTCATCAAAGCCCCACTTGATATGTGTCAACATGGTTTGGAGATGACCATAGACTCTTTTGAGATTAATTTATTTTACATTTTTATCATTATTTTTTGGTTTTACATCACCCTCATTAGCAAAGATATCTCTTTCCTCCCCAAGTAGCCATCTTTGATAGCAAAGACTTTTTTTTTAAGGGGGGGGGACATTCCATAAAACTACCTAATACATTAAATGAATATGATAATCTATGCAGTATTCCACCATACCCTTAATCCTCTACTTCTGCTAAGCAGGAAGGCAGAGGTATACTTTCTTATCTCTTCTCAGGGGCCAAGATGTGACCATGGGTTGAAAGTTGCATCAGGGGACTGCAAGTTTTGGAAAGGAAGCCTAAACCACCGGAAAGGCTCTCAGCATGGCCTGGCAATGGAGTGCATGGTTTGAAATCCAGCCACCAGCCAAGAAATTCTCAAAGCGTCACAGAGAGCTGCGAACTGCGTCAATGGAAGGAATACTCCCACTGGTGAAATCTCAGGTCACTTCCTTCAAGACTCATTTCAAACTACACCCTCTACAACACATCTTTCCTGATTACCAAGATTCTAGCACCTTCCCTCCTCAAACCACCTTATATCATTTTGCATTTTCTAAATTTACATATAAACAGGACCACGGATTTGGGGCTAGAAGGGACTTTTGAGGGCTAGTCCAATTATCATTTTACAGATGAAGAAACTGAGATTGAGAGGGGATAGGTAACTTGTTCAGCCCCATGTGGCAGGGCAAGGATTCCGACCCAGGTTCTAGCATGTCTCTCCCTCCCTCTCCCCACCCCCATCCTGCCCCAACATAGTGTAAGCTCCATCTGGGCCATCGCTGTTTCAATTGTCTTTATGTCTCAAGTACTTAATAGAGTGTCTGACACATGGGAGGTGCTTAATAAATGCATGGACTGATCGATAGTTATTTGAGTGCAGGAAGGAAGAAAACTGTAAAAAAGTCATTTTGCATCTAGGACAATTGGTGAGGGTAGGGAGAACTGGCTAAGATTATCAAGGAATATGATGGAGAGGATGCACTCGAGTGGAAAAGGAATGGGATTCGGAGTAAGTCGTTTATTAACTGTGTGACCTTGGACAACACAACTTTTCTGTGTATCAGTTTCCTCATCTGGAAAGGGAAGGGGTTGAATTCAAAGACCTTCTAGGTCCCTTCAAACTAAATCTATGATCTTAACGTAGTTGTTGAGGAGGGAAGAAGACCACTGAGAGTTGAGGCTGGGGGCTGGAATGGGGCAGGGGAAGAAGTATACCTTGGAACAGAGCTGCCAGTGTCCTCTAAATTTTCCCACGCTGGGGCAAAGCCCCAATCACTCTGCTCCAGTTACAGCTCTGGGAAGAAGTTTAAATTGTACAGCTATTCTTTGCCCTGTCCTTTCCTAGCCCCTTGGTTTTTGGGGCTTTGACCTGAGTCAGTTGCAGTTCAGCTGATCTTTTAACAATTCATTGCAAGAAAATAGCCCAAAGCAAAGCCCTAAGGCCATAGGATCAACCTTTTGGAAATGGCCCTGAATACACATTTGAGTAAAAGAGAGAGCAGCTGCTAGTTTACCAAACTGGGTAGGAATGAGGTACACAAACATTAGCAGGGGCGAGGAAGATGGCTATTTTCTATTAATGACTTCATCTATAACACTCCCTTTTCTCCTGGGTCTTGATTAAAATGTAATTCCTGTTCTGGGGCTTCTTTATCTATTATTGTGAGCCAAGCCTATGCTCCTTATTTAGAGTGAGTGTGATGGGTGGGGGTGGAGAACAGTCCCCTCTACTCCCACCCTGCCCATTCTCAGCTCTTTCATGCCACTGTAGCAACATTCTCTATCTCCCAAGAAATGACTGAGCTGGGTGAAGAACTTTAGAGATAGATGGTGTTTTTGCAAAGCTGGAAGCATTAACAATCCTGTGCCTTTGTATTTTCCAGTTAATTTGGCTGATCCTCTCCATCCAAGACCCCCAAACAACTTTCTTTGGACTTTATTTGGCCCTGGATAACATCATCACCCACAAAAAATAACGATGAAGCCGCCGTGGGAATCTTCCCAGTCACCAGTCTTTGAATTTGCTTCACCATCATTGGCCTTAGCTGTCTGATCATAATTTAGATGTTGCTCTTTCACAAAGGAAACCAGCATTACCGGAAAAAATGAATAAGCAGGGACACCCCCACCCATGTAGCCAGTCAGCCAGAAGTAACTCTATTAACCTCCTTGACTTAACAGAGGCAAAGAACTTGATTAAAATGACATTGTGTCATGGGCTTATTTGGGGGCAAACACATATTAGTCATTGTGTGGTGTGAATGGTAACTGATTCAGTGGTTCTCAGCTGGACACTTAACGGCTTGCACAGTATGCCTCCAAACCAGCTTTTCAAGTTGATTAAACTTTATTGTGTGTTCCACTCACGCTGCCTATGCTGTTCCCTCAATGGCATCCCATCACGCATGGAAGGTGTTTCACCTTAGAACCTTGAACCCCCTACAAGCCTCAGTTCTTAGGATCAGAGATCTAGAGATGGACAGGACCTTGAAGACCATCCAGTCCAAAGCTCTCGTTAGATGAGACACAGAAAGAGATTAAGTGACTGTACCACATATACCACATAGGGTCACACAGCTAGAAGTATATATTATCCCACTTTTAAGCCCCAGGGAAGGAATTATTTTGTGTTTGTCTATGTATCCTGTGATGTCTAGCACAATATACTTAGCAGGCTCTTAATAAGGACTTGTTTATGTAACCTAGGGCTCAAAAACCATTTGCATCAGACTTCTACCAACAAGAATAGTTTCATGAAAATAGGTTTCAAGTCATGGGTTACATTCCACTCAACTGATTTGTTGTTCAGTCATTTTAATCTGGAAACTGAGGCAAACAGGGTTAAATGACTTGCCTACGGTCACACAGCTAGTAAATGTCTGAGGCTGGATTTGAACTCATGAAGAGGAGTCTTCCTGACAGGAGTCTGGCACTCTATCCACTGAGCCACCGAGCTGCACCCCTCAAGTGACAAGCTCAGTTTGAATAGGGCATATTGTACTAATGGACAGTAGTCATGGAATGACAGTGACAGTATTTATAGCTTTGTCTTGATCTGTCTCATGGCCTTGGTGAGTTCTGTGTGGTCTAGTCTTAAATGCTTCAGGGAATCCATTACTTGAGTCAGGTTTTCTGCCTTCTACTGACTATTTATTAACTTTCCCATTGCTCCCCTCAGAGTTCCTTCATGTTTTAGCTCTCGTGGTCCTTTTGACTAAGCCGTCTGCCATTGCAGTTCCGCCTGTACTTATCTGCAGCCTGTATAGACCTTTGCAAAGGAGGGTGGGAGATGCACCTTCATTTTCTAGATGAAGCAACTGAGACCCAGTTAATACATGGCAGAGCTTGGATTTGAACCTGGGTTCTCTCACTTCCAAACCATAATTTTTCCCACCTCTTAATGCACTACTTTTATTGCCTGTATGGGCAAGTCACCAGCTTTCCATATTCCTCACTTCTATATGTGGAAAAAATGGATTTGGACTCAGCTGCCAAGGTCTCTTCCATCTCTAACACCTATGCTTTACAGCCACTGCGCACAGCTAAAGTTGTAGAAAGTACACGAGATTAGGCTGAAGCTGTGCTGCTGCTTTTTGGTTCCAGTCTCCATTCACTTCTTTCTCTCTTCTGATGATGATGCAGGGGTGTTCAGATTTACAATCCCCCCCCCCCCCCTCCCCGAGGACTTGCTTTGGCTGCATCTCAAAAGCTTTGGTATATTCTCTCATTGTTGTCATGGCCATGGATGAAAGTCTCTTATTTCTACAATTTGTTCTTTGACCCCAAAAGCCGCTTTTTGGGAATAAATCCTTGGTTTTGCCTCCTTGACTTTTGTCTCACACTTCCTAACACCGAGGGGAGGGAGTCCTGAGTACTCGAACTCTGGAGAAAGAGGTTTTATTGCAATTAAATTGCTAAGGAGTTAATTATAATTAAATTGCACGGTATTTTGGGAAATCTGTCACTTCTCTGAATCAGCTCTGACAGTGAGACTGAAATGACACAAGAATTAAAACCTTCAATGTAGACATTTGGGGGCAGTTTCCATCTAGGTTAGATTACACTGGCTTATTTCCTGAAAACTTCTCTTCCTCACATTCTCCTGTAATTAAAAGCCCATCAGTGGCCACATAACCAGCTGGTTAGATTTCCACTCCTGTAATGCTGTAACATTACATCCGAAATACTGACCGGCATTAGTCCATGATGTACCCTTGAGTCCTTCCTACCCAAGCAATAACCTGATGATCGCCTTTTTATTAAAGATGAACTAGCTATAGGAATGGGGAATACATTCAGTGTCCTCATAAAGGCAAGTATAAAGAGAGAGCAAAATCATGATGGGCAGGGACAGGAAAAGACCTGTTAACAAGGGGCACATGGCATTGAAGACAATGCCAGGCATAGGAGGGTGCATCATCAGTATTATTTGATGAGGCTTCCTTATCCAGACTGTTAGTGAGTTACGATGTCAAGCCAAAGAAGGTTTTGTAGGAATGCCATATGTAATATGTGTACATAAGGAAAGAAGACAATTACAAGTTGATGATGATAGCAATTATGAGGTAAATGGGAAGGGAGGGAAAGGGCCTGAATCTCTACTGTCTTCTGTTACCTCCCCTTGAGAGAACAGAGGCTCTAGGTTCCAGCCGGAGCTCTGCTCTTTTGCCTGTGAGACCATGGGAAAGTCATATCATTCCTCTGGGCCTCAGTTTCTCCATCTTCAAAGTGAGGAGCTTTGACCAGCTCTATGATCACTTCTAATTCTAGATCCTTACTCCTATGATTCTATCCTGAATGGAGGCTTGGGATTACTTATACCAGAAATTCTTTCGGTCTCAAGATCCCTTAATACTCTGCATAGACCTTGACCTAAAGGGGTCAAGGTCTCCCAGTGCATCCTAGGTCATCTCCAGTCATCCTGAGGAATATCTGGTCACTGGATTTCAATGGCTCTGGAGGAGAAGTGAGGCTGGTGACCTGCACAGCCCTCCTTCACTCAAAACAAAGTCAAGTTCAGGTCAAGTCATCATTTCTCTCATGGCGTGGTCTTCTTCGGCAATGAAGGACGAACACAACAACAACAAAAATTACTGAAGACTCCAAAGACCATTTGTTTTTGTGAGTGATATCTATGGATATTGACCTTATTAGAAACTGAAATGTTTTAGCATTAGTATGAAAACAATCTTGACCACAAGGGCCCTCCAAAAGGGACCCACACTTTGAGAACTGATGACTTATATTAATCAGGGAGATGTTGGGCAGAATTTTTAGATTTTGTGGAGTCCCTGGGCATTTTAATTCCACAAATGCTCTCAGGCCCTGAAAGGGAGAGCATGGTTATGGCAAAGATGCTCATGGCTGAGGTTATTTGGTGAGAGCTTAGTATATGCTGTCCCAAGGAGCTACTAGATGTTCCTGAGACGTCTCAAACACATGTACTCATTCCCAAAGTCACACCTCTTCCAAACTTCCACCACTCTCCTTCAGGTGATCCAGGATTGTCACCTCCAAATCTTTATTCTTCCTCACCTCATGGGTCCAATCAATTACTCACAAACCCCTTGAGTTCAGATTCTCATCATGTCTCACCTCAATAACCTCACTGTCTCCTTGTTTTAAGTCTCTTTACTCTGAGGCTTCTTCCACACAACTGACCAAGTGATTTTCCTAGAGATCTGACCATGCCTCTCCTCTCCTCAGTAAACTCCAAGGCTCCCAGTTATGTTCAGGATCACAAATAAACTCTTTTGTTTGGCATTTAAAGCTCTTCACAATCTGGCCCCTTCCTACCTTTCCAGTCTTCTTTATTTGCTCCCCTCATCCATGCCTTCCACTATCCAATCACATTCCTTGCCCTTAACATTCCATCTCCTGTTTCTGCCTTTGTGCTGTCTGTCACTCCATGTATCCCCTTGGAATGTCCTCCCTCCCCATCTCCCCCTTTAGAGTTCCTGTCTTTCTTCAAGACTCAGTTCAAGTGGTACCTTCTATAGGAGGCCTTTCCCAGTCCTTCCAGCTACCAGTGCCTTCCCCTCAAGAGTTACCTTATATCTATGTAATATCGTGGCATAATTGGCAGTGAGAGCTGTCTTTAGAACCACAAGACCTACTTCAAGTGTCCCACCTCTGACACACACTGGCTGTGACCATGGGCAATTCATTTACTTGTCAGTGATCTAGACCTGGGGTGTCAAACACATACCCTGTAACACTCCAGAGTGAGGCTCAAAACAGATTAAAATTGGCAAGAAAAGAAAAATTGCATGTCAATAGAACTGGCAAATACTTAATAAAATAAATAAAAATACAACTAAACATAGATAACATTGCATTTTTAAAGCTAAGTCAATATGGGGCTCCAATTTCCATTTGAGTTTGACCCTACTGCTCTGGACCACTACGATGCTAATTTACAGAGAAGGAGCTGACCGTCATGAGTAGAAGGAGTTTCTCACTAAAGAGTACTCTCTTCCAGTGGAATCAAAGATCCAGTTCCTACGCCTAATCCATTGTATATACTTACATATGTACATGTCATCTTCCCAAATTAGAATGTGAATGACCTGAGGACAGGAACTAGTCCTTTTTAAATTTGTATCCTTAGGGCCTAGCACAGTGCCTGGCACATGACAAACATTTAATAACCTCTTGTTGATTGACTGACCTTCTCATGGGCAGAGGAGTTCCCATGTTTCACATTCCCAGGGTACTTCAGCTTTTGTCTAGCACAGTTCATTCTGAATGGATGTTACTATTCTCTACAAGCTAAAAACAAGAAATCCTCATCTTCCGTATAGACCATATGGCATAACATTAGGAAAGTGCCTCGTCTCCCTCTATCTGGATGAGCTGCCCCTGCCCATCATCACTCCCTCCACACCGTCATGTTCTAATCATGGCTCCTTACCCTTGGAAATGGCACCTGGGGGCCATTCTTTCCCACTTGATCTTTCAAAACCTCAGTTTCCTTTTCTGTAAAGTAGGAAAAATAAGAGGACCTCACTCTTGGGGACTTTGTGAGGATCAGATGAAAAAGTGCATTTTGTATACATCTTAATAACTGTTTGGCTATTCTTATTTATCTGAAGCTAGGTATTTTATGCCTGTTGTTGAAACACAGCTGGATGGCGGTATCATGGAGTGTGCTGGGTCCTGTGCTTGAAGTCAGGATGACCTGGTTTTGAATTCTGCCCCCTCCATTTATTGACTGTGTGATTATGAGCAAGTTATGCAATCTACAAAATGGGGGTGAGAATTCCTGTATTCTTACGGCATTAATAATATCAACTACTGCTACTCCTCTTAGTAATATAATCATAAAGTTGTGATCCATTATCCTAATTATAGCTAATAGCTAAAAGGTAGTATTAATACAGCTATTAAGATTAGCAAACTACTTTACAATATCATCTCATCTGATCCTGAAACAACCTTGTGAGGTAGGATCTACTATTGTATATATTTTACAGATGAGGAAACTGAAGCAGACAGACGTTAAGTTCAATTTGATTCAATAAATGTTCATTAGGTGCCTATTATATGCAGGCCCTACGCTAAGCACTGGGGCCACAAATAGAACCTCAAGGACCTTACAATCCAATGGGGGGAGCCAACGTACAAAAGGAAGCTAAAAAGTAGGTGTGTGTGTTCATCCTTTGTTGCGAAGAAGAGCACGCCATCAGAGAAATGATGACATGACTTGCACTTGACTTTGTTTTGAGTGAGTGAGGGCTGTGCAGGTTACCAGCCTCACTTCTCCTCCAGAACCATCTGAATCCAGTGATCAGATATTCATCAGGATGACTGGAGATGACCCAGGATGAGGCAATTGGGGTTAAATGACTTGCCCAAGGTCACACAGCTAGTGAATGTCAAGTGTCTGAGGTGAGATTTGAACTCAGGTCCTCCTGACTCCTGCACTGGTGCTCTCTCCACTGTACTACCTAGCTGCCCCTAAAAAGTAGGACAGGATACAGGGAAAGAAGGGGTGCCCAGTTTGGAGGCATGATGCTCTGTGAAGTCAAAACCAAGCTGACATGCTGATGAAAAATGAAGAGTTAAGTGACTTGTCCAGGATCACAAAGCTAGTAAGTGAAACAGGCTTTGAACTTGGGTCTTCCTGGCTTGGGGTTCAGTGTTTTCTCCACTGTACCACCTACCTCTAAGAGAGCTAACATTTCACATTCTTCATATGAGGCAGGACCAGTTTCGAGAGACTTTAACACAATGTCAGAACGTTGTAATCTTGACATTTCCACCTAAACAGATTCACTACTCCTATCTGCCTGCCATGTCTACTCGCATTGCCTCCTCATTCAAAAGATTTATTTATTACTGTTGGGTGGTGGTGTTTTTTATAAGGCCAGTGTGCATGTGATGAGACATTTTTATATTTTCACTGCTACATCTCTTTATGTCAGTCTTGGCCACTGGCTCATGAACATCCACAGAACAGGCTCAGTGTGTGCTCTCTTGTCCCCTTCACTGTCACTACCAGCCCAATGAGGATTTTGACAGAATAATTTTTAGCTGTTGTTTCAGTCCCCGCAGTGAGTAGGTAAGGATAGGAAAAGAAATATATTGGATACAGGGCATGGTATTAATAGGAACATGAATTGGGAATGCTGATAGAAAAGTTCAGGAGACTGATAAAGAAAAATCTATGAATAATATTGCATGAAACTGCTTTGGAGATGGAATTCCTATAATCACTTATTCATTTAGTTATTCATCTAGCTAGCTATCTGAATCCCATCTCCCTTAGCTTCACCTTTTCCTTTCCTTGGCTACCTTTTAAATGACTGGTATAATTACATTGTCTTTCATCCATATGCCATTCCCGAATCAGTGGGCACTCACTTTGCTTACCTGAGTGCTTTTCCATGATGGCATTTGGGTTCCCATGCACTGTAAGTGTCCCTGGGAGGGAATATCCCATAGAGAGCTGGTGGTAAAAGTTCTACATGCCTGGCACACACCAAAGACCTGGGCAGGGATGAGGCAATGTTCCCAGGTCAATGGTAGATGTGTCCTTCACTGCACCTCCCAGACTTTTACTACTCCCCCAGACAAATCTGTCTCAAAAACTGGTAACCAAAGGTCCAGAGACCCAGAAAACAAGCCTCACATTGAACTCATAATCCTTCCCTTGAAGTTGACTCTTATTCTGGACCTCCCTATTTGGAGGGGTGGGATGAGGTAGAAAGTATTCCATCTCAAACTGAAACATCTGAGTTCAGATCCCAGTTCTGCTACTAACTCTATGACCTTGGGCAAATCACTTAACCTTTATGGATCTCAGTTTCTATATTTATAAAATGAGGGGGTTGGCCTGGATCATCTATCGGGACCCTTCTAGATATAAATCTATGATTCTATGATACAGAAGACTGGATCTCCATTTTGTTCATCCATCTGCTTTCCCCTCAATGACACCAGCTCTTGCTTCCCTCCTTGCTGAGGGTTGTTCAATAGGGAGAAAGGTGGGGCTCAGAGCCCCCAATTACTGCATCTGCAGATGGACAAACTCTTAATGAAGACCTGTATTCTTAAAGTCACTACTGACAACCTAATTGCTAAACCCATTGGGCTTTTTCTTGGTCTTTATTCTCCTTTGCCTCTCTCTGAACAATTAACTTTGCAGAGCTCTTTTTCCTTCTGGATATTTTCACTTTCTGAAATTTCTCTGAGAGCTCGTCCTCCTGGCTCTTCTGCTACTAAGAGACTCCTCTTTCTCTGACTCATTCACTAGTTTTTAGCCTCCTCTGACCAGACGACTGTGGCCGTTTTGCAAGGCACCATCCCATTTTGATTTCTATTCTTCCTCCCCCACCCCGCTTTGCATCACAGCCTTCATTCACTTTCAGTCCAGCTCAACATATGCTAAATGTCTTCTTCGTCCAGAACTCTTTTAGAGCATACGGTCTAGCAAGGCCTTCAGCTTTCATCCCTTGGTTGTGATTTCACACATCAGTGTCATTAGCTTTAACCTCTTCTGGTTCCTTGCAGTATTAAGCCCCATCATCTTGTATCCTTATTAGTGGCTCTCTCTGGGCCTAAGTGGGCTAAACATATTTCTTTCCTTCACCACAAAGGGAAATAGGACCATTTGGGGTCATCACCATCTTTCACTGCAGCTCTTCTGGAAGTATTTTTACAGGGAAACCAAGATAACAGTATATTTTCTAGAGTTATTTCATGAGGAGCCCCAGCTCATTTCACTCCCAAACCAACTCACTCCCCAGACTGTCTGACTTTTTACCAGTAGCCTTGTTCCTAAGGAGGTGCCTTCCTCCCAGTTATCCTTCCTCCGAGTTTTCCAGCAACCCTTTATGTTTTGTTTTTTTAAATTAGAATGTAAGTTCCCTGAAAGTATAAACCATTGTGGTTACTTGCATTTGTATCCCTAACACAGTTTTTGGCACATAGTAAGAACTTAATAAATATTCTATATGTTTCTCTATCTATCCTTCCTTCTTTTTCAGCCTAAAATCTAAGGACTTGAACTTTCCGGATCCTCATTTTATGAGGCTGAGAAGTCATGTTACCAAAATAGTGATGCTCAGTTCCCTGATAGCAAATGACAAATTCTGTCTCAATGTCAGGATGTTGGTTTGCGTGATAGGATATCATGCATTCACCTGCTCCTGAGTCATTCTCTTTCCTTTCAGCTTCTCTCAAAGCTCTCATGCAGAGGAGGTTTCTGTTTTCCTGTTCTGGCATAAATGTGTCTTAAGTTCAGACTTACAGAAGTTATGTTTTTATCACTTTGCTTGTTCTCCCAGGAGAGGAAGTATTTCAGCAACTAGGCCAATAGTTTTTCATTGTATGGACCCTTGGGGGAAGGTGCAAGACAGATTATATTGCTGCCTGAAGCATTTGATCAGGTAAAACACTGAAGGATAGACTCATAGAATCTTAAAATAGGAAGGGACCTCACATGTCCCAATACATACCTTAGCAGTAATCTCCTCTACAGCTTGCCCTGGGCTAGCCTAAATACCACTCAGATTTCTTGGTAGAAGCCTTAAGAATTCTGCATGTTTGATAAGTGTTCATAGTGGTAAATTATGCTGCTAGAGCTGGGGGATGCCAGTGAAAGGGTAACAGCTCCATGCCTGAAGTGCAAGGGCATTGTCAACTTCTGGATGTAACCCTCGATGCGGTTGATAAAAACCAGTGTGTGTGTGTGTGTGTGTGTGTGTGTGTGTGTGTGTGTGAAGAGTTTCCAGAAGCAAATCATGTTTTGTCAAAATGTGAAAAGAGAGCAAGGCGAGAGTGAGTAGAATGTACAACTGGATGAATGAGTCTTTGTATGGACTGAGAAGGAGTGGGGGTACAGCAGAAGCTGTCCAGTCATAGCTGGGCATGGATCCCTGATCTGATTAGAAACACCAGGGGTCCTGATTCCCCTTCCCCTGGCAACAGCACCAGTCTGGAGGATTCATAAGGAGCTAGCTTGGTCAGCCACTGATGTGTGGCAGCATAGCTGAAGGTTAAATTTCAAAGCTCTCTCTGGTCTCTGCAAGACTCTGCAAGTCTCTTGCAGGACTCAAGGGATGGTCAGTGACAAATAGATGACATGTTCTCAGTTATACTGACAATAATGGTCACTGGAGTTGTGAAAAGAAGACTGTCTTGAATGGGGAGCTGTGTATTGAGGACTGCTGTTCAGAGCCAGATTGTCACCATAAAGGCCCTTTAACTGGGGCTGAATGGATGTCCATCCTGTATGGTGCCATTTACTGGAGGCTGTCTCATGCTTTTAGGGATGTGGCTCTGCCTTCTTGCTGTCTAGACTGACTGCAGGGGATGGATAACGAAATGGATGCTCTAATTCCTATGATCTTAGACCTGATGTGAACATCCATCCCCAGCAAAGTCTCCCCAGGCATCTGTCAAGGAAAGAATTTTAAGAACCAAGTTTAAGTCAATCTAGTTACTTGAGAAAAAGGAAGGAGCATCCACTCATACTCAGCACCCACCATTTTCCTGTCCATTTTCCCTCGAAGGAATATGAACTTATGCATGCTGTAAGTCAAAACAGGGAATTTATTCTGTTACTTTAAGCCTTTTGCCAATAGACTGACCAGCCCTGAGGACTTGGAATAACAATGGTCCATAGGGATTTTGGAAATGCTGTCAGAGACTCTGGTACTGCCTCAGTGCCCTGGAGTGATTACTCCTGCCATGGAAGGCTGTGGAAATCCAATTCGGTTTGGCCACAGAGAAGTCAGCAGCCCAGAGCCCTGTGCAGGGATGCTAAATGAATCAGTCTTTCACCAGTGTTTATAATTAGGGAATTTCAAACGGATTGGCTCAGGCCTTAGAGCTACTGGCTCCTCTAGAGTCAGAAGGGTTTGTGCATTTGCTTGGTGATAATAAAAAAATAAAATGTATGAGCTGGCAAGCCTGTTTCTTGCTAAGAAGAGTTTGAAAGTTAACAAACAGGGAATAAGGAGAGATCTATGATCACCATCATAGAGAAGGTGGGACTTGAGTTGAATGCTAAAGCATAGCTTAGATTTTGGATAGAAAGAGATGAGGCAATGAAGGAATCCAGATAGCAGGAAGAAACAGAGATGTGCCTGGCATGGCAGGGGGAACAGTTGCTATGCCAGCCTAGCCAAAGAATGTGGGCTAAAGGGCAATAATAACATTCACAAAATTGATATAGTGTTTTATATTTACAAAACATATCCCCCATAAGCCCAAGGCTTGCAAGTGTTATCTCCATTTCACAGATGAGGAAACTGAGAGAATCCAAGGAATCTGTCCAAGGACAAAGGATCATAACGTTATGGATTGGAGTTGGAAGAGATCTCAGAGGTCTTCCAGTACCTTCCCTCTCCCCAGTTATATGGAGGAAGAAACTGAGGCCCTGAGAAGAAATCAACAATATCACCCAGGAAATAAGTAACAGAACCAGATTCCTCTTATTCCTAATCCAGTGTTCTTTGTACTATGCAGTTAATAAGTGATAGAGCTAGGATTCGAACCCAGAGTTTCTTCAAACTCAATCCTCTATCCACCGCACTAAACTGGAGATTTTTAAATTTAATTTAATTTAATGGGGATCATTAAGCTGGTGCCAGCTCACAGATGGCCTTTAATACCAAACTAAGGAGTCTGTCTTTCATTCTACAGGTAATAGGGAGTGACTTAAGGTTTTAAAGCAGTGGAAGCACAGATCAAAATGATTCTTAAGGAAGGTGATTCCAGAAGCAGCATATTTATGCATACAGAACAAGGCACCAGTTAGTAGACCAGGACAATAATTTAGGCTGTTGGACATAAGGGCCTGAACTAAACAAAGTCCTGCCATGCAATACGATGCAAAATTGGGATGGGATATGTAAAAATGCCTGATGCCTCCAAGAATGGAGAAATGTGTGGTAGATAGGTGGTGATAATGGAAATGGAGTTCAGGAAAGAGATTGGAGCTAAAGCTGGAAATTATTTCAATATAAATAAAAGCTAGAATTCTATGAGGGAGAGACTATATACACATACACTCATATTTATTGCTGTTTGGTCATTTTCAATTGTGTCCAACTCTTTGTGACCCCATTTGGGGTTTTCTTGGCAAAGATACTAGAGTGGTTTGCCATTTCCTTCTCCAATTCATTTTACAGATGAGGAAACTGAGGCAAACACGGTTAAGTGACTTGTCCAGGATCATACAGCTAGTAAGTGTCTGAGGTTGAATTTGAACTCAAGAAGTCTCCCTGACTCCAGGTCCAGTGATCTATCCACTGCTCGCTCTATCTATCTGTCTATCTATCTATCTGTCTGTCTGTCTGTCTGTCTGTCTGTCTATCTATCTATCTATCCATCTATCTATCCATTCATCCATCCATCCATCAAGATATCTAGATGTATATAAATACATACACATACATGAATATATAGGACAGCTAGGTAGTGCAGTAGATTGAGCACCACTCCTGGAGCCAGGAGGATCTGGGTTCAAATCCAGCTTTAGACACTAGCAATTTGTCAAGGCATGTCTCTTAAGCCTGTTTGCCTCAGTTTCCTCATTTGTAACATGAGCTGGAGAAGGAAATGGCAAACCACTCCAGTATTTTTGCCAAGAAAACCCTAAATGGCGCCACAAAGAGTCAGACATGACTGAAAATGACTAAACAACAACTTGTGTATATGTATATATGCATATATTTATGTGTGTATGTGCTTCTATAACTATATATACATATATGCAGAGAGAGAAAGAGAGAGAGAGAGAGAGGGAGGGAGGGAGAAAGAGAGAGAGAGAGAAACACATAGAGTGAGACAGATAGAGAAAGACGGGGACAGAGAGGGAGAGAACACAGAGACGGTAGCAGGAACTAAAGAATAAACTTTGGGAAATGCCCAGAGTCATAAAGTAAGAGCAGGAAACAGCTGGTGAAGCAGTGGTCTCTTGGTAGATGAACAACTTGGCGACTATAATGTCATGAAATCCAAAGGAAGGACGGAAATCACTCAGAAGGACGGAGACATGAATAACAACAATAACTCACACTCATTTAGGACTTTTCAAGGTTACAAAGCCCTTTAACTATGTCAGGTATGACCAAGAGATGGAAAATGAGGCCTGAGAATAAGCCTATTGATCTATCAGGTCATTGATAACTTTGGAAAGTAGAGTTTGAATAGGATGGTTCCAATTGAATAAAATTTGTTAGGTGAATGAGACAGAATCTGTGATCATTGCTATGAACATGCCCTCAGGGGAAGGGAAAGGTTCAGAAAACACCATCAAGCTGGCAGTCATAGCTGAGCCTGAGGCATCAGCCTGCCATTGGCTGACTCTCCATTGGCATTCCGAGGGCTGGATCTTTGGGCAGCTTGTCCAAACAGATAGAGGTCCATGTGAACTATATGGCGCAGGTTTCCCTGGTTACTTTTCCCTACTGGGAGGAATGCCAAAACAGCAAGACATTCTGAAAGAAGACCCCTGTGGACCCTGTGCACCTGTCACCAATACTAATATTGTTCTAGGGTCTGGAAGAAGCCCTGTGGCAAAGTCACCCTGATGGCAACAATCCTAGAAGGTTAAGAGCCTCCGCGAGGCCCTATAGAGCTCATGGATAGTACAAAGGGCCAAGAAAGACAAAGTATTTTGAGAAAAGGCAGAAAGGACAAAGAAGAGTCCTACTCAGAGGCATTCACCCCTTAAGGTGATACAAAGATACAAAGAAAGCCTTCCCTGTAAAGCTATCTGCTTTCCTTTGCAGCTAAGACATGGTTGGCTGATCACAAGGAATTTGGGGAAAAAAGAAATTTACATGATAACTTTATTATATATTTAAAAGAAATAGCAAGTTGTACATAATAGATTTACAGATTCATGTGCAATCATCTCTTTAAAAATTATATTATGTTCGAGAAATGCTTGTTTTATTCCATAAATTAAAAATAAAATAAATAAAAATTTAAAAAAGATGGGAGTGTAGTAGAAAGAGTGATAGAATCAGAGTTAGGCGTCCTGGGGACTCTTTTAGAGTCAGTTTCTTCAACTGTAAAGTAAATGCTTCATAAAACTTACAAAGAAATGAGAGCTGGTCCTTAATTCACTTTGCACTCTCTTCTTTTGGAAAAAAATTTAAATTATGAACTGAACAATTATCAACAAACAAGGCTGAAAATTATCCTATAAATCCAACCTAACCCAATTCATTCAACACAGCATGAGTGCTTGGCTTTGCACCAATAAATCTCAGGATGGAGGTTGTCCTGAATGTTTTCCTTTGATGAGAGACTAAAAAAGGAGAACAAATCCATAGAAGCCCCAGACCTGACATATTGCTCTAGAGTAGGGCTTCTCAAAGTATGGTGTGGAGGCCTTTTTGGGGTGTACATAAGATCAAAACAATTTTCATAATAATAGTAAAATATTCTGATTTCCAATATAGTAAATATTGCCAGAAGCAACCTATGTAATCAAAAGCTCTTTGAGCTCCTCAATAATTTTTAAGAGTGAAAAGGGGTCCTGAGACCAAAAAGTTTGAGAACTGCTCAAACAGAATTATGTTCTCATGGATTTACAATCCAGCGAAATCATCCTCTAGAGCATACTTCCTGGGGCCTTTTCATGTTCAGAATTTATGATGAGGATCACAGATCATCTTGTACAAGCCTCTCATTTTACAGGCGGGGAAACCGATGCCCACAGAAAGACAGTTAAGTATCCAAAATCACATAGGAAGTTAGAGCTGGGGATCTGAACTCAGGTCTTCTGACTCCATATCCTGGTGGTTGTTTTATTCCCCTACCACACAATATTTTCCCACTCATATAAAAATTAACAGAATTTATTTGGTGCTTTAAGATTTGTGAAGTATTTTGCATATGCTATCTCATTTGATTCTCACAACAATCCTGTGAAACAGGTGCTACTATTATCCCCATTTTTCAGATGAGGAAACTGAGATTGAAAATGGTTAAAGGACTTGCCTAGGGCCACACAGCTAGTAAGTATATGAGGAAGGATTTAAACTCAGGCTGTTTTGTTCTCCAAGTCTAGCTCTCTATACAATATACCACGCAGCTGCCTCATATCATCTAGTTAAGGCTATTGCTCCATCCTAGTGAACTCCCCTTGTTAGGCTCTTTAGGATAAAAAGCAAACCTAGTGAGGTTTGGACCTTGAGGTGTGCAGGTTTCAGTGGCTGTCTCTTCATTGCACTGTAGGAGAGAAGAAAGAAGACTGACGGGCTTCAGTCTCTTGGCTGTGTGACATGGACAAGTCACTTGACTTCCAGATTTCTTCTTCCTCAAAGCAAGAATAGAAATCCTTGGCCTGCTTGCGTCACTGATTTAAGA